>NW_022900931.1:3392417-3399823 GCF_012274545.1 Fukomys damarensis | reverse complement strand
CTTTTTTTTTTTTTTTTTTTGGTACTGGGGATCCAACTCGGGACCTTGCACTTGTGAGGCAGGTGGTGGCACCACTGAGCTAAATCCCTGGCCCGACATTATTCACTCTTAATAGGAAGGAAAACCACAGGTTCATGTATTTAAGCATCAAGGTCACTCATGGCTACTCGGTGCCAGAATACTGTGGGTCACCTCTTCAGAGATTTCTCAGGGGATCAGTACTGCAATGACATCCAGGACCTAAGTGCCCAGCGCCCTGCATGGTGTCAGAGACACTGGCAGATCAGTGCCCACCCACTTGTGATGAATGTGGAATTGAAAGAAACCCAGGATTGCACACATCTGAGAATGCCCTAAAGGGATTTTTTTTTTCACCCTCAGATCTAAGAAGGTTCCTTTCTGCTGTGCCTTTTCACTTGGACCTTTAAGACCCCAAAGAACCAAACCACCTCAGGCGCTTAGTGGGGGTTCAGGGAGGGCACAGCAGTCCCAGAGAGAGCAGAACCCCAAGGTACAAGTGGGCTATTTGGCAGATGACAAGCAAACTAATTCAGCAACTACTTTCCTCCCCATGTACCAGCTAACAGCTACCTCAGGCAGCGTTAGAATGAAGGTGCACAAAACCCCAGCCTGTGTGGTGTCCTTGTGGTCCAGCTGTCACAGTTGGGGGTGCAGGGTACACACTAGGTCTGACGCCCTGGACTGGGGAGATGGTGGGCTCTGGGGCTTTCCAGATGAGCTCTGCTGTTTAGAGGGGGCCCTTTGATTAAAACGCACAAGTCCAAAAGCTGCCACCCTGTCCAGTGAAGCTAAGACTGACCAGTAGTCCCACTGCGAGGCCCGCGCAGGAGGCACCCCTCCTGTGCATTCCTGCAGCTAGCCGTACAGCGCGCCTTCCCAGGGGAGGACTGGTGGACGCCGCAGAGCAACCCCATGAAGCAGTGGCTCTCGGGTCCTCTGCTTGGCCCACCTGCACCCTCTGTTGGACTCAGAGCATTTCCCACCTTGAGCCCCTTTGCAACCCAGGGACCCCGGCCCCATTTGATACTTAGTGTGGACAGAGGGGATTCTGCCCTGACCTGATGGCCTCACATATCCTTGGAATGACTTGTCAAGCCTCAGGTTATAGACCTTTCAACCAGTGCCTCTGTGCCCCGCCCCCCCGCGGACCCCGGCTTTTTGTAGGGCAGCAGCTCCTTCTCAGTAGCTCTTCGACTCAAATGGCCTTTCACACCACAGACCCCAGGCACCTGTCATGTCCCGCAGCTCAGCACCTAGCTCGGAAGCAGGCTCCTCAGGTTTCCCATCTGCAGGCCCCGAGGGCTCCACCCTGTTCTGAAACAGATACACACCCAGCCTGCGCATGGAGGGCCTGCCTGGCATTGCTGGTCCACCTGTGCCACCTCTCCGACCTTCCAGTGACAACAGGCCAGCTATCCACCAGCTACCCATGCAGCCTATCCCGTCGCCTGCAGTCAGCACAGCAGCACGATGCATGTGTTCCTGTGGAATTCTTTCCTTAAAAGACTTCTTTTACTTGGCTGCTGGTGCATGCTGTCATCCCAGCACCTTGGGAAGCAGAGGCAGGAGGGTTGCAAGTTTGAGCCTAGCCTGGGCAACTCAGAGACTTAACAAGACCTTGTCTCAATTATTTTCTTTTTAAGAAAGGGCTGAGGACATAGCTCAGTGCGAAGGCCCAGATTCAGTCCCTTGTAACAAAAAACTTCCTACATTCAGAACAGTGCTATGGATATTGGTAAGGCAAGTCACAAATCAAAACTGATGCCACCAAGGGAGGGAACATATCCAGGGACTGTTTCAATGCATCTGAGTTTTATAGCACCGATCACCGACATTACCAGGCATGGAGAAGGGCCGATTCTTCTCATTTTAAAAGTGGTCCACGCCGGGCGTGGTGGCACACGCCTGTAATCCCAGCACTTGGGAGGCTGAGGCAGGAGGATCGCTGAGTTCGAGACCAGTGTGGGCTACATAGTGAGTTCCAGGTCATTCTCAACTACATAGTGAGACCCTGTCTCAAAAAAAAAAACAAAACAGCTTCTCTCCACTTGAGCAAACTGGTTGGTGCACTGTGCCAATGTTCTCAGCACCTACGCCTCCAAGGACAGTGAAAACAGAGGCTGCCAGGCAAGCCACCCTCAGAAGCCACCTTCCGGAAACGAAGGTCCCCTAACAGCTGCAGCAAAGCGCAGTGCATCTTGGCTCCGAGGAGCTGAGGGAGCCATGGGGATGCAGCAGTGCAGATGTGGCTGTGTTGGCGCAGCCAGGGGACATCTCAGCAAGGGATCATGTCACTGGCACCAGCCATCAAGCAGCCTTTGCCAGGCCACGTACTCCTGAGAGGTCCTCTGCCTACAGAGATTTCAGTGAGCTCTGAAGGAGGTTTTGCTGGTGTCTAAATATATACTGAGGCACCAATTTAATGGAATCCAGACACAGGGTATCCACCAGAGCACTAATTTGGTTAGAATATACGGGACCATTGTATCTCTAAAACCCACAATCACACTAAAATATAAAATTGGAAGTTTTGTTAAAAAAAAAAAAAAAAAAGGCAATGAGCCTCCCTCCAGCTTTGGTCTAAATAACCACATATCGGTCCCCATCATGCCCCTCGAGTGGGATGCAGCAGGCTCTTGAACTGTCAGCAGGTGGGCTGCAGGCTGTGTGGCCCCATATGAAGGCAGAGAGGTGCAACCCACGGCTGCTTCTGACACCCCAGGCACCCGAGGATGGCTTCACAGAGCTGGAACCCAGTCAGATGACCCTGTGCTTCTCAGGATTTCAGAAGACAAGAGAAACTGCATGGGCTGCTTCTGCCCGCCCCCCAGAGCATCCCTTTAGTGAGGGAGTAGGGGCCCCTAACGTGGTTCAGGGTATAGGGCCCCATCTGTCCAGAACGGACCAGTTGTGCCCTTAATCGGTGTGGTCCTGATGAACCAACAGATGACACCAAGTACTTCAGGGGCCCCTGGCTGTTAGATGCCTTGTTTAAAAAAAAAAAAAAAAGTGAGAAAAAAATTTGCCAGGGTGTCAGAAGTGAAGATGATGTTTTCCTCTAGAGAGGGGATGTACTGGCCACTGCCACTCTTGCTCCTCTCTTCCCCTACCCAGCACTAAATATTCCTTCATCCAGTTCGCTGATAAGAGTACAGCAAAGGCCCTAGCAGGAAAAGCGGAGGGGCGCATGGGCCTCTGAGTCACCTCGTCCACAGGGGGAGCTCTTGGGCACTTAGGAGGGAGAGGGCATTCCCAGGCCTCTGCCTGAGCTAGAGGGCGGCCAGCTGCAGGCCCCAAAGATCAGTATATGACTGAACCCTTCCTGGGAAATTAATCACTTTGGGAAGATTCCCTATTTTAGAGGCAGTCCCTTCTCAGGCCTAAACAAAATGAACCTCACAACAGATCCACACCACATCATGCCTTTTTTGTAAGATTACAGTATTACTCGTGTTGTCATTTTTTTCTATACTGTATGGTAAAAAGAATTAAGTGAATAACTATATCTTCAAAACTGTGATTTATTTTTTTTAAAAACCATCCTAATACAAATAGCTGACTAATTTGCAAGCATGTATCTAATAGCTAAATGTGAATTAGTGCATTTTCAAGTCGTCGTCCATTGTGCTTTAAAGCCTGGCTCTTGAATGTACGGGAAACAGGAAGCTGAGCTTGAACAATGGAGACCCAAAGGCGTGCGGGTGCACATGACCCTGGAACTTTTTGTTTCTCCTGAGCCACACAGAACTCACTCTCCTCCTGTAAATCTCTTCCCTCCGCTATTTTTATACATAGGAAGTGGACACCTGTCTATTTATTAACACCGCTGAGGCCTCTTTGACCCCAGGTGGGTGATCACAGACTTCACAAACCACTAGGTAGGCCTGTGTCGTCACAGCATCTGCTTTTCAGGGAATCATGGCCTGTGGACTATTACCAAAGAACCTAGGCAATGTGACGTATTCTGGTGGAAACCATTTGCAGCCACTGGTTCTCTGGCAGCCCCGGATGGCCCGGCCCAAAGCACAGACAGGGCAGAAACCACAGAGCCCATGAGTGGCCCTTATTCTGCTTCCGGTATCTTGGCCACATTTCCTTTTGGTGCATCTCGGTCTCCGTGACACCTTCCAGGAAGCACTGTGCTTCTGCACTGAACCCTAGAAGAGGGTCTGATAGACACGCGCAAGGAGGGGCACGTTTCCAAAGCACTGCCCTGGGCCCTTACCACGTGCCAGGGTTGCCATTCTTGGGTGCCTTATGCTCCCTGGCTTCCTTAGCATACAGAGCAGTTCCAGGCAGGAACTGAGGCACAAGCTGCAGTGTTCTCCCCAGCCTCAGCCTCCTGGGGACAGGACTGTGTGAGACCTCAGGAATCCAGGGGGTGCAAGCAGGAGGGCAAATGTAATTTCTCTAGTCGCGTTAACAGAACAGTTCCAGGCAATTAGAAAAATGGCTGTAACATTACCTTAATTTTAAAAATTTTGGGTCACCTTCATTTTCCTGTTAGGAGACTGAACTGACCATATGTACTGAGTTCTATCCTGAATTTATCAGAACTGGTATGTTTGGAATGTCCTACTGTAAGACTGGTGAATGTAAAGAGTTAATTTCAGGGTACAGTTTTGCCTTAATGGTTTTAAAAATTAAACTGTTTTTTAAAATTATTTGGTGCATTCTGTGACGTTGTGAGAATTGCTGGTTATGCACAATGAGAAAAAAAGGTAGGGGAAAAAACAGGCGTTTAAAAATAAAAGTCAGTGCACGAACCAGCAAGAAAAAGATCTTTATTCATCTTCCATCAAACACAACAGAGGCCTTGTAGTGGTTATGAAGTGGAACAGAGGAGCCCCTGCCTCTGCAAATGCTAAGCAGACACAGAGCTCTCCAAAGACCCCAAGATACCACTGTGTGGGTTTGGGGCCATGGGGACATCGGCTGACTGGGGGGCTGGATGTTGCTGGCATTGAAGGCTGAGTCCAAGATGGCAGGGGGCTCCCCCCTCGCCACGGGGAGCGCTGGCATCGATTTCCTGCCAGGCAGAACACCTGGCCCTTTCCCTCTTCCTGCGTCTGCTGTGCATGCACCCAAGGTGACCTCAGCCCACTGTTCACCCAGGAAGCGCCAAGGCTGCAGTGCTGTGCTTGGCACGCCGCCTGTCTTGGGGGTGCCCAGCTTGCTCAGCTACAGATCTGCTCCTAGGGACAAGACTGGCATCGTGCATGGGCTCTGCACAGGCCGCGATCACTTCCCGGGACAGACCTGGGTTGTGGGCCGTTTGGAGGAAGGGGCTTTCCTCTTCTCCAGGTCCTGCTGGATTTCCGGCGGGAAGGTGCTGAGGTTCTCCTGGACGCAGGGCAGACAGAACCGCTTGGAGTAGAACAGACTGCATTCCTGGGAGGGCCAAGGGACCACTGAGATCCCAGCAGCACCGCTGGCCATCTCAGGGCTGTCCAGGGCACCCAGATCAGTGAGGGCAAGATGGTAGGGGCCTGAGGGGCTAGCACAGCATCCAGGAGAGGCCCCAATTAGCACAGCCAATGGGGCGGAGGAGACAGAGGTATAAGGAGGCTGTGCCACAGACACCCCCATAGCTGTACTTCCTAGAGAGCTCTTATTCCTGTATCACAGCAGGGACAGGATGTCGGGGCCACTGGGAGCTGGCAGCAAGGTGCA
This sequence comes from Fukomys damarensis, assembly GCF_012274545.1. Taxonomy (NCBI): domain Eukaryota; kingdom Metazoa; phylum Chordata; class Mammalia; order Rodentia; family Bathyergidae; genus Fukomys; species Fukomys damarensis. The sequence continues at coordinate 3,394,129 of NW_022900931.1, read as the reverse complement.
GAAGGCAGGGACAGTCCCTCCACCCCTTTGTGTCCATTCACCCCATGATGTCAACACTGGAACTGTGCAAACGCGCACACATACACACACACACCTAGCCCACAGCACCGAGTTCAGGACAGTGCTTCCCAGCATGCTTTGCAACTGGGAATGGCCATGTGACTCCATCTGGTCAGGGCTACGACCAACAACTGTCTCTGCCACCTCCCGGTCAATCCCTTCAAAGGAATGGGCATGTATGTGTTCGCTTGTCCCAACTGGCTAGGATATAAATGTGACAGTGGGAGCTGCAACAGCCATGGTGGGCCTGAGTGGATGTGTGTTGCTGATGTTAAGGTGCTTGGGGCTCTGAGACTCTAGGACCACCTAGGGAGGCCCTCTAGCTGGCCCCCGCCCTCTGTCATGTGAGTGAGCCCTGGCCTCTGAGGACCCACATCCCCTCCCCATTACAGCTGGGAGGGCCAGATCTGCCCACCAGGGTAGCGGCCCAACCCTGCTTACCCACCGGACCCACGCACACCAGCCTGCTGCATATACTGCACCGCGCACCGATGACCAGGAACCTGCCCCTGTCCGGCGAGAAGGGATCCTTCATGACATAGCTCTCTTCTAGGAGCCTGTAAGGACAGGAGCTCAGTGATGGACAAGCCTGAAACTGCAGGCTACCAGGAGCTCTAATAGGATGGCAGGGGGCACTCAGCCACAGGGGCTGACTCACAGAGTGGGATACAAGGCCACACAAGGAAACCAGGCACCGCCCACACCCTCATCACCCTGGAGGCTGCATGTCAGAACAAGTGACCAGGTGACCCCTGACACTGTGCCTTATATAAGGACCAAGCTGGTCAGCCCTCCCCATGTGGCAGCTGAAGAAGGACAAGCTGGCAGACAAGAAGCAAACCCTATCTTCCTGCTGAGGGCACACCACGGGAAGCTGGTCCCCATGCTGGCTCCCACCAGCACAAGGACAGTAAGCAAGACAGGCATCCTGCCTAGCAATTGCCAATGGCGGCATGGCACTAGGGCACAGCCCCAAGGGAGGAGGCCAGGTGACTGTGGACCAGCTTCTCCAACTGGCCTCAGGCATCCACCACGCAGCAGCCTGGAGGGCGGGGTGGGACGGAGAGTGCAGGGCCTGGGAGGGGAGGTCCAGAGCCCTGCGCTCCAACCCGCCTCCTGCCTCCTTTCCTTGGATCTCTCTTCTGGCTTCCGGAGCTAGGGCAGGCACAGGCCAAAAGCATAAACCGAGACCCTACTCACAGGACAGACTGGGTGTTGGGAGGCTTCTGTCCCACGTAGCTGTAGGGCGCCGTCAGGGCACAGATCTGGCACTTGAACATTCCCAGGGGACGGCACTCGGCCTCAGCCGCCATCTACTATCAGAGACGCTTGTCACAGTCAGAGCCAGTACCACCCGCCCCAAACCTCACAGCCTCCGTGTGCTTCACACCCACAAATGCAAGTCCCTTGGCAGACAGGAAACCCAAGTGCGCAATTGCTGGACTCGTGCCGGGCCCCGAAATGGACTTCAAGCTTGAAACACCAAAATCATACAGTTTATTCTCTAACTACAGAATAGTCAGAAATCAGTAACAGAAAAACCTGGAAAAGGGCCGGGGATTTAGTTCATTGGTTCAGTGGCCTGCCTTGCAAGCCAAGGACCCGAGTTCAATCCCTGGTACCAAAAAAAAAAAAAAAAAAAAAAAAAAAAA
>NW_022900931.1:3342037-3392326 GCF_012274545.1 Fukomys damarensis | reverse complement strand
AAAAAAAAAAAAAAAAAAAAAAAAAAAAAAAACAACCACACAAACAAACAAACAAAAAAACCTGGAAAAGCTAGCAATCTGGAAATGTATAAACATGTTTCTAAAAAATCACAGTCCAAAAAATTCACAAGAGACATTAGAAAATAAATTGAACTAAATGGAAACTAACATGCGACATACAAAAATATGGAGATTGTAGCTTAAGACCTGAGAGGGAAACTGATTGCATTCAATATTTACATTAGATAAAAATGTTAAAAATTGGGCCAGGAATTTAGCTCAGTGTCACCGTGTCTGCCTTTGCAAATGCAAATTCATAAGTTCAATCCCTGGTTGGGGAGGATGTTGAAAATCAAGTAACCAGGTGTGTTCGTGCAGGTCTAGTACAATCCCAACACTCTGGGAGGCTGAGGCAGGAGGATTCCTAGTTTGAGCACTCAGAGCAGTTTACCTAGTTCGATTCTAATCTTCAAAATAAATACATATTACATATATGCATGCCAGGCATGGTGGTGCACATCTGTAATCCCAGCATTCGGGAGGCTTAGGTAGGAGGAGCACTGTGGGTTCAAGACCAGCCTGGGTTATACAGTGAGTTCCAGGGCAGTCTCAACTACATAGTGAGACCCTGTCTCAAATGCCATTTTTTTTTTTTTTTTTTTAAGGGCTGGGGATACAGCTCAGTGCAAAGGCCTTGGGTTCAATCCCCAATGATGGGGGGGAAATGCAACTGGTGATTTCCTAAGAAACTTTTTCTTTTGAAGTTACTCGTTCTGATGGTGTTTCTTCAGGCACATTCCTTAAACTGTGACTGGATATCTTCCATTATTTTTAGAAAATTCAACTACTTCTTTTGCCCCATTTTTTTCTCTTTTCTGCTGAGATTCCAACTGTAAATTGTTGTTATGCCATTTAATGCTGTCCACAGTTCCTGGATGCTCTGTTTTGGGGTCTTCACTCTTACTTTCTGTGTTTTGGTTTGCGTAATTTCTATTGACCTATGTTCAAGTTTATCAGTTTTTTTCTTAGCTATGGAAAACCAATCTGTGCGTGTGGTTTTTTGTTTTTATTTTGTTTTTTGAGATAGGGTCTCGCTATGTCATTCAGGCAGGCCTAGAATTCACTATGTATCCCAGGCTGACCTCAAACTCATAGTGATCCTCCTGCCTCAGCTTCCTAAGTGTTGGGATGACAGGCGTGCCCCACCAGACCTGGCTCCACGTACCTTTAAAAAGCATCCTTTACCTATGCCATATTTCACTACCACAACTGTTTCGAACTACTCTGCTGAAATGCCCATGGATTTGTGTATGCCTAGAGAGCCCTTAACAAACAAATCGTGCTTTTCCACTCCTCCTGTGCTAGTTTAGTTCTAACATCTGAGCTGTATCTGATTCTGGTTCTGCAGGTTGTTTCGATCCCTGACAGTGAGTTCTTCATCTGCTCTCTTTGCTTTTAGATAAGTCTCATTTGGCTGAGAGCTGGGTGCCGTTTCTAAGGCAGTGGAGCAATGCTTCTGGGCTAAAGCAGTGTCTCCTCCTCAGCTGGGTCTTTACCATGGGCCACTCAGTCCATCTAGTGAGCGGGAGAGGCGGGCCTGGGTTTCCTCACTGCTGCCTTTCTCCTCAGGGTGTCTCCACCTTAAGTTTCCCTGGCCTTACCTGTGTTTAGGTGTGAGATGTATTTGTCCAGAGTTCTTCTCAAAATCTGCTCTATCCTCACCTTTAGGCCACAGTTGTCAGGTGGCACAGCTGCACCAGGTGTCCTAGTGTCCTGACCCAGGTTCTGGCTTAGGAGTGGGCAGGAATCCCAACCCTCTCTAGCTACAGGAGACCTCTAAGGACAGAACCTCAGGACTGTCCTATGCCCCACACCCACTCCTGGGTCCTGTCCTCATCTCATCACAGGGTGACAGGACCTGCTGCCCTCCCCGGTGGAGTGAGGCTTCTTTAGCAGTTAGGTTGGGGAAGCAGCCCCCTCCTCCTCTGAGTCTTCAGGCCAGGAAGGCTTTCTCCCTCCTCCTGTCGCCTGCTTTTCCTGTAGCACTCAGCAAACACTGGTGAAATCAGGGTGGGTACAAACTCACCTGTTTCCAGGGGCTTGTCTGTGCGTTGCACTTTTGGTGCTAAGCCTATCTGCCCGGTTGCCACCACTCCATGCCCTCTGTCGGGTGTCTGAGACTCTGACTTGTCTCAGATGTCCAACTAAGTGGTCCCCGTGATCGTAGCTGACGGGTAGGGTCAAGAAAACTTATGACCCATGGATTATCCCGTTTAGGCACTACCGGCAGGATGTCTACTTGTCTTTAGAAGTTCTTCTTCTACACAACCTCATCACATCCGGACCTGGTAGGGTCCTGTCCTACTGGACATCAGTAGCATGAGCACTGGAATTAGGGTACAAATTTCTGAGGGACGGTTCCCAAAGACTCCCCACCCCACCCCGCCTCGGTACTGGGGATTGAACCCAGAATCTTCCCACTAAATTACATCCGCAGTCCATTATTTACTCTGAGACGACGTGTGGCTAACTCACTAAGTCGCCCCAGTTGGGCTTGAATTTGCGATGCGTGCGCCCTAGATCGCGTCGTGGCCGGGACAATCCTACCCACTGTCCTTCGCCAAAACGGCTCCCCGCTGGGAGGCTCTCGGGCTCACCGGGGCTACGCAGTGTTGCCGACACCCCAGGTCCGGGTCCCGCAGCCAGCCCTCCGGTCCTCCCTTCAGAGATGCGGACGGAGGTCTACACTGAACCTCCGCGAACACTCACGACCTCAGTGCGGTTCTGCGTCCCACAGCGCTTGCGCGGCCCGGACCGTCCCCATAGCCCCCGCCCACCCTCCAGAGCGCATGCGGGAGGCGGGACTTCCGGGTGCCTTCCGCTTAAGCCCTATTTTTCCGGTTCCCGCGATGCGTGAGCTCGGAATAGTACTGAAAGGTCTGGGATTGTGCCTGGGGCCCAGGAGTGTCGCCTCTAGAAAGCCCCGGAGCGTTCGAATTCATCTTAGGTTCTCCACCACGTACCGCAGAGTCGGAGTCGCCGGCGCAGGGCCTGACTCCCATCCGTTCACCCCCCTCGCGGCCGAGACGGGGATGCCATGTTAGCGCGCTGCTGTGTCCAGCTTCGGAGCGTCCAGCGACTGCAAAGCGACCCCGCGTCCCCGCCACCCTTACAGAGCTGTGCGGTCTCCGGACGTGTCCGTGCTCCCGTATGCCTCGGAGTGGCCTGCGGCATCTCTGATGGTCCGCGCCTCGCCGTCTTCAACCACCCGCGCTCCTCCAGTCTCCTCGGCACCCACAACGCCGGCTTCGGTCGTTTTCCCGGCCCCTGGGGACGCGCATGTCGTTCCTACCCCAGAATGCCTGCCCCTCCCGTGGGTGAAGGTCCCGGATTCTGAGCCCTAGGGGCCAGGCCTGTGCATCCACTTCTGGCGGGCTGGAGACCGTCTTCCCCTATGCCTTGGGTGTGATGTTGTTTGCTGCCCTTTTTCCCTGGCGAATTAAGGGTTTTGTTTTGTGAGAGAGGAGACCTGCGGCAGAGCTGCAGCCTGCCTTTTCCAGCTTCCCTCCCACCCGTCTTGGGCATCTCTCTGGTAATGGCGTCATCTGTACCCATTCCCAGGCCCTGAAGGGGTGGGCACTGTCATTGCCCAGAGGGGCTTCAACTCCTTCCTTCTGGACCAGAATTTACCTTGATTTGACAAGCCACGTGTAAAAGCAGCCTTGCCCCGTTGCATTAGATTGCAGTGTGGGACTTAAAGTTCTCTGGGGAACTGGGAAGTAAGAGAGGAGACGTTTTAGTGACATCGGGAACTAGGACCACTGGGGCAGAAATGAGCAAGCAGTGTGCAGATGACTATTGTGCTTATAGCAGTGACGTTCTTTATTCATATTCATATACTAAATTCAAAGGTTTCTGTCTTGTTTTCTGGATCTGTCCCAAGTTGGAACATGTTGGTGTAGCATTTCACATGTTATCTAGAACCACTCTCAGATGCATGATGGTAATGCCAGGAAGGCTGAAGTGGTTAGACTTTAGCTAAATCACGCATCTGCTACAAGAGTTACAGGACAATATTGAAAGAGCAAGTAATGGCCTTTGGCCGAGCAAAAAGTTACATTTAAAAATTGAGTTTTCCACAGTTACCAAAAAAAAGCTTATCAAAAATCCAACTCCAAGCCGATTGAAAATATTTCCTAAAGTTTTAGACAAAAAATGGTTTGCCAAAAGAACCTGCATGTGACATAAGCACTAACGTGCCATTCATTGGGTTACACTTGTTTGTTATGGTTTGGATCTAGACTGTCCACGGAAGGCTCCTGTGTTAAAGCTTTGGTCCCTAGTGCCAAAGTGTTCAGACATGGGCTTGGGGGAAGAGAGGAGCAAAAGGGTTCTGGTTGAATTAATGGATGAATCCACTGATAGGTTTGTCATTCGATGGGCTGTCAGAAGGTGATGGAGATGAGCAGATGAGACCTCACGGGAGGGAGGGCGTCCTTGAGGCGTGGCCTGGAAGATGAGGGCGTACCTTGTCCCCCGCTCCATTCTACCTCTGTCTCCCTCCCTGCTGTCTGTCACAAAGTGAGTTGCTCTGCCTCACCTTGGCCCAGAAGCAGCAGAGCCACATGACCATGGACTGAGACCTCTGACCCTGTCTCAGTCTACATTTGAGCCAGAATAAACATTTTCTTCTTTAGGCTTTTTTTCTCAGATGTCTTGTAACAGTGATGGAAAGCTGCCAAACGTGGTAGTGATGTTAGCACCAAGAACAGAAACGGGCCAGGGATTTAGCTCAGTGGTTCCACTGTCTGCCTCATAAGCACAAGGACCCAAGTTCCATCCCTGGTACAAAAAAAAAAAAAAAAAAAAAAAAAAAACAATTGCTGGTATCTGAATATTCCTGTGTAAATAAACCTGGAACTAACTTTGTGAGACTATTTTCTAGCCATTCAAGGCTCTGTTGAAAGACCTGAACAAAACATGGGGCAACCTACTACAATTTTCAGGTTTTAAAAAATATCTTAGTATTTAAAAAGGTAAATACTATTGTAAAAAACTGCTAATCCCAAAATATAATGTAAGAGAAATGTAATATTTTCTGCACTCAAGCTAATCTTCCATATATACCTTCCTACAGAAGTTTAAATGTGATATTGATGCTCATGGTTCAATTCTGAATCTAAATTTTTAAGAGTCTTATTTGCTAAATTTGGAGAGAGTGCCGAGACACTGAGGTGCACCACCCAGAGAGCACATGTGTCTCAGCCTCCCCAGCCTGCAGTCTTTATTCCTTCCAAGGCCAGTGTCGTGGCAAAACTGGAGTTTAAACCCTGCAGTGTGCATTTCAGTGAACAAAGGAATTTGACTGGGATGCAGCCAGCTTTTAGCAATAAAGAACAATCGTTTGGGCAAACATTTCTACCTTTTCTCAATCTGTTCAGATATCAGGTGACAGAGGTCCAAGGAGTGTGACCTCCAGCAAGGATCATGGGCCAGCAGGGACCAGGGCACCCCATGACCTCCCTGCCAGTGGAGTGAGAGCATCCAGAGCTTCCCCTTGACACTCGCTGTATCGTCCTTGGGTGAGTGGTTCTTCTTCCTTGTCTTCACTGGAGGGAGGGATGGAAAGCATGTGCACACAGCCACAGGAGTGTGGGTGCTACATATGACCCTTTCAGTGCTGCTCAGGAGGCGGCACCAATGTGAGGACAAAACAGCCACCCACCTGACTCAGTTGCCACCTTTTTCTGGTCCTTGGCTTTGAGGGCAGCTACCATGTCTCTCTTTGCTCTGGATGCTAAAATCACTGCAAGTCTCACAGAAGAAATTTCACATTTAATTCTGATAAAATGTAAAGTGGCATCTACATAAATGAGTATGCTTCTGAGTGAAAATATGGCAGCTGTTAACCCTTGTTGCTCTCAAACAATAAATCTCATTTTCCTTCTTTCTAAGTAATCCACCATCCCATCCTGTAAACAATCAAATGCCCAAATCCTGGGTGCATACACTGCTATATTTGATATGTACAGCATGGACTATATTTCATTGAGAACCCATCCATCCCTCTTTTTTAATAAAAGCCAGATCTCTTACTCAGAAATGTTACAAAACTTTACTTGAACTGCAGGAACCTAAAGGCGGAAGTGGGAAGCTTCAGACTTCTGACCCTTGCATTCCCAAGCTCAAAAGCAAGTCCTGGAACTCTTCACAGGATACCCTGGCCCTGGCCCACCAGGAATTGGGGAGGCTCTCTTACCCTAGCCTGCAAAGGGGAGGGACACCCAAGGAGGTTGAAGGGTTGGGGCTGTGCCGAAAGCAGCAGGCCATGGGCTTGTAGCCAGTGACTGCTCTGCCTGGGTAGGTCCTTCCCTCAGTACCAGTAGTTCTAATCCCTCCATAGCACCACAGACTGCTAAGAAATGAGCACTGTCACTGGTTCCCATCTAGGAAGAAGTCAGACTGGTAACTCCCCCACTGTGATCCTCCTCTCTCCCTGGACACCCCAGTCCATGCCTACTTCCTGTCCCCAAGAGCAGGACCAGAGGGGAGGGTGCTTCGCACATGGGGGTGCACAGTAGAGAAAGTAGGACTGAGCCACAAACCATTCCTAAATCCCTTCAATCCCATAAATTGTGTCTCTGGGAGACTATTGTTTGTGGTTCTTGAAATCATCACTGTTCAAACAACAAGGTAAATGATTTTCTTCCCATTAATGTTTTGGGTCTTCAGCCCCAGATGCCGGCAGCTTTTCTTCTCTGGCTGCCCATACAGCATGTCAATAAAGAATTCAGGCTCATCTCTGGCCCTAGGGTCAGGGGCCAGAAAGCTAAAGACACTTCTTAGCTTGTGATACAGGTAGGACATGACTTCTACCTCTTCTGATGGTTCTTCGTACACAGGCTGCTTCATGTCCTCATAGGCTGACAAGATCATGGCCTGAAACAAGTTGATCAAGAGGAAGACCATCACCAGCAGGAAGGAGGAGAGGAACAGGACCCCAAGAACCTTGTTACTGGAAAATTTGGTATTCTGAAAAGCTGAGACACAATAGGAGAATATTGTCTGAGTGGCATGAATCAAGTTACTGTAGTTCCACTCATGTTGACCGAATACCAGGTAACCAAAGGCCATGTACACAAAGAAGTACACAGACACCACAATGGCCATGTGACAGATGCCAGGAAGGGCGGCCTGGATGACCCTCTGGGCCAAGCGCACATCACAGAAGAATCTGGAATATCTGGGGGTCTTCAAGATGGTCAGAAATAACAGGAAAGCCAGGATTATCCTCATAGTTTGATCTACTTGGGAAACTGCTTGGAAAGGAATGAAGTCATGCGGGTTAGACAAGTAAAATTGGATCATGCCAGCAGCCAAGAAATACTTCCTGAAAAAAAGCATGACCAGTGCAGTAAATATACATTTCAAAGTGAAGTTGAGCAAGTTGTACATGCTTTTCACATAGGAAGCTCCCTCTTGCGTGATGACGTAGCCCTCGTCAACAATGTAAGCTAAAAAGAAAATGAGAATGGCCACATACAGGTAGATCTCTGCCAGCGATTCGCTGTGGAGCTCAGTAAGTGAGAAGGAGTGGGTGGAGATGCTGGCATTGACAACTCCTAGCTGAGAAACCTCAAATACAATAGAAATGCTGCAGAACAGACTGGCATCTGGATTGAAAGTGGTTAGTTCCAGAATCACAGCCCATGTCTTCTCATCAAGCCAATTGCTTTCTTGAAGTTCTCTAAGCCTCAGTGTGGAATTAAGCTGCTGCTGTTCTGCGAAAAAATAGAATACATACCCTCCGGACCCATAGGTATGTAACGGTCCATAGGAATAATACACCCACCTCTTTCCCTGAGGTTTATAAGTGAACCCATCAATATTCCTGCTCATAGCCTGCTTATCAACTTCACCCCAAAACCTAGAGTAGTTTGTGGTGTCCTCTGCGTCGGTGCCATACTTGGGATGACAGTGAATTTCTCCTGCCATGCTGTCCTGCACAAAGCTTTTAGCAGGTGGACACATTTTTCCACCAGGTTTTGCCCTCACTTGTCTCTTGAGGGGAAGCCCCAAGATCTTGGAGGAGCTGTCGGGGAGAAAGGTCAGGTTCCGGTCATTGTGGAGCAAAGGCAACAGCACGCGGTTGAGCCACTTGTAGATGTCCTCCAGGTTTGTCACTGCAGGAAGGTCCCCGGAAAAGCAGTCTTGGATGAACTGGTAGTAGTAGAAGCTGTCAGTGTGGTGCAGCAGGACAATGAGGAGCAACAGCAGGGCCAGGAAGATGCAATGCATCACGATGTAGCTCAGGAACAAGACAGCTCTTCTCTTGACCCTCTTCCTCCTTCTGAATATCCTGATTTCATCTTCCATGAGGGGCTGGTACATCTTCGAGCCACGCAGGCAGGTGAGGTGCTCCTGGAGCTGCTGCCTTTCATCTGGATGCATCCTCATCCCCCACAGCTTGATCTCAATAGACTGATATTTAGTTGACCACGCCAGGTTTCTACAGTACTTGGGTTTATTTGTCCTGATGCCTGACCAGAGTATAATCTCTAATGGCTGCACCAGAAAAACTGACTGACAAAATGAGCAAAAAGATGCCAAGAGCCACTCTACTGACTTGTCATAGCTGTAAGTCAGACCATAGAAGATGATAAAGACTGAGGATACGGTACAAGTGGTGAGCACTAACAACCATGCTACATAAACACACCACCGAGGCAGGGTGATCCAGGGTTGTGTCTTACAATGTTTAGGATCCCCTTGGGAAGAGGGTTCTCCAGAAGGGACATCTGGAATGTCTTTCGTGTTTCTGTTACTGACATTTGTATTGGTCTCTGCTGTCTCAGCGGTCACCTGGAGAGAAGCCTTTGGTTGTCCGGACAAAACCTTCACAGTGGGTTTTGAGGCTTCCCTGCTGCACCCCTTGTCAGCTTCACATACTTCCCACTTGCACAAGCGCTCCTCCCAGCCCTCACTGCCTGCCAAAGTCAGAGGATGCTTTTGAGGAACCACCTCATCTAGCTCTACTTGGGATTTTTTCTGGGAGTGGGTGAAGAAAAAAGTAATTAACATTGGCACCGGGATTGTGATTAAGACACTTTGAATTCCTATCGTCATTAATCTGATGTAGCGCCCCTCTCTTGAGGCAGCCTTCTCTTGACTGTTCAGATTAAAGAACAGAGTATTACAAAGAAGACAGCTTAGCAGTGTTGCTAAGCAACAGGACAATCTTTGGAGCCTACTGAATGGTTTGGCAACAAAATCAGCAAAAACCGAAAACCACATGCGGTGTGTCCTCAGCTTATAGGTCAGGTCTATCAGGAAGAAGTCCATTCTTCTCACAGGCTCCTCTGGATATGTAACATGAAACATTCTCTCCAAAGTGGTGTCAACAGAAAGCCACTTTCGGCACATGAACAGCCAAATGTGCCTGCTAAACAGATTCTCCACCTTGATTCGACTCAGATACCAATTAGGTGCTTTGCCCTCGTTGTTGTGCCACACTCGAATGGAATGGATGTCCCCTAAGTCACTTTTTGTTGTCAGAAGTAAAGCGCTGATGCTTCCTCGGAAGAGAGTTCTAAAGTGCAAGTGGCTTACGCAATGCACATCGCTGGTGCTCTCTGTGCCCCTAAGCTGGACAACGACACTGGCCCTGGTTCCAGCCCCACAACAACTTCCTGTAAAGATAGTGACCAGGTAGCACGTGTTATCATAAGGATCATTGTTAGGCAGGACCACCACATAGTCCCAAAGAAATTGGTCCATCTCATTCCTATGCAAGGCCCAGAAAGCTAGAATTGTGTAGATGACCATGATGAAAAGCACAGTGAGGAGAGTCACAGGGTTGTACTGACAGTCCTGGGTGACGTTCAACTGTAGATCCACAGAATTAGGGATTGTGATCACCTTGCCCATCACGTAGCGTGTACGCAGGGGAACATGGGTTGGAGTCCTCAGCTGCCGCCGTGCCCTTGTCATGTACCTGCAGGTACAGTGTACTTTGTTCCAGGTGGTCTTTTCACCCAGCGTGCAGGCATCTTCTCTCCACTGGCCCCGGATCCTGTGCATGTCCAGGCAGCTGGCACCAAAGACAGAAATTCTCACTAGCTTGTGGCTGGGCTCCAGGACAAAGTGTGGGGCCTGCAGAACCACAGATATGTCGCACTTGGGCGAGCGGCTGTGCCGAGTCATAACCTGCAGCAGGGACGGGGGCAGGCAGACCACTCTAGCCACCCTGACTCTACAGGCTGGGTCAAACAGGACACTCTGGATGACAACTGGAGGCATGTCGTGAGGCACCAGGAAGGTGGCCACCAGATGGGTGGGGGCGACATGACGGCCCACATACACCAACACCTTCAACAGCCCAGTCACTTCTGTCACGATGTGGACCAGCACCTCCCTAACACCTCTGCTGTCCACTTCAAAGCTAAACGCCCCTGCCATCGTCCCCGAGGACCCTGTGGCCTCACTGTCAGGTCCCACAGTGAGATTAAAAGTCGCAGAGGTCAAGTTTTTTCTGGTGAGGTACACTTCCACTGTGTCCGGTATCACCTCTATCATGCTCCCTTTACCTGTGGCACCCGTCATCCTGAACCCGCCCACCTCTGTCGAAATGCTTTCTGGGTAATTTAACCAAGGAAATGCATCATCTGTAAACTCACAGAACATCACAGAAACGGGAGCATTTACAGCCAGACCAGGAACTCTGCTTGTATTTAGGATTACGTGGAACCAGTTTTGGCCGTGTTTTTCTTTTCGGAAGGCCTGAGCCGCATCCCACTTTGCAACTTTCTCCACATACATACCAAACCCAGGAGCCCTTAGCACGGTAGCTTCACTCCCTGGTACTTTATGAGCCAATACTGTGTCTGATAGAGATTCCATTACATAGAAAGCATCTTCGAACACCTCATGAGGAGTAGCCAGTTTAAGTATATTAGACAAGCTCATTAATATTCCAGCGCTCACCATTTCTATCTGTTCAGAGCTAAAGTGCTCGTCTTCCCGTTCATATGTTTGCGGGGCTTGATTTGCTTGCCGTATCCCCACTGTGGCATATTTCTGAGCAACCTGGGTGACCTCAGAGGCTTCTCGTGTTAGCTCAGTAATAGCTGTCACCGCCTGGCCCACTTCCTCCACAGTTCTTAGAGGAAGTGTGCAGGACTGATTGAGCAGGTGTTCTCGGAGGTGGGCTTTGTGCTCTCTGAGGCTTTGTGCAGTTTCCATGCTATTCAACACGGAAGCTACCACATTCATTAAGCGACTTGCAAGTAACCAGTCCTGCCCGTGAAGCAAGGTAGACAGCAAAGAAGTTGGTCCCAAGGTGAAATTGAGGAGGTGCCACAACACGGTCTTCGCAGAGCTTCTGTCAGTGGGAGGACACACGGTGACAGAGAAAGTCACTGGAGAACAAGCTCCCAGAGAGTCATAAACCTGAACAAGTATCTTCAAGGCATAATGATTTGCAGAGGAGCCAACAGGGAGAAAGGAAGGGGGTGCTGTGGCCTGTGTCCCCCAATACAAGATGGTCCCCAGAGTGTTCTCTTTCACCAAACTGACATCACCAACACTGCCCAAATCAGAAACTGTTATTTTATATGCAAGAGGGACATGCTGATCCTTAAAATGACTACACTTGATAACAAACTGAGTAAACATTGCTATTCCTTTTGCTGGATTCACCTGGCATTCCCCGATTTGAGGGCTGTGGTTGATGATAAAGGAATGTCTGAACTCCAAGGTCGTGCCACTCCAACTCTCCAGATAAACAGAAACCCAAAATTTAGCTTCCAAAAAACTCTGAAAGGCAAAAGCTTTCACAGACAGGTAAGCAGCATTCCTGCCCGTTACAGTTTGCCTGCTCCAATCAAAGGACACCTCCTCACCCAGTGGAGAAAAAATGGACCAGGTGTAGACATCCCGCCGGCCACAACTTGTGCAATTCAGAAACAAGGAAATTCTGCGAGATACGTCTAAAATGGGATCACAGTTTTCATTACATGAAATATGTGCTGTGGGTGTTGGTCCTTGGAGCACATGGACCCTTTTATCAAAAAACGCTGCTTTGTGACCCTTGCATATCACCATTCTGAAATAATACACACGATCTCCTTTAAGGGTCTCTGGTGAAAGCATCAGCACCTGTCCAAAGGCCCAAGCCCAGTGCAGATTGGCCTGATCTGGGTGACAGACTTCCTGGTCTGTCTCTGTTACTTGGTCTCCAATGTAGTTTCCGGCATTGGTGGTACAGTACCAGGAGAAATGGAGTCCCTCCACCGGGTTGTCTGCATCTGGGTTAAAGGACACGGTCCCATTCAGAATCAGCTCATCTGTAAAATGAACCATTTGGCTCGCATCTCCAAGAAGGACCGCCCTCAGGGGGCTGCTAATGGGCCACACAGAGACGGGATCTGAGTCTTTTACCAGCAGCGCATTGGGATCCCATGTAGTGATAGCCTCGGTGAAATGAAGTAACTTCCGGCCGGGATTCAGAGAAGCCCCGGGGCTGTGTAAAGCGGACCAATGCACCCCGGCCTGCAGTTGCTGAGCGTGGGCTAGGCAGGCGCAGCCAGGCAGGGCAGCCCAGCGCTGCTCCTGGATGCTGTCCTTCAGGGCCACTTCTGCCTTTCTCTGGATAATCTTCACCTGCCGGTGGTGGCAGGGGCTCACAGTGCGCTGATGGGGCGGGGCCGCATGAAGACTAGGAGCTTTGCTTCCTTCACTCCTGGGGACGGTGCCCTCAGGGGCCACGCAGAGCCGCTGGCCAGGATGAACAGGGCTGATGCCCAGCCGGAGCCCTGGGGTGACTCTGGGGACCCCTGATGTCCAGGCCGGTGACCCGCGAAGGCGGGAAGGCGAAGAAAAGCAGCCCAGGACCAGGAACAGGCCCGGGAGGAGTAGTGTGGACCCTGGTCCCATGACGCCGGCCTGAGAGGCCAGAGAACGAGCACGGGGCTGCCCAAAGGTAGGGCGCAGGGACAGGCGTGAGCGGTGGTCACGGGGTGCGGGTGGGGGTGGGAGGGCGCTTGGAGAGCTCTCAGAAACAAGGGGGTCTGGGGGACAGAGTGGGGGCCGTGGAGTCTCAGAGTCAGTGGTGGAGGACCCCCTCCCCCACCTCTGTTCCGCTCACACTGCACCCCAGGATCAGGGATTGGTGAATGAGGTTAATTTTCCTCCCTTCACTCCCCAGCAGGTAGGGTCCTGAGCAGAAGCCAACGCCCCTGGGAAAAGGGTGGAAGTCCACAGCAACTGTGAGCACCCCAGGGCCGGGAAGCCTGGCTTTGGGTTTCTTATTTGGGTTGATTGTCTTCTACTTTTTAAAATGTCCACCACCCCACACCAAGGACGTGTCACTGGCTAGCATGGGTCCTTGCTTCAGAGATAATGGACTTAGAACCGAGGAACTCAGCACCAACTTACAGGAAAAACACTTTGATTGGAAAATAAAAGGCATGGAACTTCAGCTTGACAGGCTGAAAGCCAAAGAAGCACATCTCTGACAGAGCGAGCTAGCCTAACAAAGGAAGGTAAGAAAAGACAGGGAAGGGACTTCCTGAGGACCCAGGGACACTCAGGGCTGATGAGGTGCCGACTGCTGCTTCAAAGAAACAGAGCAGGTGTTACAGACTTGCTGTGACAGGCTAGAGCGTGATTCAGTATTACCTCAGCTCCACCTTAGCACATGGCTCCGGGAGAGGTCCTAATCGGCTGAACCAGCAGTTTGTTCTTCCTGACTGTTTCTGTCTGGGGAGCCTCAGTCTTGGGAGCCTGTGCTGGAATCCAGGGTGACCACAGGACTGGGGCCAGGACCTGAGACTTTGAGCATAGCTGAATGTCCCTGTCAAACCCCAGCCTTGGTGCCCTCAGTCTTGAAGGGAGATAGGTAGGTTGTGTGAATTCAGGGCTCATCAGCCTTGTTTTACCAACCTTTAGTCAGACATTCCCTAAACGATTAACACATCTATGTGCAGAGCAGAGAAGGGATTTGAGCCAAGTTTTAAGGGAATAAAGATTTGTTCTGCTTTTAGTTACCTATTGGGCATCTCTAGGCCCAAGTGAAGAGTCACTGTTTTGGGGTTTTGTTTGTTTGTTTAGCAAAAATGGCTTTTAACTTCCTGCTTCAGAAGAAAATGGAAATCATGTTCTTAATGGGTAACAGGTTAAGGGTCTAGAAGTTTGTTCTCTTTCCCGGTGGTGGTCTCTATGAGAAAGGCAGTGTGACAACAGTAAGAAAGTAGCCATCTCTAAACCAGGAGGGGGGCCAAGAACTGTCATACTGCTAAGTTCAGATAAAAAATGTCCCCCAAGCCAGACATGGTGGCACACGCCTAGAATCCCAGGACTTGGGAGGCTGAGACAGGAGGATCGCTGTGAGTTCGAAACCAGCGTGGGTTACATTGTGAGTTCCAGGTCAGTTTCAACTACGTAGCGAGATCCGGCCTCAAAAACCAAAACCAAAAAAAGTCCCCCAAAAGGCTCATGTGTCCAGAGGTAGAGCTTTGGAAAGTGCTTGGATCATGGAGGTGCCAATTAATGAATTAATCCAGAGTTCATAGCTGACTGGACTGTCAGGGAAAGGGGCCTAATTGGAGGAACTAAGTCCTTGGGGGGTGTAATTCAGAAGGGTATATCTTGTCCCTGGCTCTTTCCTTCCCCTCTGCTTCCTGGCCACCATGAGGTAAGCAGCTCTCCTACACCATGTCCTTCTGCCACAATGTTTCTGCCTTATTATAGGCTTAGAAGCAACAGAGCCCGGTGACCATGCACTGCAGCCAAGATAAACTTTTCCTCCTTCACGCTCTTTGTGCCAATCATTTTAGTCACAGTGATGAAAAGCTATCATACACCCTGCTCTTGGACTTCATGCTGCAGAATATGAGAAATTGACCTTTGTGGTCTGAGTCAGCTGGCCTGTGGCATCCAGTAATGACAAAGGAGCGGACTACACCAAGGGGAGATATCAAGGCTGGGGACTCAGGCTGGGGTTAACCAGGGCTCCTTAGCTTTGTTTTTCCAACCTTTAGACAGACACTCCCTAAATGATTAACATGGCTATGTGCACAACTGAGAAGGGATTTGACCCAGAGGTTGTTTTGTTTTTGTTTTTGTTTTGTTTTTGTACCTGAGATTGAACTCAGGACCTTAGACTTGCACAACACAGGTATGACACCACTGAGATAAATCCCCAGCCTGTGACCCAGAGTTTTAAGGATGTAAAGGACACAAAATGAAGGGCAAGATTTGTTCTGGCTTTAGTTACCTATGGGACATCTGTAGGCCCCATTTTGGGAGAAGTCCATATGCCCTAGTATCCCCAGGGTAAGAGGTCAAGACAAGGTCAACCTGGTGAAGGAAGGGCAAGGTGGGGAGCATGAGAAGCATGGAGGGTCCCAGAAACTGTGGCCAGAAGGTCTCAAGGCAGGAGTGGCCAGCTGTGTCAATGCCACTGAGGCCACAGCAGGTGAAATGATGGGGAAAGTGGCCACTGTTCTTGGGAGCAGGGAGGACTTTGTTGTCCTGGCTAACTGCAGTGGCATGGGGTGGGGGTTAGGGGGCAACAGTTTGAGTAGGTTGGTTCCAGAGTGAGGAGGACATGGAGACGAACCACATAGCTCTTTGGGTGTTTGCAGAAACCTGGAGACAGAAGGGAGGCCACCCTGAGGGACCAGGAAGGCAAAGGGCACTTTAATTGATTATAAAATATCTAAGAGATATAAGGAGATATTTTTGAAAAGTACAAACCACTCAAGTGCTCGCATGCCAGCCAAAGAAGAGCACAATCCCCATTTGGTACCTCCTCCCTGGATAACCATTACCCCAGGTTTAGCCTATTGCTCTCCAACATCTCCAATCCCTTAGCAATGTATTGATGTGCACACTATTAAACTTTATCTTGCATGTCTTCTTCCACCGCTGTGTTGATATGAGTTCCTCCTGCTGAGTCATGTAGCATCAGCTCCTTGTTTTCTCAATAGCATGGCTTGCTACTGAGCCAGCATGCTACACTACTCTCCTAACTGTGGTCATCAAGGTGGTTTTCTAGGTTTTCCTGTTACAGATGCTACAGGTCGGCATCTTTAGATGGTTTCCTCTCAAAAGGAACCAGTATGCTGGGTAAGCAGATCTCTTTTGTTATTTTTGTTGAGACCCAGTCTAGCTATATAATTCAGGCTGGCCTTGAACTCACTATGTAGCCCCACCTAGCCTCAAACTCATGGTGATCCTCCTTCCTCACCCTCCTCAGTGCTGAGATTTATAGGCCTGTACCATCATTCCAGTGGATCTCCAATTTTAAGAAAAAAGAATGTGTATTCCCTCTCTCACATCCAGCTCACTCAGACTCACCTTGTGAGGCCAGTTCTTCCTTGCCCATTGGATAATAAAGGCGCTCTGTTATCCATCAGGTTTTTTTTTCTCAGTTATTAACATGTCATGCTCTCACTTCATTCTTTATTACCTTTCCCACTCCCAGCTTTGCCCACACCCCCACCACTCCCCACAGCAAAAGTGAAGGAGGAGGACAGCAGCTGAGTTGTGATGTCTCGAGGCTGCCCACGTCAACAAGGTTGATGACAAGGAGGACACATCGGCCCTTCTGAGGTCTCTCCTTGGTTTCCCTGTATACAGCAGGGCATCCCTGGACATCCTTCAGCCCACCCCCTAAAAGACCACCAAGCCCACTATCCTTGTAGATGACCCTTCTGGGACAAGACCTGCTGCCCCATCAGGCTACACTAAGGGTATAGCAAGATGTAAAGAAAAACAAGTCTTTCCCAGCCTTGGGCATTCCCTCCTTCACTCTCCTCTCCCCTGTAGCTATAACTCCTTGTTCTTGTACAGATAGAATTAACAATTATGTTTTATAAACAAAGGTTAGGACATTCTGTTCTCGTATGATTCCTGGCACACTGTCTTCTTTCAAGGCAAAGTTACAAAGCTATCTACCCTTGTCTTGTTCTGATAAACTCACTTGCTACATCACTAGAAAAGCCATCCTCTTCAACAAAAGTTAGAGCAACCCACTTTCTGGGTCTCCTGTCTCTCTTAGACAGATGCTATCTTTCCCTCAATAAATATTTCCTATTCTTAAAAAAAATGTATAAAAGATAAAACTTCTCTTTGTTCAGAACTTAGCCATTTTAGACAGAGTCTGCTGAGCCATTGTATGCAATTTAAATAAATCCTTCTAACTCCCATTTGGTCTCTCCTGTGTCTTGAAATTCTGCAAGGACAGAGTAAACACAGGCACCCTCACTATGCTCGGCTGGGAGAGGGACCCCGCTCTTGGTCCATCACCCAGCTCTCTCCAGGTACACAGGCTAAGACACCCAGGAAGGTCCTGCCACTATGCAGGGGTGAGGGGAAAGTGACTTGGTCCCTCATGGTGGTCTCTGAAGACACTCTGCTGCTTCTTCAGCCTCCACCCTCATAGCCTGAGAAGGTGCCTGCAAGAGTGACCTGCCTCCTACAGTTATTTTCTTGGCCATTTGGCCTCCTGGTCACACAGAAGAAAATGTTAGAGATTTGGGTTCTGGGAATCTTTACCACTTACCAGTCAGTGGCTGTGTTTCTTACCTGAAGTGATGAATGGTTTATAGTAAGCTGAGGGAGAGAGTGCTGTAAGAGATAGAGCATGGCAAAGCTGACTGGAGACATTAATAAAAGGTACCAAGAAATCCAAATAAAGGAAATATAACTTACAACCCACTAGATATCTGAATTGCTGAGTTCTTGTTCTCTAAAATCAAAGACTGAATTCTAGGAACAAAAGAGGTTAAAAGTAGGAAGAATTTATTGAAAGACAGCTTTTATCTTCTGCCATTACTTCTGTAAACAGGTTTTTTTATGTCATTTGTGCTATCTTCTGATTTTTCATTGACCCTGATCAATCTTTTTTGTTTGTTTGTTTCTTCAGAACTGGGAATTAGATTAAGGACCTTGCACTTGCCAGGCAGGCACTAGTGCCATTGAGCTAAACCTCCATCCCTAAATCAATTTATGTTACTCTTCTTTGCATCATCTAACAGCTGCTGGATTGACTTCTTGTGGTCCCTTGATATTTTTAAGAGATCTCTTTTTTCATGATCATTAGCCACAATCCTGTCTTCTATATTCTATATTTGATATTCTGTCCTCACATCGGCTCATTCTGCTGAGTATACTTTCAAGGAAACTTTTTTTATGCCAGGAATTAAACTCAGGAGCTTGTGCTCGCCAGATAGTCACTATGCCACTGAGCTACATCCCTGGCCCTTAAAGGAATGTTTAATTTCCTGAATATCTGTTTGAATCTGTTTTATAGATTCCATTTTTCCCATGCTAGATGTTCATGATTTTCATCATTTCCCAAGTTTCTCTGTTTTTTAATTTATATCTGCTTTAGAGTCATTAAGCTTGTCTTTCATTCTGGTCACTATCTCTGTAGTTATCCAAGAAATTCTTTCTGCTTTGAGTTTTTCTAGAGCCTCGCTCATCTGCTTTGTTACTTCTGCTGTTACCATTGCAGAGAGTCCAGGTGTATGGCTTTTGAATTTTTCTACCTCATTGCCTTCTTGGTTTGCCTTTGGTGAGTTGGAAGTCTGGAAGGGGGAATTTTGTTTAAATGTCTTCACATTTTCTTTTTTTTTTTAAGTTTAATTCCTGGAGGGCCAGCGATTTAGCTCAGTGATTCTGCCACCTGCCTCAAAAGCACAAGCACAAGGACCTGAGTTCAATCCCTGGTACCAAAAATAAATAAATAAATAAATAAATAAATAAATAAATAAATAAATAAATAAATAAATAATTTAATTCCTGGGTTGATGCTTGCAAATTGCTTACAGTGAGTAGCTTTATTGCCAGTACTTAGAATCCTTAGGAAATGACTACTTCTCAGAACCATCTTCCAGATGTAGCTGGCTTTTGGGTTTTGAATCTGTTGCATGATTTTAGCTCTTCAGTTTATTGAGGATGAGAAGTTTCTGCCCACTTGGCCAAGCTGCCAGTTCTTCGGCACTAGCCTATGTTGTTTTGTTGTTTTTTCTTTTTTTAAGACCCTTAGGCAATGTCAGTCTTGGTATACCAGGAGAAACAACTGATTAGCATAATTCTATCACCTTGGCTAAAGTAGTACAATTAACAATAGCAATAGCATCAAATACAGCCTAGAAAATGACATACTGTGGTAACTGTTAATTTGCTACCTTTAACTATATAAACCAGGTTTGTGGTTATATAACAAAATCTAGAATGAATCTGAAAATTATATGCAGTAAATAAGCCCTTAATATGGCCATTTTGGGGGCTGGGGATTTAGCTCAGTGGTTTCGCCACCTGCTTTGCAAGCCCAAGGACCAGTACCAAAATAAAGGCCATTTTTGCCCTTAGGGGAAAAGATTTAAGAGAGGTTTGGGGGGAAAAAAAAGTAATAGGAGAAGAAGACAATGAAGAACATGAACAAGGAGAAAAAGGGTGAAGAGGAAGAAGGGGAAAGGGAAGAAAGAGGAGGTGGAAACAGATCAGAAGCAAGGCTGGAGGCTAACTTTAGGAAACTGGTGAAGAAGACAAAGGCGAAAGAAAAAAGGAGGAAATAAAAAAAAGAACAGAACAACAACAAAACCAAAAACCATCAAAAAAAAAAAAAAAAAAAAAAAAAGAAAGAAAGAACCAGAAAGGGAGAAAAAAGAAGAAGGAAGAAGAAATTTTTAAAAGTCCAGTTCAAAGTGTGGCTCGACTGTCCCTGGTAGCTAGTGCAGGCATACAGAGTCCAGCACTGAATTAATTAATTCCAGCAAGCCAGCCAAAGCTTCATGGAGGGGTAGTGGATAATCCCAGCGAGACTGCTCCTTTAGTTCCACTGAAGTTTAGGCTGGTTTCTGGCTATAAGGCTGGAACTGGCTTCCTTAAGCCTACAAAAGTCCATGTGCCTCTTGCCGGCTTGAACTCCACTCCTTTACCTCTTGCTGACTTGAACTCAAACCAAGACACTGGGAACCACTAAATGAAATCGGCAGTAGCTAGTCTGAGTTTTGAGTTCAGTTCCAGTCACCCTCTCCTTGGTGCTATCTGTACCTAGGTAACTCACCAGCTGCTGCAGTCCACTGTGTCCACAGTTCTGTTCCACTGGTGTATTCTCCATGGAGGCCTTTGGGCCAGTAGTCGCTGAGTGTCTGCAGGTTCAAATTGCCATTCCTATACCATGAGTCTAGGCTCTGAGGAGAGTGCTGCATATTATCTCCCCGCTCTTTGTTGAAGTCTCTCTCTTCACTCTCCCCATGGACTTCAATTCTCCTGCCAGGTCCCCTGGACCCACTTCCTTCCTTCTTCTTCTCCACAGGCCACTATATTCCAGTATCAGGATATCAAATCTTGGAGAGCAGATAAATTCTAAGAGAGACAGAGGGGGATCTGAAAGAACATTGCCTGCCCAGCTCACTTTTCAAAGGTGTTTTATTGAACACAGCCATGGGGTGTGGCTTGTACAAGGGGATACAAAACTACAGTCAACCAGTAAGATTATAAGTATCATCATTTAGGTAATATTGATCCAATAGAAAATCATGAGGTGGGACAAAATTATGATCAACAAATAAGATTACAAATATAGTCACTTAGGTAATATTGATTAAATGAAGATCAAATGCAGGAACAAGTCACATAGCAAATGTACACAGAATTAAAAAGGAGTTTCCAGAAAGGAAATGGGCTAGGGAGATTCTGATACCCACTTAAGGTGATTGATGTCTATAATGTTGACCTTAGTGCATGTGTCTCATTTGTCTTGATTGTCCTGAATGTCTTTTGTATTGACTTCTCAAGGGCCAGCCCTGTCCAACTTCCCACAAGATGTCTAATTAACTTAGGTGTCTAGAAGAAAGTGTCTGGGACCTGTCAATTACAAGATCCCAAGACAACACCAGAACCCCCTATGTAAAACTTTTTACAAGCTCCCGTGAAATGTGGAGAACATAAAGAAGACCAGACCCCATGAGGATCTCACTATCGTGACTTCCCACGAGTGTTTTCTGGGTGAAGGGTATACTTTTACATTTCCTTTTTTCTTCTTTTTCTCATGTTCTTTCCAAGTTTGCTCTGCACAGCTGGTTTCTTCTTTACCCCACACTTTTCAAATAAACTGTTGGAACCATTTTGGGCTTGTCTCATCCAATTCTTTCTCCAAGGCAAGAAGGACCTAGATTACTTTTGATTGTTGAGCCATTTCTAAAGAAACTACCTGATAACATTTTGGCAAGCCAGTCAAGAGATAATATTTTGACATGGCCAGCCAAAAAAAGAACATCTTCCCATGGCCATCCAGGAAGTTAAAGCTTAGGTACCAGAGACCAAGGAAAGGCCCACATGGGCATCCTTTTTGTTTCTTTCTAAAATGTCATGAAGTGTCTTTTAAATTAGCCTGGTCTCCACCTACTCTGCTTTGCTTTTCTCAGTTTCTATTTTGGTCAGGAGGACCTCTACATTACCCTGGTGCATGGTCAGCAGCGATATTGCCTTGCCACTTGGCTGGTCTCCATCTTGTCTTTTTGTGTGATTATGCATAACTCTTCTTCCTCTATCTCCTTTCCGCTTTATTAAAAAAAATAACTGGACTGAGCTGGGGGTGTTGGCACATGCCTGTAATCCCAGCACTCAGGAGACTGAGGCAGGAGGATTGCTGTGAGTTCAAGACCAGCCTGGGCTACATAGTGAGTTCCAGGTCAGTTTCAACTACATAGTGAGACCCTGTCTCAAAAAACAAAACAAAACAAAAAATAATAATAATAACTGAACTTATGAGCTAAGCCTCTAATTTTATTTTATTTTATTTATTTATTTTTTGTGGTACTGGGGATCAAACTCGGGTCCTTGTGCTTGCGAGGCAGGCAGCAAAACCACTGAGCTAAATCCCCAGCCCTAAACCTCTAATTTTAAAAGGCATGTGGGCTTGTAAAAACCAGAGAGGAAAAGAAACTTTTTCTTTCTTCCCTTCCCACAAGAAGGAAAACTATACAATCCCTTTAACAACTCATGCAACCTTTGCGTGTACAAAACTTTTTATGGGGAGAGGTGAGGCTATAAAGGTCCACTCTGCAGCCCTGGGCAACTGTGGATGATACAGAGGGCAGATACAGGCCTACATCCATCCTGTTATTATGTTAGTCTGTTTTAAAATACTCAAGGCTTGAGCAAAACCAAGCACCAGGTCCAAGAGCCTGCTTAAGGCCATCTTTGCCTGGCTTTTTTACTTCCCTATTTAAATGCAGATTAAAGACCTGGCCTCAGGCATGAACAAAATAGCATTTAACTTTCTTAAACTAATTAAAGTGCCTGTAAGTATATGAAAACAGCCCTCCCGATTCTTCTTCGTACTTTTTCTATCAGAACAAATGCGAGAGATGTTTTCCCATAAGGTCTAAATACAACTTGGGTCATTAAGGGGCCCAAGGAGGTAGATGAAAGAATTTTGTTTGGGAAAATTCTACCATTACCTCATGGAAGTTTGGACTGTGCAAGGCCAACAAATGGCCCAGCCCCCTTGTCCCTAAGGACTTAATGGGCCCCAATGCTGAGACAAAAGTTTTCTTCTGTGACTGCATCATTCTAAAGTTTCAGGACAGAAACATCTGTCTAGATTTTGTAAAGTCTCACAAGAGCACCTTGTGGACTTCAGGTCTCCTCCTCACGCATGGGATGCCACATTAAGGAGTGCAGGCCTAGCTAGCTGTCTCCTTCTCTCTGTAGGTCCCAAGACAGGTAGATGGGAAATCTGTTGGATCTCATCGCTATGCAGATTCCACCACTTTCACTACTAGGCTGTATCCTTGATGAATGGAACAGATTTGAGCCTGACAATTTAAAACAAGAACAGCTTATCTATTATTGTAATATAGTCTGGGTTCAATACAAATTGGGAGGTGGCAGAAGGTGGGTATGGGATAATACTTTAATCTATGATACTATTTTCCAGTTATAGTGTTTCTGCTTTGGAACATAAAAGGTCCAGTGAAGTGCCTTATTGTTCAGGCTTTTATAATTCTTTACCAAGGGAGTGCTCAGGAGCTATGGAACTTAGTACAGGCATCAGGAAGACAGATATCCTGGATGACCCTGTTCTAAGACCCCCACTTTTCTCTCAGGGGGATCTCAGTCTCGCTGATCTATTTAGGGAGGTTAATCACACTAGGAAGTCTCCTTAACCTCCCCCTTATATTCCTCAGACCAGTAAATCAGGTGCACCCCTTCCAGGTGACCAGGGGACCCATTACAGCCTCATGCCTCAGAGGAGCCCAACATTCCTCAGTTCCCTCGGCACCCTCCTCAGCAGCCCTCAGTCCCACTCGGTACACAGACAGCTTTTGGCCCCACAGGTTGAACCCAACATGGTGCTTCCTTCTACAAGGTTTTGGTTTCTGTATGCTTTTGAATGGGAACATCCCTTTACAAGTGAAAACCAGCAATATACTTGGACAATTCTCCCACAGGGGTTTAGAGACAGCCCTCACTGTTTTGCTTAGGCACTAGAAGAAGATTTGAGGAATCTAAAGCCAGAACGAGGAACCATCCTACAGAATGTAAGTGACATTCTGGTTTGCAGCCCAAATCAGGAACTGTATAACTCTAATGCTATACAAGCTCATATGGTCTCATATGGAGTTCAGGTTGGCCTTGAAGTCTATGTAGCCAAGGCTGGTCTCATTCTCCAGTAATCTTTCTGCCTCAGCCTCTAAAGTGCTGGGATTACAGGTGTGTGCCACTAAGCTTGGCTTCTGGGATATATTCTTACACCTGGGAAATGACAGCTGTCTAGGGACGAGATCCAAAGTATCTGCGATCTTGGGCCTTCTGCCACCAAACAGCTTTGTTCCTTCCTGGGAGTGTCAGGCTTTGTAGTATCTGGCTACATAATTTTGGACTAATGGCAAAGCTTTTATGTGAGGCAATAAAAAGCCCAAATCTGTGCCCCTAGAATGGACAAAAATAAAGCATGGCCTTATTCAGGGTTCAGCACTGGGAATACCTGATAAAGAAAACTTTTCTTTCTCTATATGTCAGAAAATGGAGACATTGCTTTTTGGGGTCTTGTCTTAGAGGCTAGGGCAAAAACCCTGCCCAGTGGAATACTTTTCAAAGAAATTAGGTGGGATAGCTGCTGGATAGCCACCCTGCCTGAGAACAATAGCAGCTATAGCTGTACTAACAGAGAAAACTGAAGAGTTAACTTTGGAACAGAGATTAGACATTCTGACACCCCAGGTTGGAGCTATTCTGGAGACAAACGGTTACATGTGGTTAATAGGAGAATGGCTTACCAAATATCAGGTTTGCTCCTAGACACACACTGCTGAGGTTATTATAAAACTTGCACTACTATTAACTCTGGTTCTTTGATGCCTATAGGCCCAAAGTTTAGCCACTACTGTGAAAAAGTAATACCTCAGGCCTATGCAAGCAGGCAGGACAACAGTCATCTGCCCCGCCCAGATCCAGAGGAGCTATGGTTCACTGATGGAAGTAGCTTTTTCTCAAGGACACTGAAAGGCAGATTACATGGTTGTCAGCTGATAACAGGCGATTGAAGTTAAATTTCTTTCCCTAGGAACCTCTGCTCAAAAGGCAGAGCTGGTAGCTCTTACTCAAGCATTGAAATTAGGAAAAGACAGAAGGTTAAATATCTATACAGACTCCAGATATGAGTTTCTGGTGCTACACACCCATGCAGCAATCTGGAAGGAAAGAGGCTTACTGACAAATAATCATCTATAGAACACAGACAGGAGATTCAACAACTCCTTGAGGAAGTCCCTCTTCCCAAGCAGGTCACAGTCATGCGATGGAAATGGTACCAGAGAGACATGTCTGAAGGCTCCTTGGAAAATCAAAAGGCTGACAGGAATGCAAAAAGGGAAGTCCTACAGCCTCTTAAGACTCTACCCTTGCTGGATGTCAGGGCACATGCCTGTAATCCCAGCACTCAAGAGGCTGAGGCAAGAGGATTTCTGTGAGTTTGAGGCTAGCCTGGCCTACATAGTGAGTTCAAGACCAGCTTGAACTACACAAGAACACCCTGCAAAAAAAAAAAAAAAAAAAAAAAAAAAAATCAATTCCTGAAGAACCATTAAATACCATCTATATTCCTCAGGAGGATAAATGGACCCTAGGACAAGAAGGAATTAAAAGGGGTCCCTGGTGGTATTTAGGAAATTAATTGGTCCTTCCCTAGGAAATACAGTGGAAGGCTATAAAAATAATTCATGATTCCTTCCATATGGGAAGATACTACATTGGAAATGGTCACTCAGTTTTCACATGACTAGGCTAGGAACAACCACAAAAGGTCTGCAAAACTTGCCCACTCTGCCTACAGCAACCTGGGCAAGCCCAACTGCCTCCTTTATTAGAACCTGTGCAGGGGAGAGAAACACACCCTGGAGAGGACTGGGCAATTGGACTCTACCCATATGCCATCTGGGGATTCAAACACATATTGCTTGCAATTGATGCCTTTACAGGCTGGATTAAAGCCTTGCCTACACATTCGGAAGAGGCTATAGAGTTAGTAAAGATGCTTCTTAAAGAAATCATCTCAGATTTGGGCTACCTCAGACTCTCCAGAGTGACAGTAGACCTTCTTTTATCTCCCAAATAACTCAGAGATTGACATAGCCTTTGGGAATAAAGAACCACCTTCATTCCACTTGGTGGCCTCAATCATCTGGAAAGGTAGAGCCAACCAGATCCTAAAGTGAGCTCTGGCAAAACCTTCCCTAATTGCTACCAATAACACTCATGCAGGTTTGTAACACGCCCCACACTGGGATAAGTTTGGGCAGTTTCACACATTATGCAGAAGGCCATTTCTATCCTCTGATATGATAGCAGACCCAGAGACCACGAGGTTCTTACCATATCTCATCAATTGTGGCCAAGTACAACAGACTATCCATATATGTGGGAACAGAGTCCTGCCAGCTCCTGGCCCAAGGGGGCCACTTAGTGTCCATCCTGGACCAAGTGCTTCTGAAAAAATGGAGATAGGGAACACCAGCAGACCAGTTAAATACAAAATGGAATGGCCCCGTTTCAGTGATCCTTGTAACACCCACTGCAGTAAAGGTGTCACAGATAGATCATTCCATTCCTCCTTCTAGGTTAAAGCTAGTCTCACCTGAACTATCTAAAGAACGAGATCACCCCCCCAAAAAAAAGCCACTCCTTTTGTGAGCCTTTGGAAGACTTGAGATTTCTCTTCCAAAAGCAAATCTGCAGTACCACTACAGATAAGGAAACAAGACCTTGCTAAAGCCAAGGCACTTAGAGTCTTGAGAATTGATCTGACATACCTCTAGAACATGTATTCTTTTCTACAGAAAGCATGGAAGTCTAACCTGCTCCTCACATCTGGGCTAACAGTAAGGTTTCTTTCTCCCATCAAACAGGCAGCTGGAGGGTCTCCCTAGGGAAAATGATATAGGACATAGAGTGTGGCAAAGCTGGCTGGAGAAGTGGGAGGGACCTGTCAATTAGAGTTCCTGGGACAATGCCAGGACCCATATGCAGAACTTC
Organism: Fukomys damarensis; assembly: GCF_012274545.1. Taxonomy (NCBI): domain Eukaryota; kingdom Metazoa; phylum Chordata; class Mammalia; order Rodentia; family Bathyergidae; genus Fukomys; species Fukomys damarensis. The sequence continues at coordinate 3,365,773 of NW_022900931.1, read as the reverse complement.
TGGTGAGCTCCCACGAGATGTGGGCAACATAAAGATACCATGAGGACCTCATTCTCATGACATCCCACGATTGGCTGCACTTGTTTTCCAGATGCAGTGTGTACTTTGATTTTGACTCTCATCTTTTTCTCGTGTTCTGCCCAAGTTCACTCTGCACAGCTGGTTTCTCAGTCCCCACTCACCCTACAATTCTCACATAAACTTTTCAAACCATTTGGGCTTTCTCTTCTAATTCTTTCTGCAACCAAGAAGGACCTGGGATACTTCTGATTGGTGATTGATTTCTAAAGAAACTACCTGATCAGAAGAGGAGGCAGCAATATTCACACCAAATTAACCATTTAAAGTTCATACTTGAGGGCTGGGGTTTAGCTCAGTGGATCACCCCCCTGCCTTGCAAGCACAAGGTCCTGAGTTTGATCCCCAGTACCAAAAAGAAAAGAAAAGTGCATGCTCAGTGGTATTAGTATATTTGTAATGTTTTCCAAACATTACCGCCTCTAATTCCAAAATATTTTCATCACTCCAAAAGAAAAATTCCCTAACCATTAGCAGTCACCCAATTCCCTTCTCTCGCAGCCCCAACCACCAACAATCTCTTTTGTTTCTGGGATTTGCCCATCCTGGACATTTCATGTATACACACTGTGTGACCTTTTGTACCTGGCTGTTTTCACCCAGCAGCAGTACAAGTGAACCTTCAAGGCATTACCCTGGCCAAGGGTGTGTCTTTGGAGAAATGTCAATTTAGGCTTTCCCTATTTCTCACTGGGCTGTTTGTCATTTTGCTGTAGAGTTCTGAGATTCATGTATTCTTTGCTGTATTTCCTCCCACTCCTTCTTTTCTCTTTCCTGATAGTGTCTTTTGATGATGAAAAGTTCTTAATTTGGACTTAATTTGAAAAGTCCGATTTAGCTGTTTTGTTGGTAATAGTTGTTCTTTTGACATTGAGTCCATTACCAAATCCAGGGTCGTGAAGATTTACCCTTATGTTTTCTCCTAAGAATGCTGTCTTTTCAGTTCTTACAGAAAGCAGCAATTTGATACAATATTTCTGACAATCATAACTAAAGCAAAAATGCACGAGCAACAAAATCTCAACATTTTAAATAAAGACTGGCTCTGACCAGGCACTTATCCACTCACCCAACTCGGGATTTGGCAAGGCCAGATTAACCTGGGGGAGCGGCGGGTGTGAGCAGGGTTATGGCTGGTGGCACAGCTCCAGTGCCGTCCCACCCAGGGGAAGGGAATTGTGTGCGCTGCAAATCCTTGAGCAGAGCCTGGCCGGGGGCCCAGGGCAGCAGGGTGTGCGTTTTGCAAGTGGCTTTCAGAGGGAGGCTACTTAGAATATGAAAGTGACCTAGTCCTAGGGCTTCCTGCTTCCCCAGGAGGGTCCCCAGCAGGGGTGCGTCCTAGCCAGGAGGAGGAGGGTGGGAGGCCACCCACAGGCCAGCAGTCCCCTGAATTTCCTTAGATAGTAGTCAAGTTCGGATACCCAGGTTCACACCAAAACCGCCCGTTGGCCTGAGCCTGGAGTCGCTCTCAGAGCACCCCGGATCCACCGCGCGGCTGAGCTGGGGCAGGAAAGGGGCGGGACCGACCTGGGTTCTACTCTGCAAAGCTAGGAGCACCTGACGCAAGCCCCGGCCCCGCCCCTGAGCCCGGCCGCCGAGCCAGGCTCCTCCCCGTGCCTCGGCCCTTTTCCGCTCCAGACCGCTCTCTCCTAGAAGGCCGCAGAGAGGTCGCCAGTCCGGAGACCTGAGACCAGATCCAGATCTCGCAGACCATGGCAGTAACCTTGCCGCTGCGCGACTGCCAGGTACGCGAGGCCGCTCCAGCAGAGTCCCTTATTTTCCCTCCGATGGCCGGCGCCTAGCGGGGCGGGACGTGACCTGAAGGCAATCCGGGATCCAGCGGAGTTCATGCCTAAGGGACTTGCTGGGGTGCGGGGAGAGTGAGGAGTCCTAGGAACCGAGTGGACTGTGCACCTACTGTGGGATCCCAACCCGGGAGAACTCAGGACCTTGGGAAAAGCACGCTCACAGGGCAGGGTCTCCTGGAGTCCGTCCTGGGTAAGGAACCCTGAGCCCATTCTGCAGATGAGGACGAGAAGGTGCCAGGCAAATTCGCACAGCTGCTGCAGAGAGGCCCTACCAGGAGGAAAGAGCACTGCCTCTGCAGGGGTGGGGGTGAGGGGTGTCACTGCCCTGTGCTCCTGGGGAGTGCACAGGTGGGCTGTCTTCAGATGGTCGGAGATGTGACTGGTCTACACGGTGGTAACCATGTGCACTGCTATGGCCGGGTGGGAGCAGACCACCCTGCTCCAGGGTGGACTTCCGTGCTGGTCCTGCTCTGCCCTCCAGCTCTCCTGGTGACCCAGCATCCTAGTGCACACTTGGAGTCACCCCTCAGGGTCCCATGTCACAGAGGGGTCCCCAGGGGTCTGCCCAAAGTTACACAGCCATTTGGAGACTGCTGGGACGTGGATCAGGGATCTGTCTGTGAAGTCTGAGGTTGCCCACATGTCAGGAAAGGCCGCTGGGGAACTGGGGTGCGTGTCGAGGGGGGCCGTGTAGCGTGGGGTGATCCGTAGGACAAGGCCTTGGTATTCCTTTCTTGCTGTGTGTAGGCATGGAAGGATGCTGGGCTCCTGCTCTCCACCACAAGCAATGAGGCCTGCAAGCTCTTTGATGCCATCGTGACCCAGGTAGGCCTGCAAGGGAAGCTGCGCCCCTCCTGTGAGGGCCGGTGGCAAGGGCTTTCTAAGTGGCATGGTGACTGCCCGTGTTCTGTGGTGCAACCAGCGCTGAGTGCCGGGGGACATAGGAGCGTGGGGAAGCAGCCCTGCTGGCCACCGCATGCGGAGAGGCCTCTGTGGGTGCAGTCTCGCCAGGGTCCTCTCCAGGGTCCTCTCCAGGGAACTCGGGGTGCTGTGGCGGTCAAGGGTTTGATGTGGGCCCTTTTATGAGTGTGGGGCTCCCACAAGTGGCTGAGCCAAGAGCTTCCCCTGTGTTCCTGGTGAAGGGTCCTGTAGCTTAGAAGTAAGGCCCAATCAGTTTGTTTGACAGGTGGGGAAACTGAGGCACAGAGGGCTGAGCTGACTTGAGTTGAAGGTGAGATCACATGAGAGGAGCCAGGGAGCCCTAGGGCTCCTGAGCTGAGCGCAGAATGGGTGAAATGCCATTAGCCATGCTGCATGTCTCTTGTCCCCAGCCTGTCCTGGCCACGCTGCCAGCTGTGTGCTTTTCAGCTGCTTGTTGTTTCACAGCCCACTTGTGTTTTCCATGCTGTGCTTGCCTCTGTCGTATCCTCGATTTGTCACACACCACCATCCCTGATTCAACAACCCCTCATCCACCAGCCTGTGCCCGTTTGGCCCTGGTCATTGGCATCTCTGTGCTGTCCTGCCTTTCAGCACAGGCTCTTTGAATCTCTGTACCAGGTCCCCTCTATCCTCGGAAAAATCTGTCCCTGAGTCTGTGTAGCTCTGGATTAGACAATTTATTTATTTATTTTGGTACTGGGGATCGAACTTGGGTCCTTGTGCTTGCAAGGCAGGTGGTGGAACCACTCAGCTAAATCCCCGGCCTGGTTAGACAATTTAAATGGCAAGTTTGAAAATCAACTGAGGGGCTGGGGCTTAGTGGTCTAGCATCTGCAAGATCTAGGGTTCCATCCCCAGCACCAAGAAAAAATCCAATGCATTATCAAAATGACTTTGTCTTAGTTACTTTTCTCTTTGGTGAGACAATACACCTGACACCCAAAGTTAAAGAGGAAAGGTTTATTTGGCTCACAGTTTGTAGAGATTTCACTTCACAGTTAGCTGGTTCCATTGCAAGGTTCCCCGGGCCAGGGGAGAAAAAGCTCATGGCAGGCAGAAGGCAGCAAGGCAGCAAGCAACAAAAGGCAAACAGCTCTTCTGTCCCTTATATCTTATCTAGGTTACCTGCCTTTAAGTCACGTAGCACACCCAGTCAGGCAGCCTTAATCCTAGCATTGCACCATGATTCAGTCCACCATCATGATCCCAGCAGTACGCTCCCTAGATCCAGCCACCTCTGAAAAGTGCTACCTTGGACCCCATGAGGCTTTGTGTGGGCAGCTGTAATAGCCTTCATGGTTTAAAAAAAAATTTGACATTTGTCTTAATCTGTTTTCCCTTGTTATAGCAGAATAATTAAGAGTGAGTAATTTATAAGGAAAGGGGGTTTGTTTAGCTCACAGTCAGTCCTGGAGTTCCAAAGTGTGGTGCTAGCATTTTCTTGGGCTCCTGGTGAAAGCAGACCAGAGGTGGGCACTTTGTAGCAGCCTGCTGTTGAGAGAATTGACCCAGTCCCACTAAGACCCCAGCACCCAATGCTGCTCCACTGGCAGCTAAACTGCAACATGAGATTTGGTGAGGACAAACTGCCTGTGCACCACAGCAGCATTTTGACAAATACACCAAGTTATCAAACATGGTGATGAATTTAGAGGCCTGGGGTCTGATCCCCAGCACAAAAAAAATATACAACTCTGAATTAAGCTTAATGTGACCTCCTTGGGGATGACTCCATTTTGCCTTTCTTGTTTCAGTATGTGAAATGGAGCAATGACAAGAGTCTCGGTGGCATCGAGGGCTGCCTGACAAAGCTCAAAGCAGCAGATCCGACCTTTGGTGAGTAGTGCTTCCTGGGCAGCAGAGGCAGAGCCCAGTTCAGGAATCTGGCCCCTCACCTTCCCTGGCCATTTGGGTTGGGCGAAGGGACCAGGGTGGTGTGGTCACAGGAGGGAAGATGACAGTCACCACTGTGTCCTACAAGGGTACCCGGTCCTATAAAAGCTCTTTTCACTTTTTTTCTCAAATTCACATCAATTCCACTTGAGGCCACTGTTCCCACTTCTCAGATGAGGAAGTTGGGGATCAGTGAGGGGAGGACGTGTAGCCATGTCTGTCTGAATCCCAGGCCGAGGCTCTTGGAGCACAGAAGTTATCACTGCAGCCCTTGGGAACTAGGGAGCCTCTCCCAGAGCCAGAGGCCAAGCAGGTGCGCCTAGGTGAGCGGGGTCGGCACAAGGCCAGCCTGTGTGTGACAGGCTCAGGCAGGTCAGCGTGGTGCCTCTGATCCCCAGGGAGGTAGCTCCAGCAGAGGTTCCCGGTGTGGAAGAAGCACTGAGGGAGGACAGAGAGCAGCACCCTCTTTCCTGCAGCAAAGGGCTAGAGATAGAAAGGATGGAAACAGGAGAGAGCAGAGGAGGAGCGAGGGGTGGGGGTAGGGAAAGCCAGGTACAGGGGCTGGGGAATCAGCCCGGGTCAGAAGCAGGGGCCACATGGGAGGTCCTAGCACTGCGGTTGGGTCTTCGGTCCCAGGCCTGGGCCCGTGCCTGAGCTCCTCATTCCATCAGTCGCCCCTTGCCCCAGCACATGTGGCAGTGTGTGTGGGCCCGGGACAGTGGCGAGGCCGGTCATGCTGATGGCTGGGCCCTGAACAGTACCCACTGAGCAGCCCCTGGAGGCTGTGTGCTGGGGGAAGCAGCCCCCGCCTGGCTCACAGGGTGGGAATGGGAGTGTGTAGGACACAGGCGCCACCCACCAGTCCTGTTAGAAAACTGTCATGGCCGCTTTTAGTGCTGCCCTTCCTTCCTCACTGCACACTGGAGTCCAGGGCTGAGACGTGGACCTGGCCCAGGGGCCCGCACATGGCCAACCTGCCCACAGCCTGTTCAGCTCCCGTCCGCAGGTTGTGTGAGACCATCTGAGTCACCAGCTGTTTCCATCCTTCTGCCAGCTATGGGCCACGTCATCTCCAATGGCCTCATGCTTATTGGCACCGGAAACTCGGTGAGGCTGGACAAAGAGCTGGACCAGGCTGTGAAGACCATGGTGCAGATTTCAGAAACCCAGCCACTGACGCCAAGGGAACAGCTGCACGTGTCTGCAGTGGAGACGTTTGCCAAGGGGTGAGGGGCGCTCGGGCTTTGTGGGGTGACGCCTCAGCTGTCCCAGTGCCCTGGGGGAGGGGAGACTGGGAGTGACTCAGCCTCAACTCTGGAAATCCTCTGGGTAAAGACTGCATCTGTCCAGGCTCTGCCTTGTCTGATAACCCAGTGAGGAAGCACTGGCTAGGATTCTCCATCTAGTGTTCAAAGCAACAGATCTTGTTTCATTAAGTAAATGGCCTATAATTTTAACTGCAAAACTGGGAGGACACATTACAGAGATATCTAAAAGAGAGGTTAAAAAAACATTCACCCATATTTTTCTTGTCTTACACGCTGTGGAAGTCGGCTTTCTGTCACTGTAACGAAATACCAGAGAACACCAGCTTATAAAGAGGAAAGGTTCATTCAGGGCCCAGTCCACAGTTTCTTGGTCCTGTTGCTTTTGGGGCTGTGATGAGGCAGGGTTCGTGGTGTGACCAATGGCAGAGGGGCCTGCTGATGTCATGGAAGCCAGGAGACAGAAATAGCAAGGGACCACAGTTCCAGTGTCCCTCGGGGGTATGTCCTCACCGACCTGTTAAACACACAGGCGCACACACACATACACACACACACACACACAGAAACACACACACACACACCCCACTTTTTTCCAGTGCTGGGCATTGGACCCAGAGCCTCACACATGCTAGTCAGTTGTGCTACCACTGAGCTATGTGCCCAGCTCCTCATGCAGGATGTGGCCGGATGTGTTTTATACTCCTCACATGTGGACCTCATGTTCATTGTGCTGAGAACGCTCTCTTGGCTTCCAGGAACTTCTCCAAAGCCTGTGATCTGTGGGAACAGATTCTGTGGGACCACCCAACAGACTTGCTGGCCCTTAAGTTTGCCCACGATGGCTATTTCTACCTGGGCTACAAGGCACAGATGCGAGATTCTGTTGCTCGAGTTTACCCCTTCTGGACACCTGACGTGCCGCTTAGCAGGTATGGACTTGTTGGAAACCACATCATTTTTATTTCTCGTTTTCTGTGTTCTGCCCTAAAACAGTCACTCATTTGGTTTTACCGTAAAAAGGCAGACTACTGTTGTTTTTCTCATAGTTCCTTAAAGATAAAAGTCTTCCTTTGCTTCGTTTGATTTTCATCCCATCTTGTGAACTAGGTAGCACCATTATGTCTCACTCAGGACAGGATTGTTTTGCTGCGGTAACAAGCATCCCCTAAATCTTGTTCTTACTACAACAAAAGTTTATCTCTCACCATACTCCATTCTCATCCTAAGAGGACCAAGAGCTCTGCATCCAGACTTTGTCTCCCTTCAGAATCCCAGCTGGTGAACAGCTACCTCTGGACACTGCAGTTGCTATGAGGGAGAAGAGAGCCTTCCTGGCTCACTTCCTGACTCAGAATGATAGGTACACCCTATAGCTCCCTAATCATTGGGTGGAACAGACCACACGACCCGATCCCTTCCTGCAGGCGCAGGAATGGTGTACGTGGCAGTGATGACCCAGGCTTGACTGCATTGTGATTTAGTCATAGGATGGTGAGGAGGATCAGACAGGGGAATGGGATGAAGGGCTGTGTGCCAGGGCTCTCGGGAGAAACCACTAGCATCTTCTTCCCTCCCTTATGTGTGTCTGTCATGTCAGCCTTTCTCCCTCCGCCATCATTTTGCCGTAGTAGTAAAATCCTCTGTACTTCATACGGAGGGGGATTTATTTCAAGAAATCTCCTGATGTGACTGTAAGTTCCGATAATTATAAAGTCTGAAGTCTTTGGGGCAGGTGGCGGGCTGAGAGCCCTGTAGAAGTCTGTATTACGGCCTTAGATCTGGAAGCAGAGTTGCTTCCTTCTCAGGGACCTCAGTCTGTCTTCATGCTCCCTTAGGCTGATTGGGTGAAGTCCACGCACGTGGCAGAGTCATCAGTTTGATTCAAAGTCTATTGATTTAAATGTTAGTCACATGTCAAAAACACCTTCACAGCACCACCTACACTAGTGACCAAACGAGTGGGCACCATGGCCTAGCCAAGCCAACACAGAATTAACTATCACAAGGAGCACAGTGAGTCAGGCACGGTGCCGTATTTCTGTAATCCCAACATTGTGGGAGGCTGAGGCAGCAGGATCACAAGTTCAACTGTAGCCTGGGCAATTTAATGACTTAGCAAGATCCTGCTTCTAAATAAAAAATAAAAATATTGGCAATGTAGCTCAGTATAAAAGCCTGGGGTTCAATCCGAAAGCCCCCCTTCCGTATGTGCCCACCCTGAGGCTTGATGTGAGTGCTTCCCGTTGAGAAACAGAGTCTTCTAGGCCCACCTACAAGGGTCAGAGCCTGGACCAAGCTGAGCTCACGTTAGGGGACTGTGTCCCTAGCCTCTGGGACCTCTGGCCTGGGCAACAGCCTGGCTGTTGGGGCATCCCCAGTGCAGGCAGAACACAGAGCCACCAATGGACCACAGGGTTTCCTGAGAAGATGCCCTCAGGCTGTCATCCTCAAGGGGTAGACAGGAAGGAGAAGATCTCAGCGTCCTTGGTGGACGCCATAAGTGAGAGACTTCCTGTGTAGAGGCCTCTGGGCATAGCACCAGCCATGCACCCCTCGGAACCGTGGAGTTGCTGACAACCCAGAATTGAGGATGGAGGGACTGAGCTAGGTCTCGGGGTTCTACAAGAAATGATGAAAATGCATTCATTCTCCAACAGTCCTGGAGCCCACGAAGTCCAAACGCTGCAGTGAGCAGGGCCCCATCTCTCCAAAGGTCCTAAAAGGCACTTCTTGGCTACCTCCAGCTGGTGGCAGGTGGACTCTGCCTGTCTTGTGACTGCATTACTTTGATTTCTGCCTCTGTCTTCACCTGCTGTCACCCCACCATGTCTCTGGATCTGCTCATGGCCTTTCTGTAAGGACAGTGGTCACCGTACTAGGGCCACCCTGACTTGGTCACGTCTGCCAAGACCCTCTTTCAGAGTGAGTTAGGACTGGCGTGTCTCCTTGGGGGCACAGTGCAGCCTCTCACGGTCCACTGAGGTGTCGTTCTCTGTTTCCAGCTATGTGAAAGGCCTCTATTCTTTTGGTTTGATGGAAACCAATTTCTACGACCAGGCAGAAAAGGTTGCCAAAGAGGTAAGTGGTCCCTTCTCGAGGTGTGTGAGCTTTCAGAGAGGCCATCTAGTGGGGAGCCACCCTCGGGTTGATGCAGCCCCACCTCTGAGTGTCCTCTGCGACTTGGGGGAGACGGGTTAGTGTAAGCTGCTCCCACCTGCAGGGTGACTGCTCCTGAGCCCAGAAGCCCCGGGCTGTCCTCCCGGAGAGTATGGGGCCACACCTGTGGAGCACTTGACAGTTAGACCAGGCTCCAAGGCAGGGGAGGGCAGCATCAGTGGGGGAAGACTGAGGCCCCAGACAGCTAGATGGCTCACTGCAGGGGGCTCAGCTGTACGCAGGAGGCTGTGTGCTTGGCGGCTGAGCCCTGGTTTGGAAAAACCCTAGGTGAGCACTCAGCCTCCTGTGCCTCGTTTGCACATCTGTGAAACAGGCCGCCCTGCGCTCCCCATGGCTGGGTTGGCACCGGACCTGTGTGACCCAGGTGCACAGGGAGTGGGGCTGGTAGTGGGGTTGTAGTTATTCTGAGTCGGGTGCAGCCACCACACCTGCTCAGACCCTCACACCCCAGCTGGGCAGCCTGGCCGATACCTGTCTGCACCCCTCTCTCTGGCCCTGCAGGCTCTCGCCGTTGACCCCACAGACGCATGGTCTGTGCACACCATAGCACACATCCATGAGATGAGGGCAGAAGTCAAGGAGGGGCTGGAGTTCATGCAGCGCTCAGAGAGTCAGTGGAAGGTACGGCTGTGTGGGTGGATCTCAGGCCTGGACAGCTCTGGTCAAGAACTGGGTTGGGCTGAGGCTTTGAGAACAGGAGTTGACGGTGTGGCTTGGTACTGGGGAGCTGGGTCCAGCAGAAGCCAAAGACAGGTGGTTCCAGCATGTGCCTTGGCCTCAGATGTTGGCTGTAGTGGGAATGTATCTCAAGGTGGCCAGGAATTAAGAGTTTGACAACCTTCGGGACCAGCAGAGCTGCCCAAGCTCTGCCACTGACCTGCGGGCTGCGAGTGGGACCATGAAGTGGTCTTGCATCGTGGGGCGCAGCCAGGATGAGGCCTGTGGGGTGGTGGCATCTACAGGAAGGATGGGTAGAGGAGAGGTTCCAGGGCCATCCCGGCCCCCAGGGCCCTAGCAGCTTTTCCCATGGCCCTACTGTTCTGTGGTCATTGTCCCCACTCTGGTGCCTGACTTCCCCCAGTCCTGTGTAGGCCTTTCCCTCCATGGTGGCCGTTTCTCTTCCACGTGTGCCTGGTGTCCCCAGCTGTGACTGGCACATGGCCTGGCTCCCTGGCCAGGTGTCCTGGCCGCCCTGCCTGTCCATGTGTCATGGCAGGCTCCTTGCTGGCCCGGGAGCTGAGTCTCTCCCAAGGCCTGGCACCTCATGGCAGTCAGTCAGTGATGGGAATGGCCAGGAGCCAGGAGTGATGTGGGAGGCCCCGCTGACCATGAGCGCAGCTCCCTGGCCTGGGATGTCCCCACAGAGGTCCAGCTTGCATGAAGGCCTCTGGGGCTAGCAGGGTGGGGACGGCTGAGAATTGTGATCCCTGAGGGTTGTACACAGTCTTTCTAAGGATCCTCACACTCTCTAGAAGCTGGAAAGCCCCAGAGCCAGCCTGATCCAGGCCGTGGGGCATCAGGAATCTTAGACAGTGTACCAAAGCCCTAGAGTGTGCCTTGAGGGTCAGGACCCTGAATAAGATATGAGGACAAAAGGAGGATCACGGTTTATTCCTTGCTGCTTGCTGCTTACTGCCTGCCTGCTCTGTGGTAACCCTCCAATGTGCCACCTTGCCTTGGAGCCAGCCAACTAGGGAATGAAACCTCTACAAATTGTGACTACAATAAACTTTGTCTCCTCTAACTTTGGGTGTCAGGCATCTTATCTTGGCAATGAGGAAAGTAATTAAGACACCCAGGCTGGTCTTGAATTTGTGATGCTCCTCTTTTGGACTCGCTAGTAGCTGAGGTGTGTGTCACCATGCCTGCCCAGTGTGATTTTCTGGGACCTGAGACCCCTTTCCTGGAGGCCAGGCTCTCCCCTGGGTCGAGAACTTGATCTCTCTGTGCCTCAGTTTCTCCTCCTGTACTCTGTGAGGCACTGGTCCCAAATGAGTCCCATCAGTGTTGGTTCCCACATAGCCAATGCAGGGATCATTGGGGATTAGGCCTTCGTCGTCTTTCGTAGTCACTTTCTTATCAGTGAGACATAGTGACATCCAAGTTAAAGGAAGAGAGGCTTATTATTATTATTATTTTGACTTGGGTTTCAGTGCATGGTCAGCTGGCTCCAAGGAAGAAATGGCCCGGCACAGGGGTCTGGGGGAGGAAGCTGCTCACATCATGGTGGCCAGGAAGCTGAGAGGGAGGGAGGGAGGAGCCGGGAGGGAGACGCAGGTCACCCTCAGTGACCCTCTCCAGCCAGACTTTACCTCCAACATCAAGTCAGGTGTATCGATCCCAAGATTCAATCATGTTTCCAAAGCCATGGCTCCTATGAGCACCGGAGGCTCTTGGGAATCTCTCCACATAAGCCGTGACATCCTCTGATGTGTAGCTCTGTCCCCCAGCAGCCCGGGTGGGGATGCCGTGGCCTGGGCTCCCTTTCCTCTGCCTGCATCTGGCTTAGGTGTTTGGCTGCTGAGCACAGAGCTCAGCTGAGTCCGGTCTCCACTGCAGGTCTCCTCTCCACCCTGGGGAGCCCCGGAAGGGTCCCCCCATAATGACTAATGAGGCACACACCTCCCCCTATCTCGGCTTCCTGGCTTAACCCAGGCTCAGTCGTGGCTGCCCCCAGAGCAGAGGGTGATGAGATGGCGTGGAGACACCTGGACAGACAGGTGCCTAGCGGGCCCGGTTTCCTGTCTTCTAGGATGAAGCGTTCTGTTTCAGCACAAGCCCACACTGGCTGATCTGCCCAGGCCACCCAGTCTTTCTTTAATCCTCTCCATTTTTCCGCAGGACTCCGATATGATTGCTTGCCACAATTACTGGCACTGGGCTCTGTACTTGATTGAGAAGGTAAGATGACGGTCTCACCTCATCCAGACCGTGGGAGACAGTATTTCGAGGTCTGCAGTAACCGTCCAATCATGAGGGCCTTGTGTTGTGCCTCCCTGACTGTATGCACAAGAGGGATCTGTGAATGTGTAAATGAAAAAAGTTATTACAGAGACACGTCGCGTGAATCTCTCAGAACGCCTGCACCCTGCTTTGAACCCACTTATCCCATCACTTTGACGTTTTCTGAAACAGTTGTTGAAGTGCTCTTTCTTGAATTTCTTTAGGAGATGAAATTAAAAAATGGTGAGCTCTGCTGCCGAGAGCCATCCGTGGAAAGGCAGGCTTGTAGAAACATGCTGCTGCGTCCTCATCCCATCCACCATGTTCACCAAAGCTCGCTCTTCTCCAAAGTCACAATGACCACAAAAGAGCAACGTTTGGAAGCAATTGAGCACATTGAGGCAGACACAACAGTGCAACTAAAGACTCTCAGGAAAGAGGACCTATGTAGTGTTTCAAAGTGGAAGAGAAGGGCCGGGGATTTAGATCAGTGGATCTGCCACTTGCCTCAAAAGCACCAGGTCCCAAGTTCGATCCCCAGTACATAAATAATCAACAAAGTAGAAGAGGAGGATGGGGTAGAGGTGTCCAGTGTGAGGGGAGGATTTTGACAGGAATGGCAATGTCTCTAAGTTTTTTTTACTTGAAAACTAAGAGCATCCCTTATTTTTTGGTCACACCTGGTCAGTGCCTCCTTGCTGCTGGGGTGAGCAGCTCAGCCCCCTCCCCACAGAGGGCACCCGAAGGAGCATGAGCTCTCCCAGGAGGAGCAGGGGTGTGGGGTTGCTGGAAAACCCTACTTTTCAGGGTGCTCCGTGGCAGCACTATCGACCATAGACAAAGACAAGAGGGTCTAGAAATGGCCAGTGAGGGTGATGCACGCAGGTGAGCATCCTGTTCTGACATGGAACGTGGCGATCCCACATCCTGGAGGAGGCAAGGAGCCCGTGGCACGTGCAGTAGGGGATACTGTGTATGTTCCCTCCTGTAAGGGAAGACTCACAGCCAGCAGGCAACATAAGCGATGCTCACACAGGCTGCCTGTTCCTTACCCAGGACACCTGGCAGCAGGAGTGCTCCAGATTTAGTTCTGTTGGATTTGGGAACATTTGCCTATCCATGATGAGACATCCTGAGGATGGGATCTTTCCTAGTCACTCTCTGTGCTGGGACAAAAGACCCAATACCAGGAACTTAAAGGAGGACAGGTTTGTGGTTGCTCAGATTTTGTGCCAAGAAAGCATGGCAGAAGGGCAGGGAGGGAGCTGCACCCTCCCCGGCTATGCCCACGGTGTCCTCTTCTCCAACCAGGCCCCACCTCCTAAGAGCACATTTAGCTCTAATCTCATCTGTGGGCTAAAGTAGTGATGAGTATCCGGCCGCCATGGTCCAGTCAGCTCCACAAATCCCTGCGTGCCTGAGGCTTGAGAAGGGGAATCTGTGTATAAACAGAAATCTAAATGGGAAATCCATGGGTGTGTCCTATGTATCTTATACACATATCCGGAAGCTGATGTCATACAGTACTATTAACCTGCCTGTTTTTGGACCGGCTGGACTCTTGAGGTCATGTGCGAGACCTTCCACTGGTGGCTTCCTGCAGCTGTTCCAGAAGTTCTGATCTGTAGCCAGGGCCCTGTAATCCTAGCACTCTGCGAGGCCGAGGCAGGAGGACAGCAAGTTCAAACACAGCCTGGGCAGTGTAGGAGCTGTCTTAATCCTGAAAATAAAAAGGGTAGGGGTAGAGTTCAGGGTGAAGGTCCTGGGTTCCATGACCAGCGGCACAAGAGAAAAGAAAAGTTGTGGACTGGGGAGCCCTGATGTGCTTCCGTTCAGGGCGGCTCCCCCCGAATGAGCAGGGGACACCGCACCCTCACAGAAGACCTTGGCCTCAGCAGCAGCTTCAGGTCCCGTTGCTCCTCTGTGCTGGGCATGCTGGTGGCCTCCCCTTCCCAGCCGCCCCTCCAGGTCAAGCCCTCTGTGCCCCGCTCCATGAGGAAGTGGGGCCCTCCTGTATGTGAGGCGCTGGTGCTGTCGGCAGCACTGCTCCCAGGGTGGCACTGTGCCTTCTCCAGGGCTCATCCTGGCATCTTTGTCCCCAGGGTGAATACGAGGCGGCACTGACCATCTTCGATGACCACGTGAGTGTCTGGTGGTTGCCACAGCTTGCCTTGCAGCTGTGATGACAGATCTCCGAGCCCCTCAGGGACAGCGTTGTCCCTGCCGGGAAAATCAGCAGAGCCAGGAGCCGGTTCTTGTGTGAGACCTCAGCATGGGTCCTGCCAAGGGCCGTGTTCCACTGACCTTTAACCCCACAGTGTCAGCGGAGAGGGTCTAAGCTTTCCGTCTCCACCCCACCCTTTTTATCGCTCTACTTTGGTGACGTAGCTCATCTGTGCACCTGCCTTTGCTTTCACCGTGACAACTTGTACACAAGGGAAAACGTGGTGCCCAGGTCAAGGGCGCTGAGCACTCCCACATTGCTGTGCCTCTGTCCCCACCCCTAAGCCCAGAACTCTGACATCCTCCCAAACTGACCCTCCGTATCACTTCCCTCCCCCAGCCCCTGCTGTTCCTTTGAAATAAAACCAAAGTTCCCCAGTGAGAGCTTAGTTCCAAAAGCCGCAGACCCAGACCAGCAGAGGACACCCACAGTAATCCTGACGTGGACAGGACTTTGCAGGGAGCAGCATAGTGATCTCCCTGAGCCTCGGCGCTGGGGTCCCGGGTGCTCGGTAACCCACTCCCGGCACACAGCAAAGCAGGTTCCATCCTCAGGTCTGGCACTTGCAGCTGTCAGGTCCTTCAGCGAGGGTGACATCGTGACAGGTGGGGTGGCAGGATGATGGCCGTAGCTCCTTCCCCGACAGCTTGCTCTGTGCTGCTGGACTTGTGGCCCAGACCCGTGGGCTCCTCATCGCCTCTCCTGACGGCCCATGTCTTGCAGATCCTGCCCAGCCTGCAGAGGAGCGGTACCATGCTGGACGTGGTGGACAGCTGCTCCATGCTGTTCCGCCTGCAGATGGAAGGTAGCATGTCTCTGCCCCGTGGCCCTCGCGCTTCTCCCCATGAGATCCGGGAGCTGTAGGGCTCTGGCTGCTTCTCCTGTCTCAGATGCACAGCTGTCCTCTAGTCAGCCCAAGCTGTCACGGCCACCTCACCCTTTCTTCTAGGTCCTATCTCCCCTTCCCGTGTTGGCCTCAGCCTTTCTACCCGGCATCCTTTTCTGTTCCTACATCCTGCCCACCAGGCCGCCAGGCCCTGGTGGTACCTGTCCATCTGTAAGGATGGCTCCTTTCCTAGGACATGACAGGCGAGGCTTCCCGCATCCCTGGAGATGCAGTTTCTCTGTCCGGGCACCTCATGCTCTGTAGGTGACTCCGGGGCCTTCATGGCTTCCCGCCGGCCGCTGCAGTGCCCGATGGGTCTGCCCTCATCTGGGGCTGGGCCTCATGGTGTGGGCACCCTGCAGGGGCTGGAGGATGGGCAGGGGGAGCTGCTTCAGGAGGCTTTGTGGTGGAGGTGAGTGTGAGCCAGGGGAGACAGGGAGGTTTGCCAGGCAGAGAGGAGGAATGGATGTTGGATGCGGAGGGTGCAGCCTGCGAAGGGTTGATGATGGTCAAGGTGTCAGACGTCAGGGCAGCAGGAGGAAGCAGAGCAGGCGGGTCAGCAGAGACCCAGTGCAGTTAGAGCATTTAAGAATTAGAGGTCAAGGGCAATGGTAATGGAGGAGAAAATCCAATGCGGTGCTTGATGTGGGGAGGCCCAGGTATGAGGTGACACCCGAGAGTGGTGCAGAGGTAGGGGCTTGGGGAGTTGAGAAGTCCAGACACACAAGGCGGGAGTGTTATTGATTAGTGCAACATTATTTTATTGTGGTCCTATTAGGTATCAGGTGGTGATCTTGCATTAACCACTTACTGGAATCGTTTAAAAGTGTGTTGGGGCTGGGCAAGGCAGTGCACATCTGTAATCCCAGCACTGTGGGAGGCTGAGGCAGGAAGATTGCACTTGGGAATGCAGAGGCGGAGGAGCCAAGTGCAGAATGTGCTCCCGGTTGCTCACAAGTCCCACTGTCCTGCCTGTGTCCGCAGGGGTGTCTGTGGGCCAGCGGTGGCAGGACGTCCTGCCTGTGACACGGCCTCACAGCCAGGACCACATCCTGCTGTTCAATGATGCCCACTTCCTGATGGCCTCCCTGGGCGCCCAGGACCGCCAGACCACGCAGGACCTGCTGACCAGCCTGCGGGAAGCCAGCGAGTATGCAGGGACCTGGGACTGCCCAGGGTGGGGCCAACCCTGTGCCACCAAGGGACAAGTGTGGGCACAGTGCCGCGGTGCCCAAGAAGGAAGGCCTGTCTCACGGGGGTCCCCCCACAGCGTCCTCTGTCCCGAGGGGCCGTGAAAGCCCAGTGTCAGGGACACAGTGGGTCCTAGAATCTGTCTAGGACAGATCCGGAGACCCTGGGCACGCTGCTTCTCTGCCCTGAGCCTGTTTCCTCATCTATAAATTGAGATGTTGCCTCCCTGGGGCCAATAAGGGTGGTGTAGTCGGCTTAGGCTGCCGCCCCCATATCCTCCTGGTGGTATCGGTATCCCTTACTTTCATGCCTTTGCTGGCATTGTCTGCCATCCCTACCTCTCTGTGAAGTTGGCACTGTCACGCCCACTTTCCAGAAGGGCAGACGGAGCCAGGAGTTCTGTGTGGGGCCAGGTGACTGGTCCCAGACCACGTCCATGCCAGACCTGCCTTGAGAGCCCCATGCGCTCCTGTGCTGGGTTCACCCCATGAGAGTATCCACCTTGTGGCTGTGAAGCAGCCCAAACTCAGCACCCTGCATAGGTGGACGGTGCCCTGCAGAGGTGGCTCTGAGCCTCCGTCTCGGTTGGCAGGTCCCCAGGGGAGAACTGCCAGCACCTACTGGCCCGAGACGTGGGGCTGCCCCTGTGCCTGGCCCTGGTAGAGTTCAAAGATGGGAATCCAGACCGTGCACTGGAGCTGCTCCTGCCCATCCGCTACCGCATCATCCAGATCGGGGGCAGCGATGCCCAGGTGAGCAGTCAGCCGCCTCCCATGCCAGGGAGCCCTCGCCTTCCCCAGGTGTTGGTGCCCGAGAGACGGGAGTGATGTCCCTGTCTCTCGCGCTGCCTCCCGGCACTCTCGCCATCCAGTGAGGTGCCATGGCCGCCCCATGTAGGGTGTGGGGGCCGGGGCTGGACTCAGCTCGTCCACACTGTGGCGCCTGACTCGTCCCGTGTTATCGCAGAGAGATGTCTTCAACCAGCTGCTGATCCACGCGGCCTTGACCTGCACCTCCAGCGCCCACAGGAACTTGGCCCGGTGAGTGACTCTGCTTCTGACACCCAGCACAGGAGGGGTCCCCACACCCGGCCACTCCCAGAGACCTCCTTGTGGGTGGGCTGCTCCCGCCCTTGGGGTTGTGCGCTTGCTAGACCACCAGGAAACTCCTTTGTCAGAAGGAATGAGCCAGCCCTGCTCCAGGCCCAACCTCCACTTCCACAGCCCATTCCCCATCTTAGTCAAGCCGAGCTTCACAAAAGCTCTGGGCCTTTGCACTGGCTGTAACCCCTGCATGGGACGCCCGGGTCCCTTTCCACCTGTGCCGGATGTAGGAGGCAGGGACGAACTGGAGGCAGAAGCCCTGGCTTGGGGGACCAGTGCAGACTTAGGGACCAGAGAGGGAGTGGCTTGTAAGAGATGCCTGTGAAGCTCTGTACATTGTGGCCCTTTGTGGCCATGGCTCTTCTGGAAGGAGAGAAGGCACAGTGAGATCCCACACCCAGGGTCCGCCAACCCACCACAGGACCGTGGGTGTTTCTTCTAAGCCTGACGCAAAGTGCCCTGGTGATGTCCCTGCTCCAGCACGTGGCTCTCCACTCCCCAGCTGAGCCCAGGACTCCCGCCTCGGCCTGTCGCGTCTCCTCAGCTCCACAGTCAGGGCTGCCCTGTCCTGCCCTGAGCTACAAGGCCATGGGCCGCACGCCCTTCTCCAGAGGCCCAGAGCAGCCTCTTGTGTTTGCACAGGAGCCTTCTGATGGAGCGCAACGCCTTGAGGCCCAACTCACCCCTGACCCAGCGACTCATACGAAAGGCGGCTGCCGTCCACCTCATGTAGAGATCCGCTGGCCTGGGGCTGTGTGAACCCGGGGGCAGCCTCCCTTGCACCAAACCAGCCGTCCTGCTGGGTCGGGGTCAGGAGAGAGCCGGGGCCTGCTTGTCTGGGCTGGTGGTGAAGATTCAGACAGAGCGCAAAGCGTCCTGAATGCATAGTTTCATAGAGAGGGAATGCAAATTAATTTTCAAAGTGATTTAGAATTTGCTTCCAGTGCTTTCCAATGGCCAATATGCACTTTTTGTGTGGTTCTAGGGATTAGCCTTCACTTGCTACGCAAGTGCCTATCTCTCAGCTACACCCCAAGCACTTTGTATTTTGTGACACAGTCTCATTAAATTGCCCACGCTAGCCTCAAACTCGCAACCTTCCTGGGTCAACCTCCCAAATCGCTGGAATGGGGGACATGCACCATCACCGCTGGTCCCAATGTGCTGTTTTGTCTTGCACTGGGGATTGAATCCAGGCTGTTCTAACCCCCGACAGACCCACTTTTTTGAGATAGTGTCCCATGGAGTTGCTCAACTCAGGCTAGGCTCAAATGTGCTATCCTCCTGCCTGAGCCTACCGCATAGGTGGGATGACAGACATGCACCACTGTGCCTGGATTCTGTCAGAAGCAGCACAGAACCTCAGTAGAAAAGAATAAAGATGCAGGTTTGAGTAGCAGCAAGGTCATTAATCATTGGTGCTGTCTACTGAACACTTCGGATATTCTAAGAGAGGTGCCTTAGGAGTGGGTGGTGCGGTCTCCCGACCCCTATCAGACATCTCCTGGGTTTCAAGGATCCAACCCTGGAAGGCAGGGCACAACTGGAGCCAAGAGATGGTCTCTGACCACAATCCTTCCTACCAACTGTAACCCAGGCAACCTGGTCTAGCAACTCCAGGTTTAGTGCAGGCAACACTAAGCTGATCGTGATGTCAGGCATAAAGTGCCCGCGTGGATGCCGTCTTAGTTAAAGGTTAAGCTCGCCCTCTTGATAGAGCAGGAAAGGCTCAGAGTCATCAGAAGGACAGCACATACTCAGGAAAATGGTCAGGAACAAACACCAAGTGTGAACATTACATGTAGAAGAGATAGATGATAGCCCTATAACCATAGCCCTACACTTTGTCACGGAAATGGCATTCCTATAGAAATCAATAAGAGATTAACCACAGCTCTGAACTTTGTCACAGCCTCTTCCTGTGCAAACTAGATGCTCTTTTCCTTCTAACCGCCGCATTTCGCTTCTGTACTTTGATTGCTTCCTCCAATCTAGAAATGTATAAAATCCTCTTGTACTCTGAGCTCGGGCTGCTCTCCAAGTTGTTGCTTGGAGGGGCCGTCTGGCCAGACTAATAAAGGTCTGTTTGACACCATTCTTGGGTGTGGCTCATTGGGTTCCTCTGGGGTGTTGTCTCGCTGTCGCTGATCTGTAGTTCTTCAGAACGTTTGGTTAAGATCCCTGGTGGTCTTACAATGGTCCATGGCCAATGATTGGGAGTTTGGGCCCAACAAAGCCAGCCTGCCTGGAGGTGAGCAAACCCAGAAGTGGATGGAGACACCCCAACCTGATGACCTCTAAGCCGCCCTTTCTTTCCAAGTTACCTCTGCTTCCTGATGCTTTGAGAATGGCTTTCTGTTACTTGGAACTCAAAGGCTCTTAACTGGGATATGCATCTGGGTCTGCTTTTCCCCATCACTCTTCTCCAGTTAAGATGCTGAGCAAGCAATTTAGATCCTGTCTCAAACCAAACAATAAAAGGGTGTTGGGGGTGTAGTTCAGAGTTAAAGGCCCCGGATTCAATCTTCAGCACTATCAAGGAAAAAATGAAAATGAACGGATCCCAAAGAAAGGAAGGCATACACTCAGAATGGACCTGAGAGGCTCATGGTGAGAGAGGAAGGTCGAGGGGTCCCAGCACATCCTGGCGTGCCCTAAGCCCGCAGATGCAAAACTATCTGGATGCCAGGACAAACCAAGGGGACAGCAGTCCACAAAGCTTGAGCCCTCACAGCAAGCACCTCTCACAGGCTCAGCCCCAAGCCTGAAGCCCAGGAGTCCCGCCCTCCAAGAGCTCTGGGTCTCCAGTGGAGGGAATTCCGGGTCCAGAGACTTCCTGGTGATTGCGCACGCGTCCTGCAGAGCCCGTCCTCCGCGCGTGAGCACAGAATCCCTTCCGGATATTCTGACTACAACCCCCAGGGTGCACTGCGCCCTGCGAGCCCCGTTCAAACCGGCCAATCGGCGGTCCGCGCAGCCGCCGGGCTCCCAGTTTAAATCCACGCGGAGGGGCGGGAGGCGTCTTTGGCCCAGAGCGAGAGCGGTGAGGTGTTGTACCCGGCTGGGCTTGGCCTGGTGGGCACAGGGCAGCGCCTAGTGTTGTCTGGCGGGAAGGGCGCGCGTCCCCGAAGGCCGACCTGGGGTGGAGCCCGGACCCCGCGCCTGGGGCAGGGAGGAGGACCGGGGCGAGCCGGGCCAGCCCCTTGACCCGCAGCTGGGAATTCGTTATTTCCCCTGGTGGACTCGGGTGGGCCGCGCGCTCCCTGGGGGACCCCCGGGCACACCGTCCTTCCGGTGGCCTCCGCACCACTTTTGCATCGTCCTGACCTGCGTACGCCCTTCAGCCCTCTCTGTCAGGGGTGTGCTGGCGGGGCTTCCGCTGCCGAGCCGAGGGCCTGGGCTCAGCCACCTCCTTCCTCCTGCTGAGGGCCTCTGACAGCTCCCTCCACGGAAAGAGGGGCCGGCAGCGACGTGACTTCAGCCAGCTGGCGAGGGAGGCGGAGATGGATGTTGCCAAGAAGGAAGGTAAATCGGTGTCACTGCAGCGCTGTGTCAGGGAGCCCAGGAAAGATAGACGTTGATTTTATGTTTCTGTGCATTTCATTCACTTATTCAGTGCTCGTCTCCTGCTCTGCACCCATCGGGTACCTGGTCATTTTTTTCTTGAGAGAGAGAGAGAGAGAGAGAGAGAAAACACACACACACACACACACACACACAGCCCCCCCCCGCCTAAAGTTCCACCACCACAGGGATTTTTACGTTTTTTTAAACGCAGTATCTCCAGTTCTTGACATTTGGGGAGCACTGAAATGTTTGTTGAATTGAATTTGTTGTTTTCTTGTTTGTCACTGGCTTCTGTTGCTGTCATTTGTGTAGAATCTTGGGGACCCTGATAGTGAGTGAGCCTCATCCATAACTTTCCTTTCTTCTGTCCTTTTCTGGTTTGGTTATCAAGATGAGGGTACATGTTCACAAAATAAGCTATAGTTCTCCCTCGTAGCCCTAGGGGATCCGCTGGATACTAAAAATCCACAAATATTCAAGTCTCTCATACACAGTGACAGTGATGGCATATATACATGCACCCCCACATGGTACATTTTATTTAGTTTTCTATTTTTGAATTTTTGAGATGGTCTCACTAGGTATTTCAGACTAATCTTGAACTCACTATATAGTCTAGGCTGGCCTTGAACTTGTGGCAGTCCTCCTGCCTCTGACTCCCTGGCATGTTCCACAACAGCCTGGCACCATACAATACAGTTTCAATCTTTTTTTTTGTTTTTGTACAGGGGATCGATCTCAGGAACTTATGCCTGGCAGAACCCCTGAGCTAAATCCCTGGCCCCTCATTTTTCGATGACTTATACCAGTGGAATGCAAACACTCTGTAAACCGTTGTTAATGCTGTGTTGTTTTGTGAATGATGACAAAGAATAGCCTGTATGTGTTCAGTTGCATAAGCAATTTCTTCCCAAGTATTTTGACTCCACTGTTGGTTGAATCCAAGACTGTTGGTTGAATCCCAGGATATGGAGGACCAACTGTTAAGGCCATACCCTCTTTTTCTCTTAAAGCATTTGGACATCCTTTTATCCTTTGCTTCGCATGACGCCTGTGTTGGGCATTGGACTGGGTACCCAGTGTCCTTAACGTCTCCATTTTGCAGAAATGGTCCTGTAAACTTTCCGTCAAAGTAAATGTCCTCTCGATTCACCCCGACACCCAAGCTCAGACCCCGCCCCCATTTCCATCCAATCACCAATTGCTGTCATTTCCGCTTTGTGCACGTGATGCGGATTCACCCCCTTTCAACTCCATCCAGATGCCCTGGTCTCAACCACTGCCACTCACTTGTACCCATCTGCAAACTTTTCACTTTGTTTATTATGTGCATTTGTAATTTCAGTGGTATCAGTGCTTCCTTGCTGATGTACCTTGTTATTTTGTCGGAGGTGTCCCCACCTCCACATTAGCCTTTTGCTTGCCTGGTGCCCCTAGAGGCCAGTCAGCATGACATCAGGTCTTCATGGCAGTTGGTAGTGGCCGTGACCTGTTGTAGATGCTTGTAGGTTTGCAGAATGATGGAGCCAGCCAGTGTAAGGTCACTTGCCACCTTGCCATGTGCCTGACTAATGGAATTGCTTTTGCATTTTTCCATTCAGTCCTGTGCGGGCTTGTGCACTAATTTACTTGTAAGTGGTGGTCAGTGGTACTGTCCATTCGTACTTGTGTGATTTTCTCCCTTGTAGGCACAGGATAGCATAATATCCTTTGCTCAGGCACAGTTATGTTTGGCTTGGCTGACTCGGTTTTCCAGTGAAATGGGAGTGTTGTGCTGTATTCCTTCTGGCTAGATGTCTCCAGGCTCTGCTTGGAATTTGCCCTCTGATAGAGGTGGTCCCGAGGGTAGGGCTCTGCCAGCCTGGGTTCCAGAGGGGGAGGCACAGTTACTATTTCAGCCACTGGGGCTCTGGAGTTGTTTGTCATATCAGCACGCATAACCCCATCCCAGCTGACATTTCCTCCCGTCTTTAGAAGGAATGCTTTTGGTGTTGTCATGCTGAACCTAATTTTGGCTTTTGAGCTGAGGTGGGTATTACCTTACAGGATAAAATACACTTGTTACTCTTCTATTAAGAGCCTTTAAAATCAAGAATATTGTACAGGGGCCAGGGATTTAGCTCAGTGGTTCCACTGCCTGCCTTGCAAGCGCAAGGACTTGATTTGATCCCTGATACCAACAACAGCAAAAAAGATTGTATGTACAAAAAAAAAAAAATCAAGAATATATATTGTACTATGTGTTTCCTCAACAGATGACTCTCAGGATTTTCTCTTTAGGTCTACTGTTACCGTGGTGTTACACAGCTAGGTCTTGTTGAGTTAAACCCTCTTACAGTCCTGAAATGTAGTCCCGCTGATCATAACTTAGTATTAATCATCTTTCAGTGTGTCACTGGATTCTCTTGGCTGATATTTTTTTCCTTCACATAAATGAGTCTGGTCTGCAGCTTTCCTCCCCTGGCTCCTCAGTATTGGCATGGAACCCTGGGCTTTTGCACTGAGCTACATCCCCAGCTCTTTTTTTTTGAGACAGGGCCTTGCTAAGGTACCCAGGCTCCAACTTTGATCCTCCTGCATCAGCGTCCCATAGCTCTGGGATTTCAGGTGTCCATCACCACATCCAACTTTGTACCTTTTTTTTTTTTTTTTTTTT
>NW_022900931.1:3320719-3341903 GCF_012274545.1 Fukomys damarensis | reverse complement strand
TTTCTTTTTTTTTTTTTTTTTTTTTTAATAACAGAGATCAAACTCTAATCCTTGCTTTTTTGAGGCAGGCGGCAGCACCACTGAGGTAAATCCCTGGCCCTGTAGCTTTCTTTATTGAGCAAAATGTGAAGGTTTTTGGTATCACTGTGTTTGTTTCATGGAAATAAGCTGGAAGGCTTATTTTTTGTGCTTTCTCGAGCAGTATGAGTGACAGCAGTTACATGTGCTGGAGAGATTTCATAGAATTGTGTGTCCTCTGAAACCAGGTGACAGCCCTTTAATATATTTCTTCAGTTACTTTGTTATAATTGAGATTAAAATTTTGTCTTCTGGACTCATCTTTATAACTAAATAAATTTTAGTAACTGAAATACAAAGGTTAAATATTTTTCTAGAAAATGACCCGCTTCAGCTGGACCTATAGGGTTTTGTGCGTGAGGCTGAGCAAACTAGTCTATGAGCCCTTTACTTTCCACTCTGCTGGGTGTCCCCCACTTTTTATTAACACATCGGTACTTTCTTACCCGCTCCCCACTTTTTTTTGGTGTTGAGGATGGAACCCAGAGGTTCTAAATGCTAAGCATGTGGTCTACTAATAAGCCACACTCCCAGCCTTTCTATGTTGTTCCTTGATGAAGTCAAACTGCAAACCCGTTTAGGCCTAATTAGGATATATTTTTAAATTCTATGATATATCAATAGTGGAGTAAAGACCTTGCCACTGAGCTATGAGTATCTATATATATATATATCTTCTTTTGAGACAGAGACTTGCTTTTGAGACAGGCTGGCCTTGAACTCATGACAATCCTCCTGACTTAGCCTTTTGAGTTCTGGGATGACAGGTATGTATCATCACACCTGGCCTTTATTTTTTATATTGACACAGGGTCTTACTAAGTCTCTGAGTTGCCTAGAGTGGGCTAGAACTTGGGATCCTTCTTCCTCCAAGTGTGCTGTGTGTACAGGCATGTGCCAACACACCCGGCAAAATTCTACAATTTTGATAAGCATGCTGCATTGATGGTTAAGACCCAATGAGATATGATTCGTGAGAGAGCTGTGTAAGCTTCACAATATTGAAATACCCGTTCATTACATTTCAACGCTCTTTGCCAGGACTTAGCTGGACACTGGAGCACTTGGGGTGTAGTAGATATTTGTTATCTCAGAGGCTCCTACAGAGTGTCGAGGATGGTGGTGGGGCAGGTAGAAGGGGCAGTTGTCTCAGGTGAGGTCCACCAACCTGGAGCCTGTGATCTCTTAGAGGAGCTGGAAGACAAGACTGATAAAGGCTGCAGTGGGAATGGGAGTCCCTACGCTGTTTGAGTGATGTTTGAATTCATTGTTGAAAAATCAACAGGTGTTTTGTAGCTCTAAGAGGTCGAGTGAATTCCAGGGGTGCTGAGGCACGTAGTTTATTGAAAATGTTCTCAACCTGAAAATGACTCACCTCTTCCTGAAAAGCCAGTTGAATGATTCAGTGAATATCTTTTAGATCAGGGTACAAAAACAAGGCATTGGGCTTTGGGGGTGGCTTAGCAAATTCAGAACACCTGATGCAGTATTTTGGGGGGGCGATTTTGGTACCAGGGATCAAACTTGGGACCTTGAGCTTGCAAGGAAGGCAGCGGCATCACTGAGCTAAATTCCTGGCCCCAGCTGATACAGTTTTAAAAAGAAGAGTTAAGATAATCTGGAGCTCACTATGAAAATATACAAAAGTGATGAGTTTATACTTTCAGGGGTGAAATTTTATAGTAGCTCTGAGAGGTATAGAGACTGGTAATATTTTCATTTTTTATCTCACCTCTAAAATAACAGCAGGCTTTTTTCCCCAGATGTTCTTCTTTTGGCTGATGAAAAATTTGACTTCGATCTCTCATTGTCTTCTTCGAGGTAAAAAAAAAAAAAAAAGGAGTTTTATTCCCTTGCTTTGAGCACAACATATTCACTAAAGTCTTTCATTGAATGCCAGCATTATTAATCATTAATGATCTTTTTCTCTAAAAATAGTGCAAATGAAGATGATGAAGTCTTTTTTGGACCTGTTGGCCATAGAGAAAGGTGTATTGCTGCCAGCCTAGAGTTAAATAACCAGGTTCCCGCACAGCCCGCCTCGGCGGCACCAGCCAGTGCCTGCACCTGGAGCCCGCTCACTGGGGAGAAGTTCGTGGAAGTGTACAAGGAGGCGCACCTGCTGGCCCTGCAGATAGAGAGTCAGAGCAGGACCCAGGCAGCCCCAGTTGCCCAGCCTGAGCAGACCTGGAGCCAGGGCGTGGAAAAATTTCTCCAGGAGTCAAAGCTAAAAATGAGCCTCTTTGAGAAAGAAGAGGAAACTGAGAAAAGCCCCAAGTCACTTAAAAGAGAAACATACTACCTGTCAGACAGCCCCTTAGTGGGATCGCCACTCTCACAAGGCCAGCCTCCCTCCGCCAAGCCCTTGTTCCTGGCCCCAGGCCCGGCCAGCCCTGCCCCTGTAGGGCAGCACTCATCACATGCCTTGCCCGGGAACCCACGGGCTGCCCACCCTCTGGGTCAGGCGCTGCCTCAGAAGAGGTTGCCCAGCAAGCTGCCACCACCTCGAGCTTCATCTGCACAAGGGCGCCACCTTCAGCTGGCCTCGGAGAAGGTAGAACACTTCTGGGGACCCAGACCCCTGCTTCCCACCTCTGGTCCTTGCCCCACTTCAGGGCCGGGGGTGGGGTGGGGTGGGGTGGGGGAACCTGGAGGTGTGGTAGGAGTCACGAAGTGAGGGCTGTGGCCGCCAGTGAGGCTGGGCTTCATCCCCAGGCAATGGCCTCGGAATACCTTGCACCTCCCACTTGAGAAGGGCCTTCCTGGGGACAGCCACGCCTCATCTGACATGTGTCAAGTGAGAACACGCTGTCCTGGGAAGTGGCAGCTGACAGGTGTCCCACTGGGGTGCAGTCAGCTGCCTGTGGCACCCGGACGGTCCTGGAGCTTGGTGGCAGGTGGGCAGGAGTGTCTGTCAGACCAGGACCGTGACTTGCTTCTAGGTTTGCCTGAGTGGGTTTTTGCCGTTGGGAGGGGAGGCTTGGCTGCCCCTGTGGCTGAGGAGAGACTGCGCAGGGCACAGTGGGCCCAGCTCTGCCTTTGTTGGGCAGCGGTTCAAGGAATGGCTGTGAGCTGTCAGGATGCCCAGCAAGCACCCAGGATCGTCTTCCCCCAGCTCCATACCCATCTCCCCCCAATTAGCTGTGCTCAGAGACCGGAGTGCTCACTGGGGGGCTTCGGGCAGGAGCACCGTGGACTGGGGTGTGGGGGGCTGTGTCCACTCGGATGCGGGGCAGTGTTTGTGTTGGCAGAGCCCGTGGGCACGACCGCACTGCGCCTGGCACATGTGGATGGGGCAGGTGGGCACTGAGCAACAGCATGTGGCCTATCTGGACCGCACAGCCCTGCAGTAGCCATGCTTGCTCTTATGTGATGGCCTGAGAAATCCTGCACAGTGAGAGAAGCCAGGCACAGAAGGTTGGGTACTGTGTGAGTCTCCCGTCCAAGTCTAACCCGGCCCGACCCCGCTTGACTTCTGAGACTGGACCGGATTGGGTGCGTTCAGGGTGGTATGGCCGTAGATAGGTTTACGATGAATAATTCGTGATTCCATGACATGCCTTGTTGGGCGAACCGGAGAGATGGCAAACAGCTGCATGGCTGCTAGGGGTGGGGGAGCTGAGGGGACTGGAGTGCCTGCCCACAGCTGCGGCTTTCTTCTAGCGTGTGGTGATGGTTGTGCAGATAGCAGATACACTAAGAACCACCGAGTGTATGCTTTTAACATGACAGATTCAATATGATGCGAAATATGTCTTTTTTGTTGTTGTTTTTTCTTGGTATTGAGGATTGAACCCAGGACCTTTGCAGTGTGCTACATCCCCAGCTCTTTGTTGATTTTTCAAGGCAGGGTTTTGCTAAATTTCCCAGGCTGCTCTTGAACTTGACAATTCTCCTGTCTCAGTCTCCACGATGCCTGGGCCTCCACTCCAGGTTTATCTCAACTTTTCAGATGCCACAAAGGAAAAGAGCTGTTGCCATGTTGTCATGACTCACAGTGCCTGCCGCTTTTGCCTCCGTGCGAGCATGGAGCAGCTCCACGAATGCCGTCGTCCCTAAATATGTCAGGAA
Source organism: Fukomys damarensis (assembly GCF_012274545.1). Classification (NCBI taxonomy): domain Eukaryota; kingdom Metazoa; phylum Chordata; class Mammalia; order Rodentia; family Bathyergidae; genus Fukomys; species Fukomys damarensis. The sequence goes on along the minus strand of NW_022900931.1, from coordinate 3,337,754 downwards.
TGTATTCTTTGACTTTGAGGCCCAGTGAAAGCAACTTCTGGCAGGATACCAAGACTTATTGCAGTTGGGCAGCGCCTGTGGTGGAGGGGGATTCAGATTGAAGGAGCCTCTGTACAGGGTTTTAGAACGTGTGTAGCTAGAACCAGATTCTCCCGAGTGGTCCTTAAGCAAGAGTAGCTTTCCAGGCCCATGTCCTGCTATGATTTTACACTGTTTAGTGAGAGCCAGGTCTGTCCCCATGTGCATGCCTGGTCATCTGGTGGGGGCAAATGGTCCTGCTCCCCTTGCCCTAATTGAAGAATTGAAAGCCAGGTAGCGTTTGGGAAGAGGAGTGGAGCCTGGGGTGGCTCTGAACAGTAGCTTTGGGGCCTGTGGACTTTGCTATGGTCTAGACAGTCCTCACGTTTCACATTAAATTTTCAGCTCAAGAAAGAGGTACCAGCGAGTCCCTCCCAGGGGAAACTCCTGAATGAAAAGCAACCCCGTGGGGCTGGGCTCCCAGAAAAACCCCATGCGTCCCTGGATGCTGCCAGCCTGCTGGGTACCAGAGGCCACAGGGGCCAAGGCAAGCGATCACTCCTGGTTCCTAGCAAGGTGAGTCTACTGGGGCTGTGTGGCCGTGACCTGTGTGGATGGGCACAAGGCAGCAGCTTGTATCTTAATTAAAGCCAGGGTAGGAAAGTCGGAAATGGAGCCCACCAGAGGCAGCTTGGCGAAAAGCCTGCACTAAAGTCAGGCCTCGCCCTGTACCATGGGCTGGCTCTGCCCTGTCCGAGCCAAGGCCACCTGTAAAAGTAGTGATGGTCCCTGATGTCTCATGGGGCCGCAGCTCCTTATGGCCATGGTAACTGCCGCCTCGTTGCCGTTCACACTCTGGCATTGGTGTCTGCTGAACTATGCGTAGAAGTCATTGTGGACTTTGTGAGAGTAGTTAGAGCTGGGCCGAGCCTAGTGGACTCGGGAGGTTTGAGTTAGAACCTTAAAGTGTCATTTCAGCCAGCTCCCCACAGTGACTCTCGAGTAGACGTGTGAAGCCTCACTTTGAGGACCGTTGGTCCCTGCGCCCCTATGTTCAGCCAACCACAAATTGAAAATATTCCAAAAAATAAGGTGGCATCTGTACTGAACATGTACGGACCGTTTTTTGTCATTACTGTATAAACAGTGGAGGATAATGACTATTCACACAGCATTTACATTTCATTAGGGACTTTAAGGTATCTAGAGCTGATTTAAAATAATAGGTAGCTGGGGATTTAGCTCAGTGGTTCCGATGCCTGCCTTATAAGCGCAAGGTCCTCAGTTCAATCCCCAGTACCAAAAAAAGAAAAAGTGGTTTAATATTTGGGTTGGAGATTTAGCTCAGCAGAACTGCGCCTAACTCACAAGTGCAAGGTCATGAGTTCAATCCTCATTACCAAAATAAATAAATTAATTAAATAATGGGAAACTGCAGACAGATTATACCGCCATGTGCAGAGGACATGAGCATCACGGATCAGACCTATGCAGACACCTACAAGCCCCTATACTGCAAAATTACTTAGCTTTAAATTCAGGATAATTATATTAAAAAATTTTTTTGAGACCCTGCTTTTACAGAAGTAAATATAGTATGGGTAGAGAATGAAATCTTGGCTGATTCTCTATTTTCACTCTCCATCTCAGGTGGGGCTGAAGAGGAGTCTGTTAAAGCCTCCAGGCTGTGCTGGCAGCATCCCGGGAAAGTCTTCCTCTTCCTCTTCTTCCTCTTCCTCTTCCTCTTCCTCGGGGTTCTCCTCCAGCACAGCATCCAGCGTGTGCCCATCCCCAGCAGCAGGCAAAGGTGAGCCGTGGAATCCATACCAGATGAGCCAAGCAAGACTGCTTAGGGCTTTTGGGCCCAGCTGGCTGTTGCAGAGGGCACAATGTAGGCTGCTCTGGACACTGGCAGGGAGAAGACTGTCCTTGTCCCCACCCTGTGGTGCTTCTGCCAGGGAGATGGGTGGCTTCCACTCGGGGCATATGCAGTTGTATAACATGTGTACCCAGGGCCTCACACCAGTCTTGCATTCAGTCTCAGGTGTCAGGATGTGGCTGTCCACATCACCCGGAGCTCCTGGCCCTGTAACTCCCAGATGTGATTGAATCCCAACCTGAGTACCTGTTCAAACTCAGGCTCCCTGCTCATCTTGCAGAGCCAAGGCTGCCATCTAGTGGTAAAGGGAGGAATCCCTTGGTGGCAGATCATGTAGACTCTGCTCTTAAGAACTGAATTCTGAGCCCAAGATAGTGGCACACACCTGTGATCTCAGCACTGAGGGAGCCAGAGGTGGGAGGACTGCAAGTTTGAGTCCTGCCTGGGAACTAGCTCAGTGGTAGAGTGCCCCTGGGTTAATCCCCAGCACTGCCAAAAAGACAAAAATTAAATAAATGTGAGAACTAAATCCTGGGCAGGGGATGTGGCCCAGTAGCAGAGCACTTGCCTAGCATGCAGAGCACTGGATTCAATCCCCAGTGCCACAGAAACAAACACAAGGACCTAGATCCTCTTCAGATCCTATTTGCTGTGTAGACTGGCCATGGTCCAGTGAGGTTTTGTTCTGATCTGATTTGGAATCCCAACTCTGCCACTCGGTGGTGAGAAGTGCGTGTCCTGACCTTTACACTGAGGTGACAACGCCTGTCTTGCAGGACTCCTGTAAGCCTTGGGAATCTTCTGGCACGCAGGGAGGGAAGCGCTTCTGGGGTGTGTGTTGTTCACTGGCTCAGGACATCAAACCCCTCCGGTGACTTTCTGTCAAGAGCCGGGAATGGGACTGTGGTGTGTGTTTATGTCAGTGTCATACACAGCAGAACACCAGGGTCAGACAAGATTGCATGTGGGAGCGAACCTTGCATGGCTGTGTTATGTACTACACAGAAGCTATGGCATTAGTTCAAACTTTTCTTTAAGAATCCTTGACCAGATCGGGCGTGGTGGAGCCACACACACACCTATAATCCGAGCACTGGGGAGGCTGAGGCAGAAGGATTGCCATGAGTTCAAGGCCAGCCTGGACTTGCAGTCTGGACATAGCAAGACCCTGTCTCAAAAAAGAGAGAATCCTTGACTACATTGACTTCATTAAGGATAGTAGCTGACGGTTTACCACCCTAGTTTATCTGTTACTCCTTTCTTTTTTTTCCAGTACCAGGAATCAAACTGAGGGCCTTGGATTTGCCAGGCAGGTGTTGTGCCACTGAGCTACTGCTGTTGTATTTTAAATTGTTCTTGTGATGAATACAACTATGCCTCGTCCTCATAATTTAAAGCTCAGCTGGTCGTGATTGCATCTCCTTCCCCGCGCCCCTCCCCTGTGCCGTGCGGTCTCCGTGACTATACTGCCAGTTCCCTCTGCTTGGCGTGGGTAGAGTTGTGCTGCCAAAGCGATGAAGACAGGTCCCCCCACCCCTACCACTGGGGACTGACCCCAGGGCCTCTGCATTGAGCTGTATCCCAAGCCCTTCTGTTTCTTTAATCTTGAGAAAGAAGCTTGCTAATTCCAGGCCTGTGCCACCACACCTAGCTGAGATAGAGTCCGACCTTGGGGATGTTTACTGATTTCTTGGTAATCACGCTGAGAATCAGAAAACACTCCAGGGAGCTGCAGGCAGCCTGGTGAGCATGTGCCTGAGACTGTCTGGGGATTTGCCGATGGTGGTGCGCTGTGTGCGTGGGCGACGGGGTCTTGGTTTAAAATCAGTGTGTGTTTGATGACACTGCCTTCGTATGTCATCCTGCAGGGAAGTCCAGCGAGCTTGCAAGTGTTCCTGCCGGTGGCGCCCAGCCTCTGCCAAGCACTGGCAAGCCGGGCGGGCCGGGACCTGCCATACTGCGCCAGGCCCTGGCAGCAGCCCCTGTGGGGGCGTCCAGCGTGCAGGCAGGAGGGATTGATGCTACCCGGTCCACGGCACCACCCACAGCTCCCCCAGCCCAGCCGCAGACCCCGGAAAGTGGAGGCCCGAGGCCGAACCCTGCTTCCGTTTCATCAGCATCTTCTGAGCTGAATAAAACTCAAAGCCTAGGTCGGCGAGATTCCTGTCTAAATTCCAGGATGAAGGCTGTGTCTACTCCTACAGATCCATTTAAAATTCCCAGGTTTTCGATCGGTAAGTAATTGATGATATCTAATGTGTTTTTGAAATGTTGGAGAAAGTGTTCCTTTGCCCTGACAGCCCTGTGCCCCTGCCTCTCGCTCGCCTTGCCCTCAGGGTCAGGGCTGGCACTGTCCCTTGTGTCACATCTTCATCTTCCCCTGTCTGTCCAGCTGCTGCGGAGTTAACCTTGGCGAAGGACGTCCAGCTCAGTTTTCATTTCGCCATCTGTCTCCTGTGGAGCTGTGTTGAGCCTGTTCCTAGCTGCTATCTTAGCCTCTTTCTTCCAACACCACCGTCTCTGCACTGTGGAGTGTGTTTGTGTGGACTTGGTTTTTCCCACTGCTGGTGTTGCCAGTTGTGCGTTTTGAGGGTCTGAACGCTGTGTCCGTCGTTAAGGAGCTGAGCTGCGGTCTCGCAGGCAGGCAGCACCGCTTGTTGCTCAGTGGAGTGGATCTGAGGGGCCGCTGCTTGCGGTAGTTAGTGCTCCCAGGAACTGTTGTCGGCTCTCACTCTCCTTGCTGTTGGAGTGTGACTGTTCCCAGCCCCCCGGGCTCTCCAGTCCCTTGTCCCCTGCTTGCTCTTGTCATGACTTCTGGAGTCTTGTCCTGTACCAGGTGCTGCAAGAGAAGAGCCCTTCTCCCTGTAGCTCCTTCCTCTCCCATCCTCTGGCCTTCCCCTGAGTCCCCTGGGTCCCGTTTCTGTCGCCTGGGGTCAGAGAGCCTGTCCTGCCCTCCCGGGCCTACCCACCTCTAGGGTGTGGTGTACCTGGGAGGTCGAAGGTGGTGTTTGCTTAGGGTCCATGAATTAATGGGACACAGCTGTGTGGCACAGAAAGTTCAGTTCTGTCCTATAGGCGGTGGCTGTCATCTCAGAGCACTGGGCCAACACTGTTATGTTAGGAGTTGTATTGCAGAGATTTAATTGGTACAAAGTTCAAAAGGGAAAACAAAACAACAGAAGCGTAACAAATGTGGTCTGTGCAGTGGCCTTGAACCACCGTCCCAGGCTGAGAGGAGATGGACTGAAGGGACCCAGGGCCAGCCCTGCCCGTCCCCCTTCCCTTCGTGCCGAGTCTCAGTTTCCGGACACAGCATGTAGTATTAACAGCAAGCTTCTTTGATCATCATGTGATCGTCCCAGGGTTGGGATAAGTAAGAGAGTGTTATCAGAGAGCCCTGTTAGTTTGATGTGAGCAAGAAGTTGTGTTGGATGTCACCAGAGTCACTAAGTCAGGGTCTGTGCAGTTACCTGCAGGGGCTATGGAGTGAAGGGTTTTAATTGCATTGTTATCCTGCCGAGTGAAAAGACTAAGAAAACATACACCAAAAGCAAGCAGGGTAGGAGACGCCTCGTGACCAGATCCTCTCTGACATTAGTTTCCTGCCCTGTTTTGTGTGGTTCAAATGTCACGGTGATGCCACCCGTGCCTGTGCAGTTTACGTGGGACCCACGCGGGCACACAGGCTCGTTGTCCCTGTGAATTCACAGCCAGTCGCCCGGTTGCCTGTGTGCAGGGCTTTAGGAGGAGCATGCCGAGATCTCAGTGATCTGAGAGAACAGGGTTGGTGGAGACTGGTTGGAGAATTTAGGGTCCGGTCCAGCTGATGATAATAAATAAAAACTTCGATGAACAGAGCTGCCATTTGATGACAGGAGTGTTAAAGTGAGGTTTTTTTGAGACAGGGTCTCACTATGTAGTTGAGACTGACCTGAAACTTACTATGTAGCCCAGGCTGGTCTCGAATCCACAGCAATCCTCCTGCCTCAGCCTCCCGAGTGCTGGGGATTACAGGCATGCGCTACCACACCCGGCAGTAATACCAACTTTTACCAAAGGTAACAAGAGAAACCAATTTGTTCGTAAACTTAGATTAGCTTAGGCTGCACTACTCACCTGTGAGCGGTAAGAACTGAGCTTTGCCATGGAGTAACCTTGGGCTTAGAAACCTGTGGGGCCTGGAGAGCAGACAGGGGTCGCCCCCGGGTTCACATCTCATGTGCCAGGCTCCAGGCCTGCTGGAGCTGAGGGTTCTACACACAACAAGGCTGGGGACCCTCGGAACCAGGCACCTGGAACACTTTCAGATCAGCCAGCATTTTCCATCACAGTCTGTTAGGAAGAGAACAGATTCTTACCAAGTTTAGGCAAATAAGCACAGTGCCATTAAAAAATACAAACAGGGTTTTTGAGTTTGGGAGGAATTAAGCAGGGAGGAAAAAGTAAATCATTCCCACTGGTTTACAAAAATATATCAAATTACTGTAAACTGTAGATAGCTTCAGAAGCTTCTTTAAATCTAGAAAATAAAAAAAGTAAACTTTCAAGTAAATGGTATAAAGCCCACGTATTTTGCCCGTTGACCCAGTCTCCTTCCTCAGTTCCTCTTCCGTGTTGCCCTGGGCACTTAGCGAGCCCCTTGGCCTCTTCACAAGAGTTCTGGGAATTCCCGTGTAGTCCGCTGGTCTTAGAGTTACCAGCACCCTGCTCACGAGTCTCTTACAGCCAATGACTAATGGTGAACCCGTTTAGAGGAGAATCAAAACTGTGAAGGCCAGAGGATAGGAGTTTGACGAGAGTGCAGCAGTTGAGGAGGGAACTCAGTGGTTTGTACAGCACAAAGCATTTAAGATGACGAGTATGAGCCACAATGTCACACCAGGGCCACCAGGCTGGGATAAAGTCGTCTAATGCTTAGAATATTAAGCCAACAGTATGTTGGGCCGGGGATTTAGCTCAGTGGTTCCACCGCCTGCCTCGCAAGTGCAAGGTCCCGAGTTTGATCCCCAGTACCAGAAACAAACAAACAAACAAGCCAATAGTATGTGCAGATGATATAACTTAAAGAAGGCTGAGTATCCCTATGGATTTTATCAGCATGGCTGGGCACATGTAATCCCAGCACTCAGGAGGCAGAGGCAGGAGGATTGTGGGAGTTCAAGGCCAACCTGGGCTACATAGTTCAGGGCCTGAACTATAAAGTGACACCCTGTCTCAAAAAACAAACAAACCCCCGAAACCCAGTATAATCTCTAAATTTTTTTTTTTTTTTTTTTTATCAGGGATGGAACTCAGGTCCTTGCGCTTGCGAGGCAGGAGCGGAACCACTGAGCTAAATCCCTGGCCCATAATCTTGAATTTATATGTAGTAGTTGAGGCTCAGTGTCAGCCCACTGGGAAATGACTCAGATGTACATATCTGTGACCTCAAACTTTAAAATACATGCAAATTTCACTTACCAACATTTACCCCTCTTACATTCACCTAGTTCTTTTTTTTCTTTTTCTTTTTTTGGTCCTGGGGCTCGAACTCAGGACCTTGCACTTGGGAAGTAGGCGGCAGAACCACTGAGCTAAATCCCCAGTACTCTTTCTGTTTTTAGACAGGGTCTCACTATGTATTCCAGGCTGGCCTAGGCCTTGAACTCATGCAGCCCAGGATGGCCTCACTCATAGCCATCCTCCTGCCTCGGCCTCCCCATTGCTGGGGTTACAGGATGTGCCCCCACGCCTGGCTTCCTTTTGTCCATCTTCAGTCTTAAATTAGTTTAGAGGTTAACTCTTGTATGTTTTCATTTTATCTAGGACTGATTGAAATAACAAACCTCTGGGTGACCTTGAATTTTATAACAAAATTATCTTTGCCAGTATGGTTTGCCTGGCTAAACATTGTGGGTGGAAACATTTTTAAAAATGTTTTTTAAAAAATTATTTATAGATTTTCTTTGGCTTTTCCTGACCCGTGTGACAGACGACACAGTTTTGACACTGCACAGAGAGGTCTTTTATTTTGCTCTGAGCTCAAGATTAGGCCAAGGCGTTGGAGAAGCTTAAAAGAAGGCAGGACAGTTGTAAACCATTGCTTGCTGAAGACTGAGGGTTTCATTTCCAGAAGGGATGACTCTTGGGAGTCTAGGCTGACACAGAGCTGCTGTCAGTTGCAAAACCCTTAATTTGAAAGGTTTCCCCTTCTCCCATCGGGGCTGAAATGTTGTAAGGAAAATCATAAGGCTCTGTCCTTTTTCCACTTCCGTTTGTCTTTATCTTGATATCGACAAATGTGGCAAAGCTGGTGGTTGCTGGGAGGCACTTGTGGATGAGCGAACCCTTCCCACCCTTCCCGACCTCCTGGCTTTCCTGATTTCTTTTTTGTGGCTTCATTTTGACTCTGACAGCCTTCCCAGGTACCTGGGAGATCCTGGCATTGCTCGCCGACACTGGCCGCCTGTGACCCCTGCCAGCTCACAGAATTCCCAAGGGTTCAGGGAGCCAAGCGTCTCTGAGTGCCAGGCACTCAGAACTCTAGGACCAAGGGCTGTAATGATCAGCCAGGTCCTGCTCTCGTGGAATTTATGTTTAATAGAAGATACAAAGTATTATCAAGTGCAGTTTTGGATCCTAAGCGTAATAATAAAATGAATAAGGAGGGTGTCATTTCTGCTGCGTGTTGAGGAGGACTTTAGACACAGTGGTCCTTCCACTCCGATGTCAGGAAGGGCACCAAGCTCTGAACCAGGAGCAAGAGGCCGAGCTGGGGATGGAGCTCAGTGATGGGCATTTGAATGAAGTCCCTGGTTCTGTCCCCAGTACCACACACATGAAGCAGGTAGCCCCTCAGCCACCCCGCGGGAGAACATTCTGGGTAGCAGAAGTGGCACTTGCAAAGGTCCTGAGACAGAAGGGTGTTTTAACAAGTTCCAAGGAGAGAATGAAGACTAGTGGGTATAGGGATGTGTTACAGTAGTGGGGATTAGATTCTTCTACAAGCCTCAAGTAACTGTAGTCTTCGTCACGATAGATGTTTATGTACCTCCCCCATCACAGCGCCAGGTAGACTCTGCAGGGCTGGTAAGCTGCTCCTCAGTTGCAGGGTCCCAGGCTTCTGTGTCGTTTAGCCATGATTAGTTTCCCTTCCTCATGGTCTAATGTGGCTGCACCAGCTCCAGGCCACACGTCCCCCTTCCCAGGCACAATACTTACTTCGGGCCATCTGCCATTTCTTTTTATGTCCCAGTGATCAGGACTCAGTCACATGATCATGCCTCTCATCAGAGGCTGAGAGAACAGTTTCTTCTGCACTCAGCTAAAATGTCTCATGGTGAAGCAGATGTTTGCACCCAGACAGAACTGTGGACAGGGGAAGAATCACAAAGAGCTGAAGGCAAAGCCGGGCACCTCAAGGCCAGCTCACTCGGCACCTGCGTAGTGACCACAGCAGGGACTGCAGTGTCGCCAGCTGCGGGAGGAGGTGCCCGTGCAGGGTGTGACTGGCAGAGATCCCTCTGCTAGGGCAAAGGCGCTCTGGGGAGTCGTGGAAGCCTCGCTCAGACCCACTGAGAGGGGAGGGCCCCCGTCCACCTGAGGTTCCAGGAGGTTAAGGCACCACAGGGCTGTGTGTGCAAGGTACCCATAGCCTGATGTCTGCTGGGTGCCACCTGTCAGTGGCCAGAGGGCTGGCGGAGGCGGGGACAGAGCCCCCTGGCTGCTGAGCTGGGCGGTGTGCCGGGTGGGGGTGAAAGTCGGGCTCCAGCAGAGCAGGGAGCTCGGAGGCGCCCGCTGTGTACTCGGGCGCTGTCCTCTGAGCCGCGCCACACCTCCGGCCCCATGTGCACAGTGGCGGGTGTCCCTCCTCACTCTGCCAGTTCCGGGGTCTGGGCTGCTTTGCTCATCTGGTGTGCAGTGACTCAGATCTGCTTTGCAGCCTCCACAGGCTACTGCTCCTGTCCTCACCGCGCAGCTCATACACCTTCCGTCTGCCACTCATCCTGACGGACCTGCGCTGTTTGGGAGAGGCCAGACTGCTTGGTGCACATAATCTGGGGCACTGCCTGGGCCGCAGCCCCTGCCTCAAGTGTGCTGTGCCCCTCTCTCACTGGGTCCCAGGCGGGGCAAGTGCTGCTCGCAAGCTGCAGGTTTTCAGTGTGACTCTTCTGACCTTTGTCTCGCTCACGGGAGCCACCCTCACTGGAGTAGGGAAATAGAGACATCAGACTTGCCCGCGTGCCGAAGTCCCCAAACGAGGGGCCTCCCAGCGGCCTGTCTGACCATGCCCACCTCTCACTCCTAGGCGGGTCCCCCAATGGTACGACACTGAAGTTCTCGCGGACACAGAGGCTGCAGTCGTGGGCATCTGCTGGCAGGTGAGTCACGTCGGGCTGCTTCCTTTCTTAAGTCGAGAGGACGACGTGTTCCCAGCTCCTCCGAATGCCGCCTCTGCGGGGTGCCCTCCCCGCGGCCGCTGCCCGGCCACCTTTGCAGCAGGCTTTCGGCCACAGCCAAGCCACCTCTGCCTGCCCTGGGGTCCTTGGCGTCCCTTCTCTTGTAGCCGTTACTGTCACTTGTGGAGGTTGGTCGCCAGCACCACTCCCCATTTTCAGTGCGGAAGAGGTGGGGGAATGGGAGGGACTCGGCCTCTGGATTCGCATCTACATGGTAGGGGCTCTGGCGCAAGGCGTGGCCAGCCTGCGTCACACCGCCAGTGGGAAGGGTTAGGCCCAGCGGAGGGAGTGCTGGGCTAGGACACCACAGACAGGCGCTCCCGGCTCTGACTTGGATCATCCTGAGGCTTTCAGCAAAGTCCTGACCGCCCTGGGCTTTGATTTCCTCGTATGTAGACTTGAGCCGCTGCACTCCATGGTCCAACCAAATTCCCACAGCACAGCCATGGGGAGATGCCTTCTCTCCCACACCCAGGGCATGGCGTGGGAGCACAACCCAGAGCTGGACAGCCTCAACCCCCTCAGCTACCTCTCTGTACCTTGGTGTCCCCTGGAGACCACAAGAATAGCTCCTGCCCCTGGGGTTGCATTGAGGATGGCATTTGTTGGCGTTTGTATTTATCATCACTGGAGTTCAGGGTGGAGCCTGCAGGATCAGCCGGAGAGGGGCAGCCGGTGGGGCAGGAGCCTGACCTGTGGGTACCTCTCGCCGCAGGCTCCCTGGGCAGAGTCTGTCCTCCAGGGAGTGTTATTTAGGTTCCACATTCTTTGAAAAATATAGAAGTTGTCCTTGATGCATGAAAAAACAGATAAGTCTTGGGCTCCACATTGGTAAGATGTCCTTGAGTGGTGTTGTTTTCTAAGTCCCTGTTTTTTGGGCTGCTCTACAAAACTGTCGCAGTCTGGGGTTTAACAGCAGAAACAGGTGTTCTGGAGGCTGGACGTCTGAGGGGAAGGTGCCGGCAGGCTCAGTGCCTGGCCAATACCCTGCAGTAGCAGTAGCAGCGGGCGGCCTTCGTACCACATCTTCACACGGTAGTGAGCAAGCCAGCTCTCGGGCCTCCCTGTAAGGGCACTGGTCCCTTCGTGAGGGCTTCGCATCCTGGTTGCATCACCTCCCTAAGACCTCCCAACCCCCACTGAGTTGCAGGCTAGGATTCAGGGTAAGAATTCAGGGGAGGGGCGTGAACAGAGTCCATCTCCAGTAACAGTGGACTCAGCCTTTCTTCATCAACAGCAAGAAAACACATGACAGCCAGGCGGGGCGGCAGATTCATGGGACGCGAGATGGAGACTGTGGTAATTTTGTGTCTTGCCAGTGGGCAGGCTGCAGTCCTGCCTCCCTGGAGCCCCTCCTCAAGGACAGCCTGACCCAGGCCTTGCTGGCCAGACTCGGCGCACTGGCTGGTGGGCGTTTCACTTTGTTCAGCCCACCTCTGCTCACCTCTGACCGTGTCTTCCCAGGGCCGTGGTTCACAGCACTCCTGTGAGACGTTCTTCAGGGCCAGCGTCACAAAGCCCCTCCGGCAGCACGCGGACGCCCACGAGTGCGAGACGAATGTCCGCATTGCCAACGCCTGCCAGCCGGCGCCTCTCTGGCCTCCCACTGATGACCCCCAGAACCATGCCCAGGGCCCTAGCATCCCCGCTCTTTGTCCCTGCCCGGCAGCGGCTGTCTTCTGAGCCCCGGAGGAGATCCGCAGTAGGGTGAGAGCAGAGGTTGCATACCCTGTGCTGGGTGGCGTGTGGTCCTCAGGAGGCGGGGCAGCATCGGCACCCACCCAGCACTGGACGGGATCTGGAGAGGAAAGTGTGGGTGTTCCCTGCTCCTGCCGTGGTTCTTAACTGACTGGTACAGGGCAAACCCAGGTAAAGGCTGTGCTTGGGCCACCCAGGTGGTTGGTACCAGGGCCCTGGGAGGCTGGCAGGGTAGACCTCAGCACCTCCCGCCGGGCTCTTTGCCCTGCCCTCTGGTGCTGCTGTCAGGACTGGTGGCCCTAGGGTCCCCACCTACCTCTCCCACCTCGTCTGTCCCTGTCTGGTCATGGTGCTTACACATACACACACCCACCACCAGCATGCCTGCCTCGCTGCACCCTGTGCCTGTAATGCGCTGTCCTGGCCCTAGCCCTGGCCTTACCACAGCCTACTTCCCTCTCATTCTACCCTTCCCGCTCCTCTTCCCATCACCTGCACCCAGAAGGATGTGGCTGTCTGCCTGAGGGATGTCAGGCTCTTCTGTGGCCACGAAGCTCCCGGAGAGCCGGGACCCTCTGTCATCCTTACCCCCAGAGCTTACACACCCCCAGAACACGGAGCTCCGGAAATATTTATGAGTGTAATTCTTGTGTGGATAGTGTTGGTCTCAGCGTTGGTTCCTTGACTTGAGGCCATGTCTAGGAGCCAGGAGGAGCCTCACTGCCTGCCCCCGTGCCTGGCCTGATATTTAACAGCTGTTAGGGAAAGGATAAAAGGCACAGGGCCAGACCAGAATGAGCCTGTTTCCAGTGGAAGAGAACCTTGGGAGCCACTCAGCCCTCCCATTAGGCAGAAGAAACTCGATGTCGGGACAGCCACAGTGTCCCCGAAACTCTGGCTCTGCTGAGGAGCTAGCACAGGGCCAGGCAGTCCCACCACCCGATGATTCCAGGAATCTCCTTTCTTTCACAGCACTGAGCCAGCGAGGGACAGCGGCCGAGGGCCAGGACATGGGCAGGTGGCTTCCTCACCCAGAGGGGTCTTCTCCCCTCCTCCCTCTGTGCCCCAAGCTCTTTGCTTCTCCCCAGAGCAAAGCAGTCCTTCCTCAGAAGACCTTGCCACAGGACCAGCTCAGGACGAGGCCAAGCCCAAGGAGGACACCCACCCAGCTGAGGTAGGCAGGAAGGTTCATGCCCGCCAGGCAGTGGGGTACACAGAGCCCAGCTGCTCTGCATGGCTCCCAGTTCCCTGCAGCACTCGCCCTGTGGCTGGCTCTTTGCCCTGTTTAGTGAAGGAGGCAGTCAGGGGTCAGAGGGAAGGAATGGGAGCAAGGCCGTGCCTCCACGCTGGGGAGGGCTTGGGGCTTCCTCCGGGTGGTTTGGTGAGCAAAGCCTGTGTCTTTCAAGGTGGTAGACACAGCAGTGCTGGACCGTCCTCCCCTGCGCGGCCCTGCCCCAGCGCTGCTTGTGGACATCGGGTTGGACCAGCTTGCCATCTCTCCTCCGGCCGAGAGCCGCGCCCCAGAGGACCTCCCACTGATCGACCTTGGCAGCACTCCTGGAGCGGATGTGTCTTTGGGGCCTGCGAGCGGACCCTTGATCGACCTCACCGCCAACACCCCGGACATGAGCAGACATGATGTGTCCAAAGCTATGCCAGCCGAGGGCCAGGTGAGGGCCTGGCCATCTGTGCCAACTTTAGCCTGGGTGCTCTTGGTCCCAGGCACCTGGAATCATGGTGGTCTAAGCTTCTCAAAAGTTACCACTGCCAGTAAGGCATCATGCCAGGACCCACCGAGCGCTCGGGGTGCAGGGTTAGTGTCCCAGCCCCACAGCCCATACCTGCAGTTAGGGAGGAGCACGGGCACCTTAGGTTTTGATGTCAGTGTGTCCATCTCTTCCCCCGACATCTCACCGTGACAGTGGCTGTTTTCCTACCGCAAGCCCCAGGAGGATCTGGCGTGCAGGTCTCCGTGGTGTCTGTGGTGGGGCACCTGTGCTGGGGCACAAGAGGCTGTGCTCACCTTGTCATTTGCTCTCCCGCAGCTCATCGACCTGTGCTCCCCTCTCATCCAGCTGAGCCCCGAGGCTGACAAAGAAAACCTGGACTCGCCACTTCTCCGGTTCTGAGAGGTTTGCTAGCTGTGCGAGGAGCAGTTGGTCCTGAAGTGGCTTTGACCTTTAGAAATGTGGTATAGGAAGCATATTTTTTTTAAAGGCTATGTGCATTTTCTGCACCTGGAGGGGCAGCTGGGGACAGTCCTGCTTCCGTAGGCTCCTCCCCTTCTATTCCTAGGCTGGAGTGCGCGCTCTGAATGAAGAATGTGAGGTTTCTGTGTGTAAAATAGCAAGCACCTAGTTTTAAAGTTAAATGTGTATGAAATGTTAAATAATCTAGATTTAAATTAAACTGTAAAATAAAAGTACATTAAAACATACTTGTTTTTGAAGCTTATCCTGATTTTCAGATGTATATAGCTATTCTCATCCCACCCATCACTAAGCAAGACCTGTTATCTGGTCATTAGTGCTTTTATAAGTGATTTTGAAAATTTAGTATGAGTAAAAATTGGCATAAATCCAGAGCCCAGCCCATCCCAGCTATACCCACCCCCATCGCGGGCCTGGGAACCTGCATCTGCCGGGCACTCAGCTGGTTCTAGTGTAGGGGCGAGGGCCACACTTTGCAGAGGCCCCCTAGGCAGTTGGCTTCCTGAGGGAGGGAGAAACATGGGTAACAGGAAAGGCCCAGCCCTGTGCCAAGGCCCCACCTGTTGGCCAGGAGCAAGCTCGGTGTGCTTTCATCAGGGACACCGATGGAGGTCTTGGGGACTAAGGGCACTGGAAACCAGCGCCTGCCTGAAGCCTCTCATTTACTAAGACCAGTGTCCTGGAGGCCCCTGATTTCTGCACGTCTCTTTATGGTTTGAAGAGTCCTTAGTCTGTTCTCTACCATCAGAGGAGACTAGCAGGACCCCACTTCAGTTTCCCTGTATTAGGCCAGGTCCTTCCCTCTTCTGCAGCTCAGAAAAGGGACAGCCAGGCTTGACTTCACACCTCCACAGATAATGTGGCAAATATAGAATGGCCACCTGGAACCAGCTGTGGTGGCATCCAGAGTGGGGAACACAGCTGGCATGGACACACCTGCAGCCAAAGGCTTTGAACAGAAGGCGGGGACATACAAAGATGAACAATGATGATACTGAGCTGGGGCTGCCTCAGGTTTGCCAGCAGGCTAGGGGCTGCAGCAGGTCCCCCTGCAGAGTTGTAGCATCCTAGGTATTAGCACCACAGGGCCCTCACCTAGCCTCTGCTTTGATCCCTCGAATCACAGAGGAATAAAACCAAACCCGGAAGTGAATTCATTCAACAAATGACACCTCTAGTGTGGGTCAGGCTGCGTTTTCCTGGGAGTCCAGTGAAGTACAAAGCTGTGACATCTTGGGGCCTGATGTTTGATGGGGTAAAAAAAGACATCAAACTTGGCTAACCTGTTGTGATA
Source organism: Fukomys damarensis (assembly GCF_012274545.1). NCBI lineage: Eukaryota > Metazoa > Chordata > Mammalia > Rodentia > Bathyergidae > Fukomys > Fukomys damarensis. The sequence continues at coordinate 3,322,217 of NW_022900931.1, read as the reverse complement.
GTCAAATTATGTCTTGGCTGTCTCCACTCAAGCGGTAGTGTTCCACAGTCCTCACCTGGAGCCCTGGGCCCTGGCTCTTCCTGTGCTTTCTCCTCCCTGTGCTGGGCTGTCCTGGAGTCAAGGGTGTGCGGTCCAGTGTACAAGTACCCGGAGCACAGCAGTACTTCTGGCGTCTATGGACAGCTGGAGAAGGCCTAAGCACATGGGTTGGGCAGCACTGTCCTTGTGCTCAAGCTGTACTCCCCCTCATGCCCCCTCTGCAGTTGGACAGCTTGCCTGAAATCCCTACCTTTTCTGGCACCCAGGCCCCAATCTGACCACTCTTAGGGTGCACAGAAGTGCTAAGATGTTAGAACCAACATGCCTCTGGCACTCTGGGCGGGCTGAGGGCTGGTCACCTCCTTAGCACAGCACAAAGGACCCTAGCTGCCAATGGAGCATAACCCTGCCAACCTTAAGGAGTTCAGTTTCCTATGATTTGCACATTTCTGTGGTCAAATGGCTCTGCGTTTTCCATCTGAAATCCACACACCTCACACTGCTGTTGACAGGTGGAGCTTGGGTTATTATCACTCTGCCTTTGCCAAAGCCAGCACACTCAGTAATACTCAGTGAACCCTTGGTGCTAACAGGTGGCCAAAACACCACATTTTTAACTGAAAAGCCACAGAAAATGTGCATGTGTAAATTTCCGTGTGGGAAACATGATTATTGGTTGCAAGTGTTAACTTTAGTAACTCCATTTTGTTAAGTTCCTCCACCTATTGTGGGAATCATGCTTATTAGTTGCAAGTGTTGTTAACTTGTTTTTGTTGAGCCTGTTTTCTCTTTCCTGTGTGAACTCTCATTTCTGTGGAACAGGTGTTGAGGTTACTATGGTAATCCTAGCCCGTAATAGTTTGTGGGTTTTTTTTTCCTTTAAAAGGCTGATGCTTGCCTACAATAAACGTCGCCTTGATCAGACTCTTGTCTTGGCGTCCTTCCTTTCTCTCTGCCCCATCTCCACCCGGCTGCTCTTTGAGGTTTGAGACACTGCTGGACAGTGCTCTGCGTCGCCTGCTCGCAACAGTTCTGGCTACTTTTTGGGTTAGCTGTAGTGCACTCAGGTCCAAAGCCTTTTGATTTAGGCAGGAAGGAACTTACTGTACTGTCTTGGCTTATATCTAGATGTTCTAAAGCCCCATACGCTCACAGACGGGCTTTTGGAAGGTGACTGGATCATGGGTGTGTGATCTTGGTTCAGGGGTTTATGATACTGGATTAGTCCACTGATGGTTTTAAAACTAAAGATGAGGCTGGGAGGGAGAGAGAGCCCGGGCAGCCGGGAAGCCTTGGTCATGGACCAGGGAGGTCCAGGGTCCCTTCTCACGCTGGATGCCCACAAGTCTAGGCGGAACGCGGGGAGCGAGGAGCGTGTTTCCCGCCCGGCAGTGAGCTCGGCCTCTGTGGTGGGGGCGGGACTTCCGGCGCGAGGCGGAAGCCGCCCCCGCGGTGGAGC
>NW_022900931.1:3303230-3320502 GCF_012274545.1 Fukomys damarensis | reverse complement strand
GGGCGTCCACCTGACCGCCGCGCTCCTGCGGGTCCCACGCCCCCGCCCCGAGCCGTCGCAGTGATGGCTCACCTTGTGTCGCCTGCCTTCTGAGTTCTCTGGATCACAAACTGTCCCCCGAAGCGTTTGCGTTTTTTTTCCTGGCATCTAAGCAGAGCCCCATAGGTGCTCAGAGGTCTTGGGGTCCTCAGCAGGGACTACCTGCCGGTAAGCCAAGTCCTCCATCTCATCGTCAGGCCTCCAGTGCACACAGCAAAGTTCCGCCGTCTCCTCTGTCGGCCACCTTTGGTGCAGGCGCCATAATGGCAGAGTTGCAAACCCGGGCTGCAGAACTTAGGCGAGTTCTGTAGTGGGATGATACCGCCCTCACAGGGTGGCTAGAAGGAGTAAAAGACACACTGTATATTCAGAGGTTCACCCCGATGCCTAGCACGGACGAGGAACTCGGAGAACAGTAATAATTTATTAGTATCATGAGAGGTGTAATAGCAGGTGCCGAGGGGAAAGGCTGGCAAACGGTAAGCGTACAGAGTGTAGAGGAAGGGAGAATCCTGGGCCGGCGTCCTAGCCGTGGTGTTTGAGCCGAGCCTGAAGATTGGGCTGGAGGCCTGAGGTGAGCAGAAAGCGGTTGGGCAGATCCAGCAGATAGAGAGTGCTGGCAGCGTGGCGAGGTGCGAGCCCGTGGACGCTGTTAAGGTGTTAGGGACTTGAAGCTGTGTTGGGGATCAACTCAGAGCCCTTGAAGGGCACTGACAAGGGATGTAACTAGGTGTTTTGGGTGATGCCAAAGACTGACTGTGTCTGCCAGTTTCGTCTTTTTACTCTCTGCCTCCCGACTGTACAAATTTCATAGTGCAGCCTGCCTTGGATTTTTCTCCATGGAGGGAGCCAGTGGAGTCAGCAGGGGAAAAAAGCACAGCACTCTCATTTGGCTCCGAGGGATCTTGGTGTGTGTTTGTGTGTGTGTGTGTGGCGGGGGGTTATGCACCCTAGAGAGTTTGAGGAACCAACCTGTGCTCATGTGAGCAAGTCACATCTCTCACTTAGAAAAATGACGAGGCAGTGGGAGCTCTGTGTGTAGGTTTTACTCACTGTACAAGTTATTTTTTAGCTGCCATTTTGTGCTGGGCACCGTGCTAAGTGCTGGGAGCAGATTAAGCACAGTTCTGGCCCTTGAGTTCCCAGCTCTAGTGAGTTACAGGGGACACTGGCCAGACAGCTGTGCCATTTCTTCTATTTGTAATAGAAGCAGCCCCAGGTGCTTTGGTGTGTAGAGGAGGGAGGGGTCCGAACACCTGCCGGGATGGGCTGGTCCCTGTTCATTTTGGCAAGAGTTTGAGGGCACTGGATTGTTTGTTTGTTTGTTTGTTTGTTTTGTTCCGGGGATCAAACTTGGGACCTTGTGCTTGCGAGGCAGATGGTGGAACCACTGAGCTAAAATCCCCGGCCCTGAGGATACTGTTTTAAGACTCCTTTAACAAAAATGCCCTGTCTTTCCTTAAATTCAGCCTTACAGAGGAAACAGATTTCTCATACAAGGCAGGTGCCTGAGTTAGCTTGCTAAGGTGATATAATAAGGCTATTGCTGGCCTTCAGTATTTGGTCGCGTAATTTGTCACAGTAGAAAAGAGGAAAAGTGGGTCATTAAATATATTTGTGGTAGAGCCCTTGAAATAAAAAAATTCTTACTTTGTTTTATTTTTTGATGCAGGGGATTGGACCCAGGGCATGCAAAGCATGGGCTTTGTTACTGAATTACAACCTTGGGGATAAAGTCTCCAGAATTTTAATTGTCTCGATACCTGATAACCTAAACTCTTACTTACATCGTAGTAACTGGGAATTTTTGAAGTGAGTTTACTTTTCTAATAACTGAATGGTACTTTTATTTGCATTGACATATTTGGTTCTAGCTGACCTTTCAGCCGATCGGCGCGCATTGCTACGCGCTCCCCCTCTTGCTCGGTTTTGTGCTGATGTAGGTTTTGGGAACCCAAAGATGGGGACTCAGGCAGAATCTCAGTGCATTCTGTGTTGTGGTGACAAGGCTTTTGCAGAGCACAGTGGGGCCCTAGGGAAAGGAGTGCCCAGAAGGCTGGCAGTAGGGTGTCACTCTGAGCCCTGAGGGCTTCGTGGCAAGTCATGGGCTGCCAGGAGCAGAGGCATGGAGAGGTGGTGTGTTAGGGATTGCTTAGGCACAGAAAGCGCTGCCTTTTTACCTGAGGTGGATCAGTAGACCAGTTTACCTCTGCCCTCCCCAGGTTACCAGGTGACAGGGGTGTTCATGAAGAACTGGGACTCCCTGGACGAGCACGGTGTGTGTGCCGCCGACAGAGACTGCGAGGATGCTTACAAAGTCTGCCGAGTCTTAGACATCCCTTTCCATCAGGTGTCCTACGTCAAGGAGTACTGGAACGAAGTGTTCAGGTGAGTGCAGGTTGCAGTGTGGAAAAGGCTTCCTGTACCATGACTCTGCCCACGGAAGGATGGCCACAGTTGGCCAAGCAGACAGACTTGCAGCCCGGGTGTTGCCTCAGCAAAGGTGCTGGAGACTGTGGGAGTTTTCAGCCGCCCTCCCTCAGGAAGCCCTGGTAGAGGCCTGAGCCCCAGAATTTCCCTCGTGGCAGTCTTTCCTTGGGGTTTCAACTTGCAATCCTCCTGCCTCAGCCTCTCATAGTGCTGGAATTAAAGGGTGTGCCACCACACTCCACTCAGATAGTATTAATTAACCAATTTTTGTGGTACTGAGGAGTGAGCTATATCCCCATCCCTTTTTTTATTTTGAAACAGAATCTTGATAAGTTGCCAAGGTTGTACTTAAATTTGTGATCCTCCTGCCTCAGCCTCCCAGAGTGCTGGGATTACAGGAGTACGTGTCTGTGTCCAGCTAGATGTTTTGTTTAATTGCCATCTCTCTCACTCAACACAGGAGCAGCCTCTCTTATTTCTAGTAGAACAGGCAGGCTGTTCCCCACCCTTGTCTTTTCTAGTGCCCCCTGACATGGCTTCTCTTGGTCTGCCAGGAGCTGTCTTCTGGTACACTGGCTACCTCTTCAATGTTTATTCGATGCCTGTGTAGAAAGTTTATTGGGTCTATGATTGTATGAAAGATGTCGAAGAGAGAGAGTGGGTTTTAGGTAGTTTGAAGCTTAATGAACCTCTTGACAGCTTTCACCAATTAAAAAGAAGTTCTGGGTGGTGTGGTGGCACATGGCTCTAAAACCAATGGTATGGGAGGCTTGAGGCAAGAGGATAGTGAGTTTCAGCCCAGCCTGGACAACTTTGCAAGTCTTTGGTGCTCACAAGGGAGCAGTAGAAAAAGTGAAAGAAAGTGATAAGCTGCCTACAACTAGTACAATCACTCCACAAGACAGACAAGGCTATGGCGAGGTGATTGGCACCATGCCTATGCTTTGCAAGCTTAGATGAATTAGTTTTTTTTTTTTTTTTTTTTTTTTTTTTTGTACCAGGTATTGAACTTGGGACCTTGCACTTGTGTGAAGCAGACAGTGGAACCACTGAGCTAAATCCCTGGCCCCTTTTTGGGTTTTTTATTTGTTTTGTTTTGTTTTTGGTACTATTGGTTGAACTTGGGACCTTGCACTTACGAGGCAGATGTCGGAACCACTGAGCTAAATCCCCAGCCCTGAATCACTTTCATAGTAATCGGATCTATGACTGCTTCAGCATCATCGGTCTGCACCTGGGGCAGCAAGTGCAGTTATATGAAATGATTGCTGAAAAGCTGAGGCAGGCCCTCAGCCAGATGGAATATGAAGAAATCTCCAAAGTGTTTCTTTCTGGCTTGGAACAATGCATCCCTGTCTCAAAATTTAAAAAATAAAAATAAAGGCCACAGATTAGCTCAGTGGGTCGGCCTTGGGCTCAATCCCCAGGACTGCTCAAAAAGAGAGAGAGAGAAAGGAAAAAGGAAAGGGTAGCAGTCTCACACAATGACACACATCTGGTGCGAGGCAGGTTTTTATGCCTTGAGGGGAAAAATGATAGAAAATAGTTTGGCCTTGCCTGCAATAACCTGCAGCCTGGTGCAGATTCCTGTTCTGTCTCTTTAATGCAACCTTCCCAGTCAGCATGGTCTTTTTGCTTGCTTTTTGGCCTTTGTTGATTAATAGAAAACTTTAATGAAGAAACCACACATACTAGAAATAACCCTGATTTTACACTCCTGGGCCAAGCTTGGTGTGGCTCCTCTGGACTGTAGGATTGTGCCTCACCTTGCTGAGGTGGCAGCGTCCATCTTGCTAGGACAGAAGTCCACCGACTCAGCATGACCAGCTACACTGTATCCCCAGGAGGCTGCCAGTCCTCAGATGCATGTGTCTGTCACATCAGAAGAGTTTTCTTGGTGCATTTGCCTGGTCACCTGGGTCCCCAGGCTGGGACTGAGAAGGCCTACTAGAGCCTTGGAGGTTTTATGCCTGCTGTTTTACAGCTGAGCTCCATCCTCCCATGAGCCCTCCTGTACCGGAGGCTGGGAGGCAGGAGTGCAGTGTGGCCCCAGGGTGAGGGTAGATGGCTCCTGAGCCCCAGCAACGGGGACAGCACCTGCTCCTTGCCCAGGTTTAGTGCTTATCACAGAGTCAGATGGTGCGTCCAACAGGTGCTAGGCACGTGTTTGGTGGAAGCACAGAAGACAGCTTGATACAGGACTGTCCTGTGTTGCAAAAGGTTCTAGTTTTGGCATGACAGTGTGGAAGGCTACATTACACAAGTAACTTAGCTAGTGTATTTTTTGAGGAACGTTTCACACTTAGAACTGAAAGGCTTTTTCTTTTATTCCAGCGATTTTTTGAACGAGTATGAGAAAGGCAGGACTCCCAACCCTGACATAGTCTGCAATAAGCACATCAAATTCAGCTGCTTCTTTCATTACGCTGTGGACAACCTTGGTAAGGAAGTGGGGTTTCTCCATTTGTTTTTAAAAATCATCAGTTCTCCAGGATGGCCAGAGGCCAAAACCTCGGAAATAGTTTTGTGTTTCACAAGGAAAGGGAGCACTGAATGCAGTCGTACTTTGTAAGCACTTTCTAGTGAAGGGCAGGAGGAGAGGGTGCTGTCTGGCAGAGGCTTCAGGTGTCCCAGGGAAAAGTTCATTGGGTCACTGCTGAAGTCAGAAGGTGACAGGGTCCCAGGAAGAGGAGATTTGAGAAAATAAGATTCTGATGGTAAAATATTAATGACCTTAATGAGGTATCAGCAAAACAGAGCGAAAGACAAGTAGATGAGCCTCTGAAGTGTGTGTAGTACCAGGAAGAGCAGAACTTCAGGCGAGAGACAGCAAACTTTCGGAGGCCTGGCTAGTGCTGGAAGATCACGAGTGGAGTCTGCTGCCTGCTCAGACAGCATTGGGCCGGGAGCCGGGGCCTAGGGGCATACAAGGAGGCTCCTTAACTGGGAGCTGGTGCCGTGCAGAGTGCTGCAACCCACAGGAAGCCATGTGTCCCCACGTCCTGCTGAGCTGCGACCCATTAGACCCTCCCTGGCTCCCTACCAGCCCCCTGCACCCCTCCACGGGTTCTGCTCTGCTGCAGGGGCTCTGGTTCCAGATGTGGTTGTGTTTAGGGGAAGGCTCAGGAGCTCGAGGTCATGGCTCAAGAAGCACAGGTTTACTCATCCTGCTTCCTGGTTCTGCTGACACCTTTTTCCTGCTTCTGAAAATGAGTTTCTGCTTTGTCCAGAGAACAGGTCTGTGGTCTGTCTATTCTGGATCCTGGGTCTCTGTTCCGTCCTGGGTGTGGCACTGTCTTTGGGGCCTGGTCGGGGCTCTCACAGCTGACGAGTTGCTTGCCCACCAAATATGTACATTGTGTCTGCTCTTAAATGTCCCCTTTCTTGATTTTGTCTGCATGCTTGACATCCCATTCTTCTTTGTCAAATCTCCCCAGTGCTGTAGATGTTCTGGGAACCTAGGCGCCCTGTGGGTGACAGAGCCAGTGCTCTGCTTTTTGTTGTCAGGGTCTGTGCAGTCAGAGCTGGCCCAGAAGGGGTGTGGTCTGCCTGGCTGGGCCATGGTTGTCATTCAGGGAAAGTGACAGACAGGTGGAGCGAGGGTTAATTTTGATTTGCAGGGCATCTGGAAATATGTCCCCTGATGAACAGTGAGATTGCTGTGGGTCATCCTGGCCGTGGTCAGGCGCGCCTTAGGGTTATATTCGCCATAACCAGAGCTTGGCAGGGCTGGGACTTGCAGGAAAAGGATTTCTGGGAGTGGCACACACAGCTCTTTAGGAAGTACTTGCCTTTGTGGGTGCGAAGTCCCTGTTAGCATTGCTTTCTCTGAGCCCTCGGTGGCTGCCTGTGGGATGTTTTGGAAGGGATTTATGCAGTGAGCAAGCGCTTCCAAGTTTGCACTGAGCACACAAACAGTGCAGCATGAAATGTAGTCTCTGGAGATCCCAGGGCTTCTCCTGGAAGAGAGTCCTATGTGCCTTGTAGTCTGAGGGCTTGTGCTCTAGGGAAGTAACATTTAATGTACGTTTTTTTCTGTTAGAAACTGAATCAAGATGTGTGTGTTCCTGAAGGTCCTTTCTCAAATAGCTGATCCCCAGGGCCAGTTCTTACCATGCCTCCTGTTGTGCACTGAGTTAGTCTGGTTTATTACTTATCCGATCAGTTTTGCTCCCCTTTCCATACTGAATATCCACAATGCTGAAATTTCACATGACAAAAATGTTATGGACCAGTGTGTGCTTTTGCAGTTTCCTTGGTTCTTTGTTTTGCATTTTGTGAACAGAATAAATTAAATGTGTTGGATGGTCCCTCACCATGATAAAATAATACATATTTATTAAAGAAAGTACAAAACTACTGAACAGTGAAAAAGGAGAGATACAATTACCTATAATTTCATTCCCAGAATCAAAAAAATAGATGTGTGTTTTTTGTTCTGTTGAATAAAGACAGGGCCACCATATACATCCCTGTCCCTTGTTAGTGTTCTGAGCACTCTCCTGTCTTACCACATGAGCTTTGCCAGTGCTGCTGTTGCTGCAGCTGCGGCATTAGAGTTCATCTCATGTCCTCCCAGTGTCAAGCACTGTGGAGTTTTTGGATTTTCCTTAGTATTGTAAGAATTCTGAAATGGGCTTTTTGTACTTAAACCTGTGCACACATCTGATGACTTGAGCCAGAATGGGTGAAGGAATAGATATTACTGCGGAAAGGCTCTTAGAGACATATGGTTTACCCACTCCAGTTAAAAGTTGAAGGCAGCTCGCTGAGCTTGGTCTCTGGGTTGGGGAGGGTGGGTGTCTGGCGTCTTTGATGCCTTTGGCTCGCGCACACCAAGTCCAGTGAGTTCGACTTGCAGATCATTTCCTTGTGTTTTTAAAAACCTCACAGGAGCAGATGCTGTTGCCACAGGCCACTATGCAAGAACCTCGCTGGAAGATGAAGAAGTCTTTCAGCAGAAGCACGTGAAGAAGCCGGAAGGGCTTTTCAGAAACCGATTTGAAGTTAGAAATTGTAAGTTCCAGTGTCCAGGTCAAAATTATTTGTGTGCAAAGTGAAATAATTTGAGAAAAACAGGAGTCAGGTCTGGTGCACCAGCCACCCATTTCTGTGCACTGGTTTTTTGGGGGGCTCATGTTTGAAAGGTGCAAGGTCATTTTCCCAAGGCCTGTGATTAGGCATAAGGAAAGCTGCAGTCAGGGGCCAGGGCCAGGACTAGGGGAAGTTCAAGAGTTCTGATCTAGGTTTAGACGCTGTGTGTTGGTAATTTGAAGCCCTAAACACACACTCGGGAAATATTTGACAGTAACATTTGGGGGCTCTAGGCTTAGCCAAGGGTGTGAGCTCAGGTGTGAACGGTGAGGGGGCCTAGCAGGCAGCAGTGCTCTTTCCTAAATGTCAGAAAGCGAGGCTTCCCGGCTTGGGGAGGCAGAAATACCGACGTGAGCTGGGATGTCACTGATTTGACCTGGCGTACATTCGTGTCTAGAAAGGAGGAATTCATGTAACTGTTGAGTGAAAAAGTGGGGCTTAGTCACGTCTGCTGTGTTGTGGTAAAGGGCAGCACTCCCTGTGTGTCACCATGCATTTCTGAGTTGAGTTTGGAGCCCAGCTGAAGAAAGCGTCCTCCAGGATGATGACTTCACACCATACCTTCCACTCGGTGCCGCTGTCCCCTATTTCCCTGAGGAGACCGAGGCTTGGGTGGCGTCACTGACCTGAGTACTCCAGGTGACAGAGCCAGGCTTCCTCGTCCCTACTCCCGCTCAGCCAGCAGGCCCCACCGAGTTCTCCCCAAGCCACTGAACTGTTTTGAAGGCAGTGGTAGTGCACTTTGTCAGGTGCTCTGAGCGTGCCTGGGTGCTGGAGTGCTTATGTCGCCTCTCTGCCCAGATAAGAAAGCTGCGCCTCTTGTTAGGAAGAGGAGGGAGGAGCCATCTGCTTCTCCCTGTGTGATGCAGCCTCTTTTCAGACTTGCCGCGCAGTTCCCCACTCTACCACACTCACCTCAGAAACTCCCATTCTGGAGGACTTGGGAGCCCCGTGCAGAGTGCACTGCCGGAGCAGGTGGAGGGCCACGCCCCATGCGAGTGAGTGCCGCCTCTTGTCCCCTGCACACACCATACTGTGGGTGTCACCCATGTGCCGTACTCTGTGTGTACCTTGTGAGGTGTCCCTTAGCGCTAGGTATGGGCGGTGTGGACGCTTCTGATTCGGGCCCTGATCTCTGACGAGCGTGGGAGACCTGGCAGTTCCCATCTGGGAGACTCTGTAGCGGGTGGAGCAGGACTGATCTCTTCAGAACCACAGTCACATGTGCCTCGTACAACCCTCACAGTCAAAAAGAGCATTAGAGGAGCTGCTAGGCAGCTGCCGTGTGTCCCTGGAGTCTAGACAAGACCACCTCACTGAGAGCACAGTGTGCCCAGGAGGACAGAGCCCTCCACCCAGTGCCCAGCCTGAGCCCTCAGAGCCCTGTGCAGTGTGTGTGCGTGTGCATATTTTGCACAACTGACACTAGTTCACTGGAATTTTTGTCAAAGTTGTCCAATTTCCAAAATTTGGCTGAATCCATTTTCTGCTTATTTTTTCCTTATTACCTCACATTTTTTCTTGTGATGTTTCATCTTTGAAAATCTTACATCTAAATTGTGATATAAGTTGTGAACTGGAATAAATTTCTGTATCATATACAGTCCATTTTCCCTGTATATTTTGTGGTAAAGGGGTGAGCGTTTTCTTCACACCAGTGCTGCTGGTGACTTTTTTTTTGCTTCTGACAGACCAGGGTCACTAAGTAAACACCGGGACGTTATGAAAGGCAAAGTGTCATTATGTTTACTCTGTAACATCTTTTGTTCTTTACTCTTGGCAGTGGTAAAACTTCTCCAAGCAGCTGACAGCTTTAAAGACCAGACCTTCTTTCTCAGCCAGGTTTCCCAGGAAGCCCTGAGAAGAACCATCTTCCCTCTGGGAGGATTAACGAAAGATTTTGTAAAGAAAATAGCTGCTGAGAATGGACTCCAGCATGTGCTTCAGAAGAAAGAGGTAGGCCAGAGAGTCCCCCTGGGAGTCCAGTGTGGCTGGGCACAGGAGGATCTGGGGCCGTGGGGTCCCTTCCGGACCGCACACCATACAGGGCCAGGGAGGAGGCTGAGTGGGCAGGGCAGGGGAGGCCCTGGCACTTGGTGAGCTGAGTGTAACTCCCACCTGCCCTGCCCCTCCCCGTCTCCCTCCCTTGAGGCAGGCAGCTTTCCCCTCGCCAGGCATCTGGAGGGGGTGCCCACAGGTCCCCCGCCATCCTCTCACCGCCTGTTGCCCTCCTTTCGTTTCAGAGCATGGGCATCTGTTTCATTGGTAAAAGGAATTTTGAGCATTTTATCCTTCAGGTGAGCATTCTGACATTGGGATGGGTACCTGCTCTGCACCTGGCGTAGCTTTAACGAGGTGTTTGTCTTCTAGTATTTGCAGCCTCGGCCTGGGAAGTTTATTTCTATCGAAGATAATACAGTTCTGGGAACACACAAAGGTGAGTCAAAGCTTCAGCCACTTTCTCTAAGCCTCTTGGGTCATGGGGCATGTGTTAGCCTCGGGACTGGACTGGGCTCAGTCCCTTCACTGTGGTGCACACAGGAGGCCCATGGGCAGGCTGATAGCCTTCGTGCGTGTCACAGTGCCACATACCTTGGAACACCAGAGCATATAGGGGTGATGAGAGACTACAGGAAACTCCACTCTGGTGAGAGGCACTGGGCTGGCGTCACAGCTGGCACCAAAGACTGTGTGGGCAGATGGGTGCAGGTGTCCCTCAGACAAGGTGCCTCGCTGTGGGTGCTGCTTATGCGTTCCTGGCATTTATTAGTGGGGGCACTGTGATCTGCGCTGTGCTGGGAGGACAGGGACAGGGCCAGTCACGAGTACTCAGCCCTGGCGCAGGGAGAGGTGTGTCCTGAGGTGTCTTGGCCACACAGGTCAGACCTGCGAGGCTGGCTGGGAGGACAGCGTGGGCTCAGACGGACGGGGTCTTGCAGGGAATTGTGCCCTGGAGATCGGCCTCAAAAAGCCAGGTAGAGAGGCAGCTGAGCAGACCCGGGGTTCCTGAAATCGGAGAAGTTCCTAAGATGAGTGTGCTGAGGCCTTGTGGCCTGTGCCTGGGGCACAGTGAATCCCATCAGGTTGTGCCCATGGGCAGAGCGGCAAGCTGGGCTCCTACCCTGTATGTGGGTTGGGGTCTGAGATGCTGGGGTACAGGGCAGTGTAGGCAGCTCATGCCACAATGTGCCTAGTGGGTGGGCCCTGCTCCCCTGCACACGCTGCAGACACCAACCTCTGCACTCTGAGCCAGCCCTGCTTCAGGTGTTCGGTTTGCTCTTGGTCACTGTAGCAATCCTTACACCCTGCCCAGGCCCAGACAAGGGTAGCCTGTGGGTAGGGGTGGTCAGGGCTGCCTCTGCAGCCTACAGCAGGCCGCAGTGCTGTGGAAACCTGCTCGGGCCTCAAGGCTCACAGCCTCCTCCCCTCCATCTTGAGCGCTGCAGTGTTCCATGTGGAACTCAGCGCCTAGCGTAACAGAGAACCTTCCTATAGGTTGGTTCCTGTATACCCTGGGCCAGAGAGCGAAGATCGGCGGCCTGAGCAAGCCCTGGTACGTGGTGGACAAGGACAGCACCAAAGGTGATGTGTTCTTGGTGAGTGGCTGCCCCCACCTTGGGGTGAAGGGTGGAGCAAGTGGATATGGGGCCACTAAGGGAGGTCCAGGACCATCCTCCACAAGCCCCTGGGACAAATCCAAGGTGCCAGGCAGATTTTTGTAAGGTGCTTATTAGACTCCTGTTGTATGCTGATCGCTCTCCAGTCGTCATACAAATGCTATAAATACTGCTTTTCTGAGTTTACAAAAGAGGATGGGACTCAAACCAAGTGACTTGAAAAGGTCACTCGGAAGGCGGTTGTCCCAGTGGGCAGTGCTGTTGGTGGCAGCATCCCAGAAGTCTTTGTGGGCAGAATACTTTGTGGTGGTGGCTAGGCCACGCAGGACCCTGAGCCACTGTGGTCCTGGCCTGCTCCCCAGGCTCCTGAGTGCAGAGTCTCATGGGTTGAACTTGCCCCCTGCCATGGGACAGTAGCAGCTTCTGTACACAAGTTTGGTTGTCACAACTTGGATGGGGTGGGGGGAACAGGTGCTGGCACCCAGTGGGTGAGGCCAAGGATACTGCTAAACAGTCTGTACCTCTCCTGGCAGATGTGTGGAGCCCGAGTCTCAGGAGACCTAGGATTGAAAAACCTGCCACCTCACACTGTCACAGGTGCTAGGGATGGTTCCGAGGCCCCCAGACCTCCCCTGCTGACAGAGGTAGCTCCTTCCAGGAAGAGTTGTGCTCAGATGTGACTGCAGTGTGAGGATCCACAGGCCTGTCCCCAGGAGTCCCTAGGGCCACCTCGGAACCTGAAGCCCTGGACAGGAATTTCCTGGTCCTGCCCTATGGGTGGGAGAGGCTCAGCCTTGTCCTGGGAGGAGCTGTGGTTCCAGGTGCAGGGCCCACAGAACAGGTGCTGGTGGAAGCAGAGGCCTCAAGACCAGGCCCAGGTGTGAGCACAGCCCTAGGTGATCGGGGCTGCCAGCACCTCTGCTCCCTGCTTTCCTGGGTCACTTGGCGCTGGTGGGATCCTTGGCCTTCCTGAGACCCCAGCCCACACTCCTGGGAACGGAAGACCAGGTCCTTGGAGCAGGGATCGAGGGGAAGACTATAGACACAGGCTCAGGCTCCCCTTTGCTCTTCCACCCATGACTGTCCTTCCCTCCTGTGAATTTCTACAGGTAAAACAGGGTTGGGGCCAGTTATCAGTTAGGGTTTGCTGTTGGGATCATTGTTACTAATGATGCGTGTTGAGGGGGCTTTGGGGAAAGAGTCCCTGTTCTGGGGGCTTGCAGCCATCATAATCCACCATTCTGTCCGCAGGCCCCTGGGCCGGAACACCCTGCCCTGTACAGGGACCTGCTTCGGACCAACCGTGTGCACTGGATCGCAGAGGAGCCACCAGCCGCCCTGGTCCGGGACAAGATGATGGAGTGCCACTTCCGCTTCCGCCACCAGATGGCGATAGGTAACCGGGAGGGAGTGGTGGAGAACTGTGAGGAGGAACGCAGAGGGACCCTGCGGGCAAAGGGTCCCCAGCTGTTGGGATTCTGTGACTTCTGGAGTACAGTGGCCCGTGCTGTGCCTGCCACAGAGGGGACTGGGGCATGGCTGTGGCTCAGGAGTGAGGGGCCAGCATGCGGAGCAGGTTGGTACGTGGTATGTGCTGCCCGGAGTGTCCTGCTGAGCCCGTGGGCCCTCTGGCCGCTGCCTTGTCCTTCGCTGGCAGAGGCTCCGCCCACACGCGCTCCAAGGCCCTCTCTCTACCCAGTGCCCTGTGTCCTGACCCTCAACCAAGACGGCACTGTGTGGGTGACAGCTGTGAAGGCCGTGCGGGGCCTTGCCCTGGGACAGGTGAGTTGGGGCCTAGGGACGTGGAGCCCAGTGGGAACAGGACAGAGCTTCAGTGCTGCTGTCCATGTGTAGCAAGGCACCTCCCTGGTCAGCTGTGATGAGGGCAGCTGGAGGCTCACACCAAGTCCCTGTGCCCCGTGCTCCTGCATTCCCTGCCACAAGTCAGCAGTGTCAGGCTCCACGCTCTGTGGGCACCCCCAGCCCACAGCCAGGCCCCTTCTTTCCAGTTCGCCGTGTTCTACAAAGGGGACGAGTGCCTGGGCAGTGGGAAAATCCTGCGTTTGGGGCCATCAGCCTATACACTCCAGAAGGGCAGGAGCAGAGCTACAGCAGTCCCCAAGGACTCTGAGGATGGCCCAGGTGACAGCCCGGGCCTGTGTCCCACACCCTGATGGGCCATGCTGCCAGGAGAGGCCTGGAAAGCAAACTCAGGACTGGGCAGCCCAGGCAGTCGGCAGTGCTGGGCTTGGTGCCATCTAAACCAGGGGAGCCAGTGGCCCTGGTGCCACCCCTCGAGGAGCCCTGCCTTCTCCACGTTGGGTGGCCCTGTCCCCCAGGCCTGTTTCTAGAGTCCTTCTCTCACACCACCCCAGGGAAGGTCCCTTGTGCGAGCACAGCACAGGACATACAGAGGCTGTTTGGGCCATGGGACAGCATTGAATAAAAATTCATTCTGTCTGGGATGAGGAGTCTGACCACTGTGTCCGAGGCAGACCTGGCCAAGCCATTCAGGCTCATTTCGTTGCCAACACTCTGGCAGTATGGACAGCTGGGTAGATGGCATGGGTACCCCCGCTGCTTTTCCTTTTGTTCACACTTCTGAGGGTGACTCCGGTTGGACAGAAATGTGACTAGAATTCTGGAAGAAACCCATCTCCCAGATAAAGTGACGGAGGGTTCAGCCTGACTGCCACCTTGACTGGCTTGCGAGTTGCTTAGGCATTTTGTCTAGCACACTTGTGGGTGTGTGCTGGTGGGGCAGAGCTACGACCCTGGGCTCTATAACTGCGTTCCACTCTAGTGTTCTTTCCAGCTGCTCTGCTTCGCAGCCACATGAGCGGAGCAGCTCTGTTCTTCCACACGCCTCACGATGATGCTCCTGCCTTAGAGCCAACCATGGCCAAATTAAACCTCTCCAAGTTTTGGCCATCAGGTAATCCGACCCAGCAGCGGGGAAGCTGCCCGAGACAGGAGCCAAGAAAAAGGAGCCCGGAAGTTAGGGCGTGAGGGGAACCCCAGGGAGGTAAGGACTGATGAAGTGGTCAAGACCTCGGCAGTGGGGCTGGCACTGGAATCCACTGTTTCCCAGGGAGCCAGAACTAGGGGTCAGAACATAACTGGGTCACACGCTGCTGAAACAAAGTGATGTTAAAATGAGGCTTTTCACCTGCCCGGGCTCACTCCACATACAGAAACCCCAGGAAAGCGCCCAGAGACAGCAGACAGGTTTTGAGCACAAGATGACCCAGATGCTCAAATAACCAAAGATAGAACAGCCGCCACATCATCCCCCAGTGAAACAGTGGCAGCTGCAAGGCCCCATCAGGGAAATCGGGACTAGGAAGTGAGCCGCTCAAGTTTTAAGACTGAAAATGACAGTACTTGAAACTGTACAGTACCGGACACGCGTAGTAGCAGAACGGAGATGAGAAAAGCAAAAGTGAACCTGAAGATCAATTGCTGCAAACTCAAATCTGAGTGGAGAGCGGAGATGCGCAGAACTGGGGTGCGGTGGGAAGGAACCCAGGGGTCTGCTTCTGACCCGGGGTCCGGAGCGGAGAGGGAGTGGAACGAGGAAACCGGACGCTGGCTGAGCCTGCCCAGTGTGACGGGCACAATTCCCGCAGCGCGGGCCGCCCTGCGCCAGTCTGCCCACCGTGTGGCGGGCCAGAGGACAAGGCGCGAGTCAGTGTCTGGGTCCGGCCACACCCCGGGAATCGCCGGCCTACCTGGGACGGTCTGAGCGGGGTGGAGACGGAAATAGCAAGCGGGGGTACAAACTCAAAACGCTTAATTTATTGTAGATTCTCCTCAGCTGCGTTGTCGCTCCAGTGTTCTGCACATAATAAATACACATTTGTTAAAAACCTCCAGTGTCTCATCTCCCCCATAAAGTCATAAAAATAGGCTTACATTTTTCCTGTCTTAAAATTTTTTTTTTTTTTTTGGTAACAGTTCTGATCACATTTAAAAAGTTACATCCCAGGGCTGAAATACGCCAAGGCAGGGTAGGGAACGGGAGAGCGGGCGCCGCCCCGGTGGCAGACCCTGCTTTGAGGCTGTGCACTGTGAGGCACACAGCAGTCCGCTCAGGATCCCTGTTCTGTGGCCCTGTCTGGTTTCCTCCCTTGAGCAGTCATTCAAGCAATGCCCACGTCTCCCTCAGACGAGGTGGACAGGGCATGGGAATGTGTGCGCTTCACTTGGTCCTCGCTCGGTTTCTCCTGCTTGGGAGCAGCTGTCACATCACGTATTTGGGCACCTGATTTAAAGAACAGAGGCAATGCTGAAATCCAGTGTGTCTGGCTGACTCCAGGCTCCATCCCACAGCCCCTCGGGCCATGCTGTGCCAATGCTGCAGCCACAGACGGTCTCCGTGAGTTTCCAAAAGCAGTTCCATAAGCATTGAGCAGTGTGGCTGTGGCTTTGTCCCTGTGCACAATTGGCCATTTGAAGCAAAATGATGTCATTGGTAGACTCTCGGGGTGGGGCCCCCAGCCTGCTCAGAGAGGCCTGGAGTCTAAAGGAGCTGGGAAATTGGCAGGAAGGAATGTGACATCCTGGAAGACCTCACGGCTCCGCCTGGATCGGGGCGTGTGAATGCTCTGGTTCCCCCCGGAGCAGAGCAGAAGGGGACAGACGGATGCCTACCTGCGGTACCGACGGAGTGGGCCCAGCACCAGGGTGGGTACAGGTGGCACAGCATGACAAGTGACCTGGTCCCAGGTGGCCCTGCTGACCCACGCCCCTGGGGCAGGTGGGCACTGAGGGCACACGTGCTCAGAGCACGAGCCGTGGGCTGGGGCAGCAGGAGCACCCACACCTCTCTGCTCACTGGCTGGAAGCAGCTACGGAGACTCGCAATGACTCGGTTTCGCGCTCACTGCTGAAGTCCCCACCTCTGCACTGCTGGGATACAGGCTGTGTCCACACATGCCAGGTTCAAGTACACCGTGCAATCCATCTTCCTTATGTAAAAGCAGCAGGAGATGACTCCACAGACCGCCCGCATCCAGGTCAGGACAAACAAACCACAGCTTCCATCCTTTGCGAGTCCAGGGCAAATACACAAGCACTCCCATCTTGCAACACAGCAGAGCGGTTTAGGACAAGGCGCTGGCCACAGGCTGGGGCCACAGTAGGTGCTGCAGGGCTGGGGTCCCACTCCGTGTCCAGCATCTCTGAGCCCTGCCGAGCTGAAGGCCCGCCTGGTGGCTCTCCTGCTATGCAAGGCCAACCCAGGGTTGGCCAGCTCTCGCACGGGGCCCCTTGGCCAGGCCAGAGGTACGGCTTTGGTTGTCTGCAGTCAGGACTGAGCTGTGCTGGCCCAGAGTCCATGTCTCCCTTGAGACCACCTGTGGCTTTGGCACTTGTCACAGGGGCTGACTACAGCAGAAGGGCCAAAATCTGTCTGGAGGATCCCCTGTGGAGCTGCACCCGGGGCCTGCTTCGCTCGGCAGGCAGCGGCCCCCAGGCTCCGTGGTCCAAAGGCCCTGCCCCAGCGGCCCGTGTGGGTGACAGTTGGCCTCACGGTTTCCTGATGGTTCAAATTGAAGTTTCATTACTGCCTCTGCGTGTGGGAAGAAGCCATCAGGCAGGCAGGGTCAGTGAGGGCACAGTGGGGAGTCCATCACGCAGGGGCAGAATCCTCCCACTCCAGAGAGGGACACCTGGGGCCCCCCGCCCCCTCGGCCCTAGTCCAGGCCACTCACTCGGAGTCGGAGCCCTGGGCCTGGGCGCTCCCCACGCGCACGTTCATGGCCACCCCGTTGAGGTGCTCGCGGCCCGGCTCCCCGTGGGGGTTCTTGATGGTGATGACACAGTCAGGGGGCCGGATGCCATCGCCAGAGCCCAGAGAGGAGGTGCGCGAGGATGACGGGCTCTGCTCGCAGTCAGCCAGTTTTTCCCGCAGCCGGCATTTGAGCGGCTGCTCTGGTAGCGGTGGTGGGTAGGTGACCCGGTTCTTCAGGATGCCTGGAGGAGGGAGGGCCCAGGTCATATCCAGGCAGTCACTGCTGGGGACAGACTCCCGTGAGTGGAAGCTAGGCCTGGGCTGGACGGTCACCTCTGACCCGCCTGGGCCCCACCCT
>NW_022900931.1:3286748-3302980 GCF_012274545.1 Fukomys damarensis | reverse complement strand
ACCTTTCCTCTGCTCGGGCAGCTGGGTGCCGAGCACAGCTGCAGGCTTGGTGGGGTCCAGGGGATGGCTGCCGCAGTGGTTGCCCTGCTCCTGCCCGTGCAGCTCCACGCTGACCTTGGTCTCCACCCGCAGCGGGGGTTCAGGGCCCAGCTCCTCACTGTCGCTCCTTGCCAGGCTGTCATCAGGCCAGCTGGCTGGGATGTGGTTGGCCAACGTGTCAGCTGAGACAAGATCGACACTCAGCCTAGCCCACTGGCAGCTGCACCCCAAAACATGCTGGCTCTGGTGGCCTCCGGGAGTGGCCCCGACTCCCAATGAAAGTAAGGAAACTGAGGTCCTGAGACAGGACGCTCCCATCCTCCCAGGACACCAGCACCAGAAGCCACATCTGGCCCTTGCAGTGACCAGCAGTGCACCCCCATCCTGTGTGGCCACAGCTCTGCCGGGAGGTCCTGGAGGAGGCCTGCCCCAGCCTGCCACCCACAGCCCATCAGTGCATGCCACTCACCTTTGGGGGTGCTGTGGACAGGGCCCCCGACTGAGTCCCACTTGTCTTCGGCTTCCCCGACGTCGTCCTCGCTGTCTGACGAGTGAGAGGAGGCGTAGGAGCTGCTCTGCTCGTCCAGTGACAGCTCACTGTCCGAATCCGAATCAGGGCCTGCAGGGGCGGTGGGGGTGGCTCAGGCACGGGCCCGAGTGTGGCCTGGGTCCTCACATGGTGGAGGGCATGTGGGTAAACAAGCATGTGCCAGGGGAGCCATACCGCGGGGTTTCTTGGAATTCCTGGGGACGTAAGATGAATCCAGCTCGCCATGGCCACCACGTGCCGGCCCTGAGGACACACTGAGCTTCTGCACCCCTTCATCCCTGGGAAGAAAAAGGGGCTCAGGACTGTTGCTCAGAGGCACAGACACTGAAGAGCAACTGCATGGCCACATGGGCTCCAGAAGGTCCCCTATACCATCCCTGTCCTGATCAACAGAGGGACACAGGCTCCCTGGGCGCACCGGGACAAGCTGGTGCCTTCTTGGCTTGCTGCCCCGAACCGGCCCCCATACCCACCCCACAGCAGGAGAGCACTGACCTGGTGGTGCTGTCCAGTGAGGCAGTGGACTCGCCCAGAGCTGTGCGGAGCATGTCGGGCCCCTCGCTGTACGTGTTGTTGCAGTTGAGGGAGCGCTAGGGGAAGGGAAGCACCTCAGAGGGTGGCTGTGTCCCTCAGTTCACCCCAGACCTGCAACCCGGCCGTGCCCCTGCCTGGTGCACAGGAGGCAACGGGAGCCTGGGCAGGCCAGGGGAGCACTGTCTAGCCTACACTGGGGCCACCTCTTCTGGGTCAGGGTCCTTGCCACTCTGGCCCTCTTTTTCCCTTGAGAGCTGATTCTGCTCATTTTCTCAGGCGGCATAGAAGCCTCACTCCAGGGACAGCTCTGGGACATGAAGCCACAGCTCTCCTTTGAGGGGCCACCGGCTCCCAGGCCCAGGGTGCCTCCTACCGTCAGCAGAGTGGCCCTCGTGGTGGCTGATTCATCCAGGTGCAGCTTCTTCCCAGTAAGCACGGCCCTCAGGTGCTTCCGGACCTCCCTGTTGAACACGCAGTGGGACAGGAGGACGAAGAGGCCCTGGGGAGAGGAGACAGTGGTCAGCAGCAGGCCCAGGGGAGCCCTAGATACTGAGGCTGGGCAGGGCAGCTGGCACACGGGTCCTCTTGGGTCCCCTCCACATCCTCTAAATCACTAGGCAGTTATTTGGTGTGACCATAAAGGGCCACTCCGTTTCCCAGGGACCCAGTGGGATCGGGCCAACTTGGCAGTGGTGGGCAGGGTCCCGGCCTCCTCCCTGGTAGTGGGACTGAGCACAAGGCTTCTCCCTCACCCTTTTCCAGAGTGCTGACCCGGGGGCAGAAGCCCCTCAGGTGACTCAGGGACACCTACCTGCAAGCAGCTGAAGGCAGCAAAGAGGTAGTGAAAGCTGAGCTTGTCGCTGTTCACGGCCAGCAGCCCCAGCAGCCAGGTGGCGCTGACGAGCATCAGCAGGAGGAAGGCTGTCCTGAGCACGGAACTGCAGGAGCAGTGGCCACGGCCGGGCCAGACCAGGATCAGGTCAGCGCTGTCCTCCTTGGTCCTCCTCCCTTCATCCCTCAGGACACCTGACATCCCTCCAATCCGTTTATTCCCCAACCCTAAGTCCTTTCAGGAGCAGGGCCAGCCCTGCAGAGCAAGGCAGGCAGGCGTGCTAGTGAGGACGTTTGGAAGGCAGGCAAAACCCAAATGTAAATTCCCCAAGGTGTTCAGGCCCTGAGGCCTGGTGCACAAAGATGCCAGGAAGCAGGTCTGTGTGTGCAGGCGAAGTGTGCGATTCCCAACCTGCCCATAACTAGCTGTGTGACCCTGCCTCAGTCTCCCCATTAGTAAAACGCAGATACAATGCCGCTTCCTTTCCACCCCAGCCACCAGTCAGGTCTGGTCTCAACTTACCGGACCCCCTTTCTCTCATAGTAGTGGTGCTTTCTCTGACAGGAAACCTTTGCAGACAGGACAAAGATGACTGTGTTGATCTGGGGGGGAAAAAAGTCAGATGGTTGCTCCCTCAGTCTCCTCGGACCAGACCGCCCAGTGCTTCTGCAGCTCTTCATCCTGCTTCTTGGGGAGGTGGGACTCGTCTCAAGCCTGCTGGGTGAGTCTTGGGCCAGGTGACAGCCAGCACCCTCAGCTTGCCTGAGTGGGCATCCTCCTGGGGCCCAGGGGATGTGAAATATGATCCCCAAATCCATGGATCTGAGAATGTCCCCAAGACAGCCTTGGTGACATCACTGTGAGATGAGCCCTTTCTGCCCACCCTCGGCTGCCCGGGCTCCTATGTCCCTGTGTGCCCAGAACAGCAGGTTCCGTGAAGGCTCCGACACTTACAACGATGATAGCTCCGATGGGCCCAGCGAAGCTCCAGATGAGCGAGTCGTGGAGTGACAGCCAGCAGAAGTCGGGGTTCCCATAGCCCTGGGGGTCCAGGCCAACTGCTAGCCCTGGGTACACGGGGGCAGAGGAGAGTGAGGGCCACAATGCCGATGACTGCTCCACCCCAGGGCCAGGCGGGGGCAGGGCCACACTCGGCACCCTGCACTGCCTCCCTGGGCGGAGCAGCAAGGAGCCCGACACCCACTAGGATGAGACGGAGGCCCGACAAGCAGGCCACGTCACAGGCCAGCTGCACCCCACAGCTCCTCACAGGCACTGCTGTGGATCCATCGTCCTACAGTGGCAGAGTCCATAGGACTGGGCTACCAAGAGGGGCCAGATCCTGCCAGGGCTGCTCAGACCCACCCAAGGTGCCAGTGAGGAAGTAGCAGCCAGAGACGGTGGGTAACAAAGTCACCTATGGGGCTGGGTGTGGGACACAGGCACCCAGACCACACACACTGCACCATGGACACACACACGCACACAGACACACACAGAGACACACACAGACACACGCACACGCACACACACACACATACACACACACACACCCAAGCAGTTTTTGCTGCCTCACACGTATGGAGGCTCAGTGCACACAGTGTCCCCACATCACCTAGACACAGCATCTTTCTTTCTAACCACTGGTGACAAACTGGCTTTCCTGGGGCTCCCTCTTCGGGCTCCACAACTGCCCCTGAGTCATTCCACACCCCCGTTCTCCTTTTAAAAAAATTTTTTTTTTGGTACCAGAGATTGAACTTGGGACCTTGCGCTTACGAGGCAGGCAGCTGCAGCACTGAGCTACTTGCTTGAATTTAAGAAGACTAGGACTCATTCCAGTGACCTCCCTCTGCCTCAAAGACTCACTGGGCCGCTTCTATGGCCTCCCAGCCCCCTGTGGTGTGGCCCTGGGAGGCTACAGCCCCTGGGCTGCTCCAGTCCTTGTCCTGACCACAGGTCAGGCGCCAACCGGCCGTACTCCTTGCTGAGTCTCAAGTGTGCCGCCTTCCCACACTTCTGCCCTCCAGGTCTAGCATTAAGGGCCCCTCCTCCCGGAAGCCAGTGCCTGCCCCAGCTGAGAGCAGCTTCCCAGTCCTCCGCACCCGCTCCGGGGCCTGGTGTCAGGTGCGCTTCACTTAGCGCCCTCTGTCCTGGAGGGGCGCCCCCGCCCCCGAGGACAAAGGCTTTGCCTCCTCCCTAGCCGCCGAGCCCAGGCCTAGATCTGAACTGCATGTGAAGGAGGTACCACCGGTGTGTGAGGGATGGAAAAGCAAACTGACCAACGAAAGGGGTGCATCCCCTGGTCGCAGGGAACTTGGGCAACAGAGACTGCAAGGGGCCCCAGTCACCCAGTTCCCTGGGCAGGGTGGGGACAGCCAACGTAAGGGCCAAGACCACAGCTGGCATGGCCGACGTGTTCATCTATCTGGGGTTCCTCAGAATCATTTTAAGATCGCTTCCAGAGACGTGTTTTTTAGAGAAGGTAGAAATGCGTACTATCTAGGTTTGGATTCCAAAGCCCTCCTGGAGGCAGTGGCTTCCCACACAAGACAGAGGTCACGGGCGGGGGGGAGCTCGTCTGCTGAAGGCTTCAAGATGCCTTTAAGTGGAGAAGCTTTAAAAAGATCATTTTCAAGAACTCGCTTCTCAGTTCAGTGCTCTCTCACGTGATGCGTCCCTAGACTGAGACGTGGCTCTGCCCACTCTGCGCAGACGGAGGACTCCATCCCGCAGGGCCCGTGGAGGGGACGCACCCCGGCAGCAGTGATTCCGTAGCACGTATTTCACCGAGTATCAGAGCATCTGTTGCCTTGGAGAAAGGTCCCGCTTCTGTGCACAGCAGGAGAGCTGAGCTCCCCCACGGGTGGCCCCCGGAGGCTCCTGGGTGGGAGCAGAGAGGGCTCAGGAGGCTGGGACCCTGTTGGCCAGTGACCTGTGCAGGGCCTGGGGGCGGGAATGACCCCTTCCCAGGGCCTGTGGCCTCAGACTATGCTCAGATCAAAGGAACCAGGGATCACCTGAGAGAAGCAAGCTCAGCTCTTCAGCCGGGCACAGAAGAGGGGGCCTCTCTCAAACTAAAGCAAAGGCTGACTTCCTGCTATTTAGTGAAATATGTGCTAAGGAGGCACTGCTATTCTATCCCATGGTTCACTCACTCCCCCATCCACCCACCCCTCTATCCACTTACCTGTCCATTAACCTAACTTTCTTTCTTTTCTTTTTGAGACAGGGTCTCGCTATGTACTTCAGGCTGGCCTTGAACTCGTCATGTATCCCAGGCTAGAACTCACTGCAATCCTCCTGCCTCAGCCTACCAAATGCTGGGATTACAGTGTGCACCACCACATCTGACTCACTCATCCATCCGTCCATTCATACTGCACTTATCTACCCATCCGTCCATCCACCCACTTATCCACTGATCCCTCTTTCTATCCAGCCACTCACCACCCATCTATTATTCATTCATCCAACCACCCTCCGTCCGTCCATCCCTTCATCCACCCACTGGCAGCCACGGTTCTTCTGTCAGGTGCTGCAGACAAAGAACAATTGGGCCCAGCTGTTCAGGTGTGAGCTCACACCCGACATCCCCCAGGTGGGCACTGGGCAGCCTCATTTGTGTGTCCCCAGTGTGTCCTCTCCCCAGGAGAGGGAGGAGAGCAGGTGTCTCTTCCTTCCTGCGAGAGCTCTGCTTCCCAGGCCAGCACTGATGCTGGGAGCCCCACAAAGCAGTGGTCTGCTGTATTTCCACCCAGGCCACCCTGGCAGGGCTGCTCGGGGTGTCCTCACCTGTGACAATGGCCGGGATGCCCCAGCCCACAACGTAGTAGAACCTCATGGGCCCGGCGTCGATGTTGCGCACCTCGGTCAGCATGCGGTAGACATGCAGGCTCTCCACCAGCGTCCAGGCGAAGGTGCTCATGTAGGTGTAGTGCAGGAGGATGGCAACCACCGTGCACAGGAACTGTGCAGAGAGGCTGGGCTCAGCAGGGCCACCCCTGAGGCTGGAGCGACCACACTGGGCCACCCCTGCTACGTGAGGGGCTCCTCGGCTCTCCTGCATGTCCTCAGGGGCAGCTGAGCGCCAAGGACCACGGTGTCTCAGATGGAACCAAGACGGAACCAGGGACAGAGGGAGGCAGGCACTCAATGGCCCTGCCCAAGGGACAAGGCACACAGGCGGGGCGGCTCCTTTTTAAAAGAGAAGCAGGAAAATATGGTGTGTGGTGGCTCCAAAAGTTTAAATATTGGCATTTAAAGTTGAAAGAAAAAAAAAGACTTTAGAGCTGGACCTGTGCCCATCACCACTGGCCCCTTAGGGTTGGGAGAGAGGGTCTTCATTCAGGGACCTCACTGTCCAGCAGGAATAAGGTCCTTAGGTTTTCTGCTGAAATAAGAACAGGGAAAAAAGCCTCTGTCCTTGGCTGGTCAGGGCGTTGTGTCTGCCCAGTGACCAAGCTCAGAGAAGAGAAAAGCAATGTTCACAGTGTGGCCAAGGGCAGTTCGTCTCCCCTCAGCAGAGGTAGTGGGAGGCCAGGAGGAAGACAGGGCGAGGAGGAGTCGGGTATAGGGCTCACACATGTTCAACTTTTGAGGCCATGAGTGCAACCCGTCCTACAAGTCTGGGATGAACTTGAGGATGTGGCCCAGGGTAGCTTCGAGAGGGCCTTCAGGAAGGACCTGTCTGGGCCAAGGTTTTCAGGCCAGACAGTGGGAGAGGGTAAGAGGTGTCCATCCAAGGGACAGTCAGGGGTGAGGTCCTAGGACCCCGTCCATGCCCGCAGCACAGCCCCACCCTGACCACGCCCACCCCGAGCCCCACCCACAGCCACGCACCAGGCCTGGGCCCCATTCCTGACCACACCCCCCAGCTCTGGGCAGCCTTCCAGGGTCCTGGCCCAAAGGCCTTGGGTGCCACACACCTGGAGGTGCAGCAGAGGGACACCACCCTGACCGCAGCAGGGAAGCACCTCTGTTCGGGCACTGGGTCAGTGCACCCCGAGGACAGGTCATCAGCACAGGCAGGGGCTGTGACCCAGGAGTCCAGTGCCTGTCAGCCCTTTTTATTTTGAGACCAGATGCTCTCCAGCGTACCCCCAGGAGTGGTAAGGAACTATTTTCTGCTAACATTTGTCAGATCTGCTGCCGAGCAGGAGCCCGAGTGCAAGAAGTGATCTGATGTATGGCTGGGGACGGGGTGCCCTGTGCTCGCCCAGGAAGCCAGCTGTGGGGGCGTGCCCGGCTGGTGACCCCGTTTCCATAGTGGAAAGTGCAGCTGGCTTGGGCAAAGGAGGAGGGTGAGAAGGCTGGCTGGCTTGCTGCTTTCAGTAACACAAAAAGTAAACCCACAAAACCACCGCTTGAGAAAGCAAGCACTACAAATGCAATTTTCTCCGTTCGGTGGGTCGTACACCCAGACTTCTGCAACAAGCATACTGCCGTTTCCAGAGCACAACAAAGGGACACGAAAGCACAGTAAATCATTGCAGCCTGCCAGGGGCTGGGAGGTGGAAAACCTCACCCAGAGATAGGATGGAGAATTTAGAGAAAACCCACAAAGTCCAGGCACAGCGCCAAGCTCCGGGAGCTCCGCAAATTGGCTTCCTCCTGTCCTCCTCCCCAGTGCCACACGGCCCGGAAAGCACTCCGCACAGGCAGCTGATGAGTCAGACATAGCCGGGCCCTCCGCATTTCACATGAGGTGCAGCTGCCGTCCAGGCCTCTGCTTTCCTCTGGCGGGGCCCCCTCAAGTGCACGCACTGCACAGCTCCCACTGGGGCCCTTGCCTGTCCGGTGCCCTAGGATCCCGCAGGTGGGGGTGGAGGTGAGCCTGCTTCTTGGGTGCTGGCAGAGGCCCCTCCCAGGTGCCCACACTGCCCAGCGCCTGGCCTTGGGGAGCAGTGGTGGGCAGCAGGAGGCCAGGCCCTTGCTCATCAAATGGAGGCCCAGGCTAAGCTCAAATTTTCGATCCTCCTGCCTCAGCCTCCTATACAGTGCTGGGATTACAGATGTGCACCACTCGCATCCACTTCTTTCATTCTTTTTCCCTAGGGCTGTGTATCCACCAATGGGTACGTCAGCACGAGACCTGGCCTTCAAGGGCGTTTGTGGGGCAGAAGACACCAGCCAAAGCGCCCAGGACACCGCACACACCTGGGTGAGCACTCAGTGCTGTGTATGTCATGACCACAAGCCACAGTGCCAGGGTCCCCATGACACCTGGAAAATCCCGACCTTCCTCCGTGGTACAATCCCAAGGGCACACAGAGGGCACTGGCCTGCGGGGGGCTGGCTCGCACTGGCTTGTGCTGTGGATGACTGTGCAGTCCCTAACAAAGAAACTGGTCATCCCCCAGTAACAGGGCACAGGGGCTTGACGAGGGGATCCGGGGTCCAGGAAAGGTGGCCTGATTTTCCCTGTCCAGAACACACTCACTGACTTTACCTGTGTAGCATTATGAGCTTGCAGGACCCTCAGGTGCCGCACCCCTGCGCTTAGTTAGATCAAGCTCCTCTGCCTCTCTCTCCTCCTTCCCCATCTGCCCACAGCTATCTGCGCTCCAGCCACCAGCACTCCCACGGCAGTGCCGGGGACTCTGGGACTTGGCAAGTGACTGTGATTTTCTAGGACCTGAGGGTCCTAGGAGTCCTTGCTGTACTCACCGAACTTTAGCATCGGTGACACTCCCACCCTAGCCCCTTAAAAAAGCAAGCAAGGCTGGGCACTGTGGTACGTGCCTGTAATCTCTGCCGCCCTGGAGGCTGAGACAGGAGGATCCCAAGCCTTTGACATACGTGGGCCACTGTTTGAGATGCTGTCTCAAAATAAAAAAATAAAAAAGGCTGGGATGCAGCTCAGCACTAGAGCAGCTATGAGCAAGCATGAGGCCCTGGGTTCCGCTCTCAGCACAAGTAAGAGCTTCTCCCTCCACTACGTCTGTCTTACAGGAAGACAGGAAGAGGAGAGGTGGCACGTGGTGACACTCAGGGTCGCTGTGGCCAGGCAAAGGGAGCAGAGGGCCTCACCGGGTTCTCCGTCTGGCTGATGCCGACCACGAAGACCAGCTGGGCAGAGAACAGTGCCGCCGTGAGGTTCCTGTGGATGCTGTGCAGGTTGGAGCACAGGGTCCGGACCAGGGTGAGCAGCATGAAGGCCACCAGCAGGGCCGCCAGGGACAGGGCCATGGCAGCGTAGGTGACGATCTTCAGGGGCAGGACCTCCCCGTGCTGCAGGCAGGGTGGACAGAAGCAGGAGAGGGTGAGGCTGGCTCTGGTCTACCTGCTCTCTACCGCACAACACGGGAATTCTGCTCCCAGTCGTCAGGCTATCAGAGACTGGCGGGGCCACCAAACGGCACATCAGCCGTGATCAGCAAGCTCTGGGGACAGGGACAGCGATGGCTGGGCAACAGTGGGGACACACTATGGCCACCAATGACACCACTGTGAAGGGCGCGTTTCCTTTGCTGGATATTTTGCCACGTTTACAAAAGAAACCTCGTATATCAATCCCGTTGTCAAAGGATAACTATCTATCCAAAATCTGGAGCCTGGGAGTCCTTCCAAAGGGGTTTGGTGTATGCAAAAGGCACTATATGTCAAGTTGGGCACATGCCTTGCGACCCCAGTACTTGGGAGGCTGAGGCAGGAGGGTCACTGCAAGTTCAAGGCCAGCCCAAACTACTTAGCGAGATCCTGGGTAATATGTGATAATATAATACCAATAGCTAACGTGTTTTGTGTTACTATGTGGCAGGGATTCTCATAAATGAGTCAAGTGTATTATTTCATATGCTTAAATGGGACTTAAAACAAACAGACAAGAAAACTAAAGCTTCAGAGGCTGCAAAATTTGCCAGTGGTCACCCTGCTGGATGGGGGGTGGCGGGACCAACATGACACTTTGTATACTCAGCTGTCACTGGCAGGAAGTGAATGGATCCCAGGCAGCTGCTCTCATCGGACCAACTGACTTGTTACAATTTTCTGGCCCCTCATCACCCATGTCTTAAAAGCAACCAACACATCTTCAGCGGTGGTAAAATCTGCATGAGAGTTACTACGTTAGTTTTCTGTGTGCAGCTCACAGGTAAATGATTCATGCTGGAAACTGCTTCCTGGGTCTTTGCAAAGTGTCAGCTCTCTCCAGGATCCCATGCCCAGGCGGCTGTGCGTCTGGGTCACTAGCTCTACTGCTTGTGGTATAATAAGAGTTGTGAGCCAGGAACTACTCACGGGGTCCCAGGAAGCCAGGACTGGGTAGGCCCAAGGAGGCCAGGTGCCCAAGCCCATAACTGCTCCTCCTGGGCTCCCCTCAGTGCCCAGGTTCCCTGGGAGCCTGAGGCACCCCCAGTCTCCCTGCCTGGCCAGGGACTCATGGGAGACCTGTGGCCCTGAGGTCCTCTGACAACTCCGGGTTCATCGCCGTCCCCACCCTCACCCTGAGTCCTGCCCTTACTCAGCCAAAGACCACCAACAATTAAACTCCACTGGGGCCACCTGCCCCGGGAGGGGTGGGCCGGGGCACAGAAGGGTGCTGCCTTGCTCTAGTCTGAAGGTTGACATACACACTTCCGGAGTGCGCAGAAATCTCAGCTGCTTAACATCCCATCCCAGGGAGGTGGCAGATGCGGCCTCCCACATCTGGCTTGGACACCACGCCCGGCCTCCATGGAGGGAGTCCAGGTCCCCAGGCCCCTAGCCCAGGCCCCTCTGCCGGATTCCCCATCCTCAGTGGCTGCTCACATTCCCAGGCTGTTTGAGATGCCAGGGTTTAACGGGATCACTTTGTCGCTGGGGGGCCCTGACCCCTCTGTCTTCAGTATCTGCCCACCAGATGGCCAGGGACACTGCTCTGAAGGGGGTGACATCCCTGAAGCTCCAGGCCTGAGGGTAATTTAATGTGCGACACAGGTGCTTAGAAAGCCCTCCCAGCCCAGGGTGGGGTCGCACGCCTGGAACGCCAGCACTCTGGGAGGCTGAGGTAGGAGTACAAGTTCCAGCCTAGTCTGGCAACTCAGCAATTTAGTGAGAACCTGTCAAAAAAAAAAAAAAAAAAAAAGACAGGGTTGAGGATGCAGCTCAGTGAGAAGGCCTTGGTTCAATCCACAGCACTGCAGACGAAAAACAAAACCCCACCTTTGAAGGGGGCTTTGTCAGGGACAGCCTCATAGATCCCTAGAACATGGTTTTTAGTCCTTGCATTTGGTTTACTCAAAGGGCTCGGAAGGGTGATGTGGTTTATGCAGGGTGGGCCGGGGCCAGGTTGACTTCCGGCACGCACAGGCCTCGATCGCTCCCCAAGCAGGTGGCCGTGGGATGCCCACCTCGCGCCTTGAGACGTCCATGAGCACTGCGCAGCTGGTCGCGTGGCTGCACTGGCAGGTGACGTGGGTCCGGTTCCGGGACACAAGCTCGCAGCCCTTGGCCGACCACCCTCCGGTCCCTCCAATGCTGTGGGGAACGGGAGCGGGGGTGAGAAAGTTCTCCCTCTGAGGGGACTCCGGGGCCACACTTGCCCGCCCCAGGGTCTCTGAGGTCATCCTAGCCCAACACAGGGAGCAGGAAGTGCAGCACACAGCCGCTGGCACCAAGCCTCAGCCTCGGGCAGCCTTTACGTGGCCTGCACCTTCCCCACTGTGTGGAAGCCGGCTTGGGCCCGGGCACCATGCGGACGCGTCCTCCCTGCCGGCACCTCTGAAGTTCTGTGTCAAATGCCACTGCGTGGCCTGTGGCCCAGGGCCTCGGCCGTGACCACAACGGTCACTTTGTTCCCAGGCTGCACTTGAGCCTCAGTGACTTCAGGAGCAACATCTCACCTCCTGCACACGCTTTCATCTTCAGATTGCCCAACATTTTATGGGAGCTGCCTGAAAGCCAGAGCTCAATTATGATTCCCCCGTCAGAGTAGGGGAACCCCAAATAACAAGTGTTACGGGGCCCCTGCCCTCCCGACTCTGGGAAAGTCACATAACCGCTCTGATCCTTGCTTTACTCATCTGTGAATTGGGATGTGACAGTTCACACGTTTTCCAAGAGTGTCAGATCCAGGGATAACAGGGCGACATTAAGCAGAGGGCGGATCACAGAGTCAGAGCTAATTGCCTGAATTCAAACAAATGACCCCAGACAGACAGCCGTGCCCGGCAGCCGCCCACGCCTCACGCCTGGTGAAAGGGCTTCTTCACTCTCTCCTTTGTAGCCCCAGTGTCTTTTATGTTCCAGACACTGTGCTGGCTGCTCGTTAACTGCATCCGGAACGCACAGGGCATAGAAGGAGACACCGGCCCGGGCAGGAGCCTACTTGCTAAGCTGAGCCGCCCCGGCAGCCCCACTCCCTGGCCAGCCCCTCTGTCCAGGAGACCACAATGCGGCCCAGCTCGAGGGTGGTGTGGGGCTCAGGCTAATCCCCTAAGCCCTGGGCATCCCCACCCACACATATGTGTATGTATGGGACACATACAGGCGGAGCAAAGCAAGCTCCTTCCAAAGCCAGGGGGCACTTTGGGCACACCCTGCTGCTACAAAGCCAACATGAACACCAGAACCCTGCTGGCTTCTGGCCAGGGGGACACGACACAGGCCCCCAAAGCCAGTCTCACAGGTGCACAAGTCCCTTTCCACACTAGCTCTTCATAATAAGGCCGCTGGAGGACATGGCTGTGCCTTACACTGCCTCTGCCACTTACTGGAGGGTCTGGCAGCTTCTAAACCAGGCCTGTGACAAATGCTGGGGGAGGGACTTCCCAGGCTCGGGGGCAGGGGACGCCAGTGCTGCGGCCGTGCTGTGGTTTGCTGAGGTCAGGGACACTGCCTGGGAGTCTCCAAGAACCGGGAACCGGGACCGGACCTCTAGTTGTACTTCCTGTGTGTCCCAGCGAGCCCTCGCTTCATCCGAAGGGAAATGGGCACCTGAGTCTGCTGCTGTCCCCACTGCCACCTTCTTGAGGGGCCCTGTGTGTATGCATGGCTGTGTGTGTGTGCACATCCGTGCGTCTCCACTGTATACATCCATGTGTGCCTGTGGGTGGCTGTGCCTGCCCTGTACATGTCTCTCTGCGATGCATGCACGCCTCTGAGTGTGTGCGTGCCTTGGGGAGCTCTGACACCCTCAGAGGCAGAGTGGGAGGAGGGGCCACCTGCCCCATGACAGAATGGACAGGGAGCAGCAGACGAGGACAGACGCATCTAGGGGACACTGAGAAGTGGGACCTGAGGGACACCTGACCTCAGCACGGCCCTCACACAGAGTGCAGGTCCCCTCACCAGCTCCCGGCTGCACTTACTCCAGGGAGTGGTTCCAGAACACACAGACAGGCTTGGTCCGCTCCTCCGTCTCCAGCAGGGCGAACTCCACCGGCACCGGCCGCTCCAGGGAGCTGGGGAGCGGGGCCCCCTCATTGTACACCATGGCGCTCACCACTGGTGTGTTAATGACGGGCCGGTTGGGCAGCCTGGGGCAGAAAGCAGAGAAGTAAGCACCATTGGGTCACATTTGTTTAAACCTGAGGGTCCATGCCGCAAGGACGTGGGTCAGATGAGCAACTGAGTCACAGTCCGCAAGCAGAGACCAAGCCCTGCTCCCCGGAGGGCCTGGGCCTGGGGACCTGCATCTCAGACCACAGGGGACGGGACCCTGTCATGTCTGGGCCGGAAGGTGGCTTCGGAAAGTTGGATAGAGAGAGAAGGCACGCGTCAGAAGACCTCATCAGCGCAGGACACACAGCAGCAGGGACACAGGGAGTACAAGTGAGACCGTTCCAGAAATGACCGCAGCCCAGTCAGCCGGTCCCCAGGGTGACACAGGCATGATGACTGAGAGGTCATGAGGAGAGGCTCTGGGGCTGCACTCGCTCGTCCGTGTAATGGCACCGGTATGATCGGGGCAGGGCGCAGGGGCAGGGGCAGGATGGGCCACTGGAGGCAGGAGAGGGAGCATGCCCTGGCAGTGTCTGGGCTGAGTGAGGTCTGTGTGAAGATGGGGGCAACCAGGCTGGACTCCTAGAAGCCCCAGGACCCTGCAGGACCAGCCCCCATCCACCCAGAGCTCTCAGCACCCAGCCTTACCGGAGGCTGCGGCGGTCGGGGTCGTAGTGCTCAGGCAGGAGCTGGCCTAGGGTCCGGTACACAATGACCAAGGCCACTGCAAACTGACCAGGGTCATCTGGGTGTCTCCTGCGCCTGCCGGCTGGGGCCTCCGTCTCAGCCCCAGGCGCTGCGCGTGTTGTCTGCGGTATGGCCCTACGGAGGCTGTCTGCAACCAAGCACAGGGCTGAGCACTTGGCAAAGAGCCTCGAGCCAGCACATCTTAAAATCCCAAGTGTCTGACAGCAAATGGGATGCTGGCTACACACAGAATTAGCATCCGCTCCAGCAACTCCATTTCCAGGTCTGTACTCGAACTAGAAACAAGGCCGGGGATTTAGCTCAGCGGTTCCACTACCTGCCTTGCAAGTGCAAGGATCCAAGTCCAATCCCCGGTACCAAAAACAAAACAAAACAACAACAAAAGAACTAAAAACAGGATCTTGAAGAGGTATTTGCACACCCACGTGCAAAGCATCATCGTTCACCATATCTACAAGAAGGAAGCGAGGCACAGGTCTGTGACAGACGAGTGAATAAGAAAATGTGGTCCAGCCTCACGATGGAATAGTACCCAGTTGTGAAACAGAAGGGAATTCTGAGCAGAACAGCACACGGGTAGACCTCGAGGATGTCACTCCATGAAACAAGCCAGTCGTGAGGTGACAAATACTACAATCCCACTTCTGTGGGGACCCCAGGAGTCAGGTTCAGAGACAGGGTAAAGGGTGGCAGTCAGGAGGACCCAGGGCGGACAGCCAGGGGCAGATGAGCGCAGGGCCAGGGCTTTTCCTCAGTTGTGTGGGAACCACAGCCACGCTCACTTTAGAAGCGGCACGGGCACATAAGAAATGCACACGTGTACAAACACGTACAGAGCATGCACGCGTACACACACGAATCCTAGGTAAAGGTGCCACAGACTCAGGCACACACGCTGTCCCTTGGGTGAGCCCTGAGCAGAGCGTGCACACAGCACAGAGTGTGCAAAACGCCCATCCACCAGCGATTCTGTCAGTTGGAAAGACAGGTCAGTCTCATGCTTGGTCCTAGGGCGTGAGAGCCTCTGGTCACTTGAATACTCGCACACCCAGTAGGACTTCTGCACTACAAGCACTGCGGATTTTAAGTGGATCCTTGTGGCGCGCTGCTGGGAGGAGGTTTTGGCAGAGGGCCGGCCACACGCAGCGCGGGACACATCACGAGTGACCTAACTAGGAGCTGATGGGGACACAGCCCAGCCGCTGAGACCATCCTCGGAGGGGCACACTGCTGCTGTGTGCAGCAAGGGAGGCTCTGCTCCCCTCCCGGGACCCTCAGGACACAGCCCCTGCCTCCTGGGTGGGCACTGGGGCTTCTCAGGGATTCACCTTTTTTCTCAAGTGGTTTGAAGACATCAGCGGGGAAGGACACGGAGGATTCCAGCTCCCTGGGGAACTCGTCCTGAATGTCCTCAAAGCGTGGTACCCGGGCGCCCGTGAAGTTGAACTTGTCAAAGACGTCCACCGCGAGAACTGGGAACACAGGTCCTGTAATCGCACGCGGCCACAGAGCTTTCCAGAGCCCGGGCTGCTTCCAAAGCGAGCGTGGCTGTGGTCCCCACACAACTGACCGTCTAAGAATCTATGTGCATTTTTCTGCATCCTTTGGGGGTGACACTCAGAACTCCCAGGGGTGACGTGGAGGGGGCTGCACCCAGACTCAAGTCCCCGGCAGGCAAGACCTGGGGGGCAAGCCTGGCTGCGGCATGACAGTGAGCCCTGCCAGAGGGATCTCTCGTGTCCCTGCAGCCCGTCCAGGTGGCAGAGACCACTGTCACAGAGAAGGTGGACTGCGGAATTATGCCCTGCACTGCCCTTGCCCACTGCATGTGGCTGGTCTTCTGCGCTCTGTGGGGACAGCCCACAGAGCTGGTGACAGGGGGCAGTCATGCCTGCCTGTGCCAGGGGATCTGCCAGTCATCCTGTTCAATCCCCGACTCCCCATGAGCAGAGCAGCCCCATCTCAGGGACGAGGGCTGGGCTGTGGCCAAGGTGCCAGGTGTCACGGTCTCTCTGCCCAAAGGACTCTGACAATCCAGGGCAGCAAGTCCTGTGCTTGGGGTGACTTGGCCCCAGGTGCTGCTATGCTGAAGGCTCTGCTCCTGCCCTGGGTGGGTGGGTGGGTGGGTGGGTGTGTGGGTGTGTG
>NW_022900931.1:3245917-3286582 GCF_012274545.1 Fukomys damarensis | reverse complement strand
GGGTGGGGGTGTGTGTGTGTGTGTGTGTGTGTGTGTGTGTGTGCGCGCGCATCTTTCCCCACTGCCTGGACACTGGCTGGTGGTGACCCTGCGCCTGTCCTAGCATGTCCCTCCTGTGTCTGTTCCATGGCTGTGTCCGTGGGGGAATCTGTGTACCCCCAGCACCCAAGCCTTACCAGGAGTCTTCATGCTGGACCCACCCACCAAGGGCAGAGCCTCTGCCAAACCCTGGCCCCAGGCCAGATGTGTGTGTGATTTCAGATCTGCCCTCCCAACCCTCAGGGCCACCACCTTGACCAATTCTGTCATTTAACAGACAGAGGATGGAGGCCAGAGGTGCCGCCTCACTTCTGCAGAGTCTGGCCCAGCTCGCGCCCCCCAGCCCACCCAAGATGGCCCTGGGCCCCCAGAGCCCGTACTCATGTTGGCAGTGACGAGGACAAAGGGCCGCAGGTAGGTCCTCCGCAGGTTGCGTGCCACGTTGCTGAAGTAGGCCTCAAAGCGCCTCAGCAGCTGGGCGGCGCCAGCCTCACTGCGCTGGATCTGCTCCCACGTGGCCCTGGTGTCCGGCGCCAGGAGGGCGCTGCCCGTGTGGATGACATCCTGGTTAGACAGATAGACGGTGAGTGCTCAGCCTCGAGCCTGCAGAGGCCTGGCTACCATGAACGCACCCAGCCTCTGCAGAGCTGTCAGCCGGCCAAGGTGGAAAGGCCAGGACAGGGGACTCGGTCTCAGAGGCAGGCTGCCAGGAGGGTGTCACGGCAGGTATGCCCTGGACACTAAGGGGGACACATGCACAGACGCCTCTGGTCGTGTGGGAGCCCAGGACTCTTCTGGGGAAAGCAGGTGACGCGAGGGCCCCTCGTGCAGCCACGCAGGGGAGTGGTCAGGGACTCTGGCGTGACACTGCACCTGCACCCATCAGAGGTGGCCTGGGCATGGGGGACATGAGATGGACCAGAAATGGAGCGCAGTCTCTGCTACAGCAAATGATTTCAGGTGGGGGTCCATGTCACGTCGGAGCCCTCACCAAGCCCTGAGTGCTCAGTGTGGATGGGGACAGGAGAGCTTCTGGAGCTCAGGAGGAGGCCTGGCCAGAGCTGCTGTGGCCTAGAGGTTCCGAAAGCACTGGGCGCTGGTAGGTGGCACCATGTCTCCTCCACCAAGCCCTCCTGCCAAGCCACAGACCATGCAAGGACCAAGGTGACAAAGACTCCTGAAGCTGTGGGGCCCGAGAAACCCTCTCCTTTTTTAGTTGTGGGTGCTGGGGATTTGTCCTGGCGACGAGAAAAGTGACTAAGATGGCGGCTTGGGGACACCCCGGGAACAGGTCACAGACCCCAGAACTGGGGCACCTCTCGCCAGTCAGGCCACAGGTACTGCTAACTGGACTTGGGGCAGGGGATCGTTACAGAGTCTGCTACTGGCCCTGCCATTTGCAAGCCATGCCCTGGACAGACCTGTAGTTCTCAGCGTCTCAGTTTCCTTTCCTGTCCGATAACGTGGACAGTGTGGAGGACCGCGTGGCAGACTCACGTGAAAAGCGTGCTACCCTGGTACGTGCTAACGGTCTGCAACATCAGTGGCCACTGCTGTCATAATCACAGCTGTGACCACACCTTCCCTGGCCGCCGTGACACAAACCGACACCTGCCTCACCCCACCTCAGGGGACCACAGAAGGGGCTCTGCCGTCATCCCTACCTCATGGAAGTTGGCGTCGCGTGTGGCCGCCAGGTCGAAGCCCTGCTGCTGGCTCTCGTGCTGCAGGACGCGGGCCAGCAGCTGGTAGGCCGTGCGCACATCACTGCCAAAGAGCCCGCCACCCAGCTGTGTGGCATTGTGCAGTGCCTTCACCAGGCGAAGAACCTGGTCACCGTCCATCCGAGACTCGTTTCGGCCCAGCTTCTCATTCTGGAATGGGGAAGTGAGTCTGGGGTTTGCAGACCAACAGGCTGCCGTTGGTCTCTCCTAGTACTCAGATTCCCGACTCTCCCGTGTGCAAGTTTCTTCCAGAAAGGAACTTTAAAACCCCAAAGTCCAGAAAAAGCCGGGGCTGGGAATGGGGAAGGAAAACAAAGGGTCGGAGAGCTCTGGGAAAAGGTGTGCAGACAGAGCAGAAGGATAAACAGGAGCATAAAAAGCAGGATCCAGCTGGACATGTGGTACAGGCCTATAATCGCAGCACTCTGGGAGGCTGAGGCAGGAGGGCTGCAAGTTTGAAACCAGCCTGGGCAATTTAGTGAGACCTTGTCTCAAAATGAAAAAAATTTTAAAGGCCTGGGAATGTAGTTTGGTGCAAAGACCCTGATTCAATCCTTACCATCACCCTGCCCCCCGAAAGGGCAAGCACAGAGAGCAAACGAGGGGAATGTGGGAACCCTGTGTTTGCAGAACCAAAGAGACAGAGCCAGGTTCTGACCGGTCAAGAGCAATGCTTGTCAGTACCAGGTTCAGAGGCAAGGAACCACAGACCAGCACCCCTGCCCAACACTCCAGCATACCTATACACCTGCACACACACAAAGGACACTCATGCATGTGTCCTGCAAGCATTCCCGGGTGCTCCAGCCTACCGTGACTTTGAGGCCCACAAAGGAGCCGCTGGTGCAGTTGAAGAGGTCAGGGGGCAGCCAGCCCTTCTCCCCACTGCAGTGCCGAATGGCGTTTCCTGGGGAGGAGAACACGGGTGCATTTAGAACCTGAAACCCAACTGCCGATCAGTGCCTGCTTGGGGCCCCACCTGAGCGTGCCTCAACCCCAGGACTGAGCCGAGTGAGGGTCTGGGCAGGCCCTCGGCCCTGAGACCGATATATGCTCCCTGCATCCACACCCAGGGCCACCTCCAGGGCTGCTCTGACATTTACCACACCCTTCCAATGCACAGCAAGGGTGAGCAGACACACGGGCACAGCTGTGAGAAAAGCAGCCAGCCAGGCTGTGCACTCACTGCACCCTGCACCTGCCGGACCTCCAGCATGGACGCCATCGCCATCCCCACGGCACGAGAATGTGACACTGAATGGTGAAGTGACCCATCCGGGTCCCCGGGCAGGGAGCCGGAGCGTCCTCGGTGCACCCAGCTGGGCGGACGGCCTCGAGCACCACTCCACATACAGCCTCCGACCCTCCCTCGAGTCTGTCCTCCCACTGAGGAAGAAGTCATCTTCTGTCTCCCACCACTGCCCACCGCTGCCCAACTGTCCATCCAGCGGGACATGTGGCGCAGGCCTATAATCTCAGCACAGGACGCTTGGAGAGCACCCAACAGGCCATGGGACTTACCCACAGATCCCTTGGGGCACGGCACCGCGGCCGGCTGCCCAAACTTGGTCTGTGGCCACCAGATGCCAGCCTCAAACACCCGGGGACATCCGTTGTAGATCACTGGGTACAGAGGACAGAACACACTCAGCCCAGGGCACCTCCGACGCATGAGGCCAAGCGCTTCTCCCACGGGACCCCTCCCTGATCACAGACCTTCGCAGCCCAGAGAGGTGACCTCGGCGAAAGGGTTGTCACAGCGGTTGCACTGGCGGCCGATGACGCCGGGCTTGCACATGCACTGCCCGGTGTCCATGTCACATGTGCGGCTGTGGGCACCGTGGGGGAAGCAGTCGCACGGCAGGCAGGAGTCCTGGGCAGGGGGCTTGTAGTAATTCTCCTACAAGACCAGAGGCAGGTCGGTGACCCGAGACACCCCAACCCGGGGGACGTGTGCTGAGCAACGCCCAGGCTCTCCCAAGGTCCCTGGAGGGTGGCTGCCAGCCTGACCCACGTGCCTCTCTCCTTGCCACCCTGCCCATGTCCCATGCCTGCTGGGCCGCTTCCTGGGCCCTGCAAAGGAGGACAGGAGTGGAGAGGAGCAGCCCCGAAGGCCCTCGCTTCTTAAAGCCATCCCAGTCACCTTCATGTCAGTATAAGGAGAGTCAGAGAGCCATCCGGATGGAGACAGAAGGGGAAGGTGGCCCCTGAGAGATCAGAAGCCACCATGTGTCCACCACCGGGCAGCTGCAGTGATCAAGGGCACCAGTTTCAGGTTTCAGATTCCTGGGTCCGGCCCTGCCCCCAGAGATCCAAGTGTCCCCCTCTTGTGCTGGGATGGCTGTGGTGGGCAGGCTTGTGGGCCGGCATCCAGGACACTGCCAGGCAGGGACAGAGGGACCAGAAATGTGCCAAGTTCCAATGAAAGGAAGCTTGTGCTATGGGCAGCCATGCCGGGGGGTGCGGCGGGTGACAGTGACCTCGAAACTCTGCCTGGCACTTTCTCTCTTTCTACTTTTTTTGTTGAGAAAAGAATGACAGATGCAGTTTCGCCAGACCCTGGGTCTGTCTCACGCCCTCCCTCCTGCCACCCCGTGGCCATTTCTGCCTCCACCTCGGGATACGAGGCCCAACTCACAGCTGGGATACGGAGGCCCTCGGGATGAGTGATGTCATGAGACGCATCACAGGGTCCCTAGTGATCAACCCCCTCCTGGGTCGGCAAGCACCTGCGCCACCCTGAGACACGGGCTTCACCAGAGGGCAGCAACAAAGGGAGTGACAGGTCCACAGGCTGGGCAGTGGATGGAGAACTCGCGAGCCCAGAAGTCAGGCACCAGGGTCCTCAGGACGGGACACCAAGCGGGACTACAGCTTTGGAGCACGTGTGTGCATGCGTGCACATGTGTGGGCTGGGAATGGAACCCAAGGCCTTGCGCATGCTTGGTACATACTCTGTCTCTCAAGCACAGCTCAGTCTCCCCCCTTTCTTTTGAAGCACTGAAAATTAAACCAGGGCCTTCACAGTGAGTGACACCCCCAGCTCTTTTTTTATTTTTTGGAGACAGGGTCCTGCTAAGTTGTCCAGGCTGAGCTGTGATCCTCCTGCCTCAGCCTCCCAGCATGCTGCAATTACAGGCATGCACCACCATGTCCTGCTTGTATTTTTTTAAAACTTCAGTCATCTCCGAGCACCAACTCAGGACAAGACTCGACGGTGACCGCCCCCAGGTCGGACAGGGCCGAGAAGAGCTGACCTTCACAGAGAGGGTGGGACAGTCTTGCGCCGAGGAACCCGTAGGGCCTCTGGGGTCTCAACCCATGCGCACAGGAAGAGCAGTCGGTGCTTGAGCACACGTCTGAGCGTGAGCGTGCATGTGTGTACAGACAGACACGCATGTAGGTGTGCCCGTGCACGTGCGCACGCGTGGGTGTCCCCACAGGGGTCTCACCTTACACTGGCACTGGCCATTGGTCTTGTTGCAGTCAGGATCGAAGCCCTGGCTCACGGCGCATTGGCAGGGCCCGCAGACGGGGTTCCCCCACCAGCCCCTGGGGCAGGGAAGGTCGATTCTGTTGGGAAACAAGACGGTGGCAGAGGGCTTACATCACGGGGCATCTCGGGATGGGAGGTGCCTGGGGAGGCCAGCGAAACATCGCCTCCCTTCTTCCCGGCCTCAGTTTCCCCCTCCCAGCTTCCAACCCAGTCCCCGCCACCAGGACCCTTAGAATTCTGTCCCACTGCCAGGCAGGGGAAGGGAGGGACTCTGGAGGTTTGTGGCCCCGCGTGTGCCCACCTGTTCTCACAGTACTGGCCGTAGTGCCCCACCTCACACTTGCACACGTAGCCGTGAGGGGAGCTGGATGTGTGCTCACAGGTGGCCAAGTGCTTGCACGGATTCACCTGGCAGGCATCCACACACCTGAGTCCAAAGAACCCTGTGGGGACAGGAACTGTGTCTCCGATGTGCGCAGGGCCCTCTGGCGAGCTGTGGCCTCCCCACACCACCTTCCCAGCTCCTGGTTGGCTGCCCCGGGAGGGTGGCAGCTGTGGGGACAGTGATCTCAGCCACCCCAGGACATGCAAGAAGCAGGCACCTGCTGAGGATGACTTCAGTGCCCCCAAATTGAGAGATGTTCCGTGAGTGTGATTTTAAGAACAAGCTTTTTTTTTGGCCAGGTTTTCATTCATGGCATCACATGCCCTCACGGAACATCGTCCCCAGGCTCTAAACAAAGACAGGTCCACAGTGTGCTTAGGAGGAGGCTCCACACACAGGGCGTCAGGGACAGGTCGCACCTTTGTCACAGTCACAGGAGTAGCCATCCCAGGTGTCTCTGCAGCGGCTGTGCTGCGGACAGGGGCTGGAGGCGCAAGGGTCTTCCATGTCACAGCCGTCCTTCACCCTGACCTTGAGAGCGTCCTTCATGCGCAGGGTGGCGATGTTGGTGGACGTCTCACCCATCCTCACTCCCTGAGTTGGCAAAGGGTTGGCAGGGCTCAGTCCCAGGTCAGGCAAATGGGAATTAAGGGGACCCCGGCTCCTCTCCGGCCCTTGTGAGGCACTTTGCAAGCTGGGACCGGAGGGGCGACTCTCACCCCGGAAGCCCTGGGGACACCAGCTGGGCTCAGAAGCCTTCGGGCCAGACCCCTGGGGGTCCGTTCCCCGCTGCAGGAGGCCATGTGCGAAGGCACTCTGAACAGCTCCCTTGGAAGCTGCTGGGACCCCAATGGGGACAAGCACAGGACTCGTTTAGTGGGACCAGGCTGAGAGGCAGGGGCCGACCTGGGCCTGGGGACCAATGTGTTTGCTGGGACTTAATCCGCTGTTGGGCTGGTGGCCGAATACAGTACCTGCATGCAACCCCGAAACCCACGGTGCACGGACACCTTGTCCTCAGACAAGCCCCCGACGACCACACTCCGCATCTTCAGCCCCGGAAGCTGATTCCCAATCTGCACAGTGTTCTGCAAAGAAGGGAGGCTCTGGGGTGGGGGCGCCCTAGGCTCCAGCCGAGGACTGTGCACGCTCCCTTCAGGAGTTTAAGGCGTCCTCTAACCGTGTGCAGCTGGCGAACTGCCACACCTCACTGGGTTAGCTTGGCGGGCGCTCAGAGCACATCTAGAGCCACTGCCCCCAGGGACTGGTGCGCCTCTGTGTCCCACAGCCCCTCCAGGCCCAGGGCGTACTGTAGCCCTGCTGTACCCGCCGCCCACCACTCAGGGGCAGTCCTGTTTCCCTCTGCTCCCTAGAGACCGCCCCCAGCACTCAGCTGCCCCTTGAGCCAGCTTTGCTATAAGCAGCCCCAGCCGAAGGTGCCCACGGCACCAGGATGGGGAACACAGACGGTGGCATCCAATCCAGTTCCAACTGTAGAACTGAGCACCTAGATGGGGATGCGAAACAGAGGCCAGTGACCTCAGCGTCACGTGGACCAGACAGCGTCCCCCAGCCCTCGTGGACTCTGCACGTCTCCCTGCTGTGCCATGGCTCGATGAAGGGGGCTGCTCCTGGGAGGGCATCAGCGCCCGCTCACCTGGTCCATCCCGTAGTCCAGGGTCATGGCTGCCAGGTACTTGATGTCCTTGCCCTCCTTGGCACTCTTCAGCTCTATCAGCAGGTGGTGCCACTCCCCGTCGGACACACGGGACCTGGACAGCTGCACGGATGCCACGTCGGAGGGGCCGTGGGACACCTCAAACTGGACGTAGCTGTTCAAGATCTGCAGGGCAAGGAGACGCTTACTGATTGGTGCAAGGACCACAGAACAAAATCCTGTGCAGGTGCTTAGACGACGCAGCCACATGGACAGGCCTCTGACATGGTGCTGGGTAAAAGACAGACTTAAAAATCAGGCCAAGTCGCAGTCTGCTGAGATCCAATCCACCATGTGTAACACACCTGAAAAAACACAAGTCAGCATCGCAGACAGTGTCCTGTGAGACACCCAGATCCTACACGCCCTAGCGGAGCACCAGGTGACCTGGACCAGCCTCCCCCAGAGAGCCCCGAGGCAATAATACAAGCCCTGATGCTTGCAGAACCAGAGGAACTCCAGGCACAGTATCACAGCCCGAGAGGAATCAGAACCCCAGAAGGGAAGATGCTGTCACTTCCCCCATCACCAGCTGGTTCTGGAGGGCACAGCGGGGCTGCAACGCTAAGCAGGGCTCTCCAGGGCCTGGCACGGGCACTGGACGGGCTTCTCCAGCATCC
This sequence comes from Fukomys damarensis, assembly GCF_012274545.1. Classification (NCBI taxonomy): domain Eukaryota; kingdom Metazoa; phylum Chordata; class Mammalia; order Rodentia; family Bathyergidae; genus Fukomys; species Fukomys damarensis. The sequence continues at coordinate 3,278,601 of NW_022900931.1, read as the reverse complement.
AGTCAGCTCTGGGTACCCCAAGGGCTATGCGAGAAACAGACCAGCATTCCATAGGGTAGATGCCCAACTCCGATGCACCTCACTGTACGGCATGTTTGGGGGGTGGCAAGTTCCCCTAGCTACTGGGATAGCAAGTGTGGAGGATGACACCTAGTTTCCAGTGCTTGCTCGGTTTTTCAGTATAATATCCAGCACTCAATAAAAACAAGTGGAGGGCTAGGAATTTAGCTCAGCGGTGCCACCACCTGCCTCAAAAGTGCAAGGTCCTGAGTTTGATCCCTGGTACTAAATAAATAAATAAATAACCACGTGTGCAAGGGGACACAAGAGTGTGCACAGAAATCAAGAGAAACGAGGGAGGCCGACCCCGTGGGGGATCCAAACAGTGAAATCAAACTTGCACTGAGGATGAGCAATGGGAACCACAGAACTCTGGAAACATCCAAGCGATTGTTACACTCTCACTCTGGGTACGAGCGTCACACTTTAGGAGCTAAGGATAAAGCCTCTATGTTTACACCTAAGTAAGAAGAATCAAAACAACATAACTCACCCAAGATAGTCAAGATAGTTGTATCTAAAGATAACTTCCATAAAAAGGTAGGCAAAAATAAAAAAGTAAAACTGTTAACATAACGCTTAAAAGAGCCACACAAAATACAAGAATATAGAAAATGCTGAACGCAAAAGGATAAAAAAGATACATTAGGGTCCGGGGATTTAGCTCAGTTGTTCCACTGCCTGCCTCGCAAGTGCAAGGGGCCAAGTTCGACCCCCAGTACCAAAAAAACAGTACTATGTAAGCACCAACAGAAAGAAAGCTGGCGTAGCTACATTAAAATGAGACAGTGAACTTAAAGCATGCATCATTATTACAGATAAAGAGGACTTTCATAACGATAACAGAGCCAAGTACCCAGGAAGATAAAGCAATTCTAAATTCAAATGCACTTCATAACATAGCCTCAAAATTCATAAAGTGAAAACAGATTTCCAAAAGAAGAGCTAGGTCTATAATCAAAGTCGGACGTTCTTTTCTTATTTTTGTTTTTCTTGTAAGACTAGGTCTCCTTAAATTGCTAAGGGTCTCTCTAAATTATTACATTGCCCAGGCTGGCCTCAAACTTACGACCCTCCTGCTTCAGCCTCCCAGACGGCTGGGATTACAAGTGCACATCACCATGCCCAGACTGAAATTGCAGATTTGAATTCACTTCTTCAGTAACTGGGGAAAAAAGAATATTTGAACTCCACAGTTAGTGAACTTCGCCTCCTAGACACTCATGCAGCTCTATGCGTAACCCCTGCAGCCCACACATTCTTCCCCCATACAGCAGAGCATTCAGAAACGCTGACTAGGTCTGGGCTGTAAAGCAAGTCCTAACGTATTTCAAAAGTCGGAAACATATCCTTCGAGTCCTCTGACCTGCAATTATGCAAGTCAAAATGACTTACTAGAAAATGCTTCATGCTTGCTAACTCAGATAAAAACCATAGGTCTCGGATGAATCCGTGGTGGAAAAAAGCACGACATTTTCCACTGAATGTATTTTGAGTTTCTGGTCTCCTTTGACAGCCAATTTCAGAAGATAGGTTTTTTCACCTTTCTGTAGTTTGTTTCCTTTTGTTCTATAGGAGTTTCCCTTGCCATTCTCTTTCACTGTCCTTGCCAAAAAAACTCGGAAACCATTAGATCAACAATAAAAACGACATTATGTTTCCACACAAGTGCTATGTATAGCATATGCCCCAGGACCTGGGGCGGCAGCTGCTCCCATCTGGGATCTGTCCCTGGATTTAGGAGATGCAGCTGACAATAGCAGGGTTATCCCGATCCACAATGCAGCTGGCTCTGGGTGCCTGAGAGCAATTACCCAAAGTGTCCGGGCCGGGGAATGACGTGGCCTCGCCCAGCCTGCCGAAGGGTGCAAGGGGGGCTGCCATACAGTGGTGCTCACGGGGCTGGTAGAAGTCACCCAGAATGTTCCCACAAGGCCTGGCAGACCACCTATGGGAACCATCCCAGGCCACCTTGTCAGTGCCCGCCAGGGTCTGTAGGGGCCCTCAGGGCTGCCGCTCTGCTATCCAGCCTTGCACAGGGAGGGACAGCACAGCCTCTCACTTCCTGGATGAGTTACAGCAATGTCACCGCTCAGTCAGCCCGGGCTGGCCGAGCACTCTTTTCCTGCAGAGATGCCATGGCCAGATGACAACTGGCGAGCTCCAATCCCTTCCTCGAATGGTAAACGGCCAACTTAATTTGTTCCAACAGAGAAAACGCCATCCCCAGGCAGAATGGCTTCCACATCTGGGCCCAGAGGGCTGTGTGACATTCCAGCAGGTGAGGGACACGAGGCTGCACTCCCCACCCCATGTACACCTTGCACTGTCCAGACGGGCTGGGTGGGGCTGGGAACCACGCAGAGCAGTGACCAGGGCCAGGGTCAGGTGAGTGAGCGGAGGTGGTCCCGTCTGGGCCCTGGGCCCACCTGCCCACCCCGTCCATGCTGGTGACCTGCATGGGTTCCCGTCCTCTGACCCACGACATGGATCGGCAGGGAGGGCCCAGGCACCCACCTTCTCCTCTCCCCAAGCCCTGTCACAGGAATGCAACTAGACGACCTGTCCAAGGCGTGATGGGAGGGGTACCGTGGCTATGCCTGGAACCCAGGAATTCAGAAAACTAGGGCCTGGGCTGCAGTCTGCAGGCATTGACATCCCCATGTTGATTGGGAGCTCCCTACGAACGCCCTTTAAGATCTGTCTCACCTCTGACCACCTCCCACCCCGCCACAGCCTTCAACTGGGGATGGAGACCAACAAGGGTACCAGGGCCCAGGAAGAGGGAGAAACGAGCCACATGCAGGGACAGTGGGGGTGACCAGTGCCAGTTCAGAAGAGACATCCTGATAGAGCAGTCACCCAGAGTGGTGATCTTGGGGTGGTGACGCCGAGGCTGATCTAGGGGCAGTGGCTGGGGGAGGGGAAAGCTAGGGTCCCACTGGCTGGAGTCATTAATGACCTGCGGAAAGGTCAGGGCCACACCCAGGCCACATGCACAGGGGTCTCATCCCATCCATGCGCGCATTCACACGGGCGTGTGCACCAGATGTACGTGCATGCACAGACAGGCACCCACAGCCGTGCACCCACGCCTACAGAGACATGCGCAGGAACACACCTGCAGACGTGCACACGCGCATGCAGACACAGAGAGACACACGTGTACATACTTGACAAAAGCCTAGAAGAGAGAAAGAAACAAGGAACCCAGTTATGGATTTCTTCACACGGGGTTGGCGCACCCAGCACGGGCTCAGGCACGATTCCCCCGGGCCGTCCCAAGTCAGCAGAGAACCAGACCAGAGAGCGCCTCTGTCCAGGACGACACCTGTCCCCGAGGTCACTGCAGACGGAAACGGCCCAGAGATGTGAGGCCTCTGGCTACAGACCCGGGCTGGCACCTCATGGGAACACTCGGGGTGCCCTGAGACCCGCATGTGTGGAGTCCCTGCAACCTAGAGCACCCCACAGCCTCCTCAAGGGCAGAGGCAAGGGCAGCGGCAGTGACAGGGGAGGCCGAGGCCTTTTCCACCAAGGAAAACAACTCCTCACTCTTTCTCAACGGATCTCGCTGGAGCCTGGAAGACCTAAGCGGAAACCATTTGTGACGTGAAGGACTGGAAAATGGGGTGCACGAAAATAAACTCCGAAGTGTTTAGGGACCGCTGCCATCATCTCAAGGAACAAGGCGGAGAGGGCCACAGAGCGCGAGAGAGCACACATGCGGGTGCACACGGGTCCTTGGTGCCTCCTGTCTGCGGTGGACGGGTCAGGGCCACGCAGGGTCCACAGAGGCCTGTGCTCCCGCTCTCAGCCCACTCCGGCCAGAGCTGTTGCCAGGATCACCTGGGCACCGTGTGCCCTCTCTTGGCCATCAGGAAGGGAAGGGAAGAGGCGTGGAGAGGAACTCCCGGTGGGAATCGATCCCCGCACACCTGGGCCAGAGAAAGCCGCTCACGTTTCCACTGGTGAAGCCAGGGGCGGGAGGAGGAGGCAGGGCGAGCAGCCGCCGTCCCTGGGCCATGTCCCGGGAAACCCCACGCCTATCCGTCTCCTGCACGCTGCCCGCCCTGCAGGCTCGCAGGCGGCAGGAGGCCTTGCTCACCTGAAGATGGAGCCTCGACGACACACCAGCGGTGGCCTCCATGAGCACACCGTCTTCCTTCCGGGTCCGGAACATGAGCCCCAGGTACCAGGGCACAGAGATGGTGATGTCCAGGTCGCTCCAGGACACGATGCTCTCGCCACTGAAGCGCTGGGGGTGGGGCATAGCTGCAGGCAAAGGTGGGGACCTCAGGACTCTCCCCTATACTAGGGGACCTCTGAGCACGCTTTCCAGCTGAGGGAATGGGACAGGACTGGAGTGGATCCCAAGCCGTTTTAACACACAGGCCAGTCTCCGTCTGTGGCTGTTCTAACCTGGTCTCCTGAATCCTGGAAAAGCTCTGCAGATACGGACCACAGAGAGCACCACCGCCAGGGCAGAGGCTGGGCCCGAGGTTCACACCTCGCCAAGTGTGCCAAGGGGCAGACGGCTTTAGGTACGGGCCTGTAAGCCTGGTCTTCCTGTCTCACCCCACACTGGCCGGGCTGTGGCCAAGGACTGGGGAAGGGAGCAGGACTCCGTGCACGACAGTCCCTTGATGAGGACAGCATACACCTGTAATCGGGGTGGCACACACGGCCAGGGGCACAGACGCTGGCCTGCAGTGTGACCTGCTGTGGGGCCCAGGTGGGTTTCCAGCCCTGCACATAGGCTGCTGTTCTTCTGCTCCTGGAGATGAGCAGGGAGATCCCCAGATGGAGAGGGGATGGGGGGACAAGAGCCTCATCTTGGAAACACACTGTGCTGGCACCTACTGCCCTCGCCTTGACTGGGCCTGCCCATCACGTGGCCCTGCACAGCCTTTACAGAGACCTTGAGGGCTGCAACACAGGGCTTGCTGGGTTGGCCACACCCAGAGTCACTGCTGCCAGCAACCTGAGCAACAGGCACTGGGCGGGGCCCTGACCCCACCTGCAGGGCCCTGCGCAGGAAGATGCTCCTGTCTGCCAGATAAGGCGAGGGCGTGACTCAAGCCAGTGTGTGCCAGCCAGGTTCAGGGTAGCTAAGGATGCCAGCCGCATGCTGCCGCCACTCACCCGCCCTGCTGGACTGAACTGCGTGCTCCCCAAGAGCGTGCCACTGTGGTTCCAGCGACTTTCTCCTGGGAATCTAGGGCAGGCCCTGGGTCCCTTCGGTCCCCCAAAACAGACATAGGTGCATGGCCCCGCGGGTGCACAGGCTGAGGTGAAATGGGGTACGGAGCAGCTGGCCAGCTCTGCCTGGGCGGGGCCCCAGGACGGGGACAGGTGCCATCTTGTACCCTGCGGGCTAAGGCTGGTGGGTGCCTTTCAGTGCTCTCCTTCTCAGAGCCTCGCCCAGGAGCTCTGAGAATGTTCCAAGTGGGATCTTGGGCAAGTCCAAGTGGACCTGGCCTAACTGCCCCACTTTTAAACAAAGAGTGTTCCCGGTGATTTTAAAAATGAAGAGGCTCGCCAAGCATGTAAGCCTGTCATCTCAGAGCTCTGGGAGGCGGAGGCAGGAGGATCACAACTCAAGCCCAGCCTGGAAACTTTGTGAGTTAGCGAGACCCTGTGTTAAATGTTTTTTTAGTTTATAAAAAGGGTTGAGGATGTAGCTTAGTGCAAAGGCATTGGATTCAACTTAGTATTGTGTGGTTTCAAACTGAGCTGGCTGCTAAAAACCCATCTATGACAGCCCAAGACGCAGGGCGATGGAGAAGAGCTGCCCATCTGTTACACGCAGTCGGTGAGCAGCCAGCCAGAGGGCGTCCTCGGGAGGGGAGGGCCGGGGACCACTCACGAGCCTGGTGCCACCTGAGCCACCCCAGTCCTTGGACCCCGGCCTCCACCCAGCTCATTCCGTGTGTGGCCCCCAGGCCAGGTGGGCACAGGAGACGGCCAGGCCTCACCTTGCTCACAGCTCCTGCCCCCGAAGCGCAGCGGGCAGCGGCACAGGTAGGAGTTCCACCGGTTCACACAGGTGCCCCCGTGCTGGCACACGGCACCCCCGCAGAAGTCCCTCTGGGCAGAGCAGCCTGGCGAGGCAGAGCGGGGAGGCCTCAGCGCACACCGCACCCATGTGTGAGGTCAAGGCCCCGGGCAGCCCCAGTGTCCCCTGCCCAGCACAGGATGTCCCCCCGCAGGGACATGGAAGAGCACCCCCGCTGCACACACCTGCCCTGGTGCCGTTGTTGGCAATGAAGCTGGCCATGTCCACGTTCTGGCCGTCAATGGACAGGTCGCGCATGCAACCCACAAACTGCCGGTTGCGCACGGGGAAGTCTTCCGGCAGGTTGGGGACGCCGCCCAGGAGCAGGGGCCCCGTCAGATCCAGGGACCTGGGGAGGCCAAGCTGTTCTGTGAGGTGTCCGGGCAGAGAGGAGCAGCTTCTGCCACCAGGGACAGACGCTGCCATCATGGATGGCACTTCTGGCTCTTCATGGTCTCCTTGTGCCTCAGTTTCCAAATCACCCCACATTCTGACAAACGGCTGCCCCAGCGCCCACCCAGCCCGCACATCCCCTCCTCAGATGGAAGGGGGCCGGCAAAGGAGTCACTGCCAGGGCTCCGCCTGGCCCACTCCCGAGGCCCTTGGGAAGGGGGACGTCAGGAGTACCGAGCAGAAGGTGGTGACTGCCCCCAGCCCGCAGCCGCACACTGACACTGGGGTTCGCCCCCTGTGTCCCCCGGCCTGTGCCAAGTGCAGTGGTCATGCACGCCTTCTCCGGCTGGCGTCACCAAAGAAGAAAACTGCCAACGGCTGTGCGTCTCCTCACCGGGACTCCTCTGTCCCTGAGTCAGGACAACCCCAGGGGACCGCGGGGCCCAGCGCAGAGACGGTCACTTCTGCTCACGCAGCCCATGGCCCGAGGACCATGCTTACCGGATGAAGCCCTCAGAGACAGGGCCGGGACGGTCTCCAGGTCACCAGGCCACCGTCACACGGCCTGGGGCTGCCCTGCCACTCAGACAGACTCTCAGGGGACTGTCCTAGAAAGTTCTAACGCCTCAGAGGGAGGTGCCCCGCGCCACCCGACAAAAGCAACCTCACATCTGCAGACGAGGCCACAGCAGACGAGAGCCCTTGGCCCCCGGGACACTCACTTCTTGGAGCCGCTCTGGGTGCCCTGGGCAGCACAGCTGTAGTTCCCGACGTAGCTGCCGAAGTGCACGGCCATGGCGGTGTCACAGTCGTCCACGGTCACCACGGCCACCTTCTCCCCTGACGGCCCGTGGGGCAGGCCCAGGCGGCCGATGTTGGGCTTGGGGAAGAGGGATGAAAGGAATCAGCCACCTGCCTGGTACCCCCTCATGACCTCAAGCAGTGGGACCCTGGACAGTGGGACTTGGCTAGGGACAGAGGTGTGGCCACGAGTAAAGGAAGCTTCCGTGGGTCACGCGAGGAGGAGGTCGCCAGAGCCCTTGAGGCAGGCGGGACCGTCTGCAAGTCCAAGGCCACCGGCGACAGCAGAGAAGGCAAGGAGCCCCCACGCGTCAAGGGGACACTTCGTCACCAGGACTCCAGGACACAGACACAGCCTGGGTCCCTCCCGAGGGCCCCTCTGCTGTTCCAGGGCTGTGTCCTGGCCCAGGGCCCCGCTCCAGGGTCCCACGCGGTGCAGTCCAGGCACGGACGCCAGGACACTGCTCCCAGCCCAGACACTGCCCGTGCCCCACACAGCACGCAGCTCTGGTCGCTCCCTAGGTGTCGCAGTCCCTCCACCTGTCCCCTCCACTGGCCCACAGTCGACTCCTCTGTACGCCTGACCAAGCCCACCTCCCCACAAGCCTGTGGTCCCTGCGGTCTCCTGGGCGTCTTCCGCATCCTGCACATCCGCTTCCTCCAGGTGGGGACGCCCTCACCCAGGCCCACTGACCCTCCCGGGACCTCACGCATGTCCCCCGGACATCCAGTTCTTCCAGCTGCTGCAGTGCAGCCCTGCAGGGTCTCTGCCCACCTGGGAGAGGCCGTGACCCAGAGGCCATGGGGCACAGCGGCTGTGTGGGGTTGAGTTCACCTCTTCACCCCACAGGGCTCCCAAGCCCTGCCAGCCTGGTGGCCCCATGGATGCCCCACAGTGTCCCCGCCTCGTCCTAAAGACAACGGACCCAGCCAGGACAGCGGTGTGTGGGGCCCAGGAGTGCACGGCCTGCCTGGGAGCACAGCAAGACCCTGTCTGAAAAAACAAACACACCAAACAAAAAGCCCTGTGGGCCCAGTGTTTCTTGCCAGCTCTGGGTCAATCTAAGTGTATAACATGACAGTCTCAAGCCTGCGTATGATACTATCGGAAACTTCTATGAATGCAATGAGAGCATCCTCACTGCCTTTTGATCGGGGAATGACTACATAATTCATTCAAAAAGAAATCTTATTTTTTTTCACTCTGAATTTTTTTTTTCTAAAGGAACAAAGCATCCGTTTTATTGAGGACTATGGGTAGGAAGGCAGGCAGGACTTGGAGCTGCTGTTAATAGGAGCTCAACCAAGTGGCTGAGCTGTGCAACTCCAGGAGCCCTATCCACCCAAGCAACATCCTTTGAATTGGTGCAGTGCACAGCCTGCACAGCTGTACATGACCACCCCAGCTGAGCCTTCCTCTTTCCGTCAGGCAACACTGGCTTCCGTGAGACCCACTGCTGCACCTTGGCTCTTCCATGAACAGGACAAGGATCTAATATTAGAAAACCTGTCCTCTCTGTGTCACAGGGACTTTGGGATGATGTCAACAGAGGACAGCTGGGCGCCGTGCAAGCTCGCCTTATGTAGAGACAAGGGAGGCTTTCAGCACACCAGGCACCCTGGGTCATGGTCGTAACATCCTGGATGAGATCACCGCCTGCGAGGCGCTTTCCATGGAGATGCACTTTTATGTTCTGTGGCAGCGGGTCAGGAGAGTGTGAAGCCCCTGCTCTCTCCCTGTAACTGCAGGCTGCTGTGGAACGGGGGTGCAAGTGCTCATTAGGGGTCCTGAAATGCCAGGTACGGCCCTGGAGACAGAAGAGCCTGCCTGAGCGGGACCTGAATTATCTCCGAGGCTGTAATTTATACTTCTAGGGAGGGGAGGCCTGTGCACGGTGATCAGCCACCCCTGACAGCCCAGGCCTCGGGGTCAGGAGCAGGAAGGAGCACAGGTGCAGAGAGGCCAGAGGACCCAGGCCCAAGGGCCTGAAGCCGTTTCACACAGGCTTGCAATTCAGTGGATTGCAATGGTGGAAGCAACTTAAATACCCACTGATGTGCCATGGGAGGTTGGTTTATCCACACGGTGGAGTACTACTCAGCCCTAAAAAGGAGCAGAGCGGCCAGATATGGTGGTGCGTACCTGGGAGGCTGAGGCCAGAGGATCACAAGTTTGAGCCCAGCTAAGCAATCAGTACAACGAAGACAGACAGAAAGAAAAAGAAAGGAAGGGAAAAAGAAAAGGACACATTTGACTAATCAAATATTCAGCTTTCTTTCTCCTGGTGAAGACAAAAATAAGTTTTTTTTTTGTTTTTTGTTTTTTGTTTTTTTGAGAAGATAAACTATGTGGCAGCTGGAAGGCTGCAGGCAGAATGAGAAGCTGAAGGGAAAGACGCTGGGAGGGCTGGCTGCGCTGAGGCCTGAGTCAAAGGGCTGGGGCGGCACCGAGGTCTCTGCTTCCCAGTTCCTGCCTGAAGGGAGGAGTGCAGGCCAGATGGGCAGGGCCTGGAGTCCCCACCTCCTGCACCAGCCTCCCCCAAGGAGGCTGAGGACTCCCAGGCCTCATCCCAGGGACAGGGCAGTCGCAGGTGGCCAGGGCTGGACACAGGCAAAGCTGGCACAACACACGTGCACCGGAGGCCCAGTTCCTCAGCGGAGCACGCGGAAGTGACCCTTGTGACCCCGTACGTCTGCGCCCCACACACAGGCCGCCCCACATCCCTCCTCTGCCTGGGCAATCCTGAGAGCCCAACGAGTGCTCCTAAGGGCCCAGCTTGCAAACCCTCCAAGCCCAGGATTCCCGATGCAGAGGCCCGGCTTGGCCGGCGTCATCTTCCCAGTGTCCCTCCCTCCTGGCCAGCTTCGCGGGGTGGACGAGTTTTTGTGTGTGCACAAAAGCCTTTGGTCCTCACTAGCGCTCACGTTTCTGCAGCCTTCAACCTGCTGCTGCCAACAATCCTGCATCCAGGGCCCTGGGGTCGGATTACAGCGTGGGGGCGGCGCATGGAGCACCCGGGAAACCGGACCCGGGAGGCGAGGCCAGGACGGGAATGGATTCGCGCTCAGTGTCAGCCGTGATTAAGCGATGCTGCCCTCACGGCACACACAGGTGGCTGCACCCCGGGAATGTGTGCAAGGGGCCACACCCACACCTCACACTCGCGGCGAGGTGCAGACGGACGGCGATGGCGGAGTGGACTCATCCATCCTCGGGACCGGCTCTGGGAGCCTCCTGGGACACCGCTGGGCCCAAACACCAGGTCACTGGCTGGTGGCCACCCCAGGAGAGAGGTCCTTCTCTCCCCCGACAAATGAGGGCTGAAACCGAGGGCCCCTGAGGCTACAGGCAGCGCCTTCTTGGGGAGCCAAGGCTGCTCCTTCAGGGGGCCATGCAGACATAGCCAGTTGGGGACCCTCGGGCAGGGGCTCCAGCCCACGGGCCGCCACCATGTGGCGCTGGGCTCTTGGGTGGGCCCTGAGTCACCCACAAACCTGGAGGCCGAGTGCCCAGAAAGGCGGACGGAGCTTGGGGACGAGGACGCACAGCACACGGCTCATCTTTCAAAACACTGCCCCGGGGCCTGGGAGAGGCGGATGGGAACCCGCACACTCACACTCGGTGTGCACACTCACTGGGAAGCACACACTAGCTGGCGCACACTCGTACAGTGACCCTTGCTCCAACTCATGGACGTACGCACACTCACACACTCACTCTCACCCGTGCACCTGGATTCACCCTCGTGCACACTCACACTCGGTGTGCACACTCACTGGGAAGCACACACTAGCTGGCGCACACTCGTACACTGACCCTTGCTCCAACTCATGGACGTACGCACACTCACACACTCACTCTCACCCGTGCACCTGGAGATTCACCCTCGCCCTCAGGGGAACGTTCACACACCGTGGGACGCCCACACTTTGCACACGGGCACGGAATCTTGCACACTCTTACTCATAGGGCCTCCGACAAAGCCCTGGTCGCTCCTGCTATAGGACCTGAGAGTCCCTCTGTCCTCAGAGACACCCGGGACCTGCCCACTCCTGTCCCCTGAGACGAGACACCTGGACCCTGGCGAACAGTGGGTGAGGGACACGGGCAACGGCCAGGTCTAACCGTGTCTCCACCGCCTGCCCCGTGCCTCAGTTTCCTCACTGTCCCCTCCCAGGGTGCGAGGGTCAGGTGAGCTGACGCACACACACCCTCCACAGGTGCCAGGAGGAATCGGCGAGGGGATGGAGGTTGGGCTGGGAATCGGGGACGGACAACAGGTGGAGGGCTCAGTCAGCCCCCACCCGACAGAAGTCCCTAACAGAGGGACCTCAGCCTGGGGACTTCCCACAGCCGGTCACCAGACACCGAGGCCCGCGGCTTGGCGGGACCATTGCTTCCAGGGGTGCCGTCAGGTTTCCCTGGCAGGTGGCTTTCAACCAGCCCATGAGACCGTGTTTAGGGAAGGAGACCAGGCCACTTACCCTCCAGTGGGGCGGGGGGGTCTGGCCACGGCTCTGCGCAGCGGGCACAGCATCGCCTCTCTCCCGGGCTCACTGGCCCCCCAGGCCCCTCTGTGGGCTTTTATTACCTGCCCCTTGGCTTCAAGGAGGCATTTAGCATTCCAAGCCCGAGATGTAGGATAAGTTTCAAACATCGCCCTGGGGACCCGAGGGAGCCGGAGAATGCAGCCCACAAGGAAGCAGATACCCAGTAGGTACAGGACACCTCGTGGGCCAGCAGGACGGGCATGAGGCCAGGAAACACCGCTGAAAAGAAATGCTAGTTCACTCCGGACTGCTGCTGTGCCTCGGGGGTCTCCAGAGCTTCTACTGTGACACAGTCCTCGGACTCTCGAACCCAGCACGCATCTTAAATGGACTGGCCAGCCTGCACCCCTCTGTTGGCCAGGCAGAAGTGCTGAGACAGCTCCTGCAAAGTGGGGTGAGGTAGCAAGCTCCTCGATACTGTCTTGGTGGAAAAGCACTTGGTAAAGCTTAAAGACCTTCGTAAAAGTTTACCGGCACTACCTTGCATACTCTTCAAATACGATTTGTCAAAATAGAAAAAATTTTAACATATGACTCATAGGCACAGGAGCCAGCGGGCTCCTGCTGTCACACAGGAACCCGGGAAATGGCACAGGCGGTGACAACAAAGGAATATTAATACAGCCAGACAGGGCAGCATGTGTCTGTAATCCCAGAAAACTGGGAGGCTGGGGCAGGAGGAATCCCAGTTCTAGAGAAACCCTGCCTCAAAATAAAAAGTTAAAAGAAGGCTGGGAATACAGCTCAGTTCAAAGGCTCTGGATTGATCCCCAGTGCCAGAGGGGAGGAGAGCACTCATCCACCTTGTTTCCTGCCTCTCCTCCCAACTGTGCACCACACTGCTGCCCAAAGGGCCTCTACAATGCCTCTACCGCTGCACAGCCCAGCACTGCAGGGAAAGTCATGGCTCCTGCCAAACGCAGTCTGTGCTCCACCCTGGAGGCTGGGGATGGGCAGGGGTGTGCTCCCTTCGAGTCTGTCCCCTCAGCTCCTTCCGTGTCCCCCACCAGGTGAGGACAGCCAGAAGGCACCATGTGTGAGGACTGACCCCCCCCCCGCCCTCCCTGCCCTGGAAACATGAGCCCCCGAGGGTTCCCCCCCCCCGCCCTCCCTGCCCTGGAAACATGAGCCCCAGAGGGTGAGGGGTTTTTAATTCTTTTCTGGTGCATATGCAGCACAGTCTGTGAACATCTGATGAAAGAATGAACAGGGTGAGGGGCAGGTGGGGTGCAGGGGGAGCATGATCTGGGGGTTCATGTGCAGCTCAGGCCTGGAGGTCAGCAGAGGATGTGAACCCTAGCCAGGGTGGCCAAGACCCCTCTGGCAGCCCCACGTGAGGGGCGCTGTGGTCTCCTTCAGCAGCTGTCACAGCCACAGAGAGCGGCGTCTCCAGGTCAGGCGCCCCTGAAGTCAACCATGCCGCTCTGGCCTGCACCCCAGGTCACCCCAATTCCCCCAGCTGACCTACCGCTCCTCCCCACGTTCTGTGGGGACAATCCTCCCTCAGGGGATACCTGGCAGTGACGAGAGATATTCTGATGCACTATGGTTGGCACGTAGCAGCTGGTGGCCAGGGACGCAATGCAGGACAGGCCCCCCATACAAAGCCATTAGCCCCAAAGCTCAGCAGTGCCCGTCTCCCCTCCTCTATGCAGACCTGGCCTGGACCCTCGCCCATTCTGCGTGTGCCCCGTGTCTCCGGCGGGCCACGCTGCTGGGTGTGTGAAGTGACGCCCACAGCCCACCCTCGCACAGCCCCCAGACCACACGTGCCCTGCTGGCGGGAGGGCGGCCCGCCTCTGAGGGACACAGCCTGATGTCCCGGCTCAAGTGGGCTCCTCAGAGCCCCTTGCTGACTCGCTCATGCCCTTAGCTGCCCTGGCGGGGACACAGGAGGGCTTTTGAGGTCACAGCCCGGGAAGCAGGGCCTCTCAATGCCAAACTCGGAGCTCACTTCCTTAGAGGCAGATAAACCACAAGGAGAAGCGGCCCACAAAGCCCCTTCCCCAGGGACTCCTGGACACCAGGGCACCGTGTGGCTCTAGGGCCTCGCAGGATGGCCTGGCATCCTCCCCAGGTGCGACTCCAGCCACGGCAGCTGCAGACATCCCATTCTCAGCCCGGTACAGGGGAGTCCTGGGTTCCCCTCTCGCCCTCGGTGGCTTCCCACAGCACACAGTACAAATGTCCCGGGACGGAAAAGCTGCCAGGGCCCCCGCACTGCCCAAGGGTGGGAGGCTCAAGAAGCCAGCCTACCTTGTTGTAGTACTGGACCTGCACGGAGTGCCAGCGCCCGTCACTTACGCCCCCGGGGACCTGCGGTGTCACAGTCGTGGTGGTCTCACCTGCGTGGGAGGGAGGTGCAAGGGTGCAGTTGGCGGGAGGCTCAGCAGGTGCCGAAGGACGGCCCCTCCCCCTCCATTAGGCAGCTATGGGCCCCGCCCACCAAGGCCCGGGCTGGGCCAGCGTCGCCCCACCCTGCCCCGGTGCCCCGAGCACCGGGCACAGCCCCTCACGGCCACTGCTCAGCTTTCTTTTTGTGATTACAAAAGTAATTCCTGTTCATGCTTTTTAACTGTGAAACGTGCAAAACAGTGCAAAGCAGGGACACTCATCAGGGTGGCGTGCATCTTGCCACTGCGCATGGAGCCCACCTGGATGCCAGCACCAAAACCCACACCGATCCCGGTTCTTCCTGGGTCCACTCAACATCCTTTCCCTGGTCTTTACTGCTTTCACTTAATTTAATTTTTATTGCAGTGCTGGAGAATGAACCAGGGCCTTCACACTGAGCTAAGTCTCCAGCCTTTTTTCTTTTTAAGACAGGGTGCTAAATTACCCAGGTTGGGCTCCCATTCGTGATCCACCTGCCTCAGCCTCCCAGAGTGCCGGGATAACAGGTGTGCACCACTGTGCCTGGCCTTTTAAAGGCCTTAACACTGTAAGTACGTGGCACGGTAAGGTCCGAGTGCACCAACCTGTGCTTCTTACGGCAGTCACCCCAGAAGACCCTGCTGCCGTGGACCAGGGTGGTCCTGGGAATCTGCACTTCTGGAACCCCCTCGAGGATCTGGCACACAGCCCTGGGGCACCAGCAGGGTGAAGAGAGGCGTTCCACATGCACAAGCGGACAGGGTCCCCAAAGTCTGGTCCCAGCAGGGACGCCATCCCCAGCGAGACATCCAAGAAGGCAGGGGGAATGCAGCGTCCCCTCTCAGATCTTAGGGCCATGCTGCCTCTCCCAGCAAGGTGAGCTGGTGTGGTGGTGCTGCCCACTCTCCATGCCAGGTGGAGACCCAGCCCGACTGCTGCTATTATACACGTGAGGTCCACAGGGCCCAGACCGAGGGACAGCAGCCTCCCCATTGCCCGGCTGAACATCCCATAATGGGAGAGCCGTCTTCACTCACCCCTAAAATCACCTGCTACAGTGTGGGGCAAAAGTGTCCCCCAGTGTCTGGCCCATGGTGCCATTGGGTGGAAGTGGCCCTTTAGGAGTTGGGGCCTGGTGGAGAAAGTGGGCTCACTGGGTGGCCATCTCTGGCCGCCTCTCGCTCTTTGCTCCTGGCTGCAGGAGGTCTCGCACCACCTCTCCCTGACCCAAAGCTGTGAAAACCGTGAGCTGACCCAATCCTCTCCTCCTGAATGCTGTTTATCCCAGCATGCTTTTTACCCAGCGACAGAAGCTAACACCTCATAGCGGGAGGGAAACAGACGGGAGGCCGAAGGCCCTCTGCAACCCGCTAAGCAGTCAGCTAACAGCCAGGCTCAGATCTCCATGGTCTTTTCCACATTTTCAACCCTCAGCCCTGGGGCTGAGGCCCAAGTGTGCAGCACTTTCTGGCACGCACAGGGTCCTGGGCTCCACCCCAGCGGCGAAACAACATCGCTCTCCAGCCACACCGCGTTTCGGGCCGTGACCCCCCAGTTTGGGAAACAGCAGCCGTGTCCTCCTTTTCAGCCCTGTAAACATCACCGCAGTGAATGACCCTGGGTGCTCTGGACTCCTCCCCGGGGTGACCCGAGGCACAGAACTGGGGTTCAGAGGGCCGGTGGGATGGGGTGAGCTCGTACACGGCACCGGCGGGGCCCTACCTGCCGAGAAGGTGAGCTGCACCTGCTCGCCCACAACCTCCAGCGCGATGAAGTCGTGCTTCTCGTTGAAGCGGCCGTTGTACAGCAGCAGTGCATTCCGCTCCTGTGTGGAGAACCTGGCGGGCAAGTGGGAGCTGGTCACACAGGGCGCCCGCCTGAGGTGGGGCAGCCGGCAAGGAGGGCAGAGGCCGGCCCGGCTCGGCCCGGCAAAGATTCTGGTCCTGGCACTTTCTTAACGTGAGGAATTGATTTGATTAGCAAACTGGAAGCCCTGAAGGACTTTCATGACAACTACCTATAGAATGCAACCGACTACTGCTGCACAAGGGTGGGAGAGGATGACACCAGCAGATAAAGCAACCACAGATGTGCTGGAAAGCAAGAATTCTCCTCCTGGAAACATAGCCACGTATGGGCATCAGGGCCTAGGGACATGGCACCTGCTGGTAAGAGACACTGGTGTGGAAGGACCTTCTGGGCCCTTCCCTCGTCCTCACCAGCCCACTCTAGCCAAACTAGCACCTTTTGGCTCCCAAACACAGATTATAAAGACCCCAGGACCTTTGCACTTGCCACTCCCTGTGCAGTTTCGATCTTCCCTAGTGTGCAGAGAGACCCTCAGGAGCCAAACAACTGCACCTCCCTGATCACCACAGCTAAACTGCAGCCCTGCCCTATCAGCTCATCACATTTTAGATTTGGTTCCGAAATTATCCTGCATCTGCATTTGGTCTTCAGAAAGAATGATGCCAAAGGGAGGGAGGAGCATTCTCACTGCTGCGTCCTGGAGCTCAGAGCGAAGAACGTGCTGATAAACGCGTGCATGTGACAGAGCAGCCCGAGCTTTAAGCATTCAAAAAACTAAAGAGCCACTTGAGCTAACAAAGGCCTCCTGCCACTCAGAAATCCTTCTCCCTCCTGTCATAGACACCCTGAAACAGCAAGCGCCCCCAACACCCCCCGCTCCAGAGGAGCTGGAACTCCACGGATGAACATTACAGAGATCACGGGGCCCTCCTATGACATCTTCCTGCATCCGGCTGGTGGGAGCCGGGCTCATGCACCTGACTGAGGTCCTTTCCCTCAAGGTCACAAATCCACAGGTTCCACCCGGCCTCTGTCCGGCAGCACAGTGCTCAGGCTGAAGACAGACCCCAGAGCACCTGCCGTGCACACAGACTGGGTCTGCAGGCATGGGGTGTGCGGGGAGGGGGCTCCAGAGCAAGGCCGGGCCCACTCGGCGCAGGCTCCAGGACGCAGCCAGGGTCCACGGCACCCTGTAGACGCGGGTAGGAGGGGCGCTCGCCACTGCTGGGGCCAGAGGAACACAGCGGGCCCAGGGATGGGAGGTGGGAAACCGAAGCCGAGGCCGGAGGGGCCCAGGGGAACAGGAGGAAAAGACAAAGCGGGGGACGAGCGGGGCTGGGCACTGAGCCCACCGCCTGCCCGCCCTGCAGCCCGCGCTCGCTCAGCAAACAGAAACAGGAAAGACAAGAGGGCTGGGAAGGAAGCCACCGACACAAGGCCATGTGGCCCAGGCCACCAGCCCTGCTCAGTTTGGGGGTGCAAGGGCCCCCAGCTGCTCCTGGAGGATCTGCCCCCCAGCAACCATCACCCAGGGGTACACTGGCTCCCCCAAGAAAGTCTGGGAGGACTGGTGGTGGGCTGGCCTTTGAAGTGAGTTGGGCACAGGTGAAGTGGCCTGTAAACTGTTACCACATGAAAGAAGCCTAGGAAAACTCGGTGCGACAAGCGAGAGTATCGTGTTGCACTGCACGGCTGAGCATTACCTTTCCATTCTCGTTCAGTGCTCGGGAATGAACCCAGGGCTTTCACACGGAGCTACTACTCAAGCCCATTTTAATTGTTTGTTTTAAATTTTGAGGCAGGATCTTGCTGAGTCACCCAGGCTGCTCCTCCCGCCTCAGCTTCCCAGAGTGCTGGATTACAGGTGTGCAAGCATGACTATGTCCCACTTGCCCTCTCTGTGTCGGGAGCCAGCAGACTTCCTCTGGTGGCCTCCAGCACCGTGACCGGCTCCCTCATCAGCTTCTGGCACCAGGATTTCCGGTCACCTTTTGTGTCAACTCCTGTAGCGGAGTGGCACCAACTGTCACTGGAACACACGTGACTGTGGGCTGCCACACCCACGGGGCCCGTGGCGACGGGTACAGACAGGCCACAATCACACACCCCAAACTCATGCCTGTCACACGCTGCCGAGGGCTTGTGAGGGGACAAGGGCTCCTTCCACGGGGGTGGGGGCTGCTGACAGAAGCCGCAGGGGACGCAGAGAGATTGGGGTCCACAGCAGCACCCGCGTGGAGCAAGCACTTGGCACTCAGCGGGCAGAATGAAGACCCGGGGCCATGCTGGGCAGGTGGCCGCTCTGAGGACAGAGGACAGGGCTCCTCTAGGACACTGGCGCCTGGAGCACCGCCAAGCCACTGACCAGGAATCCACTCTGTCCCGTGAACTCACACGAGGCGGAAGTCTTTAAACTAAACTAGGATGTTTCTTTTGTCTGCTTGTTTGGAACAGGTCTTGCTATGCAGCACAGTCTGGCCTTAAACTCACTGCATAGCCTAGGCTGGCTTCGAACTTGCAGTGATCTTCCTGTTCAGCCTCCTGAGTGCTGAGATTACAGCTGATTTTAAAAATGTCATTAAATGGAAATTTTCCGGGAAGGAGGAGTGTGAAAATGAAATAACCACAGCGCACAATCCACCCGCATCCTCGTGGTGACAGGAAGGCCAGGTAGATGGCCCAGTGATGGCATGGGAGATCTCCCGACTCAGGGTCCCTTTCCCCACACCTCTGGCCCCCTCAGGAACGCTGGGCCACCACAGATGCCTCAGGCACACAAGGGCCCTCCCTTCCTCCCTGCCCACTGTCCCGGATGAAATTCTCACACACACACCCCCCC
The DNA here is from genome assembly GCF_012274545.1 of Fukomys damarensis. Taxonomy (NCBI): domain Eukaryota; kingdom Metazoa; phylum Chordata; class Mammalia; order Rodentia; family Bathyergidae; genus Fukomys; species Fukomys damarensis. The sequence goes on along the minus strand of NW_022900931.1, from coordinate 3,259,717 downwards.
CCCCCGCCCCGCTACACCGCCTGGGGCTCCCGGACTTCTCTGCAGCAGCCAGCACCTCCCAGAGCCACCCGACCACCAGAGGCCACCTGCAGGGGACACCTACGCTGCGCGACCCCGCGAGGGACTTACGCGAGCGAGACGGTGAAGTGGAACCGCTGGCGCAGGCCTCGGAAGGTGACAAAGGACTGGGGCGGGAAGCTCCGTGTGCTGACCTCACAGTAGGGCCGCTCGAACTCGCCCGGCGGGCACACACAGTGGAAACCGCCGATGAGCAGATTCACGCAGGTGCCTCCATTCTTACACACGCCATTGGCACAGCGGCCTGAGCGGGCATTCACCTGGCAGTGCTCCCCTGGAGGACAAAAGTGAGAGGTGACACAGAGGCCAGGGGAGCCAGTGGGCCACCGAGCTGCACTGCTGGCTGTAGGAGGAAAAAAGGGACCCAGCTCCCAAGCAGGGAAGCCACGTAGCCTCCATTGCCCCTGGGCCTTGGCAGACCTGGCAGTCACACTCGACCCAAGGAAGAGCAGCATCTGCCAGTGGCCTGGGGACGGGGTTCCCCTCACAGCCCCTGGGAGGTCACCCCCACTGAGTGTGAGGGGACACATGCAGGATCTGGCCCCAAACCTTCCACGAGCCGGGCAGCCTCTCCCTCACAATGGGGCTGCCCAGAATGAGACAGGAAAGTCTCCTGCCCTCCAAGTCCCCCTTCTGGGTGTCTGCTGGCCACAGCAGAGCTTGTCCAAGACTGAGTTACAAGCCTGCCGTGCCTGCTGTCTCTCGTGCCGACCCTGCCTCGCCTGTGGTCACATCTGTCTCTCCCTCTGCTATGGATCCCCTGGGGGAGGCAGCGCCACACACCGGGCCTTCCCCACAGCCTGATCCAGCCCATGGTGGGGAGGGTTAAGCTTCCTTGGGGAGTGGCCGAGGAGGGACTCTGTCTGCCTCTCTCCAGTGCCCCAGGCCCACACTCCCAGCTCCCTACCTCTCCTCGGAAGGACGGACACGGATCCCACCATGGGCCTCACCCACACAGCCTCACTCAACCTTCATCACACCCTTAGGAACGAGTTCGCGCTGGAAATCGAGGCTTCAGCTTCAAATCCGGGTGGGGTATGAACATTTGCCCCACCCTGGGTTCGTACAAGACAATAGGTCGGGTAAGGAGGATGTCAGACTTTACCATCAATTTGGATTAATAGAAAACAAAGAAATCGGGGTCAGTGAAGAACCACAGTGGACCCCAATACCCCAGCGGGACTGAGGGTCTAGAGTACTACTGGCTCACAGCAGCGGTGCTGCCCTCAGACGCCCCCCAGTGGTCACCCAGCCTCAGACGCTGCCCCCTGTGCAGTAACAGTGCTGTCACCACAGGGCTAGGCCCAGGGGGCACAGCAGGCCGGGTGCTGGTGTCCTTGAGGGCCCGGCCAGGCCACCAAGCCCTGCTTGGCTCATGCGAGGCTCTCGACGCAGAACCTCTGTTTCAGGGAGGCTGCCCTCAGGCTGAGTCTCAGCAGGTCTCAGGGTCCTCTTGACACCCGGGGGGCACCTCCTCCGGCAGCCTCGTCTTTGAGGAGCAGAAGGGCCTGACTTGAAACCATGTGACAATCGCCAGAGACAGGCAGAGCTTCTGACCAGGAAGAGCGTCCCCTCCTCTCCCGGTGCTGCCCGGCCTTCCCCAGCACACATACAGCAGAGCACACACCCACACTGCCACACTTGTACACAGATCTGCTCACACACACGTGCACTGTAGCACACCTTCCCGTACACGGACACACCCATGGTCTCGTGTGTGGACGCCTCGCGAACACGTTCACACACCCACACCCGCACACTCACGGCTCAGACTCAAACATATACCTATGCCCTCGGACATACACACATACACAGGCACGCATGCACGCGCACACACGCACACACACAGTATGCACACCCCTATGCACAAGTGGGTGCTCCCGTCTCCCGCTCGGCAGTCTGCAGCCCTTGTAAATTCCCTGCGTTAATTTGAAGCGTGTAGCCTAAGATGTATTTCTCTTCCTTCAGACTTGTCAGATTCTCTGCTGCCTACTCAAAAACAGGAGGCATCTGTGAGTGTGCACACGGCGGGCCAGGTTAGCGGTTGGCAGCCAAGCCCAGCCCTTCCTAGAGAACGACGTCACTCTGTGGGGACCAGAGGACGTGTGGGTGCTATGCTCACCATCTGTAAGTACAGAGGCCCCAGCTACCCTGCCATGTCCTCCTGGGAGCCCTAGAGCCTGGAGGCCGGGCTTCTGCCCAGACTCTGGGTGGAAGGTAGGCCCAGCCCACACCCTGCCAGCCAGTGCTTCCTGGTCCTGCCCCGGCCTCAGATCGCAACATGGCACCCTGGGACCTTACACTCGAGCACTGGGCCACTGCTTGTCCCAGAGCCCAGCATTTCCTCTCAAAGGCCCAAGGAAGGGCCTGGCTGTGAGGACAGCTCTCATCCATGCTGCTGGGCTGGACAGGAACCTGCTTCCCCCGGGTCTCAGGCCACCTCGGAAGGGAAGATGACAAACCCACTCCCAGGGTCCCATATAGGGACAGCGGATCCACGGCTGCCTTTGACGCATCCCACAGAAAGGTCACACTGAGCCTAACAGAGAGCATTCCTGTCCCTCTGTCCAGAGAGCCCTCAAGTCTCTGTGAGGTTGAAGATGTGGCCTGCTTCCTTCTCTCATTCTGGTGAGGAGCCCATCCGTGTCCTGGCTGCCACAACAGACGGCCACAAACTGAGGCCTCAGAACTGCAGACACGTACCTCTCATGGTTCTGCAGCCAGAGTTGGAGCTCGAGGGGGGCTCCAGGAGGACGGGGCAGTGGCTCCTCGCATCCTACCCTGCTCTGCCTCTGCCTCCTCCGTGGCCGTCTTGCCTGGGTGTCCATGCCCCTGTCCTTTCTCCTACAAAGACACTGGCCACTGGACTTGGGGTCCGTCCTAAGTCTACGATGAGGTCACCTCAAGCACCGGAACTCACTACACCCGGAAAGACCCTAGTTCCCAAAGAGGCTGCACTCTGTACGGACACGGGCTGAATCCACCACAGTGGCCTCCTGTGCTCGGGCCAGAATTGCAACCATGGCACCTTCCAGCCTCTGTAAACACAGTTCCCTGAGACTGCAGTGTCCCCTGAGGACAGTCCTCCGGCTCAGTGACTACCCAGGCCCTCATCCTGCTTAGCCAGAAGAGGAGGTGCAGCCCCTCCCCTCCCCTCCCCAGTAGCCGAGCCATCTCCCCTGGCTGCCTCGAGCACCTCAAGTCTAGGCCTCAACACCCACAAGCCAGCTCCCCTTGGGGACCCCCGCATAGCATGAGGTCCCCCCATCCGAGCAGGCGTAGGTCTCAGAGCAACCCTCTCCTTGCCCCTCATCTCCCTCAACCCTCCCCAACCTCCTCCAGAGTCCTGCGCCCTCACCCTAGTGCCACCCCCAATGTCACCACACCCTAGGCAGCCCTGCACCCACCCCACTAGCACCTCACACATGTGCCACCTCGCACAGGCGGATGCTGGCAACAGCATCTCAGAACGCATCGGTCCTGCCGGCTCAGACACCCACCTCCATGAAGACCCCGCCCCACCACACCGCCCTCCAGCACGGGCCCCCATCCTCCTATTGCTGCCTCCCCTCCCCGGTCAGGATCCAAGTTACCCTGACCACAGCGGTTCCCCCAACACAGGGAACCCACCCGTGGCCACCCCAAGTCCTCTCCCCTGGCCTCTGCATGGCTTCCCAGTGCCCAGAGGCCACCCTGTGTCCCGTCCTCCAAGGCATGTGCCCAGGGCAGCTCCAGGGCCTCCTGAGCAGGTCCAGGCACCACACCTAGGACCCAGGGTCTGTGCTGTCTGGGGCTCACCCCCTCTGCTCCCCCATGCACCCCACTGGAGGCTGTGTGCTCATTCTGTCTTCCAGCCTCTGGGGGTGCAATGCAGGGTCTGCTTGGGGCCAAGTCTAAGAACACAGGGCACACAGTAGGGCCTCTCCTGTGCGTAAGATGCTGGATGAGCACATACCAGGACGGGGTGTCCAGGGACAGCCCAGCATGCAACAGGCACGGCAAATGCTTATGGGATGAAGTCAGGAAATGCCAGGATCGCCTGGTTCCTGAAGATGATTAATGCTTACACTTAATCCCCCAAGTCTCAGACCTGCACCTTCCTGTACTGGATTCTGGAAGTGGGGGAAACATGATAACGTGGTGAAGAATTCACTGCACGGTCGAGCGGGCCATTCTGTACAGTGGACCCTCCTGTTACGACCGGCCTGACATACGAACAACTTGGATTATGGCAGGAATTTTAGTTTTAACTTATGACCAAAGTCTTGATTAGGACCCAAATGTCGGCAACTTGTGCTTCCAGATGGTCTCAGGTACAGATTTAACCCTTAAAGAGTTCTGGAAGCAACGTGACAACATCCTTTCCTGTGGGGTTCATTGAGAAATTCTAGGGCAACATCCCTCTGAGGACACTGAGGTCTGCCTGTGTACAGGAGAGAGACTTTGAAGGCTGTGTAGAAGAGCCTGAGCCTTCAGTTGACTGACTTGAGTTACAACCAGCCCCAGGGAACAGACTGAGTTTGTGAGTCAAGGGTCCACTGCATGTGAACATCTGGGCTTCTGGTAAACCGGTCTGCCGGGTGTGGCCTCCTCTTTAGGTTCTGGCGCCCCCTTTCAGGCTACCCCAGGGTCTGCCAGCGCCCACAGCGCCTTCCACCTCACAGAACCTGCGATCGCCCAGTGCTCCTCAGGCCCACACATGCTCGGCCAGCCACTCTGGGGACCCTGACTTCGGTGCCTGGTGGCCATCCTCAGGCCACCACCCCTCCAGTGCAGGGATGACCTGAAGAGAGATGCTCTGTGACGGTTTGTAATTCTTACATCGTCTTATTTTAGGTCAATCGCTAGCATCAAACAGCACCAAGTCTTTCATTTTCACAGCTCTTATAAGATGCCATTTTAATGAAACAAATGTCCCCGAGTTGTATACTACCAGGATTTCACTCATCTCTCCTTTTCTAGGATCTCCCATCAAAAATAAATTTGGCGTTTCCCTGGCAGCCTAGCATTGCGCGTGGGATCGATTGCTGCTGAGTCATTCTCCGGCCTGGATAAAGCCACCCACCTCCCCCTACACCCTGACAACTGCCAGTGCCCCATCCACACCAGGGTAAGGTTCACCGGCAACCAGATAGCTCAGCTCAATAATGCATGAGGGCACGCCATGAGCTCTGCTGCCGGGGCACCGGGGGACCCAGGCCTCAGCCTCCCCATTACGGCAGCAAATGCAAAGACCCAAGAGAAATGCTGGGAAAGACGCGACAGAAAACTATTTTTGGCAGTGCTGGGATTGAACCTAGGACTTCTCCCTTGCTAGGTAAGTGCTCTACCACTGAGCTGTATCCCCAACCCCAGAAACATTCTCAGCTGCAAAAACAAGAGCTCCACCAGGCATGGTGACACATACCTATAATCTCAGTCCCCTAGGAGGCTGAGGCAGGAGGACTACAAGCTGAAGCTCAGCCTGGGCTATTTAGCAACTTAACCAGACTTTGTCTCAAAATAAAAACAGGGTTATGGGTGTAGTTCAGTGTGAAGGCTCTGGATACAATCCCTAGTATGACAAAAACAAACAGAAAAAACCTGAGACTGGATACTAAAAAATAAACGAAAAGCAATTCCCAAGAGCCAAGGTCCCATAACCTCACACACACCCCTGTCACTAGACGCCTGTCCCCCACAAGCCCTGTGGCCAGAAGGACACCGCCCTGCCTGCCCAGAGGCTGTGGCTAGCTTTAGCAGAGCCACCAACCCTGAGCCTGAGGATTGCTGGGCCCCTGGAAATGCCCCAGCTCCCCAGGGCTCAGTCACACCGCCCACCTGCAACGAGGAACTGGGGGTGGGCGTGCAGCTTGTCAGCCCGTGAATAAGGAGGGGGACAGACAGATGGCCTGGGCTTCATCGGGGAGCGGGTAGGGGACATCATGTGCGTGGGTGGCGCCGGTTCAGGAAGCTGCTCTAACAGCCCACTGCAGGACAATGCCTGGGTGGCCCAGGAGAGGGGACAGAGACCCACAGGGTCTGGCCCCATGGGTGGAGAGCACAGCCAGCTCATCACCCCACCCAATCGCCAGCAGGGCCAGGAGACACCCCCGGAGAGGAAGGGCAGATCAAGCTTTGCCAACTTAAATTTTTAAGCAAATAAAAAAATGATCCCCTCTTAGTCTAAGAAATAGCTAAGGGCCTTGAACTAGAAAAACTAGAATTTCCAAAGGCAGAAAGAGTAGAATTCAGGCAGAAGGCATGGAAGCCGGAAGTTGAGGGAAGATTAACAACTGACAAGGAGCAGAGAAAGAACAGGGGTGGGTGACAGAGCCCGGGGATCACAACGAGGGTGGGTGCAGTGGGGTCCTTAGGCACAGTCACACAAACCCGAATACAGCACAAAGCCCACCCAAGAGCTCAGCTGTAACACGGAAGGTCAGGACATGAAGAGGGACCTCGTGTCTCCACAAAGAAAAGGCAACCCGAAATGCAGCTCACCGCAGAAGCTTCAAGATGCCAGGAAACACAACGACAGGCAAAATGGGGACATTACAGGGTTTGGGAGAAGGGAGGTGTCCGTCAGAAATGGTTACACACTGTCCATGCTGGCCCACTGATCCTTTATACACCCACCTGCTCACCGTTCACCCAAATACCCACCATATTTCCATTCACGCATCCGCCCATCCGTCCATCCGCCCATCCGTCCATGCGCTCACTCACCTCCTATCCATCCATCCACACACATCCACCAACTACCCATTCTCTCACCCACTCACCTACAATTACTCATCGACCACCCACTTACCCGCGCATCCATTTAGCCTCCATCCACTCGTCTGCCCACTCACTTACCCAACCATCTCTCCGTCCTCCGTCCCTCCACTCATCTATTTATACACCCATCCATCCACCCACTCACCAAGCCATCCACCTACTCCTCCCTCGCCCAACCATCCAGCGTGGGCACTGGTGTCACAAGAGAAAACAAGACAGATTCCTGCCCTGTAGAGTCCCCATCTGGGTTACAAGGTAAAACGTTCAGGAAAGTGAGGAAATGACCCCAAAGTCTTGGAGCAGATGGGAAAATGAACAGGGAGCGAGAAAGAGGTGTGGGCATCAAAGCAGGGGGAGGGACATCAGGGGAGGGGAGGGCGGCCCATCAGGGTCAGTCAAGGTCCCAACAGTGGACACAGCTGAGGCTGTAACCAGACCTGGGGCTCCCGCCCAACCAAGAGAACTCCAACCAGACCTGAGGAAGACCCTCTGGACCTGTGACACACATGCAAGCAAACACACACATCCACACCCATGCACACCTGTGCGTACACCACACACACACACACACACACACACACACACACACACAGGGCAACCACAGATCAGGCCAAGGCAGAGCCCAGCCCTCTCCTGTCCAGCCACATGGGACCGAAGCAAGACCAGTAGAGGCTGCAGCCACCGGGTCCTCCATTCAACGTGAGAGCTGCAGGAGGCAGCTGGACAGGTGACGGAGAGACGGACGGACAGACGGAAAGGACAGGGCCACTCAGCCACGCTGGAACCCCAGCTGCTTGAACAGGTGCCCTCTGCAGCAGCCTCTCCTCCAGCGTCACAGTGCCATCGCCAGCAACCTCCCTGCAGGGCAAGTCGCAGCACGTAGTTGTGCAGAGGCGTAAGGAAGGGTCGGAGAGCGTAACATCACACAGCTGCCAGGGCAGAGGCAGGAGTGGCACCTACACCTGCCCAGCATCCCACTTCCCAAAAATGCACCGCAGGAGGGGATGCTGGGGGAAAACCTGGGGACGGGGGCCCAGCACCCCTTCCACCAAACTCCAGAAGTACCACTGCCAGGAACAGAGGTATCCTGAGCAAGCTACTGACCAGTGCCTCAGTTTCCCTGGCTGTGTATCCATCGCTGAAGGCCAGGATTACTGTCCCAGCACCTAAAAGGCCGAGTGTGGCGAGGGGAGGCTCATTCTACAGCGGTCTGAGCTGCCATCCTCATTCTGCTCAGTCTGCCTCCGCCTCTCTGCACACCCTGTCCCTGTCCCTGTCCCTGTCCCTGCACCCTTCCTTCTTCCCCATTCCATTGGGCCCCTCCCTGGGGAGTCTTCAGCTTTGTTTGGTTTCTTGACCACATCCCGGTGACTCTCTGGGCACCAAGTCCCCTCCTTGATCCGGCCTGGCCCCTCCCACCTGGCCAGGCTACCAGGAAAGGCCCCAGGTGAGGCGACACCTGCCCACTCCTCCTACCGCCTGGAGAGCGGGGGGAGGAGGGGAGGCTGTGGGCCGTGACCAGGGCAGCCTCCTCCGATGACTTCATCAATGTCTTTGAAGCAAATTCCCAGAACTGTAGACACACCCGCTGTTTAAAAAATGAGTAAAACACACATTCCAGAGGCAAAAAACCACGATTCCTGCCTATCCACCACTGTGCTGCGCTTGACTTGCGGACACACCTGTGCAGCAGGGACCCAGTGGGGGCTGGGCCTGAGTGACAGGCGCCGCGTGCTCCCCGCCACTCAGGCCGCCCCAGGCCCACTCTGGGACGCTGTCTCCCAGGCAGGGCACTGCTCCCGACCTTCCCCTCTTCAACGACCCACTCCTCATGAGCTTAAGCGGCCCCTGCAAGGTGGATCCCTGTGCCTACACCTGGGGTACGTGATTTAGAAGAAAACAGCCACTCGGATACACAACAACGCCCAGCTGTGCGGTCCCATCCTAGAGTCAGTCCCCTGACAGCAGACACAGACACAGCAACAGACATCAATGGAGCCAAGAAGAGAGGAATGGGGAATAATCCAAGTATCAGAGAAGCTCATTTTCCTAGGGGAAAGATTCCGTTCCTGCTTTGTTTGAGGTTTCAGTTGCAGGCCGGGTAATGATTTTCACATTAGTGTTAATTAACGCTCAGGTTTAAACACTAACGTCAGCTTTGCTTGAATACTCAGCCCAGCTGCAATCCTGACGAGGGTCGTGCTGGCCAGCAGCGTCTCCTCTGCACTCAGGGGACGTCGCTCCACAGGGCCACAGGACATGGCTCGGCACAGACAGAGCAAGGCCTCTGCAAATGCTCAGGAGGTGCAGGATCCGGGGTAGGGGTCATTTCGTGCATTAAGGTATCACCAGGTGATAGGAATGCCACCACTCTGCTACGTGAATGCCAGGCAGAATGCAGAGTTACAGCCATGTCTGCATTAACAACAGGACCAAAGGAAGCCAGAATATAACCTAAAAAATTCTCCACGAGCAGACAGGTGATTCAATTTTTACACCAAATGTTGCTCTGGCCTTAAACCTGCCTCTGGCCCTGGACGGTGCCGAGCTCAAAGCCAGCACTACGGAGCGTCTCCCAGAAAATGACCCACCCCAGGGAAACCCAGCTCAAGGAGCACCTGGCCACACTCACAGACCGGGCATCCTGGGTGTGCAGAGCCGTAAGACAGCCGTGGGTACCTTGTTCCTGTTAGATTTCCCTCGCCTTAAAATGGCCGTTACTCCCCTTCCCACAACGCCCTGCTTCTCACCTAAAAAGATGGCTTCTCCCACCTACCAAAGGACAGCCTTCTTCCCATGATGCCGCTTCTCCTGCCAAAAAGTAACCAGATACTTGCTACCTCTGAGGAAACAGTGATGTCAGAGTCCCTTCCTAGTGATGTCACAGGCTCCTCCAATCCCTTGATACAACCTCACTTAACTCCACCCCAGCTTCTATAAGCCCCACCCCAGTCCTATAAAAGACGCTCTGTGTTCTGCCATAGTACTCTCTCTCCTTTGACTGGAGACAGACGAACAGGTGGTCCCTACAATAAAGGCTTGTAGTGGCTCTGGTCTGGTCTTGGTTTTCGGAATTTTTACCTGACAGTCCCCTGGCCACATAAGGACCACTGGTAGGACTTGCTGAAATGTAGACAAGTGGCCCAGGGTCCCACATGCAGAGATCAAGGATAAACCTAACCTTAACAAATCAGACCAGGCCAAGAGCACTCCGGGGTGGGGGTGCCCAGACTCAAGAAGGACAGTGACATGCAGGCCCACATCTTCCCTCCTTGGCCCAAAAGCAGCTGAACTGACCTTACACTAGAAGCCCTCACCAGTGACAGGTAGTTGCCACTCAGGAGTGCACCCATGGGGGACTTCAATCCAGAGTGGTCAGTTGCCTGTTCAGGTCACCCGGAAGTGGTCAGGGAGAGGGGAAAGCCTCACAGGAATGTGGGACACAGGAGTGGGTGTTCCAGTTCACTGCCCTGAGCTTGCAGTAGCCATGGGGGACTCGGCCTCTGGGAAGGGACCCAGGAGACGGGCAGGGGCTCTGTCCCTTCCAGCTCAGTATTGAAGCGACAAAGCAGGTGCTCTGAGCACAGCGTAGGACACATGGCTGACCTCATGGACGCACTCTGGCCCACGTGGACAGGGGCAGCTCTCCGGACCTGGTCTCACCTGCACACACAGCCTACCATGCACGCCGTACACCTATACACAGCCTACTGTATGCACCATTGGTCCACACACCATGCCTAATGCGTGCCACACACTTGCACACCGTGCCTCCTGTATGCTGAAGGCACCCACTCCCGTGCCTTCTGTGTGCCTGCACCGCACTGGCTGTGCGCGCACACTGCTGGACAGAAGATACTGACATCTGCCTTCACAGAGCATCCAGTTCCGAAGACAGGGAGGGTTCACACGGCTCACAGACCTGCAGGGCCTGGCCTTTGCAGCAGGGACCGTCCTGTGCACTGCAGAACAGGAAGCAGCAGCCTGGAGCTCCATATCCCCGGCTGTGACAACCAAAGCCACCTTTGGATCTTGTCCTGTGTCCCCTGAAAGGGCAAATCACCCCTGGCTGAGAACCACTCGGAAAAGTGCTTTCACATTCTGTACTGAAATTTCTCTACTTATAAAATGGGGCCACAGAGCCAATGTGAGAACTGAGTGAGACAATACAGGCAGCATTGTCCAGGCCAGTGACCAACACGGCGACGGGTTCAATAAACTTTTCCTGCAAGTTAGCACCGACTGAGGAGTGGGGACCTGGAGGCCAGGGAACCTCAGCCCGTGAGCGGAGCAAGGAACAGACAAGGAACTTGGGCCGCTCCACGTGAGGAACCCCACGTGCACCAGCGGTAAAGAAGCCTTGCGGACCCTTCCCAGAGCAGGGCACAGCGACCGAGGCAGATGTTGATGGGGGCACCTGACAGACAGGTGGGTGGGAGGGAACATGCTCCAGACAGAGGGACACCGAGGAGGAAGCGGGAGACAGGAAGGAGGAAGGCCGCATCCCCATCGGGAACCCAGGGCCACGTCCTCAAGGAACTTAACCAAAACCTCAACGTTTAGAGAATGAGAGGGGCTGAGGAGAGAGGAGGCAGGTTGTTCTGGGACTTCTGCGGGGTGGAGAAACTGGGAGGGCAGCTCTCTGTCCCCATCCCTTTCAGAGTGGAGCCAGCAGCCCTCTTCACCCCACAAAGACCAGGGGTCCCCGTGGGAGCATCTTAAGGCCAAGGTGGATTCAGAAACACAAAGGGGCAGTCACCGCACTTTGTCCGGCGTCAAATTCAAGAAATTAATTTGGTGCCTTCCTCTGCCGGCTCCTGCCAGGCCTCCTGTCCAGCAGCCCAGGAAGCCAAGGGGTACAGCGCCACTTGGGACGATGCCAACCCTGCTCCCGCAAGGCCCAGAGCTCAGCTTACCAGGCAGTGGTAATGAAAGCCATGTGACGACAGCGGGACTGTCATCGTGAGAAAATAAGCGCAATTACCTCCACGCAGAGGGACCCCTGCTTGAAAGGCAGAAAAGGGAGAGAGGGAAGAAGAGCATGCAGGAAAAAGAACCAGTCTTAATTAGGCTTATCTGCAGGGAAACTCACAGGACACTCTCAGTAGCCAGAGATTCAAATTAGTCTCCTGCCAATCACAGAGTCTCTGTGCTCCCGCTGGCGATGACAGCCACAGGCCGTGCCTTCTAAAAATGACCCTCACAATGAAAGGAAAATTGGGGAGCAGCAGAAGTCAATCACTTCCCCCACGGGTCAACCTGTGTTCCAAGGGCATGTGAGAGTCCATTTCCTAGTGACTCCCTGCCCCAGGCGAGGCCTGAGCTCACCCTACCTTGCTGCTCTCCAACAGACTGAGGCAGACAGAGCCCAAGTTCAAGGGCAGCCTGGACCCACGGCCCTAGGCCAATGCCTGGTTTCAGGGCTGCCATGTTTAGATGCTACCCCACGGATGGGAGTGGCGGGTGCCGGGGGTCCAGATGCACAGATGAACGTGGGTCATCCACCCAAACGGGGAAGGTGACGTCTGGCTGTGTACGCTGCCCTGGCATACAGCAGGCACCCAATAAATCACGCAGCACGAAGGAAGGCTGCAGACTTGCTGACTGTGCTCTGGGATGGTGGCCTCGGCTGCTTCCTCTGAAGCAGGGGTTCTGGGGAAGCAACGCTCATCCAGTCTCGTGGCGGGAATTTCTGGGGACGGGAGCTGCTTCCCAGGGCCGCCCAGGCAGGCTGGGTACCGCGGAACAGGCGCAGACGCTGGCGTGAGGGTTTGGCAGAAGGGTAGCATGGAACAGCCCCACCCCAAGTGCAGCCCAGGGAGGGGTTCAGGAGAGGAGCCTCTGGCCTCAGGTGTGGGCTGTGTGGTCTCCTACACCTCTGCCTTCCTTCCTTCCTGCCCACAGCCGCACCAGGAACTCCCTAAGTACCTGCTAATACCTCCAGCCCTCGCAGGAAGTTCAGGAAAGAGGTGGATGAAACCCCACAGGGTAACGATTCCTCAGGTCTTTAGACTAAACTCATTAATCACGGGCACAGTCCACAGAAAGAGTTCAAAGCCACCTCCGGAATAAATCAAGCCACCGCTAGTCCCCAGGGAGCTTTCCAAACAGCATCGATTTCCACTGGGACCACTGTGAACTTGGTTTCCAAATGGGCCATAGTTCTACGTAGCAGGCGATCAAAACCCACAGCAAGATGTATGGCTGGGAAGGGAAGAGCGTGTGTTTGGGAACTGCTCTCGGGTTGGCTATTTATTTTTAAAAACCAGCCACTGGCTGCATTGGAAATGATTTATCTTTGCGATGAGTCAGGACGTGTCCCAGGAAGTAAGTCTTCAGAGGCAGGAAGGTGAGTCACTTTCTACGGTGACAAGGAGGCATGAAAACGACCGACAACACCTTTCGGAACCCAAACGATTAACAGCTTAGGATTATCACCCCTGCTCCACTGTCGTGCACAAACCATGTTACACCTAAAATCTGGAATAAAGCGCTGTCACTTAGCCAGGCACGGTGGTGCACACTTGCGAGCCCAGCTACACAGGAGGCTGAAACAGGAGGGACCAAGTTCAAGGGTAGCCTGGGCAACTCAGTGAGACCCTGTCTGAAAAAAAGAGGGTAGGGTGGGATTGGGGATGTAGCTCCGTGCTCCCTGGCTTCAATCCCCGTTACTGCAAAAAGAAAAAAGTACTTTATGAAATCTGGAATAAAGTACTCTAATTTTAAAATCACTTATAACAGGGCATGGCCTCTGTCCACCCAGGTGGGGTCACTGCAGCCTTCGCCTGATGGACTAGAAAGCGGGAACTTCAGTCTGCGGGGACCAGCAGGAAGCAGATTTCCCGAGCACCCCGCCCATGGGAAGCACCGCTTCCGAGAGGGGCTCCAGGGCCGCGGAGCGGGCCCAGCCCTGCCCCTGTCCTCTGCCCACGGCGGACCGCGGCACCTACCCGTGAAGTC
>NW_022900931.1:3218545-3245756 GCF_012274545.1 Fukomys damarensis | reverse complement strand
CTCGGTCTCGCAGTAGTCGCCCGTGAAGCCGGGCGGGCAGCGGCAGCGCAGGCCGGTGATGGGGTGGATGGGCCGGAAGAGCACGGTGGTGGAGCTGACGAAGGGCGCCGAGCTGTCGAAGCGCAGCACCGACACGCACTTCATGTAGTTCTCGCACGGCTCGCGTAGGCAGATGTTGTCGTCGAAGGGCAGCACGCGCTGGGCGGAGATGGTGGCGAGCAGCGTGCGGTTCAGGTAGATCTGCTCCTGCAGGTCCTCGGACGGGAAGAAGCGGCCGCGCACACCGCCGGGCAGCAGCGCCGAGAAGGTCACGTTCAGGATGTTGGAGCTGACGTCCGTGTCATTCTGGATGTTGAAGACGAAGACGTCGTCCTTGGTCGTGGACAGCACCGTGGCCACCCCCTCCACGAACAGGGACAGCAGCGGGGAGAGGAACCTCTCCTGAGACATGTTCTCCAGGCGCACGGTGATGCTGTTGGTCAGCATGTCGTCCGTGATGATGGTGACACGCAGGGTGCACAGGGCCGTGATGCTGTGGATGCCGTCTGCAGGACACAGGGGCAGTAGGGTCACTCAGATGTCTGGGGAGTCACGGCACCGCTCCCCGGTCCCGTCTGACGGCCATCTGGCCTCCTAGCACAACCCCCATCTCGGCCCTCTCTTCAAGAGGCCCTTAGGGACCCCAAACCACAGCGACCACCCTGCTTCAGCCCAAAGCTCCCCGGCCGGGTGCCCTCACCTGCCTCCTCGACCCCTGCCCGGGAGGCTGCTCCTGCCTCAGACCTGAGAGGCGCTTGCCACGGCTGGGTGAACTGCCCCATGCTGCCCCCACACAGCTGCCTGTGTGCTCTGCCCCCCAGTTTCTGCAGGGCTAGGCCCCTACAGGCAAAGACAATCTCTGGCCCTCTGGGTGCTGCCCAGGACCCTCTCCCCACTAGATTTTGGGACGTGGTGAAAAAGTTTTGGGTCCATTTAGAGGACGCTGTCAGGTGACAAAACCTGGAGGCCCCTTTGTCTTGCCAACCCCAGCGTGGACCTGACAAGGTAACCCAGGATGCACTGAGCCCCGGGAGCAGCAGAAGCTCCTGATCCTGAGGCCACTCCTCTCCAGCACCCAGAGCCACGGCTGTTCCCAGGAGGGACTTCGGGTCACCTAACTTGGCCACACCGCAAAGAAACGTCACCTCTCCACAGCTGGGTACTCCGGTCATCACGGCCAGGGTGGGAACCCACCAGACCCCGCATCAACAGATGGGCAAATGCAGAGGGAGAGAGGCCAAGTGCTCTACCCCGAGTGTGTTCCCGGCTCCCGTCACTTAGAGAAACCAAGCCATGTACCCAACTCAATGGCTCCTGGGTCCTTGTACGACCTGCGAGGCTGAGTGTAGAACAGAGAGCAGTGTGTGCGCAGCCTCGACCTGGGAGGCCCCAGCTAAGCCTCAGACTCACACTCTGCCCATAGCCTCCA
The DNA here is from genome assembly GCF_012274545.1 of Fukomys damarensis. Taxonomy (NCBI): domain Eukaryota; kingdom Metazoa; phylum Chordata; class Mammalia; order Rodentia; family Bathyergidae; genus Fukomys; species Fukomys damarensis. Next base: position 3,244,288 of record NW_022900931.1, on the reverse strand, counting down.
GAGCAGCAGGGTGTGGGGACTCCTGGCTCCCGACCACCCAGAGACAAAGAGTGAGAACCATGGGCCAGTGGTCACTGTGAGGAACAAGGAAGCGCAAACACAGGGAGAACTGAACAGGCCACGGGCGCGGTGGTGCCAACCTCAAGGATGGCTGCCCCTTCCTTCCCTGGCATGGGAGAGCCACGCCCATCCAGAGGTGGCTTTTATCCCTGCCCTCCGTCCAAGAGCTGGACCCGAGACTGCTTCATCCCACAGTGTGGCAGGAGAGACAGGCGGATTCACAGTTCTGCCTCCTTCCTCCTGGTGCCTGGAGGCCATGTGGAGGAAACCACGTGGGGAAAACAAGACACTCCTGTCCAGAGCCACGGCTCAGTGAGGTCCCAGGCTGCCCTTGCCTGGCTCTTGCAGTGAGGACCCAGCACTAGGGATGCAGGGACGATCGATCGACAAACCCCACTTGTTCCTGCACAGAGCTGCGTGATCTGACTTTATTCTCATGTTTCTACCTGTCTCTGCCCCCAGTCCCCGAGGAATGAGAACCTGTGGGTCTGGTTCCCGCTGCGACGGTCCCACCTAGAGCCACTGCCGGCACCCAGTGGCTGCTGGGTAAACATCTGTGGAAGGGGACCGTGGGAAGGGCACAGATGGAGGCGTCCCCGGCGGCTTCCCCACTGAAACAGCAGCACTGAGGCTGTTTTCCCATGCAAGCTACTTTTTTTGATAGCTGTTTGGTTTTTCTTTGCAAACGTCCATTACAATAGCACAAGTCGGATGCTGTGTGCTTCCTGGAGGCAACTGTTACAAAACGTCCTTTTATCTTTTTGCGGGGGAGGGGATCAAGCTCAGGACCTTGCGCTTACAAGGCAGCCACAGTGCCATGGAGCTAAATCCCAGCCCAACATCCTTTTCACCTTAAACCACATGTGCAGTCATCTGCTCTGACCTCAGATGCAAAGGCTGTACTGATTCTAAGCTAAACCCCAGGCCTTCTTGGGATACCCTGGGGGGGTCCCCAGGACCTAGCCCTCACATGGGCAGCCCAGAGGAGCTGGACTAAGCTGGAACAAGGAACTCCGTTCTAGAAATGCATGCGGTCACACAGGGACAAAGCAACGATGTGACCAGAAAACGGTATTAAATATTAACTAGCCCTGTACTAGAAAACACAGCACACGCCCTGCTAGTGACCCCCACATTAACTTCTCTGAAGACCAGGACTGTCCTGGACCCCAGGTTCCGGTTCACAATGAATCTGAATCAGCTGCAGTCGGATGGGGTGGTTTCTTCGGGACACAGACCCAAGCAGCCTTGGAGGCCCGGCTGACACAAAGCACAGCCCGCCCAGGTCAACACACAGGGCAGGACAATGGCCACCTCCCGCTGTTATGGGGACAGACTCAGATAACAGGGCATTAGAAGGAAAAACACTTTCACACAAAGCAAACGAACACTTGCACGTGAGTCCAGGGAACCACAGGCACATTTTCCTCAGTGTGGACCATGGTCCTGTTTGCACCAATGAGATTTTATCTCTATTCACTTATTCATTTATGGGTTGGGGGATTGAATCCCGGGTCTTTGTACTGAGACCTGAGAACGCTTCCTCCCACGGTGTGGCAGAAGGGACAGGTGGATTCCCTGTTCAGGCGTCATGAGAACCAGAAGTTCTGCCTGTGGGGCTGGGCTACATTTCCAGTCATTTTTGAATTTTTGATTTGGAGGCAGTCTCACTAAGTTACACAAGCGGGGCTCCAACTTTCAACCCTCTTGCCTCCGTCTCCCCGGACACTGCAATTACAGACAGTCATTTGCCACCACGCCCAGCCATCAATGGTTTTGTTTTTAAAAAATTAACCTTTCACTTCAGAACAGAGTTACAGAAAACTTGGGCAGACCCTGGAGAGTCCCACAGACCACACACCCAGGGTCCATCTCATCAACAGGACTGCACTCACGTAGGACACTGAATGCCGACACATTCTTCAAAACCCACACCCAGCTCAGCTGCCTCAGTTTCTTCCACTGTCCCTCTCCTTCCCAGGTGACACTGGCCACCACTCTCGGTGTCTGCAGACCTGGCAGTTTGAGGGACTCTGCTCAGGTCTTCGGGGGAACAGGAAGGGGATCTGTGCTTCCTCCTGACGCCTCCTCTGTGTGTTAGTTTCTGCAGGAGTACGGGCCATTCACAGAAGCCACAGAAGCCCGTTCAACTGGATGTCGCTAGGGGCCACGTGGCTTGTGACCCACCTGCATTCAGGGGCATCTTCCAAGGCTGCAAGGATGGTGCCGGGGACCAGCAGCCCCCACAGCTCCGCAGCACTCAAAACCAGGAAAGATGGGTCCCCACACTGTCCCCCAGACAGCGAGAAGCAGGTAACACAGGTGGCACAGCAGGTGCATCCAGGGGGTGCCCACAGCAGGGGATCTGTTCCAGCCTGGTCTACACAGGGTGGGGCACGTATGACCCTCGGATGTGTGTTAGGGCTGGGTAGGGAGGTGAGGGGTGGCCCCGGTGCAGGAGAGGCAGGAGATGGAGCTGCAGTGCAGGACCTGGTGGCAGGTGACCTAGCCCTGGGTTGGGGGCATTGGGGCCAGCTCTGGGCCACCCCAAAGCAGGGGGAGGTGGGGCCCAGGATGGGGGGAGTTTGCAGCACAAAAGGCAGCTCATGCAGGAGGGTGCTGGTCTCCTCAGCAGTCACACTGAGCACTTACAACAGACATCTGGCCTCTTGGTTCTGGGGCCAGGAGCCTGTAGTCCAGAGTTGGCTGGGCAGGAACCCACTGCGGGCCCGAGGCAGGATCTGTCCCTCTCCCCTCCCCCGGGCCTGGTCTCACCGGCTCTCCTTGTCATCCTGGGTTATGTGGTATCTGTGTGTCTGTTTGTTCTCCTTAAAAGGACACTGGACACAGATGAGGATTCGTCCAAAGCCAGCACTGTGTCACTGCAATGCTCATGCTGACATCTAGTAGGACCCTGTTTCCAAACAACATCTCACTCTGAGGCTCCTGGTGGATCTGAATTTGGGGGACGCCATTCAATCCAGGGCAGGGGGAATGTGGAACGAGCAGAGGCCAGAGCCATAGAGGTGGGGTGTGAGGTCCCCCAGTGGCTGGTGCCTCCTTGAGGGCTCCTGGCCCTGCAGGTCCTGGCCAGCTCTTCATGACCCGGGCAGGGAGGACTCCTGGCTGCCCCCCTTCAAGCCAGGTGACTATGCTGATGTGATTTTGCTCTCCACAGGGCAGGCATGGTTTCTCAGGCCAGACTGAAGCCGGATGACATGTGTGACATTTGGCTCCTGGCTTCCTCTTTTCTGGTTAGCAAACGCTGAATTCAAACCCACATCTCCCAAGTCTCAGTTCCTGTCACAGACTCAAGGTGACAGGAGTGTGTGGGTGGGATGAACGCTGGTGGGCGAGGGCCGCTGCTCCTCCACCCCATCCTACCCAGAAGGAGGAGGGCACAGGACGGGACAGCCACACCGGAGTTGGGTCTCTGACGCCCCAGGTGTCATGGAACAACCAGGCTGATCTCGCTGGGTCGGGGACAAATCATGTTTATCCTGTGGCCAAGCTGCCAGTACCAAAGGGGCAACAGGGCTCTGCCTGGTGCCAGGGGGTACAAGGGCCAGAGCCAACTACCCTTCACCCACCCCCACCCTGCCCCTTCTCCTGCTGCCTTGAGGCTCTCCTTGTCTGGACCCAGGTACACACCTGAAAATTTCCCCGCTGCTGCAGCTGCCAGGGGGTGGGGGGCCACAGGGCGGGTCTCAGGCAGCCAGCGCCAGCCCCACCTCCCTGGCTCAGGCCTCAGCCCCAGAGCCTCCTCTCGTGACGCCCCAGGCTCCGGGTCACAGTATGGTCTGTGGCCGTCAGCTTCCTGCACCCACATCAATTCCAGGCCTCCCCGCTGCACCCCCGGCCCCTCCTCCACCTGTACCCATCTCTGCACCTGTCCCCAGCACCAGTTTCCATGGGAGCCACTTGGTGTTTCCCTGCCAGGGGCCTCTCCTAGTCCCCAGCCTGAGCCCAGCAGCTGTTACAGCCCATGCTAGACATTGTGAAAACAAATACTCCTCACCTAGAAAGCTCACGCCCTGGTCACCCCCCCCATGAGGTTAAAATAACAACTCCTGCCCAGTGTGGGGGTGCAGGCTTGTAATCCCAGCTGTTTGGGAGGCTGAGTCAGGAAGATGGCAAGTTTGAGTCTTACTTGGGAAACTTAATGAGAGGTTGTCTCAAAATACAAAATAAAGGCTGTAGCTGTAGCTCACCAGTAGAACACATGCCTAGCTAGCAAGTGTGGGGCCCTGCATTCTATCCCTAGCACAAAAATCAAGATAACAACCCCTGCTGGCTGCTGGAAAGTGACAGTGACTTCTGACAGGCCAGGACTGCTTGCTCAGCGCCGCCCTTCTCTGGCCTCCCACAGACACGGCAGGCCAGGGACTGCCCTGGCCTCACTGAGAACTCAGTGGATTGGCCCCAGACTATCCCCATCCTCTTATTTGCTCAGGGAACCGGGGACACAGTCCCCCAAGCCTTCGGATTGGATTCTTCAAGACAAAACTGTCTCTCTGAGAAGCCTTTCCATTAAGAGTAAAGGATCAGTACTTCCAAAAGCTAAATGTAGAATTCCCACAGGACCCAGAATTCCACTCCTATTTGCAACTGAAAAGAACTGAAGATGTGGTCATAAAAACTCCTACATGATGGACCAGCAGCATCATTCCTGGCAGCCAAAAGGTAGAAACCCAAACATCCATTGGCAGACCAATAAACAAAGTATGGCCCCAGTGTACCATGGGACATTACTCAGCCATGTGACCCCAGTGCACCATGGGACATTACTCAGCCATGTGACCCTAGGAGATGACACGTCCAGTATGGGCAAATCCAGAGGCAGGAACCAAACTGCAAGGTGCCAAGAGCAAAGGGCAGAGGGGGCCAGACTGGAGCCAGTTCCTGGTGACACCAACACTTCAGAACCAGACAGGTGGTAGCTGCACCACACCGTGGATATACTGAATGCTACTGAATTGTTCACTTCAAATGTGAATTTTATCTATGGGACTGTCATCTCCACTTTAAGAAAGCAAAAAGAAAAGAGATAAGATCGTGGTTCTTAATAAAAATGTTTCATTTTTTTCTGTGAGATTATTCAAAAGGAGAAAAGCATTTTACGAAGGAGTTCCCTAACACCCAGCAAATGAGCAAAGTCACAGGAGACAGACTGTTGTGAGGGCCAAAGCCACCTTCTCCTTTAAAAGCTGGGAAGCCAACTGTGCAGGGTGGCACACTTCTGTAATCCCAGCACTTTTGGAGGCTGAGGCAGGAGGATTCAAGTTTCAGTGCAGCCTGGGCTACTCAGTGACTTAGCGAGGCCTTGTCAACATAAAACATAAAAAAGGGCTGGGGACGTGGCTACGTGGGAAGGCCCTGGGTGCAATTCCCAGCACTGCAAAACAGAACTAAAACAAAATGAAAAGCCATCCAGAGCCAGAAAGCTCTGCCAGTCTTGGAATTGCCAGACTCGCTCCCGTGAAAATACCGAGCTCCTGATGAGGGAGGCTGCCCCCACCACAGACCGGTCAGATGCCACAGGCTGCCAGAGGTCACACAGAGTTTTGCCAGGGCCCCTGCTTTCCTCTTTCAGCTACTCACAGACAACGTGCTGACATCCATCTGCTGAAGAAATGTCCACACCAAACGCCACACTCGGGGACAGCTGGTGATCACAAACCGAGACCAAGGCCATGCTAGGGTCAGCAGAGGGGAGCCTGGGCAGGGTCTCCACACAGCTCCGAGACCTCAGGACGGTACCTCAGGCTGGCTCCCCACAGCATCCCCAGCCTGGTCCCCTGGGCGCCAATGGCTCCCCCAATCCCCAACGCAGACAGTAACGATCAAGCTGGTCCTCAGACACTGTCCAAGGTCTACACCTGTCCACCCCTCCCCTGGCACACAACGCAAACGCTCTGGAGCCCTTGAGATTCTTGGGGAACACGAGAAGCCCAGGCAGAAGCTGGACCTGGGGCTTCCCCATGCCAGCTGGGCCCCAAGGGTGGTGCTGGTTGGGCCAGCGGGGAGCCATCCAGAGGGACTCTTCCCATCCTCTCCCAGCAAGCCGGGCCAAATCCCCTCAGGCAAAGATTAAACCAAATGTGGACTTAGAGAACAAGCAAGTGCCTCAGGCTGAGCCGAATGATGCCAGGCAACGTGATAAGGTGGCCCGAGCACCTTCCAAGGGACAACCATATGTCAACCAGCTGTAGCCGGCCCACGAGTGTCGCATTCACTCCTGCTCAGAGGCAGCTGCTGCTGGCCAGGCACCTGGGACCATGGGAGGCACAGAAGGTCCCGGGCCCCAACGCCTCCTCCACTGGGCTTCTCATGCAGCCGTCAAGACAGGCGGGGAGTCGTCACCCTGAAACCACGCAACCGGGTGGTGGAGGAATTTGTACTTCCTGGAGCTCAGAACATGAGCAAGGGACATGAACCTCCCGATGCTCACCTTCCTGCACCAACACCAGGGAGGCCACAACACAGGCGGTGACAACCGCGGACGGTCTCTTCGCTTTGGGTCATGGTCTGTGGCCAAATGAATTTCTGCAAAACTTGTTTTGGTTCTCAGAGCCCTTGGAGGACCCCACGGCGTGTGCCAGGTCAGGCCACATGCACCGATGCCATCCTTTGTAGCCCGTGGGTGTGCAGGGTACATGATTTCATCTATTTGAATTATTTCCAAACAATAAAATCCTTTACGTTAGGCATGGGATGGACAGTGTCGGACTGGAGGGAGGAAGGAGGGTCAAGGTGCTAGCCTGAAGGGACCCTGTCTCCAGGACAGCAAACCCAGAAGGCAGGTAGGGTCATCCGCCAGTCTGGAATGGACATAAGGTATTTAAAGAATGGTCACAAATGCTTTCACAACAGGTGAGACCTGGGAGAGCCCGGAGAGGTGCCCACCAAGGGAGCTTTAGGCTCAGTGCTGCTGTGGGACCCCCCAAGTAGGGCCAGAAGGGCCATGTAGCATCCATCTGGCCCTCCCAGCAGCGGCTCCCAGACACTCCCTCTGGAACACAGCAGCCAGGCTGTAGGAGGCCCGGTGCACAGGTGGCTGTGAGAGCTCCGGGCCAGCCCAGCCCTCAGTCGCTCTGCCCAAGACCCCGACACAAGAGCCCAAGCGATGTGAGACCTGGGCCTAGGATCCTGTACAGGGCCAAGTAGGAAACAGCTCTTGAGGCTATGCAGGTGACATAGTAGCAGGTGACAGCAAGAGTTATTTAGGAGAACAGGTAGGCCCAAAGTCACCAACTACTGCTCCAGACAACCTGCCCGGCCACTGAAGTTTGCCTGTCATTCAAGTCCCCCCAGCAGAGGCTCTAAATCCCATAACCGCAGCCTGCAGGCAGGACAGAGTGGCTGGTGCTTCACACCAGAGTTGGGGATGGCTGTGACGCAGGTGCTAGCTGGAACCAGGCCTCTTTGGAGTTGGTGGAGACGGGCTCTTGGGTGTCAGGTGTGCGCTCAGAGCCTGATCCAGGCACACGGAGTCTGGGTGGCTATGGGAACAGGCAAGGCCACCCCAAGAGAGGGGAGGGAGCGAGAGGAGAGGCTGAGGTTAAGGGGGAAGAAGGGCAGGGTGGGACCCAGGGGAGCTCAAGCACGGGGGTGCCTGGGGCCCCCAGGGAGATGGGGACCAATAGCTGCCCACCGGACCTTAGATACTGGTGTGAGGCAGGGACGGCCCACTCAGCCAGCCACCTGCTCTGGGACCTAGAGCAGGCTACTTAAACTACTCCCTGCCTCAGTCTCATCTGCAGATGGAGACAAATGGCTTCCTACAATCCTGGGAGGACGGGAAGAGCCTCACCAAGCTTTGTCACTTATTATCCATTAGCCAGTTTCACTCCAGCAAGGTGGCCAGAGATGGTCTGCTATCAGTGATGAGGGTCGGAACCCAGGGGGGCTCAGGACTGTGTCCAAGACACACGGGCATCCGGGATATGGGCTGCAATGTTCCTCCCCGCCATGAGGCTGGTGGCCTTCGTGCACGTATTCAGCGGTTTCATATCCACACTTTCCAGATAAAATAATTATTAACTGCACAGGCTGAATGAGGACAGGGAGCTGGGTGGCTTTCTAATACCACTCACTTGCACCTACTTAAGAGCAAAGGTGACATCAGAGGTGACTAGCATCAGAACCTGCAGCCCGCCCCAGGTAAGTGAGTATGATGTCCACTGCTCCCGGCCCATGGTCCTCAGACCAGCAGGCCGGGAAGACACAGGAGGAGGAGCGCTGCCAGAAAGGCCTGCTGCAGAGGCACTGTAACCGTAGTCCACATGGCTCCCAGCAGGGCCTGCAAACCAGGCTTCTCCCTGGATAAAGGACACAGTGCCCGTGTTCCTAGGGACACAGAAGAGACACCCCCTTTGGGACCCAAGTTCTCCCCACTTAGGAACCCTCAAGCTGCGGCCAGAGTCCTCTTCTGAAATGCAAACACCACGGAGAGACCTGTGAATCCACCAACCCCTTGGGAACAGCCCCGACTCTGCCCAGGGACAGCTGCCTTCTCACCTAAAGATCCCCGGAGTCCCTCTGGGCCTCAGAGAGTAAAGCTCAAAGTGACCCCACCCCAAATGAGGCAGGGAGGCCCTGATGCTGCCCCAGAGCCAAACACCTGCTCTGTTCCCCTCCACCATTCGGGGCACCGCCTAGTGAGGGCATGAGGACCACCCTGTTCCTTCGGGGGACCCTCTCTTTAGTTTAGTGACGAGTTAGAAACAGATCAAATATTGGCCCCGACGTCTATTATTTTGCAACTTGCACTGGGACCAGGGAGCAGAGAGAGACAGGTTTTTTTTTTTTTCCTCTAGTTAAATATTTGCTAAGAGAATTCCAATCCTAAATTTCAAGAGACCCACTTAGCATGACATTAGAGGGGGGAGACAAAGTAGTTTCAGATTAACAACTCACTAGATTCTCGCAGAGGAAATGAGAGAAAAATCAGCCCCTCCCATACACACCCTCCAGAGAACGAGCAGGGAGCATGTGAGTTTTACACCCTCTCTTTTGTCTTTGTGAAGGCTTAAACGCTTGCTGTGGCTGAGCATTTTAATTTACTTTCTCTTCCCCACCTCCAGATGGTAGAATTAGTTTCCCCACATTCAAAGCCAGAACAAAACCTTTCCACCTCGCCCCGGTCCTGCCGTTCTCCAGGGGGCGCCAAGTCACACTGGCCCCTGGGTTCCAATTCCATTTCCTTTGTTAGCACCCGGCTCCCTTCTCCAGACTAACGGCCGGCGCTGGGGTCGAGCCAGGACGCTGGGGCCCACAGCTGCCCCAGGCCGCCCCAGGCCACCCCAGCCAAGGACAGCCTCGCCTGGCTTCTCATGAAGGATCCCACTGCAAGCAGAGCTGAAAGCAACCCAGTGGCTACCTCGTTCCCATCACAGCACACCCGCGAGTCGAATCCCACAGGCAAGGCCGGCCAGGCTCCCCTCTGCGTCCCTCCACACAGGCTGGGCACGCAGGGCACCGCTCAGAACCCGTGTCCCAATGGTCTGGGTCAGGACGGTGGGGAGCTGAGGGTGACTACTTTCCACTGGGGAGCAGAGGGGGCCGCTGGAGGTTTCTGGTCTGCACTCCGGAGTCTTTCCTTTGGCTGTGACGATGACACTTTCCAAGGCCTGCTCCGGGCCACTCGGGATGGGCTTTCACATCACAGGCGCCTTCAGACTCACACGTGGGAGGTGGTCCACAAACATCGGGCTGATCCCCACCCCTGCACCTCACCCACACCTGAACACACAACGCCCGAGGGTCCTGGGAGCCCCACATTCTTTTAGTGGCGCCGTGAGCATGGGTCGGAACAGAGGGAGATTAACCTAATATCAGATATCCTGCTATTAAGTGATTAAGGGAGGACTTAAAAGTAACAAATTGGATTTCCCTCTCAGAGCACCCCAAGGGTCCTGAAAAGGACGCTGAGGTTCTCCCAGTAATTATGGCCCCTGACTGCATGCACGATCCATTCATAATTAAAAATTGGGCGGCGCACTGTCTTCCTAAAGATTCTAATCTGCAACCTAAACTCAAAGGAACTCTAATTAACAGTGCCGTCACTCATTAATTCAACAAATACTTGCAGCTCTCTGTGTGCCAGGCAGAGATCTAAGGATGCCAAATGAAAAAAACCAGTCTCCCCTCAAGCTGTCCTCACCCTGGCAGGGGGACAGATGGGCCAGGAGATTGCGGTGTGTAGAGTGCCGGAGCAGAGGGGTCCAGGTCCAGAATATGGGAGAGGGGCGCCAGGGTGCTGGTGACAGGTTGGGGGAGGGGGGTCCACGTGTGGGGGAGGGGTGTTCAGGGTTTGGAGGAAAGTGTCCAGGGTGTTGGTGGCAGGTCTGGGGGCGGCAAGATCTAGTTCCATAGCCAGAGGCACCGTGTGTTGGGCGTGCCAACCACAGTAAGCGCTCCCAGGGCAAGGGGCAGGATGGGTAATGAGTTACAAATCACAGACAGGGAGATCTCAGCCCGGTAGCCAAGGCCTGCAGGGCACCATGGGCAGAGCGGCCAGGCCATTCTGGCTGCCATGGCAACCTGGAGGCGACTACACTGCTCACTGTACACTATGCCCACAGCAAGTGCCAGGGGGACAGACTCCGGCATCTTTTGCCTGAGACACCATAAGACGACTATCACAATTTTAACTCTTTAGACCTCCGCACCCTTAACCCCTGTCTGTTCACAAGGAGACACAGGCCGCATGGTGATAACTATTGGTGCTGCCCAGGTCTGCACAGCGACTGGCTCAGATGCTGCCAGCGAACGTCTCCTCACGGAAGCTCCCACCCGGCTGAAGAAAGCTCCCAAGGCCCACGGAAGCTGGGATCAATACCAGTAGGTGATGGTGACCCCAGATCCCTCGCACCTCTGGGGTCTGCCAGAACCCAACATGGATCCCTCCAGAGGACGACGATGACATACAAGGACTCATTCCTAACAATCATGAAAGCACAGTGAGCACACAGAAAACAACCAAGCACACAAGGAGACAAGACAACCCGAGTGACCACCAACAAACGTCAGAGACAGCAGAAAACAGACTGCAGGTGGGTTACACAAAGCCCTGAGAACCGAATGCTCAGGGGCCTCAGAAAGGTAAAAAGCGGATTCAGGATTTCATTAGAGACCGTTAGCCAAAGGAAAGAACATAGCAGATCAGAAAGAGGACCGAGAAGAAATTCTAGGGCTGGAGAGCAGTAACCAAAACGTGAAACTTAGCAGATGAGTCTCAGAACAGAGTAGCGCTAGCTAAGTAAATTGCACTTTTACACCGCGCCTGTCGGTGGCCTCACTCTCCCCCTCCTGGGCCTCTCGCCCCAGCCTGGATCCTCCCTTAACCATGACAGCTCTGTGACGAGCCTGGCACCCGGCCAGCCACCTGCCTCCTCTTCGAGCCACCTCTGCCGTTTTTCTGCTGATTTTATTCACATATAAATGTCATGATTAGCTCATGGATTTTTTTTTCTTCAATTTCCCTTAAAAATCCTATGGGTTTTGATTAGTATCGCACTGAAGCTATACACCAATCTGGAGAGAAATGACATCTTTACACGACAGTCTTCTAATCCATGAACATGTTTTTATTTATTATTCATTTCTCCATTTACCTAGGTCTTCAATTTCCCTCAATAACATTTTTGTTGGTGTTGTCTTTTTGAGACAGGGTCTCACTATGTAGTTGAGACTGACCTGGAACTCACTATGTAGCCCAGGCTGGTCTCAAACTCACAGTGATCCTCCTGCCTCAGCCTCCCTATTGCTGGGATTACAGGCTTGCGCCACCACGCCCAGCTCCCTCAGTAACATTCTGTGGATCTTTTGCATATCTTTCCTTAGTGTTATGCTTGGTTACTTGATCTTTTATGATATAATAAATAAAATATTTCACTTTATTTTCCATTTACTGCCAATAAACCCAAACATATTTGATTTTATGTAGTAACTAAGTATCCAAAATTCTGCTGTAACACACTTACCATTGGCATCACACTTTGCCTAATCTTTGGCACTTTCTTCCAATGTAACCTCATTGTCTGGGAAGAATATCACTGTTATTTCATCCTTTGTAATTTCATCCTAATCGCACTGGCTAAGATGTCCAGTACTATATTATATACCTAGGATTTAACATAAAGTCTGGCCAACAATAAAAACTAAACAAGGGCCAGGAATTTAGCTCAGTGGTTCCACTGCCTGCCTTGAAAGCGCAAGTTCCTGAGTTCGATCCCGGGTACCAAAAAAAAAAAACAAAAAAAAAAAACCTAACTAAATGAATATTAAGTGAGATATGAACAATTTCAATTTTTGAAAAGTGCCAGAAATGAGTTAATCATTACCAACAACAGTGTCACCGCCAGGTTCTGGGCACTGCCTCACAACAGCAGGTCCTCACCCTCTTGTAGGCAATGAGCAACACCCAAAGTGGGAAACCACTTGGCCACAAAATAAAAGAGGACACCAAAGCAGAAATAAAGTACCTGAAAGGAAAGAAAAAAGCCCACGTGATCTGGACTCAGGGGAGTAGCAGTCCTGAAGAAGTCGACTAGGAAATTATATTAACTAATAAGAGAGCTTGATGATGTAGCTGGCTGTAAAATCACCAGACAGAATATCAGTGCTTTTCAACACCCAGCAAGAAGAGCTAGCTGGATAACGTAATGTGGGGTAATAAAACCAACAACGACACAAAGAATCCCTCTACAACAGCAGCAAAAGCCATAAAATTCCTAGAAATGAGCTTAAAATGAAATCTAGATCTGGAGAGCATGACGGATTTTATTAAAGTACATAAAAGATGACATTAAGAAGAAACAGACCCTGCCTCTGAACAGAAAAACAATGAGATACCCTTCGGAGAGACGTCACTTCTCAAAGGTACCAGGGATCGAACTCCGTGCCTTCTCAGCTCTTCTCTCTCTCTCTCTTTTGTAATCTTTTTGAGTTTATTGGTACTTTTTCAGTATACAGTACAGTTACCGCAGCTCTTCTCTTAAAAGAACTTGCTATTGGGTTTACAATCCATCCTAACCCAGCTGATCTCATCTCCAGATCCTTAGTTTAAATGCACCTGCGAAGCCCCTTTTTCCAAATACAATTGCATTTGCAGTTTCCAGGCGACCAGTCTTTTCCGGGAGGCACTGCCTAACCCCCTACATGAAGTAATCCATAAACACGATAAGAGTCTCACCAAAATTCCTATGCGATTTCCTTTCTGAATTCAATTGATCTTTTATAACGTACATATTACACAGAATTATCGTCACACAGGAGAGTGTGGCCACCAGAACAGCCCATGGGGACTACGGCAAAGAGCTCCAATAGCCTTTGGAAAGTGCTTGAGTGTAACAATAATTCAGAGCAAGGTGGTGTGAGAACGGAATGGAGAGGCGGGTGTGCCTGCTCTTGCCGTGCCTTGGAATGCAGCTTGTGATAAAGGTGACCTTTGGGGGGCAGGAAGACTTCAAATAAAAGAGATCGAGAAAAGTGGGTAAACTGAAGCTCTGCTCACACCATCACCCTCCAATTAACAAATTAAAAAGTGGCACACAACAGGGAGATAAGGCTCTAAAGAAAGACATGAAAATATGACATGAGAGAGGTTGACATTCCTGGGTTCAGGAAAGCTGAACTCCAAATGGGAAAGCACCAAGGAAAATGAGGCAGAATGGAAGCAGGCTGACCCCAGAAGAAAGGGATGGCCAAAAAAAGCCTCCTAGAGGAAGCCACTGCCCAAGGAATGAGAGACAGGTAAACAGTGAAGAACCCGCTACATCTTCACCATCTGCTTGGCAACAGTTTCAGAGACTGACAGCATCAAACTTGAAGAAAACACAGAGTAATAAACTTACTTGGGGACGGCAAGAGTATCAATGAATGCATCATTTTTAGAAGACACTGGATCCGGCCTTAAACGCCACACAGCCACTGATGCGGGGAAACCCACCCTTCAGAGCCATTTCCAAACATCCTCGGTGTATGTGCCTGTACCCAGGACCTTGGTCTCAAGGACAGTCACCATTTGTTACCACGACAAGCAAGGGACACAACCTCAACCCCCACTAATCCCCAACCACAAAGGACACTGGTCAGTAATTGTTACACAGTTGCCTGCTTGCAGGTCTGCTCCCAGAGGTCTCTGCTTTCACCTCTGACAACCCCAAAGCCAGGTGCCAGCAGCCCTGCCAGGTGCCCGCCCAGGCCAGCTCCCTCTAGACCCTACCAACCTGTGGGGCTTGAAACCCTTCCCCACCAGCTGCCAGTCCTCCCCTTGGAAAAGCCAAAACTGGGCCTCTTCCTCTCTTCCAGACCAGCCAGGGCCCTGGGGAGTGATTATGGTCATCCCAGCGCAGGGCTCAGCAGCGACCTCTCCCACCGCCCCATCCCAGTCTTCCCAGCAGGAGATGACCTTTTATGCGGAGCTGCTGACAGCCCCCTCCCCCAGGGCCCCAGATGACATTTACAGTGGTGGCGGTAACCATGGAGACTGGCCGCCTGTTGCAAGCAGCGGATGGTTGATGGGTAACCAAGGGACAATGACAGGGCCTCTGAGCTTATTCAGATGACCTGGGCAGGCTGAAAGGGAGAGGGCACACAAAGGCCACTGGCAAAATGACGTGGGCTCCAGGGATTCCAAAGGGGCGTGAATGACACCCATAACTTGTCACAAAACAACAGAGGCCAGCACCGGCCCACACCTGTGTTTTTTTGATCTTCTGGGGAGTTTACAACAATGACTCAGGAGGCCTTTTGTCCAGAGTGATTTTTCTTAACATGTACTTTATAACAACTATCAGGCCTGTGTTCCGGGCACTTGGGGACCCGCAAATGCAGTCGCAGTGTCCCCGGCGCCCTGGCTTCCAGAAGTGGGAGAAATCGGATTGGCAGCTTGAAGCTGGCTGTCTGGCTAAGTCACATCAGGTCACCATCGGTACGAGGACCCTGCCACGAGGCACCCCGGGCCTGCAGGTGCTGTTTGCTCAGGGGCCGTGCATTTGAAAAATCCTATTAAGGCTCCTCTGACGATAAAACTGAAATGTTACTTTTAAAATCAAACATCACACCCTCGGACATTTAAACGTACTGGATGAGAAATAACTAAACTCATCTTTCCATGAACACAGAACTCCCGAGGCAGGATTCCCAAAGATGTTTGAATCCCCTCTAGCAGAGCTGTGCGCTGCTCAGACTTGAGAAGTTAAGGAAAAAGCAGGGAGTAGCAGGGGAGGCCTCTGGGGTCACAGTGATTTATGACCCACCTTATTCTGAAGAAGCAGAGAAGAAAGGCACTTTTTTAAAAACCAACTACTCGTCAACCTTTCCCATAGGAAACAGGATATTTTATTGGTGCTTGTGATGGAGCTCACTAGTGAGGAAGGTTCCTGAGCTCCAGGCTTTGCAAACACCTGTGCAACAGACTGCACCATCCCTTCCATCACGTAAGAAAACCAAGGTTCCAGAATGTTGGGTGACGAGCCTGTGGTCGCCAGACGATGACAACTGAACCCCTCGATAACACCCCCATGACCAGAGGGTTCCTGTGACTTCAAATACTGAACAATATGGGCCAAAATCGGGACAAGGCATGTTTTAAAGAGTTCCTGCTAGGGGCCAGGGATTTAGCTCAGTGGTGCTGCCGCCTGCCTCGCAAGCACAAGGTCCCAAGTTTGGACCCTGGTACCAAAAAAAAAAAAAAAAAAAAAAAGAATGTATCGAAAAAAAAAAAAAAAAAAAAAAAAAAAAAAGAGTATGTGCTCCATAAGAGGCAATACAGGTGAAGCACCATTAATGTGAAAATTCAAAAATCAGAAATCCAAAAAACCAAAACCTTTTGAGTGTGAGGTCAGTGCTCTGAAAATTTTCAGGGTTTGGAACGTTCTGGACTCTGGACATTCAGATCAAGTACGTTCAGCCCATCAAGTCTGTGCCAATACTCCCATATCGGAAAAGTGCCCTTGGACGGACAGGTCCCACTCAGCAATGCCAGACAGGACCTGAGAATTCAACAGGCACAGACCCAGGCCCCTCAGGAATCCAGCCTGCTGGTAGTGTGGAGTAACCAGACACTTGTGCTGCTGTGTGGCCAGGAGACAGCAGAGCTCGTGTCGGGAGGCTCAGCACCTGCTCCCAGCCACCCTGCTGTGCCAGATACCACTTGGGAGGCGAAAGAGCCTGGCCTGGGATGAGAGGCACTGCTGAGCTTGGGTCTGCTTCCCAGGGAGGGTCCTCCTGAGTGGCAGGACATGGGGAGCCTCCAGCCATCCTGCCCCACGATCACGCCGGTTGCTTCAACCTTCCAGGAAGAAGTAAACTAAGTGTGCATCCAACGGACTGCAGCCGCTCCCAGGAAGACTCACGGCCACAGGCTGAGCCAGGCGCTTGTGGCTGCACCTCCTTCTGTCATTTAATCCTCATATGACCTACGAGGACAGTGCTACTGTCCCTCATGGTTAAAGGACAGAAACTGGAAGCTCAAAGAAGCAAAGCCGGGTGTGACGGAAAGTCTGCAGTCCTGGCACTCTGGGAGGCTGAAACAGGAGGACTCCAAGTTCTGGCCCAGCCTGGGCAACTTAATAACTTAGCAAGACCCTGCCTCCGAAATATAAAAAGGGTTGGAGATGCAGCCCGGTGCAAAGGCCCTAGGTTCAACTCCCAGTACTGCAATAACAGCAACAACAACAACAAACTCAAGTTGTTGAAGGGCACACAGGGAAGTGTAAATTAAAAAGACCAATCAGCTTTCCACAACAAGAAAAGCAAATACATGATAAAAGATACAACTGAATGTGAAGAAAATTCAGGATTACAAAAAAAAAAAAAAAAAAAAAAAAAAAAAAAAAAAAAAAAAAAAACTGCAAAAAGTCAAACAACCACACCATATAAAGAGAAATGTGAGCCGATAAAAGCTAAGTCATCCCACTGAAAAAGGAGAGTGGCAATTCACAGACCCAGCTGGAATGGCCTAGAAGCTGACAAAGACTTCGCTGTGCCTAAAGAGAGACATGCATCAGAAAAGGAAGGCATCTTTTGTACCTAGAGGAGCAGAAAAGGTGGAAAACTCATCCCGGGAATGGTGCAGGCGAGGAGGCGCTCACACCCCTTGGGTCTAATCGAAGGCAGTACGGACTCCCCGTGCCACGGGCCCGGGGTTATCAGAGTCTAAAGTGTGCAAGCCCCTGGCCCCGTCACCTCCTTCTGGGCATTTATTGTCAGGACAACCTCGAGTTACACTTGTGCTCACACCGGGCCTGTGTTCCACGGTGCGAGAAAACCTGGCTGGACTCGAGAGTGAGGCGCCCACACCAGGGAGACGGTACAGAGATGAGGCCAAGAGGGCAAGAGAGATGCTGTGCACGTTGATGCCCTCAGGAAAATGGGAAAAACATACCCTGGCACTGGTGGCTTTCTACTTTCTGTACTTCTGGTTGTTACATGTTTACAAGGTTGCTTTATTTTTTTCATGAATAAAATCCTTCAGATTGTTAAAAATAAAATAACTGTACTTCACCCACCCTCACCCTCCCTCACCCTCCCTCAGAAAAGCATCACTGGCAGCTGCCGGGCCTGGGAAGGGGCTGCCTGGCACCCAGTGCAGGGCCTGCATGCATGGCGCCCGCATGGCAACCTGCCCATCGGCAGCCCAGCCAGTGAGGGTGAGGCACCTCCCTCCTCAGGTTTTCCAGACCTGAACTCAACCCCTCTGTCACCCTCAGCCCATGTCCCTTGCTTTGCACATCAATGACCACCTCGTGTCCAGCCGACTAGGCACCCAGGTCTCGCACCTGGAGTTCACGCTCGTTTCCTCACCCAGACTAGAACATCCCACACTGAAGTTCGGGAACGGTTGTGGGGTTCACAGTACCCTAGCGAAGCACAGCAGCTGAGACAAGCTGCAACCAGGGGCTGCAAGTCTCCGGGGCACCGTCTGGATTTGGACGAGGCCAAGAAAGATCTCCCTGAAAGACCCCCTGGCTTCTGCAAGGTCTGCCAGTGGCATTGCCTGGATGCGCCCCATGGGCACCGGAAATCATTTTTCCCAAACCTGACACTCAGCACTGACAGAGTCAGCAGAGTCCATAGAGTCACAGGGGCAGAGGAGGGGTCACCACCGGGCCTCCATCCACTCCCAGTGCCTGAAGTCTGGGGGGACCAGGGAAGCCATAACCACCAGCTCCCCTTCAGCAGGCAAATGTGTCCTCCTGGGCAGCCAGGCAGATGCCCCTTGGTCAGATCACCTGCCCATCCCAGAGCAGCAGCGGCTTCCGGCTGCCAGCAGTGCTTCTCATGGGCTCAGGGGACAAGCTCTGGGGACAGCCCCGCATCCTCCGACTTCACTCAAATCACACACTGGACTCTGCCTGGCCCCATCAGCTGCAGCAAGCAGCCATCTTGGTCACCATGCTGTTCTGGGAGCTCCAGGCACCAGAGAGATGGCGGCACCATGTGGGACGAGCAGGCCACAGGCCAGCTCTGGCCGGGGCAACTCCCAGGGCACCAGAAAGAGGCCCTGACAGCACAGCCTCGACTGAGCGGGGATGGGGCATCACCTTCAGTCACATCGCATGAGGACACGGGTGCCACTGGCCACCCAGCCCAGCAGCCGTCCCATCCCTCAGAGCCAACTCCTTCCCGCCCACCGGGGCTCATGTTCACCTCCCATCCCCTGGCTCCAGGAGGCAGGGCCCTTGGTCCCTTCTGTCCAGACACCTGCAGCCCCTGCAGACAGCCCGCAGGCAGCCGTCCATCCAGATTCCTGTCCCCAGCTCCTATCTCCCTGCAAGGGGCTTCCCAGCTGTTTTATGGTCCCTGTGTCTGGCAGGCAGGGGCTGTCAGAGCTGAGGGGGCACAGGGGAGGACTCAGGAGCTATTGCAGCTCTGCTCTCTCGCTTTGGTCCCCACCCCCTGACCCCTTCCGAGGTGTGGCATTTCTCACGCACCCACCCCTCCCCACTAAAGGACCTGCTTACTTGCCAAATTCCGTCCGCTGCCGGCCCCTTCGAAGTGACCTCCGACCTCTTCTCTGCCATCGCCTTGGGTGTCCAACCGGGCCCAGTGCCCCCACCCCAGGTCTCTCCCCGCCCACCCCGTGACCCGCTGCTTGCCGTGGCCTGGAGATGCTCAGTGGGCAGAGCTTCTGAGAAGGGCTTTGTAAACAGCACCATCCCCTGCAGGCCTGACAGGTCTTTTGAGACAGAGGGGACCCAGGGAGACCTGGCCAAGTGGGCAGCCAGCGCTGAACCCTGCCAGCTGCACAGAAGAGCTGGGCCCTCAGCACGTCCAAGCCACCTCCTGTTTTCTGTTGTCCCCTCCTGGCCGGGCAGGACGACAGGGCGCTCAGCCAGCCTCTGCTTAATTTGAAGGCATCCTCATCTTGGGAGGGGCTCCGGCCTGTGCTGCACTGTGCCTGGCGCCCCAGCCCCAGCCCGGCAACAGCATCCCCAGTCCAGTAGGCAGAGGGCAGGGTTCTGGGAGGACACAGACACCCTGCTGCCCCCGTGGCCAAGTCCTGAAGAGGGACCAGAGCCGGCTAGGGCTGCAGGTTGGCCGAGGGCTTCCCCATGACCCCATGTGCCCACAACCAGCTGCAGCTCTGGGACAACTGCCTCAGTGAGCAGGTTGGGGGAATCTGGAAAAGACAGGACATTCTCCGCCATCAGGCGAGGTTGAGGGGGCCTACAGTGCCACAGCAAGAGGTGGAGACACCAGGCAGTAGCACCCTCCATGCCCAGGACAGCCTCACCACAGAGGGTCGTCAGCATCAGCAGCGCTGAGCGAGACCCCTGCTCCAGCCACAGATGGGAGGGGTGGCGATGGGGGGCTCTGTGGGCTCCTGAGCAGGGGCCGGGCCAGGGACCCACCCGTGAGGACCCAGACCAGAGGGCCGCCGTATGCAGCTGAGACTTCACCTCTGCTCTGACAAAACCACCTTCCCAACTAGCACAGAGGGAGACCTCACAGCTATGGGCAAGGGCTGTGGTGAAGAAGCGGTCCCCCAAGCTCTAACAAGAGGGTGGGAGCAATGCAGGGAGCGACAGGCCCCTTCCGGGGTGGGACAGCAGATGGAGACACAGGGAACACTGGCTCAGTCATCTCTGAGCCCTCCAGGCCCACCAGACAAGGACAGCTTGCCAGGTACCTTCACAATCTGCCTCTCGCCCAGTTACGGTGCAGCTGTAAACGTCAAGTCCTTCAAGTGTAAAATGAATGATTTTTTTTTTAAAAGCAAAAGCATTCAGCACTGGGTGGGTTGCAGGGCACCTAGGGTGCCCTCTTGCCAAGCCTCTTGGGGTAATTAAATCGAGCCGGACATACACACAGTGCTTCAGAGCCACACTGTGCCCAGACAAAGGGCTGGCTCTTCAATGCAAGAGCCGCGGAGGTGCCTCTGAGGGGCTCAGGAGTGCCTGTCACCATGGCAACACAGGCCCCAGCGCCTGGAGGAGAGCCAGGCATTACCAGTGCCAGGAGAGGGGCTGTGGGCTCACAGTCGGGCATGCCCCACCCCCCACACCACGAGGAGCAGGGTGGAGGGAGACTTAACCGCCACTTAAGGCAGACCAGAGCCAGTGGAGTCAGAATGGTCTACAGGGGCCACAGGTACGATGGGTCCTCTGGGGTGAGGCCCCAGGACAGGTGGGGCCCGGGGTGCACGCAGCTCCCCCCGACGTGTGCCACCACTCGAGAGAGGCTGGGGATGGGACACAGTGAGTCTTCCCTGCTCTCTGCTAGGCCAGGACTCTAAGTGGGAGGGTCCCCTGCCAGGTCACTCACTTTGAGGACGGTCACCACCTCCTCTTCCTGCCCTCCTGGTGTCAGCTTTCAATTCTTCCCTGGGCCCTGGCAAGCTGTCACCTCCAGAAATTACAGCAAGGCCTCCGAGGTCCTGGGGTCCTGGGCATCACTCCAGCCCAGCGCTCCGTTTCCAGAGCTCAGGCTGGGACAGGGACATGGGGTTCAGAGAGCACTCAGTGTGTTGTCAACAGGCTATAGCAGCGTCTCTGTAACCCAGCCTCACCACCACCACCCAACCCCGCTGCTGCCTGGGCCAGGGCACCTGGGACTCGACACTGCACCAGGAGCCAGCAACCTGCCAGGAAGGCATGCAGGGCATGGCAGCTGACTTTACTCCCCCTAAATATAACACAGCACCGGAGGAGCGTCTGTGGCCACATTAGGCAAAACCATCTAGAAGCTGGGTGTGGTGACCCAGACCTGTAATCCCTGTATTCTAGGAGGCTGAGGCAGGAAGAATTCAAGTTTCAGCACAGCCTGGGCAACTTAGTAACAAGTGAGACCCTGTCTCAAGATAAAAGAATGTAAACAGGGCTGGGGATGGAGCTCAGGGTCAAGGCCCTAGGTTGAATCCCCAGTAGTGGAAAAACGAAATCCGTGACTCCATAAAATTAAAGCCCCGGGTTTAAAACTATCCCCCATGTGGGGCCCTGAGCCTCACAGGATACTGGACCAGCCCAGTGAGACAGTGACAAAACAGTGACAGTCAACATGCCATAAATCAGAGGAGCAAAGATCCCGCTGGGGCCTTTCCTGTCCCCACCAAGAGACTCTACTTGTGCTGCTGCTGACCCTCAGCCCTGCTCTGGCCAGAGGTCCCAGCCCCCAGCACACACCGGCCTGCAGAGGGTGCCCACAAATGCGGCTGCACTGGGCCCTGGGCCCAGCAACTCACTCCTAGAATAACGAGGCGTGCACAATGTCCCTCTCATGTCTACATTTCTACCCCCCACCCAGGTCCTTGGGGCCAGAATCACCTCCAGCCTGAACCATGGTCTGTCCCTGCTGGGGCCCTCTCACCGGCCTGCATAGGAGCAATGCCAGGCATCCCACAGTGGGACTGCGTGCCCAGCTCAGACTCGAGGGACAGATGGATGCAGGTGCAGGCGGGCATCCCTGGGGGTCCTACCATGGGCCCAGGAGTGAGGCCAGGGCTCTGCCTATGCTGACCTCAGCCTCCCTCACTGCAGCCTGTGTGGCCAGAAGCCCTGGGACAAACACACATGCAGGGCTCTGAGAGTCTAACTGGGTGAGGCCTGAGGTCCACTCTGTACTGGGCTTAGTCCCAAGCAGGCCTTGAAGGGGAGGGTGTAGCCTGAGGACACCCCAATGGCAGCCCTCCTAGTCGACAGCCCTTCTAGTGACAGCCCGGGTGATAGGAGGCCACTGGCATCCCCCAGGGGACCAGCAGGACAGGCCCAAGGACACGCCCCGGGCGCACAGGACAGCCCACGGAACCATTTCACCAGCTCTTGGTCCAGACCGTGGAGCCCTAGATCATGCAACCCAAATCCTGTTTCCAGCCCCAGCCAGGTCAGTGCTCAAGACCCACAGGCCTCTACAGCCCAGCCCTCAAGGGGGAGCTGAATGCCCTGCCCCACGGGTCCCTGAGCTTTCCTTGTTCACATATGTTCCCAAGTCCCCTGGCCCCAGCGGAACAGCTGCCTGGTGCTTCCTTAAGGTAAGAGGAAGTGGCTCTTATTAAACACAAACCCTGTTAACTCTTGGACAGGACACAGAGCAAGCGCCGAGCTCAGCCTAGGACAGTGGGACGCAGGCTGGGCCTGGTGCGGTGGGTATCCTCAAGCCACGGGCACCTAGAGCTGGAGCCCAGGGCCGAGCCAACGGGAGAATATCCCGCCGACACAGTCTCCAGGGCGGGGGGACTGAAGGCACGGATCCCGAAGCAGGCTTTGGACGTCCTACAGAGCCTCCCCATCCAGGCATGGACCTGTCTGTGTAACCACCACGCTCCCAGTGGCCAGCATGGATGGCCGGGCCCTGCAGAAGGACTCACTAGAACATTCAGCCCCCAGCAGATACTCAGCACATTCATGCCACCGTCGTTTAGGTCAAGGAAGCAGGAAAAGCCGAACACAGTGGCACACACCTGTGACCCCAGCCACTCGGGAGGACAAAGGCGGAGGATTCCAAGTCCAAGGCCGGCGTGCACAATTTAAAGAAACCCTGTCTCAAACAAAGTGAAAAGGGCTGTGGATGTAGCTGCGTGGGAGAGCGCTTGCCCGGCCTGCATGAGGCTCTGGGTTCAGTGACGCCAAAACTGGAAAAGATACCAAAAGAAGCGGGAATACAAAACCTTCAAACTGGCAGCCCTCTGGTCCACTTCTAGAAAGTCACCCAAGAAGAAAGAAGAGAAAAGCCAGACCAACCTAAAGGGGACGGAGCCCAGCAAATAGTTAAAATGGATGTCGGTGGGATCGTCTGAGCCTGCTATCCAGCCATCCAAAAGCAGGGCAGACACAGTCATTGAGATGCCCGTGATAGAGGCTAAGTAAAGAGTAAGTCACAAAGCTGCCCAGCCAAGGTGGTGTTTTTGAAAAACATGCCCATACCAATAAGCACACAGGAAGAACCTGGTGGGTCGCGCTACATTCATAATTACGACTCCTGGGTGGTAAGATTACAGGGTCTTTCCTTTTACCTCACCCTACCCACTGCAGGGAGGTTAGTGACTTGTTGTTACGTGGCCAGATAAGTCTTGTGCTCAGCCCCTCCAGGGCCTCCAGCACTCCTTTTGCAGCAGGGGCTGGATGCCCAAATACCGTGTCTCCCAGGCTGCTCCAGACCTGCAGGCTCTGGCCAGGCCCCGCCCATGAGGGCCACGGGGCTTCATTAGGAGGGAGGGCCAGGCCGGGAGGTGCAGACCTGTAATCTGGAAGGCTGAGGCAGAAAGACTGCAAGTTCACACCCAGCCTGGGCAATTTAACTTAGCAGGACCCAATCTCTTAACACTTTTTAAAATGTCTGGGGATGTAGCTCAGTGCAAAGGCCCTGAGTTCAATCCCCAGTACTAAAAAAAGAAGAAAAAAAGAGGGAGGAGGAAGGAAGTCACTGCGTGCATACGGCAAGACTCGGGAAGCGGGGTGGACAACTCCTGCCGTCTGGATGCAGGGCCACAGGGCTGGGGACAGCGAAGAGCAGGTGCCCCCTCTGCCCCCCAGCTCATCCCCCACCTTTGGAGACACCCGGCGTGGTTGCTTTTTCCAGTCTGGACTCGCCTGGGTCACAGCTATACTACTTCTCTCAAAGCAGGGTGGTGTGGAGAGAAACTGTGAGAATGGGCTTTGCTCAGGGAAGCCAAGAAGCCTGAGCACACGGTGGCACACCCACCCCACCTGGCACCTCCCAAGACGGGCAAGGGCTTCAAGGCACGGGCAGCAAAGCTGTGTGTGCCAGGCTCCAGAGGGTGATGGTGTGGGACGGTGACGCCAGGCAGGGTGTCCACGGAACGCTGCAGGGGGCAAGAGGAGAGGCAGCTGTGCTGGAGAGGCCACCCGGGGTGCTGTGGATGGGGAGAAGCCACACCCCAGGAAACGCGCCTGACAGCCACCGCTGGCGCAGCAGACGGGTGGGGCTCGTCTCGGCACCCGCGAGGGACACGTCAGCATGGCAGAGAGGGGAGCCTCGGGTTCTGACCACAGGCCCACACACGCGTCCCAAAGCGCCAGGGCTCAGATGGAGCGAGCGCAGGGCGACCGCGCCACTACGGGTGACACTCAGGGCTAGGGGACAGCAGGGATAGGTCTGCCCAGGAATTCGCATCTTATTTTATTTCAATTTATTTATTTTTGGAGACTGGGGATCGAACTCTGGACCTTGCGCTTGTGAGACAGGCGGCACGACCACTGAGGTACATCCGAGAGGCTGCTGGGAGGGGAGGGCAGCGAAGACAAAGGTTCACACTGCTGGGCTCCTGCCCCACCCACAGACAGCGGGAGGCCCCATCCCTTCCTCACAGGCCGCAGCCTCAAGCCAGGGCCTCCCCTCCTCCTAGCAGCGCCCTAACCACTGGTCTCCCTGCTCGGCAGACAGTTAAGTCTTGCAGTTCAGCCACATCTTACTGAATGGTGGGGAAATGAGCCGAAAATGATACTGAATAGTCTAGCTTTAGAAATGTAAAAACAACCCCAAAAGGGCACACAACCTCAGGGAGAGGAGAACATCCGGGGGCTGACAGCGGTGAGGGAAAGGAGAAGGCACTGAGCACTGCAAGGCAGCAGCCCCGAGCACAGCGGGGTCGGGGAGTAAACTGGGCCACAACTGCAACAAAGAGGTGAGCTGTCCTCAGCAATCCGGCAGTGTGACTCGGTTTGACCTGTGTGCTATCGGGCAGTTCCACATCAGCCCCAAGGAGGACATGGGCCCCACCGAGGAACCCCAGGGCAGGACACACCGGCAAGCTGCTCCCCACCACCACACCCAACTCGCACCTCGCTTTGTGACTCAGCTCACCTGACCCCAGGCTTGGTCCTGCCACTCTCACCAGCGCACACCATGCTTAAAACCGATGTGCAACCAGCCATGGTGGCACACGCCTTAATCCCATTACTTGGGAGGCTGAGGCAGGAGGATGGCTGAGAGCAGAAGATCAGCCTGGACTACACGGCAAGACCCTCTCTCAAAAAACAAACAAAACACACACACACAAACTAAGCAAACACAATCCACCGTCAGCACGGTGCCACACCCTGAGGTGGGTCTGGAAACTTCTGCTGTGTCAGCACAAAAAGCAGGAGCCACAGCTGACCCCCACAGCCCTGCCCCCGACAACCCACGGCACAGCTGCCGAGGTCACGAGACCCCGTTTGGTTTTAGTTTTGTCTTTTTTTTTTTTTTTTTTTTTTTTTTTTTTTTGTCGGGATA
>NW_022900931.1:3212214-3218443 GCF_012274545.1 Fukomys damarensis | reverse complement strand
TTTTTTTTTTTTTTTTTTTTTTTTTTTTTTTTTTTTGGTACCAGGGATCAAACTCTTGGGCCCTTGTGCTTGCAAGGCAGGCAGCGAAACCACTGATCTAAATCCCCAGTCCATGTTTTTGTCTTTGTGGTACGGAGACTGAACCCAGGACCTTTGCCCCAAGCTACATCTGTAACACTTTGCAGATTTTTAAGACAAGCTCTTGACGATAAGTGGCTAAATTGCCCTGGCTGGGTTTGAACTCGTTATCTTCCTGCCTCAGCCTCGCAGAGTGCTGGGATTACAGGGGTGTTCCACTCACTACACCTGCTTTTCCCTTTGAGTTTTTAAAGCCAGTTATAAGGGAAAGAGAACCAGAAGGTGGGGCTGACCTGCATCAGAGCGCACAGACAGAGACTCACTGGTGGTGGGAAAGGACCCCGAGTGTCCTGGCATCCGGCCCCAGCGGCTCTCACCCTGTGGGTTCCTGCACAAGGGGACAGCCTCACCCTCCCAGCCGGCTCGGTTTCTCTGGCTGCACAGAATGGGGCTGCCAGACACGAGCCTGGCCCCTGAGGGGGCCACCCAGCTTCACTGTGTACCTTCTTCGCGTCTTCCCAGCCGGTGAAAACACCAAGAGGAAAACAATTCCGACGGGGAACATAACGGACCTCCCAGGACAAACCGGAAACCCGGACAGCTGTCCTGTCCTGAAAGTCACCAGCCTCCTGCCTACGGGCCACCTTGGTCGCCCCCGCACCCATCGAGCGCTTATCATCTCACCTTCAGCACCCGGAGGTGCCTGGGACGCAAAGCCACAGTCACAGCAGACGTGACCGGGCCCCCAACCCGGCTTCTCAGACCTCAGTGGGTTGACTGTGCACACACCCCATATCTCACGCCACTGGTTTCCTGTTCTGGGCACACGCATGTGCCCCTGACCTCTGCAGCCACGTGCTGGGTGGACAGGAAGCCTCACAGAACAATAAACCTTCATATTTTCCACTCGCTCTTTGAAGATTTGGGGCACCTGATTAGGATACATTAGAATTTTCCATGCTGGAGAGAGAAGGCTGAGCGGGAGAGGTGACACCCATGTGTGTGTCATACGCTGCAGGGAACAGCGAGGGAGCACGGTTGTCCTAAAACAGATGCAGTGGGACAGAACTACAGTCTTAGCCACTCAGGAGGTTGAGGCAGGAGGATCATCGAGCCCACAAGTTCAAAGCCACCTGGGCAACTTAGCAGAACCCCATCTCTAAAACGAAACCAAAACGTGCCTCATGTGCTGGGTACCCTCACACTGTACCATCCCCACAGCCCCTGAGCTCTGGCATTTCCTGCCATCCAGGAGGTGGGAAGCCTGTGGGGACCCAGCTGTCACAGCCTCAATCCTGTGAGACCTCCAGCAAGTCAGAGGAGGACAAAGGAGCAGTGTCCACAGGGCCAGGCAGGCTGGTGCCACTCAGGAGCTCAGGAACCCTCCGAGATAGAAGACACTGGGTGGCAGCATCACCCTTTGCCCTACGTCCCACCAGGTCCCTCACAGTCCTCTTCCTCTAGGGACATCTGGTCAAATCGCTGCAAGTGTCCAAATACTAATAAAAACAGGCCTGCATGGTGCATCCACCCAGCAATCTAGAACCCAGGACTTGGTTTCAAAGGTTGGCATCTGGGGATGGTGGCAGGCTAGAAACCGGAAGCAGGGCCAACACAACACGAGCACCATCCTGGCCACTGCTGCAAAATCTCCTTGGGAGGTGAGGGTCGGGGGGACGAGTCATCGGGCCTACCTCCCCAGCTTGTCTCTATTTACTTTGGACTTGGTGGCACTTGGGACACCCAGGGACCCAGGAGCCCCATCCCAGGCCTGGAAGATATAAAGTCCCAGACGCTGAGAAAACCAGGAGCACGGACTCTGCACAGATGCCTCCACACCCAGGCTCCCTCCCTCCAGGGCTTGTGCTTTTTTATATTTTTCAGATAGTGTCTCCCTAAATCACTAAGCTATCCAGGATGGGCTGGAACTTTCAACGCTCCTGCCGCCATCTCCCACCTGGTTTCTTGGAGACTTTTAAGGAGCCTGCTCACCCTGACCCTAAAACCTAATCCTAAAGCCAACTTTAACCCTAATCCATAAACCCTGAGCCTGAGGCCTAAACTCTAACCCTAAACCCTTATCCTAATTCCTAAACTCTAACCCTAACACTGTAACCAACCCTAACTCGCACTCAGTAAGCAGAGATTTTATCCTTGAACCTGACACAAAATGTATGTGAAAGTGTTTGGTCCTTTTTATGATGTCAGGACGCAGGCTCCGATTTCAGAAAGATGCATGGAGTGAATGAGAGATCTGCACCTGGCAGGAGGCCCTGGGTGATAGCAATGACCAGGACGGGCTACAGGGAGCTGTAGCTGCCCATCTCCTGGTGCAAGCCCACAGCAGAGCACCTGCTCCTACACTTCCACCTGAGGGCTGGGACAGCTTCGGTTCTTGTGTTTGTTTGCTAACAGTTTCATTGTGATAAAGTATACATAAAGTACAACTCACCAACTTATCCATATCTCTCTCTCTCTTTTTTCTTTTTTTTTGGTCTTTTATTTTCTTTTTCGTACCAGGGATCGAACTCAAGACCTTGCACTTGCAAGGCAGGCGGCTGCACCACTGAGCTAAATCCCTGGCTATCCATCTTTAAATGTATAATCAGGGGCATGAGGTACATCCACAGTGCTGTGCAACCACCACCATCCTCCTCTAGGACTTTTCCATCTCCCTGAGCGCGACTCTAGACACTGAACACCAACTCCCTGCCCCACCCTGGTCCCTGGCTGCTGCCAACCTACAGTCTGTGACTGACCACTCACCTCAGTGGCCTCATGTAGCACTTGTTTTCGTGACTGTCTCGCTGCGCCCAGCGTAACATCCCACCGTCCACCCAGGCTGTGACATGTGCTAGTACTTCCTCCCTTTGAAGGCTGACTGATCCTCCCTCGTGTGGACACTCCGTATTTCCTTCATCCACGCATCTAGGGTGGACACTGGTGTCCCCCACCTTTTGACTCTCGTGAACACCAGTGCCGTGAACACAGGTGTGCACACCTCTCTCCAAGACCTGCTTTCAGTTCCGTGGGAGATCTGCCGAGAAGAGGGACTGGTGAGTTTGTAATGCTATAAGGAGCCCATTCTGTTTTCCACAGCAGTGGCACCACTCTGTATTCTGGCCAACAGGGCACAAGGGTTCGGGGTGCCCTGCACTGCCACTCTTGCTACTTCCTGACTTTTTTATCGCAGCCATCCTAATGGGCAGGAAATGGGGACCTCACCGTGCTTCAGGTTAACAATCCCCGACTTACAAATGCTGGTCAGCACCTTTCCACATACTTTATGCACATTTGTGCGTTTTTTCAGTACTAGATTGAACTCAGGGCTTCCCACCTATGAGGCAAGTGCTCTACCACTGAGCCACACCCCCGTTCCTTTTTATTTTGAGACAGGATCTCCCTAAGTTGTTCAGGCTGCCCTTGAACTTGTAATTCTCCTGCCTCAGGCATGCACCATCATGCCAGCTACCATTTGCATCCTTTAGGGAAATGTCTAGTCAAGTCCTTGGCCCACTTTTGAATCAAGCTGTTTTCTTGTTGAATTATAGGAGTTCTTTATATATTCTACATATTAATCCCTTACCAGATGTATTTATAAATGTTTTTATAACACTTTCTAAATGAGATTATCTCTCAGCACTGTAGAACAAATGGGAAGGAAAAAGAAAGTTTACCAAGTCATAGCCATCCCCCTGGCTGGACTTCTGTTTTTTTGATCCTCACCCCTGAGACAGGCAGGGGCTGGGGACGAAGGGGGATCCTGACCATCCTCCCTGCTGTGGGGACCAGAGCGAGCTGGGTACAAGCCAGGCCTCATCTCCTGTGAAACCTCACTCTCTCTCTCTGACGCCAGGGGTAGCTCTCACAGCAAGCCCGCCGCACCTGCCTGCAGCCAACATCACCCTGCACTGAAGGCCCACAACCTCGGCCACAGCCTTGTGCAGTAGCCCCCACGTGGAACTGCACAGTAGCCAAATAACTCCACTCTGGCTGTGAAAACAACCGGCTCACGGATCTCCAGTTACTGCCTGAGTGTTCTTATCTGCAAATGCTAATACAGCCTGTGGTTTTACTGGAATGTACCCGCTGTTAGTTTACCTTAACCAAGTGCCATTTAGATTAGATAGGAAGAAAGATCCTGAAACCATCAAGAAAGATATAGGACTGGGAGTGAAAATGGACTCTTAAAGAAAAATCTGGATGGATGGATGGACGGGTGGATAGACGGATGGATGGCAGAGTAAGAGGGAGGAGGGAAAAGAGCGGGTTCCTCATCGGGATCTGGGCTCTCAGAGGTGGAGGCCCTCAAAGGGCAGGTTCACAGCTGCCACATGATGTGGGTCCTCACCTCTGTCTTCCCCCTGTCTCCCACGTAAGGGGCCTCACTGACCCCCAACACTGCCCCACTCAGGGAAGCTGCACTTCCTGGCCCAGCCCCTCCAGCAGCCCAGCACACGAGACTCCACAGGGATGGGGGACCACTCCCAGGTTCCCTTCCCACTTAGCCTCTCGTCCCCACCCTGCTCCCCCACCACACTCCTACCCAGGCATGATGTGCCCCGGACTCTCAAAGCTCCTACACTCACACTGAGCTCCTGGGCCTGTGTCCTGGGCACTACCCGGTCACTCGAGGGCAGAAAGCACAAAGCCCGTGCTGGGCAGGGAGGACAGAGCACTCAGCCTTCTGCTGCCACCTCCCCTCAGCACCCTTTCCAGAGGACAGAGCTCCCTGGAAGGTCGAGGGGGCTGGCAAAGAGCAGCTTCCCATCCCATGGACCAGAAGTGGGGGTCGTGCTAGGCCAGGATGGGAACACGTCAGAGCGGCCAGGCACACAGAAGACAGAGGGAGCACCAGGCAACAGTGACAGAGACGGCCTGGTCCAGCACACACCTGGATGTGGCCAGAGTGAAAGGGGTCACTGAGGAAGAAGACGCACTTCCTTGAGGGACAAGAGAGTCACAGACAAGAGGAGGCCAGGGTTTGACACACAGGATCTCAGGGCCGCACAGGCCCGGTCCTTGGCTGTTCTGGGTCTAGTCAGTTTCACATACTCCTGAGGATCTGGCATCAGGCCACCATGCAGGGTCACCCTCACATCCCCTCAAGCTAACATAGGCCCCCGGGGGCCCCAGAACTGAGCCTCTCTTAGCAGTGTGCTACCCACACCCCTGCCAGCCTGGCATCCTCTGATCTGTGGGTCAGGAGAGGTCTCTGCCCAGGCTCTGTCCAGCTGCCCAAGGCCCCTGCTGGCTGCCGACAAGGACAGGGAAGGGAAGGAAGACATGCACAAAGAGGAGGTGGGAGAGAGGGCGAGAGGACCCCATGGCCGGCTGCACCAGCCAGGCCCCAAGAAACTGGGTGCAGCCCCTCCTGCCACATCCAACCCAAGCGGCACCTCTGCAGTTCCTGGGGACAGTCCCACCTTGGGCACCACCTCTCCCAGCCTGCATCACCTCCCTGCATACAGTGCCCATCAGCCCGCTGGGGAAACTGAGGCACAGAGAGCCACACACCAGTCCCTAAAGCAGCCAGCCCTGCGCTGAGTGACACTGGGAGCCATGAGCTCAAAGACACAGCCCAGCTCCTGCGTCCCCTCTAAAGCCTGCTCTCTGCACAGAGGGCCAGATCTCCCCATCACCACCCCCTTATGGGGACAATGGGGGTGCCATCATCTCGAAGGAAAAGCCATGGTAGCTGGGGGCTCCCCTGCTCTTCCAAAGTCACCTGGAAAACACCTTTTGCAAAGCCCCCACCCCAAATCTATAGGGACAGGGACAGCTGCCCCAACAAACCCTGCCAAGCCTCTCCACACACCTGCACACAGGACATCTGGATGGGTGACCCTGAGAGTTAGGGACCAGAGTGACTCCCATTCTGCAGGGAACCCTACTGGACAGAGTACGGCCTCCTGCCTCAAAGACCCCAGCTCTTGGGGACCCTCTGTGTCCCCCAGCAAGCTGCCCACCACCCCTGGAAGGTTAAAACAGAGCACTGGTAGCTTGAGGAAAAGTGCTTTCCTACACAACGTCCCTTACAGCAGTCCCTGTGTGTGTGTTTTATTCATTTAAAGAAGAACTCCAGGGATTTAGCTCAGCGGTTCGGTGGCCTGCCTTGCAAGTGCAAGGACCTGAGTTCAATCCGGTACCA
>NW_022900931.1:3204179-3211961 GCF_012274545.1 Fukomys damarensis | reverse complement strand
AAAAAAAAAAAAAAAAAAAAAAAAAAAGAACTCCTGGGGCTGGGGATTTAGCTCAGTCGTTCTGCACCTGCCTAGCAAGCACAGGGACCCGAGTTCAATCCCCAGTACCTCAAAAAACAAAGAAATTTAAAAAAGAACTCCTGGCTTTTGTCTACAGTAGGACTTGGAGAAAAAAATCTGATGTGAAAACAGAGACAATGGGCTAGAGTAGGCTTTGCCGGCTTGGGAATGCCACACCCCACAGGCAAACTGATTAGCAAGATACCCGCAAGTTCTTACCTGAAGCAAAAGCACTGCGAATTCGCAAACGTCCAGCCCTTTTCCCAGGGCCAGCCCCCCAGCACGGCAGAAAGGGCTGGGTGGCTCTAGGTGTCCTGGGATGCTTGGCCAGGCAGGCAGCCCCTTCCCCTGGGTGCCCCTCTGACCCATCCCAGAAATAATCCACACATGTGTGCCGAGTGCCAGGCCCAGCCCGCAGCAGGGGGACAGAGGGGACCTCACACCCCGCAAATGACTAGCCACTAACACCAGGCTGGTCCTTCGAGCCCTGACAGCCCAGCCCACCCCTGTCCTCAGGAGACCCTGATACCCTTCCAACACATTCTCCCCACAAAACAACAGGAAGCCAGGGAGTGTGGAACTAAAAAAGGCTGGTGACTCCGAGTGCCTCCGGATCTCCAGGAATTTAACCCTGCGCACTTAGATGAACCTGTGTTCGGGTTACAGGACAACCAGAAAAAGCTTAGAGAACTATTTCCCCCAGAGGCCATGACCTGAAACAACAACACCGAACTTAGGAGTATTTTCTACATGCTGTGCCGCACAAGATAAGATCCATCTCTGTCCCAATCCAAGCATTAGCGAGATTGAGGCCCATACTGAGTACTGCCGGACTCCGCTGCCGCCGGGGCACCACCTCCCACCTCAACAGGCTTCTTGCACCAAGTTTTGGGGCACGCAGGAGTCTGCATCTACCCAAACCCAAGTGGGCTCTTGGTCAGTGACACCAGGTCCTGGGTCCAGTTCTGACTGCACACACATACACGGGCCCCTTTCTGGGTGTGACTGTGGCAGCCCCCTCCTGACTGGTTCTTGCCAAGGGCTCCAGATGCTTTCCCAGGGTCCCATCTCCCCGCCACTTTACCACACCAGCGCCCCAAGAGGTGCCACTTGCACAGATAAGTGGAGGACAGGCTGGGATGCGTGTGCACACAGACCCACCAACCTCTCCCCAGCCCTCGCCTGGGCCGTGGTCCTGGTGGCTCCCTCTGAGCTCTGGCCTCGTCGACACCCAACTTACATGGCAACTCTATCCCTGCTCCTCAGAGAGGCTCCCTGGTACCCACCATTCCGGTTCTTGAAGAGACCCATGGACCTGCCATGGCCTGATCAAGTCATCTCTGTCCTCCAATGTCGATCCCAGAACTCCACAGCCCACGTGGGCCACAGCTCCGAGGTGAGACTGGGCCCCATCCTCATTGCCCACATCCTCCGCCCAGGGTGCCTGCTGCCCAAAGCAGGGTCCCCAGGGCACGCCCTTGGTCTGCTCATCTCTGAGACAGAAGAGGTGCCCGGCTGCCCAGATCACGAGGCAGCTGCGGCAGGAGAAAGACAAATGTGCTGAGACAGCAGAGTCAGGAGAGTTTTCTGCCACAGGGAACATGGTGGCTCAGCTCAGCTCACGCCACCATGGTCACTGCATCCGGCCACCAGATCCCCTCAGCCCTCTGTCCTCCCTGCCCACAGTGACAGGCCCAGCTGCAGTACCTGGGACTTGGGTGGCGCTTACCCCTAATCTGCCCAACATAAGCTGCCAGGATCCCGACACAGCCTGCTCCCCTCCAACCACGCCCTTTACACACCAGCGTCAGTAACTCCCAGTCTCTCTCCTGCCCTTGAACTCAGCTCCCTGTTCATCCAACTGCCTGTCCTCCCAACCCGCAGGAGGTAGAGCCCACGCTGGCTTCCCAGGGCCTCGGGTACAGCCGGCACTCAATAAGTGAATAAACCCTCCTGTTTCTCAGAGTACGGCCAAGCAACGAGTCTCCAGAGTTACCCAAGCCCTTAAATGGTTAACTAGTTGCCAAAAGCACCTGACTCTTCCAGGACCGCCCGTGTCATTCTGGGAAGCCAGCTTGATTCGCTACCTGCGGGTCTGGGGGAAATGTGACACTGGACGAGGCCTGGAACTGCTCAGTTCCACACTTCCTTGTTTGTAATCTTCTATTTAAAAGTCACCTCGGTATCCTGCTTTTCACTAGGCAAATACTTGTTAAAACTTTATCAAGCCCAGACGACTTCATACCATCCACTGCCCTCCAAAGTAAACAGTGAAAAGGTTACTCAATCTCACTACTGCGCTGAGTTTTAGTATTTTCTAACGCGTCTGAATGACTCACTGACCAATCATCTCTACCCCTCAAACGCCGCTTCTCCCGCATCCACTGGTCTATAACATGCATCCTAAGGAGGGACTGACCAGCAGTGTGTCCATAAGGCATGGCCAGGGCCCCAAGCCCGAGGCACGCACGTGGTCCGGGAGAATTAAAAACATCAGTGTCACTGGCTATAAGTAATGGGAGACTGAGGCAGGAGGATCACCCAGAGTTGGAATCTGGGCTACACAGAGAGTTCAAAGCAGCCTGAGCTACAAGGCAAGACCCTATCTCAAAAAAGCCAATACAAACAGCTTTTATAAATGCACATAAGGAAAAGTCCCTATTGTAGGATTGAAAACGTCACTCAGACATGTCACACAACAAGACAAAAATATCACACACAAGATGAGCACCTTCTATGGCTGGATGGCCTTCAAAGTGGCAGTTATTTGCGTTTCACCACATTCAGACAGCACAGTCTTTCTGAAAACGTGTGCTGGAGAATGCTACGCTGAGCCCTGGCCCACAGTCCCCCACAGAACCTAACAGCCCCACCTCCAGGGCAGTAATAATGCATCAAAGCCTTTAGGGTAGGGCTGTAAATCCTGCTATGCCAATTAGGCAGCACTGAAAACAGTGGTGAGTTTGAATCAACAGCTTTCCCACATTGTTCCCTAATAAAACTTGAGTCTGCCTCTGGTTCACCCCGGGATGAGCTCTTGTGCTGGTGTGGTTTCCACCCAGGGCTCTGCTGTTTGGACCTGCAGGTCTTGGCTTTCGCTAAGTTCATTGCTTCCTTGGTGCATTAAAAAGCAGTCACGGGGTCTGAAGGTTGCACAGCATTCCCACCTGTCTTACAGTGAAATGATCCGTTTCACAACTAATTCCTCAAAAGCCTTTCCTGAGGTGATGAAAGGTGGGCTTGTTTCATAGCAATCACGATGGCTGTGCGATCCTGGGAAAGTGACCTAGGGCCCCCGAGCCTCCGTTTCCTCACCCACAGGCCTCCAGTTACCCAGAAGGACAAACAGCAGTGTAAGGGCAAGAGTCTGGAAAGCTGCTTCCGGTCTGAGTGCTCCTGGGTACTCATGCCAGACGGTCAGCCAAGGGCCACTGCCAAGAAACACGGCAGGGGCTATGGTGGGGATCCATCGCCGGGCACAGTGAGCCCCTGGCCCACCAACACCAAAGTCCAGGGCATGGGCCTCCTGCCAACTAGGCCCACCCACACCTGCTGTCCACGCACCCCAGGGTGCATGCCAGGGACGCCACAGACACACAAACGCCCCTGCCCCAGCACAGGCCTGTCCCGCTCCTACACCACGTCCCCACAAAGATCTAAACACTAACGTTTCGCCAAGTGGTTTTATGCAGACCAAAGTTTGCGCGCTGCTTTATCTAGTAAACACAAAGCCACAGGGGAACAAACGTCCCAGGAGTCTCCACAACCCCGGGAACAGTGTGTCCCCACCTAAGCGCCTACTCTATATTCTCTACGCATCTGCCTTTCACACAACCTACAATACTCACCTTGTACAGCCAAAACCACGCCGGGGAGGTGTTGCATGACACCAAAACCGAACTTGTGAGTCTCTGCTCATGTCAGGAGATGAGCAGAGCTAGAGGCTGCCCACTTGGGCATAAAATTTCCAGTCAAGACCAGTCAGAAAATGGACTTTTCCCTTCTTCCAGCGCTCCCACAACAAACTGTACCCTGTTTATTTATTGTCTGAACAGCTCATCTGAGATGTGCAGTCATCTGAGATGAGAGCATTTTGGTGTTATAAATAAGGTTGCTGCCCTCACCAGTCCTCACAACCAGGACGGGGGAGCAGGAAGGCCCCTCCAGAGCCACCAGGGGTGCACTCCCGTCCCCATCCCTGCCCAGTCCCGCCCCCTCCCGTGTGTCTCCAGTTCCCATGTCCTCTGCTGTCGCCGTGCCCAGCACTGCAGGCTGCCCAGGCACCCAGGGGCCAGCAGGGTGGAGGGCCCATCCATCTCTGCCCAGCCTTTGGGGCTGAGCTGCCCCTCCTCTCCTGGTGCTGTCCCAGCCCCAGAGCAGCAAGCTGGGTTCTCACACCAGTTCCACCACCAGGTAGGGCGGGCTCTGAAACAGCTCCCAAATTACAAGCCCTCGTCCAAGCGGAGCCAAGATCAAACAGGGCCCTGCTTTTCAAAGAGCTGCCCCAGAGACAGCACACAGGAACCGACTGCTGTTATTATCTGCAGGAGACAGAAACGCCAGACTCGGGGAAGAGCAGGCGTATTACAGGGTGACTCAGGAACTGGAAGGTAATTTCCAACGGTCCCACCCGGGAACTAATTGGCACATGGGGCGCGCAGTGACCTTTGATCCTTCCAGACAGCGGTGCGTGTGGCAAGCTGACCAAAAAAGGATCACCAAGTGAACCAGACAGCCCAGCAAACCCTGAAGCCAGGCCCTAACTGCACGACTCAGGACGAGGCCCGGGGAGCCCGGCACTTGAACTTGAAGAAGCCCAGGCCTGTTCCCTGCAAAAGTGCTGAGCCAAGCAGTGGGCACCGTTCTCCATGGCCAGCCAGGTCACGCCCCAGCATCCAACAGAGGCAGCAGACGCCTGGCCACCCTGGTGGGTCCCCAAGTATCCCCCAGCGGCCCATGGGGAGCCGGTCCTCCCTCGCAGGCCACTCACCTGACACAGACACCTCCATGAGCGCTTCCAAGGGCCTGTTGTTGTCCAGATCCCGGCTGAGCTGCAGCTCGCCCGTGGTAGAGTCCAGCAGCAGCAGGTGCAGCTCATTGCCCCGCAGGAAGGTGTAGTTGAGGCTGTCTGAGAGGTCAGGGTCATGGGCCGGGATGCGACCAATAACACCGCTGGGGAAGCTGTTAGACTTGTTGGTGACATAGTTGTTGAAGAGGATCTGGAAGTCGGGCAGTTCTGGAGGGTTGTCGTTCTGGTCCAGGAGGTGGATGCGCACGGTGGCCCGGCTCACCAGCGGCGCCGACGTGGCCTGTACCACCAGCACATAGTCCCTGCGGACCTCGAAGTCCAGCTCAGCCAGGGCACGCAGGTCTCCACTCAGCAGGTCGAGCTGGAAAACCTCGGGCACGTTGCCCTCCACGATCTGATACATGATCTGGGCGTTGGGGCCTTCGTCGGGGTCATCGGCTCGAATCTTGGCCACCACTGACCCCACTGGGCTGTTCTCCTCCACGAACAGCTCCAGCTCGTCCCTCTCAAACACTGGGGGGTTGTCATTGATGTCCAAGACAGTCACCTGGATTTCCACCGAGGCACTGAGGGCAGCCGGGCTGCCCCGATCCACAGCCAGCGCCCGAAGGTTGTACACGGCCACATTTTCCCTGTCCAGCCGGCGCTGGGTGCGGATCACTCCAGAAGTGGGCTCGATGTAGAAGTCCCCGTGACCATCGTCCCCGCCCTGGAAGGTGTATAGCAGACGACCATTGGGCCCCGAGTCCCTGTCTGTGGCGGAAACCTGGAGGACACTGGTGGATGGAGGAGCGTCCTCAAAGACAGAACCCTGGTAGAAATCCCGCAGGAACCTGGGCACGTTGTCATTGGCGTCCAGGATGAGGATCTCCAGGGAGGTGGTGTCCGATTTCTGAGGGATGCCGTTGTCCCGGGCTGTGATGGCCAGCGTGTAGGCAGCCTGATCCTCATAGTCCAACTCTGTCATGGTGTAGATGGTCCCCGTGTTGGGGTCAATGCGGAACTGTGGCACAGGGTCCTCTAGTACGTAGGTTATCCTGGCATTCTCACCCGTGTCCTCATCAGTGGCACTGATGGTGGCAATGGAGGTGCCCACAGGCCGGTCCTCGTTGACACTGATGGTGTAGTGAGAACTCTGGAAGACCGGCCGGTGGGTGTTGGCGTCCGTCACATTGATGAAGACCTGCACGGTGTGTGAACGCGTGCCGTCTGAGGCGGTCACGGCCAGCACGTACTGCCGCTCCTGCTTGTAGTCCAGGGGCAGCGCCAGGGTGATCAGGCCGCCACCACTCTGGCTGCTGAGTGCAAAGCGGTTCCGGGTGTTGCCCCCGGTGAGCTGGTAGGTGATCACGCTGTTGGCGTCACGGTCACGGGCCTGCAGAGTCAGCACGCTGCTCCCCACGGCGGCGTCCTCGTTGAGACGCAGCTCGTACAGGGGCTGGGTGAACACCGGGTCGTTGTCGTTCACATCCAGCACCGTGATCGACACACTGGCGGATGAACTCATGGGCGGGGAGCCGTGGTCCACCGCTTCCACCCCGAAGCTGTAGCGTTCCACCGCCTCGCGGTCCAGCTCCGCGCACACAGTGATCCAGCCCGAGCTGTTGTGGATTTGGAAGGGGAAGTCCAGGGTGGAGTCGGGATCCTCAGGCCCAGCACCGCCGCCCCGCAAGGCAGCTGAGCCCGTGTCCACCAGGCGATAGCGAAGACGGGCGTTCTCTCCCGCGTCCGCATCCACTGCCTGGATGTGCAACACCGAGTAGCCCAGCGGCACGTTCTCCAGCACGGTGGCCTGGAAGGGGCTGCTCACGAAGATGGGGGCGTTGTCATTCACATCCAGCACCTGCACAGACACTAGCCCCGAGGAGTTAATGAGCGGTGGTCGGCCGCCATCTTGGGCCTTGATGCGCAGCGTGTACTCCCGGATGGCCTCGAAGTCCAGCGGGTTGATCACGTCCAGGCTTCCGCTCAGTGAGTGCAGGTAGAACTGGCCCTTCAGGTTGCCGCTGACGATGCTGTAGTGTATGGCCGCGTTCTGACCCTGGTCCCGGTCGGTGGCTTGCACCCGAAGCACCGCTGTGTTGACGGCCACATCCTCCGGCACCTGGACCACATAGCGCTTCTCGCTGAACTGAGGGTAGTTGTCATTCTCGTCCTCCACCACAATGTGCACGGTGGCTGTGGCGCTGAGTGGGCCCGGGTTGCGGCCCTGGTCATTGGCCTCTACCAACAGCTGGTACTCGGCCGCCTCTTCCCGGTCCACCAACGCCCGAGTTCGCACCACGCCCGAGCGCGCATCGATCTCGAAGACGCCGCCCGCGCCCTCCAGCAGGCGGTAGCGCATGTTGGCGTTGGAGGGCGCGTCGCCATCAGTGGCACGGATGGTCAGCACCTCGTAGCCCACCTCGAGGTTCTCGCGCACTCGTTCACGGTACTCAGACTGCTCGAAGACTGGGCTGTGGTCGTTGGTGTCGCTGACCGTGACGGTGAGGTAGGTGGCGGCTGAACGCCGCGGCGTGCCGTGGTCCACAGCGCTGACCTTGAGCACGTGCGTGTCCTTGGTCTCCCGGTCCAGCTCTCGGGCCGTGCTCACAGCGCCCGTGGCCCCGTCGATCAGGAAGTAGCCGTTAGAGCGCTCGTCGAATAGCGCCTCCATCTGGTAGCTCAAGCGCCCCGCCTCACCCTCGTCGGGG
>NW_022900931.1:3200529-3202542 GCF_012274545.1 Fukomys damarensis | reverse complement strand
GACCAGGGCGGAAAAGCGGGGCTGGGCCCTGGCTGGGCTACCCGAGGGTAGGGGCTTGGCTTGTTGAGGACCCCGCCCGGCCCCGGCTGATCCGCTGAGGCCTCCCGGCTGGGGCCCCGGGACCGGGTGGGGGTTGGCGAGGGACACAGACAGGTAACCAGAGAGCCCCGTTAAGAGCCTGGGGCGGCTAGGGGGACACTTACACATTCACAGGAAGGTGCACAAGGTGAAAAGAGTTCCCAGGACTTTGAAATCCAGTGGGCAGGTAACTAGAGTTGTAGAAAGGTTTTAAAGGAAAATGAAAATAACCTGGGTTGACAGTTGGAATTTGGAGAGGATGACGGCGAGGAGCTGTATCCTCTATGCCTGGCTCGGCTTTTACCTGGCTGGAGCGGTGTGTCCGGACTCCAGGCCTGAGTACCGCCCGAGAGTGCAGGCCCTGGAGGTGACCACTGGCCAGTGCCACCTGGCAGAGCGGGCAGAACCGTGAGAGAACAGATTGGGGGTGTTAGGATGTGAGCCGTGAGACTCAACCTCACCTCCCACGGGGAAGGAGCCTCAGAGCTGAGACACCCCCCCCGCCCCCTGGGGTGCGCAGCTGGGGGAGGCCGTAGCATTCTGCAGTCCTCAAGGGGCGGGGCTTTGCGACCTTCCAGCTCCCGTTGGCTTTGGAACCGTGCCACCCCTTTTGGAGTGGGAAACCGCTGCAGCCCCTTGGGCCCCCAGCCCCAGGGTCTGGGGGGGAGGATCCTCTAGCCTGGGTGAAAGCGGGTGGAGGGAAGGCCTGTCACCCCCACAAGAGGTTTTCCAAGCAGCGACCAGCGAGGGTCTCTTTCGGCAGCCTTAATTCCAGGCTGTGTGCAGAAGGTGTGGCCGCCCCAGCGCGTGCGCACAGCTTTAGGAGCAGAGGGCTCTGGCACTTCGTGTGAGATGTGTAGATATCACACATGGCCGGTTTTGCTCAAAGCCGCTGTGAAAGACGTCTTTCCTTCCCATTGGTGACAGTTTGAAGGAACGCTCTCAACCCAAGAAGCAGAGTTGCTTTGGGTCCTTCCAGTGGCAGTTCCTTTGGGGAAATGTGTAAAGGGCGGAAGAAAAGCCCATCCCCAAGTGTAACTTGCCCAGGACCCCCACACTGTGCCTGGATTTGGACTTGGACTTCACCGAAACTTAGGGTAGGAGTTCAGGCTCAAGAAGGCAGGGCGAGCACCTGAGCCCACAGTGCCAGGTGGAAGGTTGGGATGTGGATGGGAGGGGATCCTGAAGGGAGGGAGGGGAGCCGCAGAACCCCTGGAGTGAATATTTTGCAACAGGGCTTTAAATAGGGTGGGTTGGGTTTAAATAAACAAAATTCAAATGCTACACGAATGGATTCGGGTGTGGGCATGCTTTCCTGGAACCAGACACCTGTGGGCTGCCCAGTAACCACAGGGACTGCCCTTCATGATTTCCTGGTCCTGGGGCAGGGCCAGGAGCTCACAGGTGGAAGTCACTGAGGGAGGCCTGTGAAGGGACAAGGGACGAGACAGTCCTGTGCACGGCCAGGGCACAAGCAAGCCCGAGCCCAACCGGCTTTTTTGTGGTTTTCAGGACAAGGCACAGACAGTAAAGAGGTGATAACGAGCAAATTTAGGGAGGGCTGGGCCTGGGGGTGTCTGCTTCTGCCCATGAAGGTCACCACGGTGTTGGCTTCATGCTAACACTGAGCCCACACCCCTCTCCGTGCTCTCTCCTGAGCACACATGCTGAGGCCACCGTGTTCAAGGGGAGATGGAGCGGAATTAAAACAGGCTGCAACTTGTGGCTGGGTAGTTCAGTCACAACCTCAGAACCGAAACGTGGCTCAGTGGGACAGCACTTGCCTAGCCTGCATGAGGCCCTGGGTTCCATCCCCTGCACTGAAAAATAAAATTACCTATCAGAAATGGCTGGTGCAGCCAGGCTTGGTGGCGCACTCCTGTAATCCCAGCACTTGGGAGGCTGAGGCAGAAGGATCGCTGTGATCGAGACCAG
>NW_022900931.1:3177429-3200160 GCF_012274545.1 Fukomys damarensis | reverse complement strand
AAAAAAAAAAAAAAAAAAAAGAGAGAGAGAGGGCTGGTGCTATGGAGACCCAAGTTCCATTCCTTCCACTAATTGCTCAACCTCTTCCAAGCTCTAACCCCTCATTCAGATGTCATGATACACTTCCGGGCTTGGTGAAGGATTAATAAGAAACTGAACACGGAGGTTGGCACAGGACTAGATCAAGGGCAGACCCACTGCGCTGGCCTCGACCATTAGCTCTGCTGCTGCCACTGTGCCCAGCACAGTGGCACTTGTCCCCTGCTGTCTGCAGGTTTTAGATGGCACTGTCACGTGTCCTTGGTCAAGGAGAGGCGGGGGATGTAGCTTTCATGTGGTTCCCAGGGGCCTGGGCTAAGGGCTGATCAGGTCCACTCAAGAGTGCTTACAGGGCTGCAGCTGAGGGAGCAGGGACGCAGCTGCAGCCCCTGAAGAGAGGCGGTGTGTGGGGTGGCCTTATCCAGCACTGCATGAGGGCCACTGTCCAGCCCCTTCCCTGTGGGATGCTCCCTCCTCCACAGGCTGCCATCTCTGGGCACCAGGGCCAGGCCCTGCAGTGACTTCCAGGGTGGGGAGGGGACAAGAAATAGCTCCGGGCCGTTCTTGTCCTCCTCAGACACTGGCCTAATGAGCCCTGCCCTGTAAATGTTTGGTGCCACTCCCAGGGGTGAAGGGGGCTGTAATTGACATTTCTATTTTTCATGCACCCCTAGGCATTTCACGTGAACTTGAGCATCTTTAAAAATAGAAGCAACTTTTGAAAAAAGAAAAAAAGGGCAGAAGCTATAGATTCCTAGTATTGACTTTGTGCTAGAAATGTGTTTTGCCAGGGGCCCTAACCAGAGCCCACACGAATTCTGGAATCTGCTCTTAGATAGTACATTCCTGAGCTGGTGAGGAGCCCCAAGAAACAACCTGAGCAGAGCGAGTCTGGGCCACTCCACTCCCTTCCGTTACTTCTTTGGAATTTAGGGGAACAGGGCTTGGCCCCTGGCCCCTCCTGAGTGCCCCACAACTGGTCTGGTGGGGTTCGACTCATGGAAAAATCGAAACCTGGAACAGAGACGTAGCCTTGAATTAATTAGGGTGTTAATAGAGGCAGGGGACGGAGAGAATTTAGACCCTAATTAAACACGTTCCGGCACTGGTGCTTGCTTCCCTGAAAGCACTCATGACAAAAAAGGAAAAATATTTTCCTGCTCAAAAGGTGCCAGAACCCATCCAAATGCAAACCCTGCGACTTCTGCCGCTGCACCAGGTGTGGGTACCCAGGGGGCCCTCTGAGATGCCAGGCCCAGGCACAGTCTCATGCCCAGAGCTGTCCTGTGTCACTCTGGGCACTCTGGGCAGCCAGGGTGGGGGAGGAAGACAAGGCATCCCGCGACCCTGTGCAGCCACACAGCACGCAGCACACAGAGCCCAGCAATGGGCAGCCAGCGGGGCAGGTCCACCCAGCCCAGCTAGGGGCAGCACTGGCCCCTAGTGGCCGAGCAGGATCTCTACCCCATCTAAGTGTCCCTTCTCACACTGCCCACGGCTCCCCGAGCCTGCGCTGTCTGCGGGGGCAGGTGCCCAGCTCCACCAATGACCCTGAGGCACCTGGCAGCCCGGCTGGATTGTGTGTGGGGTCCTGATCACAGTCAGCAGCCCCCCAAGGGGAAATGAGGGCCTGATCTGGGCACCCACATGGCTGTGTGTTTGGGGCAGCGGCTGGTGGGCAAGGGGGCCACCTGATGCCCTGTCCTGAAGCTGGGTAGGGAAAGTGCTGAGGTCTTGAAGGATTCTTTTTCTCCTTTAACTCCCTCCCCCTCTCCCTTCTTGCCTCCCATTTTTTTCCAAAACATACACTCAGCATACCACAGATTATACCCTTCTTAAAGTATATGGTTTGATCTTTCTTGGTATAGTACAAAGTTTTACAGACATCACCATCTAATTCCAGAGCATTTTCACTACCCAGAAAGAAACTCAAGGCTGTCCCCAATACCCTCACCCCAATCCCCCAGTACCCAGAGACCACTGATCCACATTCTGTCCCTTTGATGTGCCTGCCCCCGAAATTTCATGTCCACTTATCAGCTTCAGTATTCACCTGGGTTGGAACTGAATTTCTGTTTCCTCCCGCGTCAGGGCTGAGTAATGTTCTAT
The DNA here is from genome assembly GCF_012274545.1 of Fukomys damarensis. Lineage (NCBI taxonomy): Eukaryota > Metazoa > Chordata > Mammalia > Rodentia > Bathyergidae > Fukomys > Fukomys damarensis. The sequence goes on along the minus strand of NW_022900931.1, from coordinate 3,198,012 downwards.
GTTGTGGACGCACCACAGCTCTTTACAGCCACCAGTGGGTAGATTTCGCTTTTTTAACTATCCGAATCACCTTCCTTTGTTTTGAGTGGGAGAAAGAGGGCAAGACATCATTCTCTTTGCAAAATTGCCCACACGATCTTTTTGGAATTATTCTTTCTTTTCGTATCTTGACGTGTAGCCAGACCCACACTGTCATAATGGCTCACAGGGAACTTTCCTGGGGACTTTCCTTGGTCCTTGCTGGGAACAGCATGAAAACAAACTGCACTGCAGTGGGCTGGCAGGAGGAGGAAGGAAGCTAGCAGCGCCTACCTTCCTGTCCCTTCTGACACCATGATCATCCCAGTGTTTATGGCTGGGCAGCAGGGCCACCCGTCCCACGGCCACGTGACAGGTGACACTCCAGTGGCCCGGCCTGCCCTCCCTGGCTCAGGCTGCTGTCCTCCCTGGAGTGGGGAGCCCCCCGGCAGAATCCCCAACCATGACACCCAACTTTCTCCTCCCTCTGTACCTGAACGCGCCCCTCCCTCCCCTCTTCGATCCCTCCATACAGGTGAACAGGAAGAGCACCTGTCCCCAAGGAAAGGCCATGTCTTGGGAGACACAGATGATCAACATAGGGGAAGGCACAGTGTCCAGTGGGGACATTAAGGAGCACAAGAGGTGAACACAGTGACAGGGCTTTTTGCGGTGGTGACCTAGGGAGGCCTCTGCCAGACCACAGAAGGGCCAAGACTGAAGGAGGGAGCACAGTCCAGGCAGTGGGCATGCAATGGCCCTGGGGCAGGTGTGTGCGCTGGAGGTGATTGTGGCCAGAGTGGGTGGAGACACCGTGCAGGGTCACAGGGACGGCTGGCTGGGGCTTGGGCTGTCTGTGTGTCTATTGGGAAGGCATTGGGCAGCTGAAAGAAGGGTGTAACACAAGGGTCTTTGCATCCAGCCTGGCAATCTGGTGCCTGAAAGTGGGTGGGGAAGGCACAGGAAGCCACACACAGGTGGCATCGTGGGGACAGATGGGGTCATGGACAGAGAAGCGGTCACATTTGGGCTGGAATGTGGAGCAAGCCAGCAGGACTTGCCCTTGGAGTGGAGGTGAGGGCTGAGAGAGATGTCAAGGGGCCCCCAGCGTCTGGGCCAGCCAGCAGGGCATCGCTGATCCAGGTAACCAGGTGGGTGATGCTCCCCTCCCTGCCTTCCCCTGCCTGCCCCAGGACCATCATGTGCCAGTGCTGCCCCCAGAGCGTCAGATCAGAGCTGAGCTGGGGAGCATCGAGGGAGCCCCATGTCCGGCACCCCAGCAGGGGTGGGAGGAGGCTGGCAGGCCTCTGAGGTCTCTCTAGGGAGCTCTCGCTTTCCCACTTCTGCCATCCACTTCCCGAAGTGGGCACGTTTGTGGGCAGTCCCCCTCTTGCTGTTTTCTCTTGCTCAACTAGAAGAACCTTTCTGGAGTACAGGGGACAGGCACGTGATTCTGGAGAAGGATAATCTTTCCAGTGATACTCAGAGGTGAGAGGAGACCCAGACAGGGTAAAGGTAGCACCCAGATCTAATTATACCTCCTAAAAAGCTAAACATTTTAAAAAAGTGTAAAAGGCCCCAACACTAGGATCGCAAAGCTTGGGGCTGATCCCGATGCCGTGGCCTCCTGCCCTCCGTAAGTCGCCCCCTCAACCACCTCACTATCCACATCGGGGAGACAAAGGCAGATAGGAGGTGCTGTCAAAGCACAGTGAGCATTGAAATTTTCTAAGATGTGTTAAAATGTAAAAAGCCCAGCCAAGGGTCCCCTTCAACAGCCTGTGTGTCACTTGGAGCACATTCATCCCGTCGTTCTTGCTACCTTCTGAAGTGGTCTGCAAGCTTTCTTTCCGAGGGTCTCTATTTGTGCTGCTGGGGCTGCCTCAATCAGTTCAAAAAGGTGACCTTTCGCCATCATTTTGACTTTGACTTTGGGGAAGAATCAGAAATGTCGGAGTCCAGATCTGGTGAGTACGCTGGCTAAGGACACTGGGTCATGTTTTTACAAGCCTGCCTTTCATTGGATGGCACTGGTCAGCAGCGTTCATTGTGCGTGTGTGTGTGTGTGTGTGTGTGTGTGTATTTTTTAAGCAAACCTCTTAAAGACATTCAGGAAAGGATTTCCAGAGCTGCTGCAGAAAGTGTCAAGAACTTTGGGATTAGTGTGTTCAAAACAAGGGGGAGGATTTTGAGGAAAATTCAAGGCAATGTGTCTTTTACTATAAAAAATTTTTTAAATAGTTTAAACACTAGTTTTGCTCAGCCTTTGTACCTGTGAGGGGTTAAGGCCAGTGAGCAGCTGCACAGTCCTGCCTGTTCCTGCTATGGGATGGACTGTCCCTCCCTGCCCACTTCTCCAGCACGCGCTCCCAGAGCCCAGCACCAAGGGGAGGTGTTTGAGACAGACCACAGGCCTCCCGGCTCTGCTCACCCCAAGGGAGGGGACACTTTCTCAGAGGACACGGTGGGTCAGGGGCAAGACATGGAACCAAGTCCCACTGGGGAGGCCTGGCCACCCCTGTTCTCAGCCCAGGCCTGGGATGGGAGTCTCTCCAAGCGGGAGCCCAAGTTCCAGGCAGCACGGGGCCTTCGTCCATCTAGCAGCTGGTAAGGGGAGACTCATGTGGCTTCCCAGTGAGAGGTGCCAGCCCCAAGTAGCCACTGGTGCCAAGGGACTCCCAGCTGCCAGTCTTGCCAGGGAGAAAGGAGAGCTAAGGAACCCTCTGCCTTGCAGGTTGAGCCAATGCTGCCGCGGAGGCCTGCCTGAGGTCACCTGGAGGGTGCAAGCAGCTCTATCCATAGCCCAGTGCTGGCTGCACCCCAGCGGCAAAGGATCCCGCGGCTTGCTGGCCCTCCCGAGGGTGGGAGCCATGCGTCATGCCCTCTGGAATGTGCCGAGCATGCCCAGATCTGCGGCTCCTGCAGGGAGCTCAGCCCCACCCAGATCAAAGAGAGGAAGGTGGACGAGGACTCTAAAAATAGGCGATGCCACCGTTGTTCTCAGGGTGCAGGGGCCGTGTGCTGGGTGCTGTGAAGCCGGGGCGCTCCTAATCCAGGTTGACACCTTCGGCACACTGCCTCTTGCTTTATGGGGCCGTGAGGACCCGGGGTTCTCCTGGCATAGCATTCGGTTTCAGCCTCTGCCGAATTGGCTGGTGGGCTTCTCTGAGTAATCCTGGGCATGCAGCCTCCCTATTCCTAAAGTCTCCACCCTCACTACCATATGCAAGGACCTCACTTGCGCCTCCCAGCCTCTGCTCTGCAGAGTGTCCACTGGGCTGCCGTCCCTGTCATCAGAGGAGGGTGTGCTGGCCAGCGGGCACTAGGCAGCTGTCGGAAGCCAGTGGGCTCAGGCAAATCCTTGCTCCTCTCGGGTCCTCAGTCTCCTTTGTGAAATGGGGTACATCCGTTCCCAGCGTCTGAGGTGACCGATCACTCATACCTCATAGATTAGTACCATGGTTACCAAGCACACTGGGATCAGAGGGCCACAGTGGGTCTCAATGTGGAGTGCTGGTCACTCCACTTCCCCCTTAAAGCTCCGAGGGTCCCCCTTTCCTCCCCTTTGCCAGCATCTTGAGGACACCTTGTTCCTTGTGACCACCTCCATCTCCAAAGCCAGGCCAGTTTATCACCTCATCCCTCCTGCCTGGAGGGTCCTGCCAACTCCACTAGGTGCAGCCACACAATCCAGAGTCACCGCTGCCCTCCAGGTCAGCTGGGAAGCGCTCAACTCATTTCCACTTGTGTGAGAGCTTCTCCTGCTGTGGACTTGGGCTGGAGAGGGCAGGACACAGGTGTCACAGAGAGACCGGGCTGTAACAGAGCAGCCCAGGTTCACACTGCTGGCCAGGCTGTATGAACTGGGCTGCACTAACAGCCTGGCCCAGTTGTTGGAGGCTGCAGGCGATCTGGTATTGCTGGGGGGTTGAATTCTGGGGGATGAAATTCAGTAGCAGTGGTTGGGGCCACAGGTGGGCAGGCCTAGCCTTTGTCCAGCAGGCAGTGGGCTCTAGGCTGGGAGGGACACAGGCAGCTGTACAGTTAGAACAGGCTAAGGCCACGGTGGGGCGGAGAGCAGTGTGGACAGGTGCCGGGTGGTCATCTACGAGGCCCAGCACAGTTTCTTGGGGTGGGGGCCACCTCCCTGCCCTGTGGGTCCTGTGGGAACGTGCACGTGGCAGAAGTGGTTACCACAGGGTCCAGCCCAGCCGCTCTAGCTGTGCACCAGGGCAGAGCTGTTCCCTCCTCTGAAGACCGACCAGGTAAGAACCTGCCAGCTGCATTTACTCCCTGATCCTGGCTGGTGGGAGCCTGCCCGCATGGGAAAGGGGCTCAGAGGAGCCTAAAGGAGGGGGACTTGGCCTGTGTCTGGGTGGCACCAACCCAGAAGGCCACCTTGAGCGATTCCAGGGCTCCTCCCACCGACAGCACCCCAGCAAGCAACTCCACGAGAACCTTTGACCCTGATGACCTCCCAGCACATGCACGGGGACCCCACCATTCTTTTTCCTGTGTTCCAGCTGCTCCTGAGCCCCCAGTGTCCCTCCACATGTCACCAGCAGGGGGCACCGCTGCAGGTCTCTGCGCCCAGAAGCTGGGGGTCCTCTGTAGGAAGCTGGGGAGGCAGCGGGATGGGCTACCCCTATGCCTTGGGCTGGCTCCCAAAATGTGCAGCCTTTGTTCCCACTAAATGCCTACCCCATCAGCGGCCAAGACACCAGCCCAGAGTGAGCGATGGTTTAGATGATTGGCTCCCGGCAGCACGGACCACGGGGACCATCTGGCTGCAGTCGGTATCTGCACACAGGTCATTGTCACACCGCCAGGCTCAGGACGCCAAGCAGCAGGCAGTGGGGGAGTGAACTCAAGATTCCCACATGAAGCCACGATTCTCTAATGGGCCATGCCTTAAGAAGCAAGGGGTTCCATGGAGTCGGGGATTTGTCTCAGTGGTTCCATTGCCTGCCTCACAAGCACAAGGTCCTGAGTTCAATCCCCAGTACAAAAAAAAAAAAAAATAAAAAAAAAAAAAAAAAAAAAAAAAAAAAAAAAAAAGGAAAGAGGAAAGAGGAGGAGGAGGAGGAGGAAGAAGAAAAGCAAGGTGTTCCTAAGTCTGTGCAGAGAGCACACGTCAATGTGAAGAGCAATGAGTCGGGGTGTTCCCAAGCAGGGAGAATGAAACCCCCCAAAAGCGACTTAATGTGAAACCTGTGTGTCACCCCCGAGAGTGAAAAGTGTGGGCAACCCCGATATCTACTCAAACAGCCCCAATATGTGTGAAGTGATAAAACCCGAGCCAGTGCCACGGACCTCCAGTTAGAATGGTGTAAAAGAGACCGCAGAAGACCAGCTCGTCCCACTCGGTGACCGATCCGTCTCGACGGCTCTGACACTCCAGACCTCGGTCGAGACATCGGACGCCTGTCTGGAGGGGACCCCCGGATCGAGGAGGAGGAAACTGGATTCAACACCGCAATCATCAGGAAAGGAAAAACAAAGTCGCGCTCCTCGGACTTGTGCAGGTACAGGGAGCGGCAACTGGCGGGTAGGAATTGACGTTTGATGTGTGACAGATACAAAATATATAAAAATCTGGTTGGCAACTACTACTGTCTCGACCTCCAGTTAGTGCACACTCCTGCTTGTGACAGTCTGCCTGCCACAGGAAATAATGGGCGTCTGCTTCAGTGCCCTGCGTGGAAACAAGAGGAATCTCCCTTGAGGCTTTGCAGCTACAGGCCTGCTCACTCCTGGGAGACAGGGAAATCTCAAGTCAAGAAATTAAGTGAAGTTGGCCCCAGATGGAGAGTGCCCCCTCCAAACCTGCAGAAGAGGACACACGGCCCCTCCGGAGGAGTGCACTCACCAAGATACTCTACTCAACTAAGCCATCGATTGAAGAAAAAAACAGGAAAGACAAAACACAAAGAAGCCACTTGTTAATAGAAATCACAGATTAACAGCCCAGGGAAGGTCAGATTTTTTAATATTTGAAAAAAATGAAGTAATACAAGACAGAATAAGAAACACCACTGTGGGGGCGCACACCTGCAATCCCAGCACTCAGGAGGCTGAGGCAGGAGGGTTGTGCAAATATGAGCAGCAAAAAGAGGGCTGCGGATGTAGCTCAGTTCCCTCAGTGCTGAAAATTAGAAAACGAACAAGGAAGACAACCCAAATCCCCCCCAAAAGAAGAGCTTATTAAAAAAAGATTTTAGGGACGGGGATGTAGCTCAGTGGTTCCGCCATCTGCCTTGCAAGTGCAAGGACCCGAGTTCGATCCCTGATAAAAAAAAAAAAAAAAAAAAAAAAATTTTTTTGAGAAGAACCTGAGAGACTTTGCAAATGAAAATCTAAAAGTTGAAAGTATAAACTCCATGAATCGAACAGCTGAAGAGAGAATCAGTGAACTGGTGATCACACGGAGAAGTGTGCGGGCAGAAAATATGAAAGAGGGGAGGAGACAGAGGACAGACTGAGAAAAAAGAATCGAACTTGCAGAACTCTGGAATCCCAGACCTACAGGACGAGTGCTGGGGAGCAGGGAAGGGGTGCAGGGCTGTTCCAGACGGAGGGATCCACTTGTGCCACTGCCCTGGGGACCCAACTTGCAGGCAACGCCAGGGCTCGCCACTGTCCCCGCCGAAGACAGCAGCTGCGTGAGGAGCCAGTCACCCTGGGGCAGCGGGTTATGCCGCGGCCTGGCCGGCCCCGCTCCCTCCTCAGCGCTACCTTCATCCGCTCTCCCACCCAGCTCTCACGTGGCCCAGGCCTCGTCACTCCAGCTCCTCATGCGTCCAGGGTGTGACCTCAACCAGGTCAACCCTCGCCGGTGAGATCCAGTTTGAAAACTTTGGTTAAAACTCTTGGGCAGAGAAAATCACTACTTCCTCCCAGGCTGCTAATGCTGGCCCGGGCCTGTCAGGAGACGGAACCAGCCAAGGCAGGCAGAGCCCTTTTCACCCGCTTGGATCCATCCATGCCTGAAGGACACCCTGGACTTAGCCATTACTGCATTCACATTCTCCTTTTCGGCTTGAGTTGTCCGAGACGGGTTTTCTGTCCAGATAACTCCTCCCTCCTTCCAGGAAACAGCAGGAGGCCCCAGGGTCTGATCCCCAGAGGACCTGGTCCACTAGGGCTGGAGGCTCCCGTAGGAAGAAATCTCCTGCTGGGCCTGGGCAGCTGTGTCATAGCTAGCTGGGGAGGGTTGTGCCTGGGCAGGCTGGCGCGGGTGCTGGCTGTTTTCCCAGAGTCGGTTCAGCACCTGGCTCCCGGGCACGGGCTCTGCCTAGGCAGGCCTGGGATCCCAGGTCACACTCAGCAACAGATCTTGGCTGCCTCGGGCACTGGCAGAGCTGGAGGCCCGAAGGGGGTGATGTCTGAGAAGCGCTGCATTGTTGGAGTGCAGGCCACACCCTACAGGCCTTTGCTCACAGGTCATGTTGGTGTCCAGACTCTCAACTGAAGCTCAGTCGAGCAGTGCTGGGACCTGGCCCTATACCCTGCTTGGCTGGTGCCATGGGTGCCCCATGCTGGTGATGATGCCTGGCTGGTGCGATGCCCAGGTCACCCAACCACATGGTTTAGGGATCCACACTCTCAGCTCAAGGATTTTACAGGATTCAATCCACATATGGCTGGGTCCAAAGCAGGAGGGCATGGTGAGAGGGTCTGGAGGAGGAGAGCTGTTCACCCGTGGCAGCCAGGAAGCAGAGGAAACAGGGAGGAGCTGGAACCAAGAACACAGCCTTCCAGGTCACACCCCGGTGACCACCTCAGCCCAGGCCCTACCTCCTAACAGTACAGTGAGCCACAAACTCATCGACAATGAATCCGCTGTTGAGGGGGTAATCTGATCACCTTCCACACATATGAGGCTCTGGGGGGACATTTTGGATCTAAGCCATAACAGCATGACTATCATTTCAAAAATAATAAACAGTTGAGAAAGTAGCTCAGGGCAGAGCTCCTGCCTAGCATGTGCAAACGTTAATGATAGTAAATAGTAGTAGTAGTAGTGATAGTGGTGGTAGTAGTAGTAATAGTGTCTTAGTTACTTTTCTCCTTGCTGAGACAAAGTACTCAGTAGTCACAAGTTAAAGGAAAAAAGGTTTATTTCAGCTCACAGTTTGTAGAGGTTTCAACCTGTAGTTGGCTGGCTCCGAGGCAGGGTAGCGTGGCAGAGGAGAAACAGTCCATGGCAGGGCAGGCAGGGGACAGCAATCGCAGAGCCTCCCTTCCCCTTTTTACCCCATCCTGGCTACAAGCCTTTTGGATAGTGTCACCCACCCTAGGGTGGAGCCTTTCCATTACCCACACTCAGAGCTATGCTAAACTAATTAGTGGACTAACTGAGTTATCACTCACCCTAGATACAGCCACCTCCAAAAAGCTCCACCTATGAGTGCACAAGGCTTTCAGGGGACATCTAGATACAAGCCATAGTAAATAATAATAAGCAAATTCAACATTTCATTGCTGATGATGTGGAGATTCTGGAATCCTTATGTGCTGCTACTGCTGCTCTGTCGGAATACATATGGTATCTTAGCTGTACAAAAGTGTTGAGCGGTCCCAAAATTTAAACGTGGAGTTACCAAGTAATCCCGTACTTTCACTCCTAGGTGTGTGCCCAAAAGAATGAATTTTGGAACAAAAATACTCTGATGCTCAAGTCCCAGCAGCACCATTCACATGGCCAGAGGTGGAGACAATCAGATGTCTACTAAGGGACAAGCAAAAATGCGGTCTTTACAGTGCGATAGCATTCAGCCGTAAGAAGGAGGCGAGTCCTGACACCGGCTGAACTTCGAAGCCAGTCACAAATTCACCAGTTCTGAGTGACTCCACGTGGAGGAAGGCGTCACATTCACAGGCACGGAGTGCAGAGCAGGGGCTGTGGACTGAGGGAGGGGAGCAGGGGCTGATGTTTCAAGGGTGGGAGTTCCAGTTTTGCAAGAAAGGCCTGGTGATGGATGGGGAGAGCACAGCCTGGTCACAGGACTGTGCTTAAGGTTGCTGCAAAACAGTAAAAGGGTGAGTTTTATGTTACATGTGTTTTACCACAACACATAAATATGTGAGTCAATCTAAGTAAATATTGCTCTTCAAAATAGTAAAAAGAGCTAGGTCTAGTGGTGCAGGCCTATCATCCACCCAGCCTTCGGGTCGGCTGAAGCAGGAGGATGGCAAGTTCAAGCCCAGCCTGGACAACTTGGTGACTTGGCAAGATCCTATCTCAAAATAAAAAATAGTAGAAGGGCCAGGGATGTAGCTCGGTGTGAAGGCTCTGGGTTCAATCCCCAGACACAAGTAAATACAAAACATAAATAGGGCTGGGGATTTAGCTCAGTGGTTCCATCGCCTGCCTCGCAAGTGCAAGGTCCCGAGTTCAATCCCCAGTACCAAAAAACAAACAAACAAACAAAAATACCCCAAAACCCCACAAAAACAGCCTGGCATGGTGGTGCATGCCTGTAATCCCAGCACTCGGGAGGCTGAGGCAGGAGGATCACTGTGAGTTTGAGACCAGCCTGGGCTACATAATGAGTTCCAGGTCAGTCTCAACTATATAGTGAGACCCTGTCTCAATTAAAAACAAACAAACAAAAAACAAAAGGCAAAAACCAAACAAACCCAAAACATAAATAAATATAAATAAACAAAATTAATCTCCCATGGTGCATAAATATAAACAATTTTTTTCAGTACCGGGGATCAAACGCAGTACTTTGCTTGTGAGGCAGGCCCAGCACCACTGAGCTACATCCCCGGCCCTCACAATTTTTAAATAAACAAATGGTCCCGACTTCCTTGCAGGATACAGAACCGGAAGGAGGAAAGTGAGGAAGGAAGGCTGACAGACTCTCCCCAAGGTCACTCCAAGGTAGAAGGCAGAGCTCACGGCCAGTGACCTGGAGGGTACCTGGGGGTGGCTTCGGCCTCTGCAGCCGTCCTCCATGAGATTCTGGCCAGCACCCTGAAACTGTCCAGGTCACCCCAATCAAGGCAGGTCTGAGAAGTGTCACAGGGAGGCCAAGGAGATGGTCAATGCCAGGTGGGATGGCATCGGATGAGGTGACAGCTAAGGAAGCCTGGATGCCTGTGGGCCCTGGGAGGGTGTGCAGTGCTGACCAGCATCTGTGCACCCCTCTGCTCAGGGGTTTCACACGGGGACCTGGGTGTGGGGCACAGGGAACACTTTGAATTATCTTCACCTTTTTCCTAGAAATCTAAAACTTTTCTAAATTAAAAAGTTTATTTAGCGGCAACCCACTTTCCAGTCTTCCTTCGGTCTCTCTTAGACAGAATTTTTCTTTCCCTCAATAAAATTTTCCTACTCTCACCCTCCGTTCCTAGAATTCGTTCTTCAACTTTAAAGAACACAAACTTGCGTTTTGGATATCTGGCAGGTTTGGGAGTTAGCTCTCTCCCCCTGTATCACTTCTAGTAATGTCCCCTTTCCTTGTCCCCTACATTTGGTGCCCAACATGGATATGAATCAGATCCACTGGTGAACTCGCCTGCGAGACAAACTCGGAGTAAAAGAGAGAGCACACGGATCTCCCAGGATGATTTCTGATTTCCTGACTCGGATGAGGAACGCTGGTGGTAAGGGTGAAAGCTGGTGGCCGCCCTCCTGGAACGTGTCCCCATGGGTCACACTGATCGAACCGCCAACATCTTGGAGACCGGGGATAGCACCTCAGCTGGGAGCAATGAGAGAGAGACGCACCTCACCTTCGACGACCAACACATCTGTGGCGAGGTTCAGGACTGAGCTGACACCCCAGAGGGAGAATGAATAGATTCAGGGGGTGAACGGCTAACATGGAGGAGAGGCTCTTCGGGCCCTTAGCATCCAGGTGGGTGAAAATGCCACCATGAACTTCAGTTCACCCAGTGAGGTTCTTACAGTGAGCACAGCGCAATGGCGGGCCAGTCTTCTCTGAATTTCTAGGAGGCAGCCAGCTCCGTCGGGCTCACCATCACAGCCGCCCAGCTCCTGGACTCAGCAGAGCACTTCTGTGCTGGGAGAGTGGCCACAGTGAGAGGGGCCCTTAGGGAGCCCTACAAAAACCTCAGCAAGAGACGGGGCTCCCGAGAGAGACTTCGCCACAGCCAAGGAGGAACAGGGGCTGTACAGTATGGGTGGGGTTGGCCAGGAACCCTCAGCACAGTGCATGGAGGATGTAACACCTGTTAGAAGCATATATGTTCTCTGTTCTCCACAACAGAGTGAGACAGAATATGTATTACATGTTAAAATTACTTGTACAATTTAACCATAAAAAATTTATTTAAAAAAACCCTCCTCTAGCAGCCTTTCCTGGGCTGGGGCTCCTGCCGTTAACTCTGGGCCACAGCCTGGTTCTTTGGTGGCGGGTCTGTCTACTGTCCCTGTCCCCTTGGAAGTGAGCTGTGCCCCGCCTCTGGGGAGCAGGAGACACTTCTGGGGAAAGGGGCTCGGAGTCCTACCTCTCTCTGAGTGAACTGGTCCCTCTGCCCAGTCCTCCTCTCCTCTCGGCCGAGAGATGGCAGAGGACTTTCCCGGCACCTGGCCTTCGCGGGCACTGCTGGGGAAGGTGGAGGGTGCGCTTGAGGCTGGTGGCCAGGCAGGGCTGAGGAGAGAGGCCTTCCCTGGCAGCCCTGCGACCAGTATCGTGTGAAAGTGTGCAGCACGCGACCGGACCATAGAGTGCGCCCAAATGTGCCTCTCCGCAGCAGGGCAGCCCGGCTGGGCTTGGACCCCAGCCCCTGCCTGGTTTCTGGCTGCAGCTGGTCCCCGACTCACCATGGCTGAACATGCAATTGTACAAAGTCACAACGGGACAGAAGTGACATGCGCTCAGCAGAAACCATACTTGGAGTCACAGCACTTTTTTCTCCAGACTGGCAACACGCAGGATGAAAACTCTTCTCCATGCCAGCAGCCCCGTCATCCCGAGGTCACGGGGACTCACAGCACCGCCATGGCTGAGCTGGGCCAGCAGGAGGAAGAGGTACTCAGTGCCTGGGGATATTTCCAAGTGATGTGGGGCTCATGGGGACGTGGCCCCCCCGAGTGGAGGGACCCCAGAGGTCAGATGAGTTCATCTGGCGACACTCAGCACGCAGCCCAAAAGCCACGGCTGTGCTTTTACAACAGCCCCGTGATGCTTGATGCCCACACCCGGAAGCCAGCGGTCAGTGTTCACTAATGGCTCTGGAGCAGGACCTTAACGCAGCCCACCTGGTCAGGCTCTCCGCCCCAAGGCCTCCCATGTGCCTCTGAGGTCTCTTATGCTCTCAGCATTCGTCTCCAGCTCTGTTTAGTGTTTTACATTTTACCTTTCACAGTTCTGGGGATTGAATCCAAGGCCTTCACACTGAGCCACCTCCCCAGTCCTTCCCACCCCCCCAGATAGTCTTACTAACCTGCTAAACTGTTCAGGCTGGACTTGAACTTGTGCCTCAGCCCCCAACAGTGTTAAGATTACTGGTGAGAGCCACCGAGCCTGCTTCCAGTTCTGTTTGTCTGAAGTTTGCTTGTCTTCAGGAAATTGGGCCGTGGTGTCAGGAGTGACCGTTGCCTGGTGTCCCATCTGCTGTGAAGTGGTCGTTAATGGCACGCATGGCTGTCTGCTGCAACTCTCTGCTCCTGGGCGTGGGCCACATCTGGCAGCTGATACTTGCTATGTGGCTAGGCCATGAGAAATGGAGTGCCTAACTTTATTTGATTTTGATGAATTTTAGCTTCAGTGTAAATAGCTACACGGGGCAGTGGCTACCATACTGGACGGGGCAGATGTCGAGTCGTGACCAGGTTCAGGTTGGATGTTCTTGGCAAGATGACTTTCCAGGTGGCAGCAAAGTGTTCCATTCCTCTTCTGCGCCAAGCTGTCTGACTTGTAGGGGAGCGTAGGGTCCTCGGATGGTTATGGCCTTGAGCCCCTAAATCCACTAGGGGGATTTAGTGGTGATATTCAAATCCTAGCATTCCTTCTTCATTCACTGGCTAAAATATCTACCAAAAGACTTTCCTTCCTTGATTATTTGGTTATCATAAGTTACAGTTCATGTGGGAGAAAAAGAAATAATTTCTTTTGTTATTGACCAGTTTTGTTTGTTTGTTTTTTGAGACAGGGTCTCACTACGTAGTTGAGACTGTTCTGGAACTCACTATGTAGCCCAGGCTGGTCTCGAACTCACAACGATCCTCCTGCCTCGGCCTCCTGAGTGCTGGGATTACAGTCATGAGCCACCATGCCTGGCTTGACCAGTTTTGAAATAGTGAGCTGATTTGATTCCATTCCCTCGAATCCTGTAAACACGATCCTTTCACATTTTGTGTGGACACCTGCCTGGGTTTCACCCCACCTGATGTCCAACCCACTGGGAGTATAGCCCTTATCCATGTATACACAGAGTCCAGACTTCTGTGGCTCTGGGCCATCCTGACACAACCTGAGGGCCCTTGACGCTTCTCGGGTTTTGACGTGATATGTTCCAGGCTTGTCTGTGATCCAGACGTGACTGCTTGTCCGAGCAGATCTAATGCTTCGCGCGGGGTGGGGTGGGGTCACCTTTGGGAACACAGTTGGATCTCAGGAAGTTTACTGCTTCTGGCCTGGCCCCTGTTTCCAAGAATCCCCAGCAGAGCAGGAAACCCTACTCTGAATTAGATATACTGCAAAGCCCACACTGATACATTCTGCTCGCATCTGGAACGGTAGCATTTTTACTCGGAACCTTGAACTTCACACCAAACATCTCTGCTCCCAGTGGCACTCAGAAAATCACTTTTCATTCGCTGTGTTCCACACCTTGCACGCCGCTCTCAGAGAAGCAATGCCCGTAGCAGCCGCCCCGACACGCGTACCCAGAAGGCTTCATCGCTGTCACTTCTCCTTGGTGCTGAGCTGCATTCAGGGTGGTGGAAAATGACGGCACTTTGAAGTCGCCCAGACGAGTTTGTCTATGTCGGCACCTGGGAACGCATCAGGTTCATTTGTTTACTTCATTTTTTAGGGGTTGGAAAAAATATTTATCTCTTAACTGAACAAACTTTCTTAAAAAAAAAAAGCGTCGTCTACCTAAATTCTTTCTTTAGAGGTAACTGTTCAAAATGTATTTATCCTTTAATTTTTTTAAACTGTTGAAAATAACAAACAGTTGTATCCCTTATTTTAAAAAAACACCCTAGGTAGCTTGTACTCTTTTTATTCTACCTCTGTATTTGTTGTCACTTTTATTTTACACTGATATATTTGCCCCCTGCTTTTTCTCTTCCTCCCTCCATCCTTCCCTCCCTCCCTGAAGGCTGAGTTCAACGGCAGGTGGCTGTGCCTGATGAAGTCCTTCTTGCTGCTGTGGACTGCGGGACAGAGCAACTGTGCTAACTTGGGTCCCCTCCCTCTCTCCCTCTCCCTCCCGTCCTGCAAGGTCCATGTTGCCCAGGCTGCCCTTGAACTCCTGGTTTCCAGGGACCTTCCTGCCTCAGGCTCCCCGGCTGGGACTACACAGTCACAACACCATGCCTGACTTCCTCTTACAAAGCCACTGGCACCACATGGAAGCCGCCACCACCACGGCCTTCTCTAATCCTGATCAGCTCCCAAGGCCTTCCTCCAAGTGCCACTGTCCGATTAAGTTTCCACCCTCTTAATAGCTCACCACAGCGATCCAGCGTCAACACAGTTTGGAGGGACGTTTGAACACTACATGGCACTAGCAACTGCGGACCCCACCTCTAGCTGCCTCCGGACTGGGACCCCAGTGTCCCTCAGGACCTTCCCCCACCACAGGCCCACAGGACCCCAGGAGCTGAGGGCCGTCTCCCCTTTATACCACTGCCCTAGCCGTCCTTCCTCGGCTCTGCAGTGTCTCCTCTGAGAGCCCAGACCCCGGGCTGGGAGACCCTCCTGTGGGCCCCACGAAGGTGTCTGCAGGCCACATCTGCCAGCACCTGTGCCGGAGTGAGTGGAGAACAGGCAGGAAGGACAGAAGCTGAACACCAATCTGCAAAATAGGGAAACTGAGGCTCAGAGTGGTACAGTGATTTTCCAAGGGCACCAGAGCCTCGACTAGAACCCAGGCTGGCAGTCAGCCCCCCAAGAGAAGAAGAAAAGGCTGCAAATGAGGAAGATGCTCCCCGAGTCCCCAAGTGGTGCTCACAGGCCAGGCGGTGGGCCCCGCAGAGGGGACAAGGACCCACCCAGTGGGCTGGCCTCTGGGCCCTGTGTTGTACTGTCACCTATGGCCACAGGGTGGCGCACACATCGGGCTCAGAGGCCCAAGTCCCAAACCCACGTTGCAGCCCCGCCTCCCGGGCCACAGGCTGGGGCTGGCAAAGCTCTGCCTAGGACCCGATGCTCCTGCGGGGCATAGTCATTTAGGCACTTCCCTGGGTCACCGTGCCAACCATCTTCTGCCCAGATGTCTGTGCGACCCACTCAGTGAGGTCCTGGTTCCCCCAAGGAGCAGACGTGACACTGGTGTGTGGATGTTGACTCGGATGTCACCCTGAAGTCATGGAGACGCGTGCATTACGGAGGGATCTGGCATCGTCCCTCACTGTCCCACATTAACCCGTGACTTTGACAGGCACTGGCTCCAAACCCGTGCTGGTCTGCGTGGGTTCCAAGCCCTACCTGTCCCCTGACTTCCACAATGGGCACAGAGGTTGGGGCATAGCCTGGAGGAGAGTATCTCACTACACACTTACAGACAGGGAAACTGAGGCCCAGAGAGTGAGATGGTGTCCAAGGACACTCAGCCCCTGACAAGAGGTGCAGGGTTGCCCCTCAAGAGGCAAAGAGTGTGGCAGGATGTCGGGACCGCCCCTGGGCAGGACCTCACGGTCAGAGCAGCCTGGAACAGTCATGGGGTGGGGGGAGACCGGTCCCCAAGACAGGTGCCCTTGCTTGTATGCGCAGAAGCTCAGTGGCCAATGCTCGAGTCCAGAGGGTGAGAGGGTGGCAGTGTGGGGGCTGGGGGAGGGGCAGAGAGGCCTGGGAGGGGCTCAGGAGAAAGGGACTCCACTCCGGGAGGCCTCCTGGACGAGGGGCCCCCGGCACGGGTGTGCCTGAAAAGGCTACATCTCCGCCAGTCCGAGGAGCCTGCTGTGTCCGTGCTCTGGACTCAGACGTGGCCTCTGCCCACAGGCAGGTCAGGATGGCAGGAGACAGACAGGGTGGCAAAACGTGGTCTGATATCCTGGTTTGTCCAACCGGCCAGCCAGAGTCATGAAAGGAGGCAGGGGCTGCCCAGGAGCTGTCAGAGGAGGGTGTGGAGCCCAGGGGGCACCAGGCCTGGAGGGTGGGGGCAGCGCCCGAACCCTTCACACAGGCTGGGCTGGGGCAGCAGGAGGGAGCCCTGTGGGGAGCAGCCAGGATCCTGCTGCTGCTGTGCCCAGTGACTGCAGACTTGGCGGCTCCAAGAGCACAATTTACTCTCCTGGAGCTGGATGCTCAGTGAGCTACAGGAAAGGCCAGCAGGACCGGCTCCTAGTGGGAGGTCTGGGGACAGCTCAGTCCTTGTCCCCTCGCTGTCCTCATCGCTCTGTCCCCTGATTCCATCCTGTGATCACATCAGGGCCTGAGGATAGCCCAGGGTCATCTCTGTGACAAGGTGACTCCTGCCTGGTGAGGTCGTGAAGCCAAAGGTATCGGGGACAGGACAGGGTGAGGGGCAAGATGCTGTCTGTGCCAAGTGTCACAGCACACTGTCAGGAAGAAGTGGAAGGCAGGTGAAGAGGACAGGGGTGGTGGGTACAGGTGGCCCTCAGGGAGCAGGTGGCGCTTGAGCAGGCCTGAAGATGAAGCCATCAGACACTGGGGGAGAGCAGGCTGGGCAGGCAGGATGGCAGGCGCAGTGTCCCCAAGGAGGCTATGGGCCTGGAGGTGGCCAGGAAGAGCACAGATGGGGCCCAGAGGGCTCATGTCACCTTGTCTGTCTGACCTGTCCCATACCATCTTCCTGCACCCTTTGATCCTACTGGAGGCTGCTGTGAGGCCTGCCATCCAGGCCTCTCTCCAATACACAGGACCACTGCTATTCAGGCAAATGTGGAGCTTGCTCTGCAGCACTCTTCAAGGCCCCAGAGCTCTCTTTATTTTTCTTTTTTCTGGGGGGGTGCTGGGGATTGAACTCTGGGATGTTGTGCTTGCAAGGCAGGCGAGCTAGATCCCTGGCCCCACCGGACTTTTTGCCACATGGCTGTGACACTTTGTCATTGTCCCTGTCTGTCCTGGCTGGCGAAGGGTCAGGCGGTGGCTTCTGTGGACGTCTAGGGCAGCCCTGATCTGGCCTTGAGGTACCAGAGAGATGCTGGTCCAAGCCCATTACATCTCAGACCTTGTTCTCCACCCGCCAGCTGGGCACAGCCATGCCCACCACCTCCTCTGGCTGTGTCCAGTACCCCAGCCCCAGGCTCCTTCATTTCTGTTTTTTTGAGACCGGGTCTCACCATGTTGTCCAGGCTGGCCTTGAACTCACGGTGATCCTCCTGTCTCGGCCTCCTGAGCGCTGCGATTACAGGCCTGTGCCGCCATGCCCAGCTCCCCTGGCTCCTTCTCTGTCCCCCTACTTCCATATCCTCCCCAAACTGGGTTCCCAAGACCATGTGCTGCTGTGGCCACCCAATTGTGGCTGGGTGGGCACCTGGGGCAGACTAAGCCCACACCTGTCCCTCCCTCATGTTTGAGCTCCTCACTGGCTCTGGCCCTGTACCTGCCATGGGCTGTGGGTCCTGGGAAGGCTGCTCTGACCTCTCCCTCATCCAGGCACCTCAGGCCTCCAGGATACACCTTCGGGAAGCTTCCCAGACCCGGGCTTTCTCCATCTATTGTGCTCCCTACCTAGCTGGGCCTGACCAGATGGGTCTTCTCCATCTCTCCATGACTCCTGGGGGACAGCAATCACCTCATCCAGGAAGCCCTGCCTGCTTTTCAGGCATCACCTTAGGCCCCATCAAACCTCTCTAAGGCTCCCTGGCTATCTCAGTGCTGTGACCTGTGACTGCTGTGACCACAGGGTGTCTCTCTGTCGGATAAGAAGCCCCTGAGGCCATGGCACACCTTCCCCCATGTCCCGCACAGAGTGTCCTGTCCAGGTACGGACAGCCCCAGATCCCTTCCACAAAGCTAAATTTGCCATGGCTCCTTTTTTTTTTTTTTTTTTTTTTTTTTTTTTAATATGGGGGATCAAACTTAGGCCCTTGCAGTTGAACCTCTGAGCCAAATCCTCGCCGCCGCCCCCGCCCCCCGGCTCCTTTCTTGAAGCCATGACTCTTTTGGGGCACTTACTGACTGCCTGGACATGGAGATCCTAGGGCCTGGAGAACCTAAGGCCTAGGGCCTGGTGATGGCCAAGGTGGGAGGGACAGGGAATTCGGGAGACAGCCAGGGAGAGGAGGAGCTCACCTTCTCTCAGGAACCCAGTGAGGGCAGGGCCCTGCAGACCCACGCCCTGGACAGTGCTGCGTGGGGGGTTAAGTCTGCAGCACGTGGACTCTGGGAACACCTAAGCCTTGGCAGGGAGGACACAGCTTTGAAGGAAGGGCCTTCCTCACAGCAGCTGCCAGGTGGTTTGACGGGGAGAGCTGGGAGCAAAGAACCCAAATAACAACAAGGAAAATGAGCCAAGTTGTGGTCCCAGTCACTGGGTGTGGTGGCAATGCCACACGCCATCCCCCAGCCCTGGTCCTGTGGGTGGCAGGTCGGGGAAGGCACACCATGAGGATATGGCAGGAAAGGAGAGCTTTGTTTCCTGTTTCCCTGGGGTATGAAGAGAAAAGGCAGGAAGAGAGGCCAGGGAGGCTGGCAGTGAGGCCCTGGGCCCAGGCAGGGCACAGGGCACAGCGGTGACACACAGGGAACCGTTCCTGTCCGAAGAGCACTCATCCTGTTTGACCCAAGACAGACACAGCCCTGTGGGCAGTTCACTGTCCCCACAGCACCACACCCCTTCTGCCTGAGACCTTGTGTTCCTCTTTTTGGAGGCCAGAAATGGAGCCTCCAGAGGTGTCAGCTCCCCTGGGTGGGTTCCCCCGAATAATGGCTCCCACCCAGGTCCACCAGGCTCTCTGGAAGGCAGGAGATGCCAGAGGAGGGCAGCTCTCAGCAGTCACCCCAGGGAGGTTTGGGGTGCTTGGGACAGAGAGAGGTGGGGTTGTTCTGAATTCAGGGTGCTCGGGGTGACTGCAGGATGCCCAGGCTCTGTGGGTTTGACATAGGAGAGAAGAAATTAAAAACCAGGTTAAAAAAAAAGAGACAAAGAAATTGAGATTTAAAAATTGGATTTAACTGCAGCTTCAAGGCACAAGTTACTCAAGCCTTTCCTTTCTAGGAAACTCAGAAGAAGAAGATGAAGACAAAAAAAAAAAAAAAAACCCCAAAAAAACCTGAAGGTCTTAAAGACTTTAAGCCTGTAAATCCAGGCTCTGGACTTGGCCTTTCACTCATAAACAGCAGCACTGGTGGGCAGCAGACCTCAGCTTCGCCTCACAAAGACGGCCTGCACTGTCACCCATGCGAATCCACACCGTGCATCACCCCCAAATTACCCAGCTCCTGCCACCGTGCGCCTCACTTCTCAGTGCTCATAATCTCCAGTGCATCCTAAAATCTAATAAACCCTTTCCGAGTTTCTAACGACACATCCTAAAAATTCTTTTTCCAGGGCTGGGGATTCATCTCAGTGGTTCCGCTGCCTGCCTATCAAGTGCGAGGGCCGGAATTTGATCCCCGGTACCAAAAAACCAACAACATTCTTTTTCCAAGGCCATAGTGGGCAAACTACAAACTCATTCTACAGAGGTGTGATAAGTTCATTTCAGCCTTGGGAACCCTCAGAACCAGCCCTGTGACAGGTTGGGGGCAGAGGACTGATACACACACACACACACACACACACACACACACACACACACACACACACGGAGGGCCGAGCAGGAAACCTAGCTGCAGGGGAGCAGAGGGTTAGCGTCAGGCCTGCCTTCAGTCCGCTGTCCTCCACCCTTATCTCCCTGGGTCACACCCGGGTGGGGGCTATTGGAGTAAGGACCTGGGGTCTGGCCGGGTCCCCTCTACCTGGGCCACTCAACACCCTAGGGCGAGCCAGGCAGCCTGGCTCTGAAGCCGAGGAGGGGGTGGGTTTCTACTTAGGACCCCAGATCCTAGGGGCAAGCAATTTCTGTCTTTGCCCCATGTGCTGTGACCAGGGTGCGGGACAGTGGTAGTGAGTCCCTCGGTCGACTCAGGAGAAACCGGGAGAAACATGGGGAGGCGCAGGGGCCCAGGTCCTTGGGGACTGGGCCTGGGACCTTCATAGCTGGGTGACTCTGGAGGATCAGTGTCATCTTCCTCTCCTGCGAGGCTCCACATCCAGTCCCAGGTCCTGGGCGGGGCAGCGGCGATCGGAGTCGGGGACAGGTGAGCTGGACGGTGAGGTCCAGGGCCTGTACGCACCGAGAGGCGCCGGCGGGCATGCGTTCGCGCGTGCGCGTGGGTGCGAATCGGGACCCAAGCGCTCCACCAAAACAAAGGCGGCGCCGCGTGACCGTTGCGCGCGTGCCCA
>NW_022900931.1:3091947-3177131 GCF_012274545.1 Fukomys damarensis | reverse complement strand
GGTGTAGCGGGTCAGGTCCGGTTGGGCGAATGGAGGGCGTCCCGGGGGTCTGGGGCCCAGACCGGGCTTGGGGGAGGAATCTCCGAGGCTGGGCCGCTGCAGGGGGACAGGCGCTGCAGATGTCGCCCTGCCGACCCACTCCTGGGGGACAGGAGAGCAGCAGGGCGCCCCGGATCCTTGTGACCCCAGAGATTACCGGCCGAAAGTTGTGCACGCTGGCTTCTCCTTGCGCCCCCTTTCTGCCCAGTGTCCCCGCCTTTGTCTGGATGTCAGGTGGGGGCTCAGGCCTGTGTGTGCATGCCAGTGAGAAGGTTAGGTGCAGGGTGGCAGCCCCCGGCCAGAGACTCTCACCTGTCCAGGGCAGGACCAGCACCCTTGCCCAGCCAGAGGAGAGGAGGGAGAAGAGGGGGCCGGGGCTGGTGGCTGGAGGAGCAGCAGGCCTCCCCAAGGGGGCCAAGGTCTCAGTGTGGCCCCCTCCCCTTGTCTACTCATGCTGTTACCACCCCCACATTTCCAGAGGTGGGAAAGATTCAGTTTGGGGGAGACCCTTTGCAGGACAGTTCCCTTCCC
This sequence comes from Fukomys damarensis, assembly GCF_012274545.1. Classification (NCBI taxonomy): domain Eukaryota; kingdom Metazoa; phylum Chordata; class Mammalia; order Rodentia; family Bathyergidae; genus Fukomys; species Fukomys damarensis. Next base: position 3,176,561 of record NW_022900931.1, on the reverse strand, counting down.
TCCATCCTGTGTGGCTGGGAAATGATTCAGAGTTCTGAGCTCCTGAGCTTGGCCCCCAGGGCAGCCGAGCCCTGGGGGTCTTGCAGGTGGTCACCACTGCTGTGACCGTGGACAAGGCAGTGAGCCTCCTGTGCCTCAGTTTCCTCAGTGGCTAAACAGGGAAGAGGTGGATGAGAGGGTTAAATGGGGTGCCATTGGGTCAGGGATCAGACAGAACAAGCTGGCGAGGCCTGCGAGGCCAGTGGTGGCCTTGGCCTTCCTGGAGGCCATGGCTGCTCTGTGGAGCTCTGCGGGGAATCCCCTGTTGCTTCCCTGTTGCTGCCCTGTCTGTGGTCTGGGCCCATTTGGGGACACACAGTTCAGCAAGTGTGTCCTGTCTTCCTTGGTGCACTTGTGCTGGGAGGTGAACCCACATTCCACAGACATTGGCTGGGACACTCTGTGACAGGTCTCAGCACCCTTCCTCCTCTCTGAGACCCCCTCAACCCCCGCGCCCCAGTGCTTTCCTCCTGCCTTGGCTATGGGGTTGACCTGCAGTTCTCTGTGACCGAGGGGCAAGAGCTTCTGAGCCCCGCTGTCTGGTCAGAGCTGGACTCCCAGACGACACAGGCTCTCAGTCCTGGTGACCAGGAAGCTGGGTGCCTGGGACTCACTCTCAGTGGGCCACCACCCGTCCCCTGTGGTCTTAGCTGTCCCAGCTGATGGTGGGAGTGTGGCTGTCCCCGCCTGTCCCTGTGGTGGCTGTCTACTTGACTGCTAGAGAGCCATTTCCTGCAAATAGCATGGGAAAGTTTCCACACAGCCCTGGCCCTCTATCTGTTCCTCCTCCCGAGGAAGGAGCAAGTGGCTTTTCTCCAAGTGGCCCCAGCACCCCTCTTATCTCTTGAGTCCAACCCTGCGTCCGCGCCAGGGGATGGGTTGGTCACCAGCACTGGAACCTGCTCTCCTTACCCTTGCTCCCCTTCACCACCTAGAAAGCAGGAGGAAAGTCAGACCGGGTTTCCTGAATCACCATGTTTGCAGCACAATAGAATACTGGTTCAGCCACAGTGGAAACAAAGTGTTAGATTCAGTGAGACATTGTCGCCAGTGGAAACCCAGTGCTCTTTGCAGAGTATCAGAGATGTCACAGATGTCCCAGAAACACCCATGTCTAGGTCTCCATGGAGTCCTCACAGGGAGACCTGAGGGCCTGACGTTTCTGTGGTGTGACCCTTGTTAGGAGTCATGTTATCCCTGGGGAGACACTTGGGGACCCTTCCCAGCTCCCCACACCTTGCTGTTGTTGTGTCTCCCCGGAAGCCTGGTCTGCTGAGCTCTGGGCAGGAATAGGGTGCCTGATCTGGGGTGCTGTGGGCTGAGGCTCATTTTCGGGGGACAGCCCTCTCCCCTCCTTGGGAAGCTGGACAGGTTTCCCTCATGTGACTTCTGGTCTCAGGTCTCTGCTGTTTGCTGTCTCTGAGTGTCAGGATGGGGCTCCTTCCTGTGGCGCTGGTGGGGAGTACCTCTTAATGCTAGGGTGTGATGGCCCTAGAGGGAGACCCGGGTGGCTGGCCATGGTGGGCCGGGTCACCCCTTCTCTGAGTTTCTGCCTCCTTCCTCGCAGGACAGGGCTGGAGGCTGCTGCCTGGCTCTGCTAACAGTCAGGGCCACTATTTCTGTCGAAAGCCTGGTGTCTAGTGCTGCCCGGTGGCAGCTGCTGACAGCTTTGGGGTGTGTGGCAGAGAGAGGATCCCTGCACTGAGAGAAATTAATAACGAATTGAGGGAGATGGACATGGGCCACGTGGAGGGAGGAGTAGGTGGAATACAGATGTGCTCCCAGCTTCTCTTTCCTGGCTCAGGGGTGGCCATTTCCTGAGAAGCCACCAGGGCAAGGCAGCCACTGGCATAGAAAGCAAGAGGAAGGCCTTTGGTTGGGGCACCTCTGAGCCCCGTTGGGGGCCCTGTGGCCCTGCTCTGGATTCAGATATGCCTTTTCCTTAGCACTCTTGTTAAGGGGGTGAAAGCAAAAGTCCTCTGGAGTTGGTCCCAGCCAGCTGGCATGGGAGGAGCCTGGTTCCCTGGAGGTTACTGTTCAGTCACCAGCCCAGGCAGGTGGGCCCCAAGGTACCTGCTTGTAGTGGCAGTTACCTGGAGAAGGTGCAGGCAGGGCCCTCTCGCTCCTGTTCCAGTCAGCAGGGAGGAAGCGAACCAGGTTTACCTAATTGGAGAAATCTGTGCTGCTCCCTTTGGCGTCTGCCTGTGGCCCATCTGGAAGCCTGGGGCGGGGACTGGGGCTGTCATTCACCACTAATAACATTCGCCGTCAAAGGCCATTGTTGGGACTGTTTGGCATGTGAGTTATAAGCAGGGTGGTGATTATGCTTAGGCCTGTGATTAAAGTCCCCCGCGGTTACACAGGAACTATTAGCCTATCAAAATAGTAATAATAGAAATTATTCAGTCCACACGCCAGAAACCAAGCTGAGTGCTTTGCGCGAAGCGTCTCCAGAGTCCACATGGTAAACACTTGACACCTCCCTCCAGGCAAAGAAACAGGCACAGAGCAGTGGACAGCTTGCCTCAGTTCTTGTGGTGCAGCTAGAAGTTGAACTTGGGGCAGAGGGTTATTGAACACTGGGACATGGCATCTCGAGGTGGCAGGATGTGACAGCATCCACTCCGGGGCCACTGGCCTTCTGAGCGCTTAGTGTGACTTACTTTTGTGATACCTGAGCTCATCTTCCCAGATGAGGATGCCCCAGTCCAGGGAAGTTGGGTGCTTCCCAGCAGCACTCGCGGCTGTGTGGCTGGCAGAGCAAATTTGAGCTGCGGCCTCCAGGACCAACTCAGGCCCCAGGCACAGGGGTGAGGGGGAGAAGGTCTGTTCTGAGCCTTCGCAGTACCAGCATTGGCTTGTATGGAGGGGCATTGTGGGCTGCTCAGGAGTTGGAACTTCTGGGAGGTGCTTGTCACCAGCCACAGTGTCTGTCTCTGAGTCTGGGACAGTGGGGTAGGGGGGTCAGGAAGTGGTTGGTGGTGAGTTGTCACCTGTCCCTTAAGAATAGGCTCCTCCCAGACTCCTAGGCTACGAAGCTCAGGTTCTGCTGAAGTTGGGAGAAATTGAGTCTGCCTGGGATTAGTAGGGCCACCTCAGGTTTGCTCGTGCCTGTTACCCCACAGTCTGGGAGGCTGACACAGGAGAAACACAGGTTGGAGGGCAACCTGGTGGCTTAGTGAGACTCTGTCTCAAAGTAAAAATAAAAATACAAAAGGGCTGGGATGTAGCTCAGTGGGAAGGCCCTGGTTCGATCCCCAGCAACACACACATGCCCTCATGCATGCTTGCGCGGGCGCGTGCGTTCACACACACACACACACACACACACACACACACACACGGCCACTGTAGCTAGAGGACCCATAGGATGGCCTCTGTCTCTGCCTGTCTGTCTGCATCAGGGGCCTGGCCCGGTTGGGGTGTGGCATGCAGGTGTGGTGTGCCAGGAAATCCAGCCTGGGCCGAGGTGCACCCCTCCCGGGTGGCTTCCTTTCTGGTGTGTGGCTGCCTGGTGGCGCTTGCTGCTGTCCCCTGCCAGGGAGGCCTGCTATGGGCTCCCGCCTGCTCTGCTTCCTCCGCGTCCTCTTCCCACTGAGGCTTCTGCCCCTTCCTCCTCCTCTGCTCTCACTGTGCCTCTGCTGCTCCCCAGGTCTGGGGTCTCTCCGCGTGTCTTCAGTGCCGTTTCCTGAGTCAGAGCACCTTCCGGTGACCTGCAGGGACCTGTGAGGACCCTTTGCTCCGCCCTGGCTGGTTCATCTGCAGTCTGGACTGTGACTGCCTCAGCCTCCTGCGTGCCCGGGGCCCCTCGCCCACTGCACACTGCTAGCTTCACCTTCCTGCTCTCCACTTGTGTCCCCTCATCCGGGAAGCCTTCCCCTCCCTGTCTCACGGCCTCTGGGCCCTGACCCTGTGCTGTACTGGTCTCCCTGGGGGCCGTGGTTTTCTGTTTACCTGCAGGAGGGCGGGGCCTGGAGTCTGGGACGATGCTGGCAAGTGTGTGCGGGGTGAAGGGCTGCACGTGGGTGTGTGGGGCTTGTAGAACTGGGTGCCCTGAGTTTGTCCCTGCCCACTATTTCTATCCCTTGCACAAGTCTGTGCCTTGACCTTCTGTGTCCTTGGGGTGCCTGGGGACAGGTCTGGGGCCTTGGGTGCTCAGGGTAACTAGAGCCAGCCTGCCCCATTCCACCCTGCTGCTGGGCATAGTGCTGGGGCTTTATTTCTAATATGTTTTTCGGAACCGTTTCAGATTTACACGGATGATAGAGTTTCCATGTTACCCTGGGCCCCAGCTCATGGTTGGTTTTATTATTAGCATTGAACGGTAGTATATCTGACAGGAGTGTATCTGTATCTAACAGTAGCTTACCTGGCTGTCGTGTGTGTATCTGTGTCCCACAGAGGTGTCCGTAACAGTGGTGTATGTAACAGTAATGTGTGTAACAGCAGCGTGTACCTAGCGGTAGTGCCACTAACAGTAGTCTAACATCAGTGTGGTTCATTTGCTATAACTCATGAACCAGTCGGGATGTGTTGTTGTGATTCACAAAGCCCAGCCTGTGTGCAGGTTTCTTCCGTGTTTTCCCAATGCCCCTTTCTCTGACCCAGATCCCATGTGGTGTTCAGTCATCCTGTCACCTTTGATTCCCCCTGGCTGTGACCCTGTCCCAAGACTCTTCTTACTTCGATGATGCTGACAGTCTTGAGGGCTGGGTGTGTCCCAGCGCGCCTCCATTGCTGTTCATGTGTTGGAGATGGGAATTCCTCTGTTGGAATTTGGATGCTTTCCTTCTTTTCCCTGTGTGCTGATGGGTTTGGGGAGGGGACTGCAGGGAAGTCCCTCCTCATGACGTCAGCGTGATCTTCACCATGGGTCCCTGGCTGGGGGTGTCTGTGAGTGCCTATGCCGGTTGGTCACTGTTCCCTTCCTTCCATGTGCTTTGGAAGTCACTGTGTGTGACCACAGTGGAGGGGTGGGGGGCACTGCTTTACCCTGAGCAGCAGAGTTATGTGGAATTCTGCAGATCAGTTTCTTCTGCTGCTGGTTTCCATCACCCTAGGTGTTTTCTGTGCACTTCCAGATTACTCAGTGCCTGACTGTTCTGCCCTGGCCACTGAGTCACTGTGGGTGCCTGAGCTCTCCCCTACCTGCTCCAGGCTTAGCCGTAGCACCAGCCACTGCTCAGGGAGCCCTGGTTCCTCTGCCCACACAGCGCTGTCGGAATCCGCAGACACCAGCTCAGTGAGGAGCAGCTGGGCTGCAGGACTTGGTTGCTTCTGGGCCCTTCCATCGTTACAGCAAAGACACACACATGTGCGCACTGACCCATGCGCACCTGCACACGTCTGCAGCTGCCGCCACGTGTGGCCCTCTGTCCAAAGTGGGGCGATGTGGGTTCACGTGAAGATGAACTTCAACCCATCCCATCACCCCAGGGACTGTTCTTGTCCCTTCCCCTCACTGATTGGTGCATTTCCATCTCAGAAGAGCGGGCCCTAGGGGTAATCCGATGCCAGAGTCCACATAGCCCGATTGGAAGCCCAAACGTTGTGAAAGCAGCTTAACTGACTGGGGTGCAGTCTCTGCCCTAGGCCCCCAGGGTCCTGGCCTCCCATGATACAGGGCCCTGAAGAGCCTGGGGAGGGCTGCGGGCTGCTGCCTCCCTCCGTGGGTTTATGATGGGGTGGAGAAGGAAGAGGAAGACAGGAGACTGTAGAGGCTCAGATTTCCCTGCTGTGCGCGGAGCACAGACTCTTTGAAATGTGACAGTGGGGCAGACTTTGAGTCTGGTCTCATCTGGCAGAAGAAAGAAAGGCTGCCAGCGTCTTTGACTCAGACCCTTGGCTGGGTCTGGCCCCTCTCGCTCTGAACATGCCACTTTAGCAGGGGCCAGCCTTTGAAACAGAGCAGAGACCGGCGCTTGCTTGCCTTTCTGAGAAATGTCATTTGTGCCAGATGCTTTGGGAGGCTGTGTGGGAAGAGAGACCGGTGGACATGCGTCCTGCTGGCTCGGGCTCCGTATCCCACTCTCATCGCTGCGCAGTGGGCTCTGGATCCCACCCCGTCCCAGGCCTGTGCAGGGCAGGGCCCCATGGGGGGCTCCAGAGCAGAGCTGGCATAGCCTGGGAGTCCTGCAGATAGAAGGCGAGCTGGAGTGCCAGGAGAGAGGCAGGCTGAGGGCCTGGAGAGAGGAGCAGCCCAGAAGACACCAGGACAGCACTTCTCCTCCTTGTTCCTGTCCCTCTGAGGCAGAAAGAGGCAGGAAGTGGGACCAACCTTCAGGTCAGCTCAGGCCCGGGCTGCTCATCCCTGTGGCAGGCAGAGCCCTGGGTGTCTCAGGATGTATCGGGCCCTGCTAGACCTGAGGGTGGCAGGGTGGGGAGGCCTGTGCCATCTCTCCAGCACGGCGAGGTGTGTACACACTGCCCCTTTGCACACACGGCTTTCTGGGTCCCACAGGAGCCCGTGTGGTTTTCCCGCTGTGGTCCCCTCTGCCATGGAAGGCAGGCTCCTGGCACAGCCTGGCCTGTGTGCCCACGTGTATTTAGCTGCCTCGTCCCTGGATTTTGACCCACGTGTATCCAGGACCTGCTCTGTGCCTACTTGGGCCAAAGCTGAATGTCCGGTGTGCTCTCGGAAGGCCGTGATGGGAGGGAGACGGGACGGGGCAGGTGGAGAGGCACAGGCTGTAGGAGTCAGGGAGTGCTCCCTAGAGGGGCGGGGCATCCAGGAGTGGGTGTGGCCAGGCTGCAGCGGCCTTGGGCTGCCATGGCTGCCACGCTGTGAGGCCAGCTTCTTAGGGGTCAGCCCCTCTCCCGTGTTTCTCCAAACCAGCCAGTGTGTGTCTCAGTTCCTCTGGAATAAAGAGGGACACTAGCTCGCTCCTGTGTAACCCTGGCTCTGTGCAGCCCTGGCTATATCTGCAGCAGGCCCTTGCAAGCAGGGAGCCTTCTGTGGCCCCACACTTGCCCCAACCCCCTGGGCTGTGTCTCAGGAAGTGGGTGGACCTTCAGGAGCTCTACCCAGCCTGGAGCCTGGAGCTAGGATTTGGCACACTGGCCTGCACTGGCTCAGGACTCTGTGGTCCATGGGGTCCTTCCAGGGGCAGCTGGGGTCGGGGAGGGGGAGGGAAGGTGGAGGTGTGTGGGGTGCCCTCATCCACCTGCCCTTGGCCTGATTTGGGCCTCCTGCTGTGGTCCTGTGACCCCGGACTCCCCACTCTCCCTGGCCACCACCATGCGTCCCTGTCCTGGTCCTTGCTGAGCCACACTAGTCATTCCTGCCTCCGGTTTGAGATTTGTGAGCCTCTGTGTCCATGCGATGGTCAGAGGCATCTGGCTGAGGGTGGTGCTGGCCTACAGATGCCCTGTCCCTTTCTCTGACTGGTCAGATCATGAGTAAGTCCTTTCTGGGGTCCCAGCTTCCAGAACAAAGCTGGTGACCACCCCATGGCATCCGGAGTGGGGAACCCCTGGCCGCCTGCCTGAGAAAGCAGGCCCACAGTGCCTGTGGCTGGGACGCCTCCAGTTCAGGGAGGGAGCTGAGGCCTTGGTGTCAGACCCCATAGTGGCAGGCAGGTACTCTCCCGCTGTGACCAACAATTTGGCATTTAAAAATTCTGAAGCTAGGAGGATCACAAGTTTAAACCCAGTATGAACAAGCTTAGTGTCTTCGTGAGACCCTGTCTGAACATAAAAAAGTAAAGTTCTGGGGGTACAGTGCAGTATGAAAGCCCTGGATTCAATCCCTATCCCCGGGACTGCCAAAAAAATAAATCATAATAATAAAACAAAGCAAAATTCTAAAGCAACCCGAGTGGTTAAAAGGGTAAGCCTTCAACTTCACACAGCCAGACTTTAGAACCGGAGCCTAGAGGCAGTCACCTGGAGCCACCACACACAGTGGTGGGAGGTGTTTCCTGATCTGTTCCGGGATTGCATGGAGCCTCGGAGGGTGGGTGAGGGCTGGAAGAAGTGCTGTGTTCTCACCCTGCTAGTGGGCTGGTTGAGGTGAGCCAGGGACCCACCCAGGTCCCCAAGCCAGATGGCGATCTGTGTCCCCAGAGGTGTGTGAATCATTGCAGAAGTCCTTTTGTCAGAAGTGACACCAAGGTTTCCATGTGTGGGAGTTGTGTGTGTGTGTGGGGGGGTGCCTGTCAAGCTGGCTGTCTAGGGTGACACTGGCCTTCCGGCTTGGTCCCCCCAGAGCCCTGGAATGCAACACGTCCTTGGACCCTGGCTGGCTCTGGTGGGGTCTGATGGGAGGGAGAGCCATGTGCAGGAAAGGTAGCAGGGGACAAGGCAGACTGGGGCCTGGGGACAGTGGGGGCCACCAAGAGGCTCTTCTCTGTCCTGTAGGAGCAGACCACCACTGCTGAAGAGTGCAGGGAACCTGGAAGCCCTCCTCAGGGAATTGAAACTCAGCATGAGCATGAGGGGCTGGCCGGACGGCGAAGAGGGACGAGGGTCACCAGAGGCCTGGACCTGGGGTAGAGTGTGTTTTTCACTTTTTTGAGGCAGTGTCTTGCTGTGTAGCTCAGGCTGGCATTGAACTTCCGGCAGTCCTCGAGCCTCAGCCTCCCAAATGCTGGGATCACAGGCGTGCGCCACCATTCCAGAGTAGAATTTAAAGGAGTGACATTTCCTAGTGACTGTGGCTGGTCCTTGGGCCCAGCCTGGCCAGCAGCAGGGGCGGCACACGTGTGACTTTGCTGCTTTGGAGTGTGTTTTGTGGAAGGAAATGAAGTATGAGTCAGCTGCCAGTGCTCAGGCACCAGGGAGGGGCTGGGAGGGTGGAGCTGCACATGGCAGGGAACCCCACTGTGGCTGCAGGCTTAGGGGCCAGGGTGGGATGCAGTGGGTGTCATCCAGGCGTCCGGCAGGCACTTCCTGGGTAGGCAGCTTGGACGTCTAGACTTGGGAGTGGTGGGGTCATCTGGGCCTGGGTGACCCCAACAGCCCCCATCTTTGGCCGGGTAGTGCCTCCTGGGAGGGAGGGGCAGGGCTGGGGTGTCCTGGTGGCCGCCCAGTGTTACCACCTGCTCTGGATGGGTAAGGAACCTGCAGGTGGCAGGGCAGAGGCCTGGTGCTGGGCACCTGTGTGCCCACCCATCTGGTGCCGGTTGAGTTGAAGCCTCAGCCTGGGATCCACAGTGTGGAGCAGCACCCTGTAGGGGGCAGCTGGCTGTGTTGATGCTATGCAGGCCTTGCGCCCTGGTCGTGCAGTGCCTGTGGGTGATGAGGTGGCCAGGGAAGGGGGCCTCTGCCCAGCCACACTGGGTGCATCTGACTTCCTGCACCGCTCAGCTGCCACTGCACGGAGACCTGGCGGAGGTGGCTGTGTCCCCTTTGACCTCCTGTCCCAGTCTCCTGCAGGCGCCCCAGCCTCTGTCTCCACTCCTGCGGTGCTGTCATTGGGCTTCCTTGGCCCCGCATTCCTGTCACTCTGGCTAGTCTGGGCAGTCCCAACAGTTACGGAGAAACCTGTGGGCGCTGGGGTTGGACAGGGCTGGGCAGAGCCCATTGTGGCCTGGCCAATTGGGACCTAGGCCTCGCTGTCCTCAGGCCATGGTGCTGCGTGGCCTGGGGCTGGTGACAAGCCTTATCCCGTGCCCCTCCCAACGCCCACAGCGAGGTCAGCGATTACAGAGTGCTCACAGGTGCTCGAGATGTCCTGGGTGAGGAGCTCAACCCGCAGGGCTGGTAGCTGGTGTGAGGGCTAGAGGCCAGGGCCGCAGCACTGTCCAAGCAGGACCCATAGGAGCAGACTGTGGGCTGCAGGCTAGAACAAGACTGTGCTGTTGGGGCTCCAGGAGGAACCCCATCTCTCCTCACTGCTGTCTTCAGAGCCCTGGAGCCTCTTTCCCAGATGTGAGCACCACGTGTGGGGGGAAGCTGAGGGGCCCTGGGTGGGGGGTTGGGTGCCAGGATCTGTGACTCAGGCGGCCCAAGGGCAGATGGTGGGGTGAGGGGGTGACTCCCTCACTGTACCACCTGCTGGGGGCCAGGGGGGTTGTGGGGGTGGCTGCTGTCCTCCTGTAGCAGACTGCATGGCCCCACTTTGCTGGGGAGGAAGTGGGCATTGAGAGATCCCAGTAAAGCTTCCTGCAGGGCCCACGCCCTGGTCCTCTCCCCTGGGCCCCACTCTTCAGTTAGTGCTTTACACAAGGCTGGAGCTGAATTCTTTCATCCCCCTGGGGCAGACCCCAACAGCTTTCCTTTGGTGACTCTTTGGGGACCAGAGAGGGGAGCTGCAGGTTTGGAACCAGGTGTGAACCAGGTTGGAGGTCAGCGGGCCAGAGACGCCCCATCTCTCAGCATGGGATTGTCACCTTCCCATATCAGAAACGGGCTGTGTTGGGTTAGCCCACAAATCAGCCAGAGCAGAACAGTGGGGACGCAGAAAGTTGTCAGCTGCGTCCCTCAGCGAGGCCTGTGCTCCAGTCCTCTGCACTCCACACTTAGCTGGGGACAGTTGGGAAGTGTCAGGGGGCATTGATGGGACACTGAGGCCCTGCCCTGGAGGACTGATGTGTCTGACACCGCCTCCCTAGCTTCAGGGGCCTCCACTCCTCCTGTGTCCCCAGCTGTGAGGTCAGATGTCAAACCGTGACCCCTTCATGCCACCCAGCTCTGTCCACATCCTGTCCCCAAGACCTGGCTCCGTGGGGTTGGGCCGTGCAGCAGGTGGGTGCATCCTCCGTAGGGTGACGTCCTTGGGGAAAACCAACCCCATTTGCACTGCTGCCACCCTGGCCGACTTAATTGACAAATAAGTGTTGTTCCTGTAAGTTGGGCGTGTGTAGTTTTAAATAATCGACTCTAATTGTAGCATTAAAAATAGCTCAGTGCATTGCCTGCCCTGATTCGCAGCAGCTGAGATGGTCGCCTGGCTGCTCTGGGCTGGGCCATTCCATTCACAGCTGAGACCGGCTGTGTTCAGTTTCTCCACACAGTGTTTACGCAGGCTGATTGCACGGGCAGGGAGGCAGAGTGGCCCTCCGTCCGGGGTCTTTCGGGCTGTGGCTCACAGGGATGGAATGAGCCCTGAACTCAGCCATCAGTCTGAGCTGTGGGGTAGGCTGAGCTGGGGAAGGGTTCCTGTGTCCCAGTCCTGCGGCCCATTCTTTTAGATCGAGAAGTTGACTCTGTAGTGTTGGGTGTAAAGAACATTGGTATGGCGAGCCTATTGTGGCCTATTTATAAAGTATTTCAGAATCGCTTACATGAATATTTTGTCCTAATTCTGTATAATTAGAAGCTAGAAACCCCACTCTGTGATTTTTTTTTAAACTGATGTAACCTATATTAGGGCTATCTTTGTGTGGGTTTTCAAAAAAGAAAGCATTTGAACAAAAACACGAAAGGAATTGATTTTATCTACCCTGTTCTCAAATGCTTGGGAACTAAGTGATTGTGTAAGGAGCATGGGAACCTTGTTAACTCTGTTACTCGCTTGTAGATGTTTTGCTTTACCAGGAGCAGAAAGGAAAATCATGCAGAAGTGTAAATTCCTACTTCAAGGCTGCTGAGCCTGGAGCCTCCCTTGTCTGGTTCTTTGTCTCCAGTCTCCGGGATCGAGACCTTGTCCCTGCAGGTGCACCTCAGGGCGTGGATTCGGTTACCCAGTGAGCGGTCTGGTCCACTGAGTGTTCTCTGAAGCCCCTCGCTCCTGGGCCTGCCGTCCGAGTGTGGGCAGATGTGACCTTGTGTTCGCCGGGAGCGAGGGGAGGACAGGCACCTCCCTTGCATGGTGTCGCAGGCATTGAGACTTGGAGGTGATCTTCCAGTTCTCTTCATGTTTGGGACCTCAGGTGCACAAAGTGGGTGAAGTCACAGTCCTCGGGTGTTGACGGGCCGTCATGGGTCCAGGGAGGCCCTCTGTGGTGCTGTTGTTGTTGCTGCTAGTGTAAAGGGTACCTGCAAGTTCTCCTTTGCAACCAGTGGGGACCTTGATGATGTTTGGCACCCACCTGGCAGCTCTCCAGCCTCTTGTCCCCAGGCCCGCTGCACACATCCTGGCTCTCCATCCCGCACCTTCTGTGAGTACCCCCTCCCACCGGTGCCGTGCCATCCTAGCTATGCTGCTTGTCCCGCAAGCCTTTGTCCTTCCTGCTCCTCCCTGCAGAGGGACCGGTAGGAGAGGGTCAGTCAGACCAGGTGGTGGTGGGTGGGAGCTGAGCAGAGTGGCCACACCAGGGCAGGCGTGGATGCTCTCAGGTGCCCCAGCCACCTGTGTTAGGGTGCTCAGGGTGAGTTGCAGAAGGGGGGACTGGCGGGTGGCCAGAGGACAGGCGGGGTGGAGCTGCTCCATGAGCAGAAGGGGTGTCGTGGGCGGGGAGGACCTCGGGAGCATCATCCAGGAAGGGCAGAAAGTATGGGGTGCAGTGTCCAGGATGAAAGTCAGAGCTTGGTGTCAGGACAGCTGGCCCTGGCACAGGACAGGGGGTCTGGGCTGCAGAGGGAGGCTGTGGCTGGGGGGCCCTTTCCGGATGGCATTGCCGTGAAGCTGAGGTTCTGGCAGCTCAGGGGTGACTAGGACAGCATGGGGAGCGGCTGTGAGACTGCCTCTCCCTGCAGCTGGCTGGTCCTCTGTGCGCTGGGTCTGGGGCCTCCTGAGCGCCCCAGGCTTATTTGCACTGCTCCCAGTGCAGTGTCGGAGGCACAGTGTTTCCTGCGCCTTCTCCTGCAGGCCGTGTGGTCCAGCTGCCCAGAGGCAGAGGGAGGGGGAGGAGGGAAACCCCCAACTCCAGCACCCACTGCACCGGGCTGGGAACAGCAACCCCTCCTCCCAGGGATGCTGTGCCAGGCGCAGGCTCCACGAGGGGCTTTTCCTTTGGCATGGGGTGTGCTTGGCAAACAACCAGAATTAGAGACAGGACATCGCCAAGCTCGTGGGAGATGTCTCTGTGCCTCAGGGACAGTCAGTCCCAGAGTGATTCAGGAAATTGGCATTTGGGACAGGGGTTCAGTTTGGCTGCTTTTTTCCCCCTGTGATACTGGAGATTGAATCCATCTCCTTCACACTCAGCTACTTCCCTGGCCTTTTAAAAAAATTATTTGTTTCTTTTGGACCAGGGATCAAACTCAGAACCTTGCACTTTCGAGGCAGACATGGTGCCATTGGGCCAAAGTGCAGGCCCCTTTGTGATTCGCTTTGAGACAGGGTCTCACCACTTATCACTTAGTTGCCCAGGCTGGGCTTGAATTTGTGATCCTTCTGCCTCAGCCTCCCAGAGTGCTGGGATTTCAGACATGCACCACCATGCCATCAGCGGAGCTGCTTTTGCAGGTGGGTGTCTCTTCCTGTTTTGGTTTCCCGGGTCAAGACTCTCCACCCCGCCCATCGCCCCCCATGTTGTAGCCTGCGGCTGGCTGTGTGTCCGGAGAAGGGAGATGATGCCCCTGTTCTGGGCCCAGGGGTCATTAGGGGCGCCAGGGAGAGGAGGGTTCTGAATTCTGAGAGGAAAACGGGCTCCCGCTGAGGTAGTGCAGCCTTCATGAAGGGTGCCCCTGGACACAGCCTTGGGAAGCCCCCCTTCTGTGTGGTACCCCAGGCCCCAACCAGCTGTTCCCCGACCCTGGCCACCAGGGACTGGCTTTTCCTGCTGGCCCCACTCCAAGTTGCAGAGCGAGGCTTTGACGTCAGATGTCACCGCAGGTGATGGCCCCATCTGGCTCGTGCAGCGTGGTCATGACCTATCCTTGGTGCCGTGGTTATGCTGAGCTGAGACTCCCAGGGCCCTTCCCAACCCGGCCACCCTCTCACCCAGCCAGGGGGCTGAGCAGAGGAGTGGGCATCTGGAAGGGCAGGTGTACGTGGCCAGTGTGTCAGGATGATTTCCTTTCCTGAAATTCCCCTTCTGGACACCTCGTTTGCATACATCAGCCCTGAGGGAGGTCAGAGATGGCCTGACTGTCGCTGCCACTGAGCAGACGGACTCCAGGACACGTTGGTCAGGCCCAGCTGCCGGCCCCTGGTGAGGGGGATTTGAGCTGGATCTGGTTAAGTGGCACCTGTGAGGCAGACAGCCATTGGCTTCTGTTACGGCTCGTGTCCAGATGTCCCCTTCAAAGTCTCACACAGTCAGAGGTGGGGCTTTCTCTGAGGTGGCCGAATCGAGACTGTGACTGATTCACGGTGCAGTACTGGGCTCGAGGACACGGGGATTACGGGTGTGACCGCTTCCTGCCGTGAGTAGCCTGGATGAGAGGTAAGGCATAGAAAGAGCGGTGGTTGCCCCTTATTGGTTTTGCTGTCTTCCCCTGCCATGAGCTGTTGCCCCTCTGCCATCTGCCACCCTGCCTTGGAGCCGGCCGATTACGGACGGATGGAACCGTCTACAAACTGAGCTAAAGAAACCTTTCTCCCTTTAACTTAGGGCGTTGGGTATTTTGTCTCGGCAACAAGAAAAGTAACTAAGACAGTTTCCATAGGCGTGCATGTGGCCAGGATGACAGTCACCTACCCTTCCTGCAGGGCGAGACCGTGAAGCCAGAAGTCACCTGGTCTCCGTCGCCTGTGGGTGTTGGCGAGTGTCCAGGGCTCCTAGGTGTGCGCTCCCGGCCTGGTCCTTCGTCTTCCTGTCTCGGCAGCCAGGGCAGGGGAGTTTGGAAGAGGCCCTGGGGCAGCATTCTTTTGTCACTGGGGGCCCTTTCCCCTCTGGTCACTGAGCCCTGCTCCTCATAGCGGAGCTGTGATGGCTCAGGACAGGCAGGCCTGCAAGCCTGCACTTCTGGGACTGGACGGCGCCACCCCCGCTGGCGCTCGCGTTCCTGCAGACCTGTTGAGCTGGTTGAGCCAGGTCTCCAGGTCTCCAGGCCCGCATCCCTGCGTCCTGTCCTGCCCTCTCTTGGGAGGCCACGGCCCTTGCTTTGGGCTCCAGACATCCCAGTGCTCCTGGAGGCCAGAGTGGAGCAGCCCTACAGCCTTGAAAGTGCCCAGCTGGCCAGCAGCAGCACACCCTGGAGTGAGGCTGCTGGGAAGAGAATCTGTTTCGCCTCTGCGTTCCAGGGCTTGGGTTTTTCTGCAGAGGACCTGGTCAGCTGCCCGAAGGCTTGCGGGAAAGAGATGATGTGGTGAGCTTCAGCCCCTGCCCCCGCTTCCGTCTGTGTGCCTCTCTCTCCTTTCTTGTTTCAGGTGGTTTTCTGGCATGTTTTTTTGCAGTACTGGGGCTTGAACTCAGGACCCTGCACTTGCCAGACAGGTGCAGTGCCACTGAGCTAAATCCCTGGCCCTGTAGCATGGTTTTAATTAGGGCAAAAACAAGTGCAGTTTTCTTTCAAAGTTACTATTCCAGGCAAGTTTCTGTAAAATGCAGATTTCTTTTTTGTTTCGTTTTGCTTTTTTTGTTTTTCTATAGTACTGGAGCCTGAACTCAGGGAATGCTGAGCTACATACCTAGCCCTTTTTATTTTATTCTAAGGCAGGGTCTAAGTTGTCCAGCCTGGACTCAAACTTGGTGATCCTCCTGCCTCAGCTTCCTGGGTTACTGGAATGATAGGCATGCACCACTGCTCCTGGCTAGATTTTATTTTGTTTTTAACATTTTCACCTTTAGCTGCGTAGAGTTTGCCTTCAAAGGTGGTGGAGGGGGCATGTTCTGGTTAGGTACATGTTTCTGCATAGCGTTTGGCAGTGGCTGCCTCTTTCTGGTGAGGCTAGAAGTTTCTAGAAAGATGTGTGGCTCCCTTGGTGCTCCCATGAGTGGAGTCAGGATTACAACTATAGGAGGGAGGGAGGGAGGCAGGGGAGGGCCCCCTTGGGCGGGGCTGTTGGTTTGTGCTTTGGCCTTTGTGCCCAAGGACCCAGTGATGGATGGCACTAGTCGCCGTCCAGCCGGGCCCTGCTGAGGCCCGTCAGTTGCCTCCTCTCCATCTTTCGGAGCAGGGCAGTGAGGTTAGATTTGCGCTGATTTGCTGGCTGGCTGACTGGCTTGTTGGTGGTTCCGATCCTGGCTTGAGGTGTGTGGATCTTGTCCCTACAGCCACCCTCAGCTGCCGAGCGGGAGGATGGGGACCTCGAGATCGGATGGGGCGTGTGTCTGAGTCTGGGTGGAGATCGATACCTGAGAGGGGAAACAGGAGCTGCAGGCTGAAAGCCAAGTCCTGCAGCCAAGTGGGTGCAGCAGCGACGGAGTGGCCCGTGCATGCCACACTTATCAGCTATGAGGCCAAGTTCAGGCCCCAACAGAAGGAAGGAACCAGTGGCTGGAGGCACAGCCTGGCTGTGAACTCACACTGTAGCCCAGGATGGCCTTGAACTCGAAGTGATCCTCCTGCCTCAGCCTCCTGAGTGCTGGGATTACAGGTGTGCGCCTCCATGCCCGGCTCAGTGCCTTAATTTCTTAAGGTCAGTGAGACTCATGCTGCCCTCTGAAGGAGCGTGACCAGCATCTCATAGCTGATTCTGCCGTTGTTACCCAGAGCCGCCACCCCCTTCTCCTGGTGGCAGTATATTGGGCTATTGTCCAGGGTCTTCCCAGGGGCCCACATGGAGGGCCACAGGGAGAGTGCTCTACCAAGTCTTGCTGGAGCCAAGGGGACATTTTCTGGCTCAGGCCCGGGCCTGGGGGTGTGGCCACCTGTGGTGTCAGGGCTGTACCTCGCCCTGCTGGTGGCTGTGTTCCCATCCTGTCTCCCGCTGTGTCTCCCGAGCCTGTGCTCCAGGCAGCCTCTGTCACACATCTCAGGCTGCCTTGGTTTGTCCTGCAGTTACGCAGGTGCTGTCTCTGCAGGGGGCTGGTGAAGGCCCAGTGGTGCTCGTACCCAGGGGGAGCGGGGTGTAGGTGTGGGCTGCGTGTGTGAGAAGGTGGCACCGAGGGCAGCAGGTGTCTCTTCCCTCACCAGTGCCTCAGGGCTGCTGCAGCCGAGGACTGTGGGGCTGGGAGGGCTTATTGGAGGAGCAGCCGTGGTGGCCAGTGAGAAGAAGCAGGAGGAGGGTGCTGGTTCACAGTGGAGAGTGGAAATGCCACTGGGAGACTGAGGGT
The DNA here is from genome assembly GCF_012274545.1 of Fukomys damarensis. Classification (NCBI taxonomy): domain Eukaryota; kingdom Metazoa; phylum Chordata; class Mammalia; order Rodentia; family Bathyergidae; genus Fukomys; species Fukomys damarensis. The sequence goes on along the minus strand of NW_022900931.1, from coordinate 3,159,534 downwards.
TCGCTGGGTGAGCAGTGGGGCCGGGCCGTGGAGGGCTGCTGTGCGTAAAGATGGTGACACTGACCAGAGATCGCCTAAAGGCAGACAAACGTTTGTCCAGGGAGCATGAGGCTGAGGCTGAGGGCTGGCAGCAGGGTGAGGTTCATGGTGCCCAGGGCCCTCCTAGGGAGCCCGGAGGCATCTGGCAGGAGCAGGCTGCCCTGTCCTGCTGCACGGATTCATGCCTTGTTTCCTCTTGTGTAACAGGTGTGAGGATGAAGTCAGGTCACAGGGGACCCCCGTGGTCCCCTCTCCTGCCTACATATGGCTGACCTCGAATCAGGGCTGTGTCCTCTGCCAGTGTGGGCTCCCCTGAACCCCTCATTTCTCAAATCGCCCACACCTGACCCGGCCCACGGTCCCCTGCTGGTCTCCTGGCCAGGGCCACCTCCCTGTGTGGGTTCCTGGCCCTGAGGACCCCACCTCTGCAGGTCCACAGAGTGGGAGTCATGGACTCGCAGGCCCACCTGTCATGCTGTGCCAAGCCTTACCCTGCTCCTTCTCAGGTGCCAGCCAGTAGGGTGTGCCAGGCTCGGGAGCTTTGTAGGAGGAGCCAGGCCCTGCAGGGCAGTGACCTTCGACCCACTGGGTGCTGGCTGCTCTGGGCAGGTCAGGTGACGAGAGTGAGGTAGGGACAGACTCTACCCAGCGCTTGGCTGAGAGCTGGGTCAGGGCATGAGTGCTGGGGGCTGGGAGATGGTGGGCTCCAGGCGGCCCCTTCTCCAGGAGGTGGCATCTTGGGCTTTCCAGGGCTGTTGTTCTGCGTGAATTTTTTCTTTTTCTCCTCCTCTTCCTCCTGTTGTGCTTTGGATCTCAGCTGTCCCTGGGGCTTCCTCCCCCACAGGGGAGGCTGTGGGAAGGTGCATGGATCACGGAGTAATCAGTGATTCATAATGTGATGGGCTTGTTGACAGGTGTGGGGAGGGGCATGCCTTTGGGGAGGACGCCTCAGCCCCAGCCTCTTCCCCTTGGACTCTGTCACTGCCTCCCAGCTGCCGTGGGGTGAGCAGCTCTCCTCGGCTGTGCTCTCTGCCATAGGCCCAGAAACGCTGACGCCAGTGACCGTGGAATGACACCGCCGCCACCGTGAGCCTAAACAAACCTTTCCTCCTGTAAGTGGATGTTCTCAGGCGTTCCTCCTGGTGACCGACAGATGGCCACTGCCACCCCTTCCTTCTCTGCCGGTGCCCAGATAGCAGGGTGCTGGCTGGTGAGCCCAGGCGTTCGCGCTCCCCATCCAGTGGGCCTCCTGGAGCCCTTTTCTTCCACCGTGAAAACCGTGCTGGAGAAGCCAACTTTGCCGTGGTCCTTTCTTGTGTGAGCAGGGAACCACCCTGGGGGTGGAGTTGCAGTTTCGTGGGGCAGTCAGGGTGCCCCCGTGCCCGTCCCCAGCGGGAAGGGCATTTTCCTGCCCCTGCCCACCGTGACTGTGGTCTGTCAGGACAAAAGGCCTCGTGATGTACGTGTAGCTGGTGTTTCACTCCTATAAGCACAGGTTAAATCATCTTCCCCGGTTTAAGATCTGCTTGTATTTTTCATTTTCTGCAAACTGGGCTGTGGCGTCTGTCCATTTTTCTACTGCTGTCTCTCAGCATTGGACACACTAATTCTTTGCGATAGGTGTTGAAATACTTGTCCCCGAATTATCTTTGACTACCTGTGAAAGATTTTGTCTCGCAGGAAATTGTTTTTTGTGGTTTGTTTTTGGGCTGTGTGTGTGTGTGTGTGTGTGCTGTTGGGGATAGAGCCCAGGGCCTGGTGCGTGCCAGGCAGGCCCTCTGCTCACAAGCTGCATGCCCCACCCAGGGAAACTGCTCACTCCAGCTGTCTGGTACTGTTTCACATCTCTCGGGAGGACCTGACTGGTCCCAAGGTCACAGATTGCCCCTCTGCACCACCTCCGTCCTCTAACACCTTTATTAATCTCCACGAAAACCTTTGATCGCTTTCCAGGTTTTTCTGCACACGTGTGATGTGTGAGTCTGACACTCTTATCCACACAGCTACCCTGTGTGCCAACACCAGTTGTTACAGTTCAGTCCTTCCCTCCCAGCTTCAGATGGCACCTGGGTCTGTGTCTGTGCCTCTGGCCTGACTCTGCCCCTGGGGGTGCGGCCCTGTCCTGTCCTGTGATGTGCGAAGCCAGGCTCCCCACAGCCCTGTAGCTATTCACACTCTTCCTGGCTCCTTAACTCACTTAATTTTCCTTATGTGCCTTAATTTTAGCCTGTCTTCCTTTGTCTAAAAGTTTCATGTTGTTTATTTAGGGGATCATATTCAATTCAGACATAAAGCTGAGCATGGTGGTTCACATGTGTCATCCCAGCACTCAGGAGGCTGAGGCAGGAGGGTCATTTTGAGTTAAAGGCCAGTCTGAACTATGTAGGGAGACTCTGACTCCAAAAAAAAATTCATAGGGCTGGGGATTTAGCTTAATGGTTCTGTCATCTGCCTCACAAGAGCAAGGACCCAAGTTCAATCCCTGGTACCAAAAACGAAAAAAATTCATAAATCACCTTGCAGAGAATTGGCCCTCCCTGTGTACCCCCCACCCCTGTGTGTATATAAATTGCGCTAAGGTACTTACTGCGTAAGACTCACTGTATTCTCCGTGACTTCGAGCACAGTTCAGTGGCGCCAAGCACAGTCGCGTTGTCACACAGCTGGCAGAACTTCCCTTCTCACACTGCAGCTGTGCCCCTCCCCTAACCCCAGGCAGACGCTTCTGATTCCTGTCCCTGTGACTCTGAGCCCTCTAGGGACCTCAGGTGCCCTGTTGTTCTTTGGTGTGGCTGACTCTGTGCCCGACCCCTGCTCGTGTAGACGGATACCCGGGCTGATGCCAGCCTCCGGCGGTTGTGAGCATGGTGTGCAGGTGTCCGTCCGAGCTGGCCTTGCAGCTCTTCTGGGGGTGGATCCAGAAGCGGGACCGCTGGCTCACACCGTAGTTCCATGTTGAGTGTTTTAGAACCTCTGCTCCTGCCCACCCTGCCCAGCTGCGGTGCTGGAGTGAGGCTGCAGCCCTGCGGCTCCGCACACCCACTCCCAGGCCCCTGTCCCGCTGTGCAGCAGGAGCATTTGCTCCCCTTGGAACAGCGATGGGTTGTGTTTCCTCTCAGAGCCTCAGTTTCCTTAGCTCCTTTGAAAGGGGTCACAGTACTCGACAGTGATGGAGACCTCGTTCTAGTACTGCCAGGCCTGAGGTGGGCACTGCTGTGCGGGCACGGGCTGGGGTGGGGCTGGCAGCCGAAGCGGCGCTGTCCCCAGGGCTGAGCGGCCGTCAGTGAGTCAGGGGATGGGAGGGCTCCAGAGACCACGCCTGCCTGCAGCTCTCACGCCCACCCCTGCTGCCCACTGGGCTGCGTCTCCACCGCCTGTTCCCAGCCTCGGCCACCACCCGCTCCTCTGCTGGGTCGCAGGTGGCTGGTAGCCAGCGACTCACTGAGGCCTTGCCTGCGCCTGCTCTGGTTGCTCCAGCCGAAGGGTCTGAGTGCCCTTCTGCAGTGTGCTCCGCAGCTCTTTGTGCCCTTGGCCCGCCCTGTCGCTGTCGCTCGGGGTGTCCTCCGGGCTGTCACTGTCTGTCCCCAGGCACTGTGGCACATTCTTCTCCCTGTGTAGAGCAGTGCTTTCCCTGTGACCAGGAGGCAGTGCCCACTGAGGCTCAGTCTGCCTGTCTGCTCAGCTCACCCGGCATGCAGTAGGTGGTGGCTGAACGCTACAGAGGCGGCCCAGTCATGTGGTTCTGAGGACCCCTGGCCTGTGGCTTTGCTGTGGGGTGGGGCAGGTGCAGCATCGAGGGACAAGCTCCTGGCCCCTGGCACGTCCAGCTGCAAGGTCACCCTCCTGTGTCCGGGGCTGCTCTGGGTGGGGCTGCTCCAGGTGTCACAGTCCTGGTGCCCGCTTTGTCTATGTGAGACCTGCGTGAGTTCCCATCCTTGGAGGCATTTATAGGCCTGGGGCAGGAGAATCACTCAGCCTGGGACCAGAGCCCGCCTGCTGCCACCTGCTCCCTTCCTCCTGCTGCCCACCCAGCACTGCAGCTGGGCTGGAGTTGTGCAGGGGCTGTTGTGTGGCCCTTAGGGACTTTGTGGCCACTCCTGTGCCCTACTCGTCATGATGAACATGGAGGCCCTCCTGGAGGGAGGCCAGACCTGGGAGAGCTGCAACTTCCCAGCCCTGCTGCAATGACAAGACAGTTGCAAATCAAGACTTTGGCTAGAGGGAGTTCTTATGTGGGCTTCCTGTTGCTTAGCTTTTCTGCTTATACTATCTGCTCCTAAGATTCAGACTTTGTTGCTAGCTTTGTGTTGTTCAGTGAATATCCTTAGGGCCACACTGACAAGTCCCCCTCTCAGTATCACAAGCAGAGGGGCTTGTGGGCTGTTGAACAGCGCAGTGGATACATTAACAAAGTCATGTGCGGGGGAGGACATCCTGGGCATAGCCTTGAAATGCTACAGAGTCGGATTGTGTCCCTGTTGTGCTACTTGGCTCTCACTTTGCCTGCCCTAGCCTCAGTTTCCCTGTCTTTCAGTTGGTTTATCAGTAGCTCCTCACTGTCAACATTGAAACCAGGTGGTATCATCATTGGGCCTGTAATTTCCTGACAGTTACTTTGCTGTGGACCCAGATATGGGCTGTGCCTCTGGCCCTGTGGAGAAAGATTCTCCTTCAGAGCCAGGTGGTGCCCAGGCAGGCTTTGGGCATGAGGAGGTCTGGGGACAGTAGGGGCACCGTGCAGGGGTGCTGGGACTCTGCTGGGCTTGTGACAGGAGCCTGGACCTTGTCCCGGTCACCTGGAGACCATCCTGGTGGGCGGCGCTCACACCTGCACTAGGTGCCCCCTTCTCTTCACTGATGGAGCAGGAAACCGAGGCAGAGGCCCGGCCTGATGGGCAGCCGGGTAGAAACTGTGTCCTGGGGCCCCCAAGGGCGGAGGTCCAGAGGAGGAAGAGGAGGAGGAGGCGCTGCGGGTGGACGATGCTGAACACCCTGCTGCGTCTGCTGCCTCCAGGCCCCAGGCTGAGCCTTTGCACTTTGGGCAGGGGGTCCTTGCTGTCCGGTGGCCCCTCCCCTGCGGCCTCCCTATCCTGTCCATCCCAGGACCCCGGGCTGGGTCCCCACTGGGAAGCTCGGGGTGACAGCGTGTTGGGAGCTGTGGCACAGCAGTGTCACCGCAGGACGAGCCCTATTTGCTGGCCACTGTTCTTGAGGATGGGTCTACCTCTTTGCCACCATCACCACGGCTGGTCCGGTGTGGGCCTCTGGCACCTCGCATGTCGCTCTCCGTCAACCCTCTCAGCAGTGGCCTCGCTACCTCCCCCTCCAGCCCAGGGATGGCACACACGCCTGCAGCCTCAGGCCTGCAAGCGTGAGGACGCTGATCCCTTTTGGGCCCTGCACCAGGCCACCCGGGAGTGGAGGATCCTACTCGTGCCATTCCTGAGCACCGATTGCTGGGCCGCTGGGAGTTCCGTGAGCTCACTGATACAAGTGAAAGTGTATAAACCTAAGAGTTAATAAGCAAGACTGAAAACAGAGGGACAAACCCAGAGTCTCATCTTCTGGAGTTGTTCCCCATGTTTTACTGTGGTGCTCGCCGGGCACGGGGTCGCTTATGTTTGGGTGTTGGGTGTTCTAGGTGGTGACAGCTGCTGGCCAGGGCAAGGGTCACAGCCGGGCTCAGGGTGCCCCTCCCTGTTTCTAGACCATCCAGACTCACGGCAGCAGCCGAGACGATGCTCACATGCAGTGTAGAGCCGGTGGGTGCAGAGTTGAGGCTGGTGTGACATTCTGTGCTGATATCCGGGTTATGGAGGTCCCTCGGCGGCCCAGCCTGCAGAACCATGGGGGAATTGGGGCAAAGGAGGTGTCTCCTGGACAGCCTTGAAGTCGTGCGGATCTGCGTGCCTCCCTGAGCCTGGTGTTGGGGAGACGGGGACAGCTCAGGGCACAGGGTGGAGCCTAGTGCTGTGTGGGCATTTGGGTCCTTGGGCCCCTGCTTCAGGCTGTTAGGGAGTGATAGGGCTGGGACTGCTGGCCTTGCTTTTCCCTCTCAGGAATCTGCTCCATCCTCACGCCCTCGCCAGCCACCCTTTCCACCTTGTCTGTCATCTGGGGATCTCGCTGTGACCCAGGCCTTGCTGACTTTGAGTTTAGAGCCGTCTTCCCGAGAGCACCAAGCCTTGGCCAGGGACACGGGGACTGGGTGTTGCCCAGCATCCTGGTGCCCCGGATGTTGTTGCGGAGTAAGAGTTGGTGTCCTGTGGGAAAGCGGGCACCGTTTATCTGGGGTCGGTTGGGGGAACCACCGGAAAAGGAGGGAGTGAGGGGCAAAACTGGGCAGGCTGCAGGGCTGTAGAAAGAAGCCAGGGCCAGTGATGGTGTGGAGGAGGCTAGCGCCTGCTGGCTCCTGCCAGTGTTGAGCTGGGAAGGGGAATGAGGCCTTTTGTGGTTCCCAAGCCTGGGTACAGACACTGCGTCCTTTGTGCGTCCGGAAGCCACTCAACGCTTTCACAAGCAGCATGCTTGCACCCAGGCGGCCAGCTGGACTCCAGCCTGCTTGTACAGAGGGCCTGGGGAGTCTGGGGTGCCGGGAGCCCCCACAGTCCTGCTCTGCAGGCGCCGCCCTCCCCAGGCCTTGCGTGTAGCGCTGGCTCTGGGAGATGTGTGGTTACCGTTTGCCCCAAAACAACTGCAGCTGAGCTGTTCAAGCGGCCACTTCCAGTGGAGGTCCGGGGTGCAGGCTGGGGCAGGTGGGCTGTGCTCTCCAGAGGTTGGTGGTCTGGTCGGACCCCTGATGAGGGACAGCAGGGGCTGCTGGGGAAACAGCAGCTCCCGGGAGCCATGAGGGCAGGGGCTGGTCCCTGCTCAGGAGCAGCTCTGGGAGTTTGGGCTCCGTGTCCTGTGCAGTCGGACAGTGGGCAGGGGCTGAGTCATGAATGGTGGTGTCCTGAGGAGAGCAGCTGGGGTATAGGCTGGGACGGTGAGGACGGGCTGGGCAGATGGGCGTGGGGCTGCAGGGGACACCGTACCAAGGACAGCAGGTGCTGAGAGCCTCCAGCAAGACAAGTGGTGAGAACAGCTCTTGCTCTGGGTCTACACCCCGATCTGAGACCCAGCCCTGGGACGCAGGCCAAGGCACAGACCGTCTTGGCCTCAGCCTCGGTTTCTCTGTAAGTTGGGGTATGCTGTGTGGCACAGTGTCTCCCTCAAATGTGTGCCCCCGGAACCTGCAGTAGCACCTTACCTGGAAACAGGGTCAGGGAGAGTTTGTGAGACAAGGTTGTCCCGGCATGGGTGAGACTCTGCTCAGCCCAGGCTGGGGGTGCTGGTGTGGACGTAGAGGCGCCCTCCCCGGGACACATGCAGTGTTAGCACAGCCAAGCCAGCGCCCCTGGCCTGGTCCGTGGCATGGAGTTCTGCCCTTCCAGCCTGCAGCCTGCAGATTCATGTTTTTAAGGAACCCAGGGGTTTGGGCTGGAGGGCAGGGATGGACCTGAAGGACACCTGCTCCTGGGCTGCATGTTGGGGTGGGCACCTGCCTGGGGCAGGGTGAGCTGGCTGCAGAACCGTGGTGGGGCTGAGCCCCATCAGTGGCCAGCCTGTGTCCAGTATACCATGGGCGACACTGGGCGCCTTTGTCCCTCTCCCCGTGTGGCGGCCTCTGTAGTGGGCCTGCTTCAGGAATTCAGAATAGCAGGGACGAGAGCTCAATCCAGAGCCACCTGTGAGCCAGGAGGAGCGCACGTACCACCGTGCACTGCTCTGCTCAGGGGTGTGTGTCCCTGTCCGCTCGGGAGTGTGTGCACAGCCTCTGGCAGTCGTGGGGTCTCTCTTTTTGCTGCTGCTCCAGTAGGAGGAAGGGGGACAGGGCGGAGTTCGGATGCACAGGAAGTAGGTTTTCTGCTGCGCTAGGATTTATGTGTCTGTCCCTTTCCCACCGTTGTAGTCTCACGTTCTGCATTGGAGCCATAGCACTGGTGTCTCTGGCTGGCTGGGGAGGGGACTGTGGCAGCAGGGTTTAATGAGTGCAGTTTTAGCTTCACATGGATGGTGCATTCTGGGGCAGATAACGCAGTGTTACCCACCACACCTTTTAAAATGAATAGGTTGAATACTTAAAAAGTACTAATAAACCCAATTAAAAAAATAAAATGAATAGGTTGGGAAGTCCTATGTGTATTTTACCCCAATAAAATAATGTCTTCAAAAAAGCAACAGGAAAACAGAGCTGGCACTGGAGAGAGAGCGGCTAAAACTACCCTGAGCTGGTGTCGAGTGCAGCGCCCCGCACATACCATGTCACCTTCCAGAATCAGTGTCCTGTGTGAGGCCACCGTGCACAGTGCGGGCCCAGACCCTGTCCGTGGGCTCCAAGGTGGCACGAATGGTGAGCAGCGGTGCCCTTTTCCCACACCCTCGTGGAGTGTTTCCACGGGTGGGATGGGCTACGTGTGTTGGGTTTGGCCCTAGACTGGCATTCCGGGGGCGGAACTCCTGACCAGGGCATCCGCCCTCTTAGCCCTCACGCACTGGTGAGTGCTGTTTGCTGGTTGGTAATGTTAGCATCTTGTGCAGGAGTTAGGAGGTGGGCTTGTAGCTTTTCCCAGTTGATTCAAGCTGTCTGGTAACCAAGATACTCATCTTCAAATGTCATATTAGCTACTCATACTCAAACTGTTTTCTTCCTTATTTTCCTTTTCCTTTTTATTTTGAGGCAGGGTTTCACTAAGTCTATATGTTGCCTAGGCCGGGCTCAAAATTGCCGGCCTCCTGTCCAGCTCCCTGGAATGCTGAAATGTCAGATGTGCTACACTGCCTTGCTTTACTTTTGCTTTTTACCAAATGGGAGGTTTTTATATCTGTCAAGTTGTCTGTTAGATTTTTTTTGCTATGTGAATTCATTTTTCAGTCTTCTTGTTTGTTTATTTTATTTTTTTGGTACCGGGAATCAAACTTGGGACCTTGCTCTTATGAGGCAGGCAGTGGACCCGCTGAGCTAAATCCCCAGCCCTGTTTATTTTGAGACAGGGTCTCACTATGTAGTTCGGTCTGACCTTGAATTTACTGCCTGAGCCTCCTGAGTGCTGGGATTACACCTGGCTCGGTCTCTGAATATAGACCATCATCTCCTCTCTAGGGTTTGCTAGCAGCAAGTTCTCTTTTCTTTTGGTTAATCAGGTTTTCAGTTTACTGTTCCGCCAGCCACTCCGAAGTTCACAGTTCCTGTATGTGACATTCCCCGCGTGGTGGCCTGTCCTCCACCCTCGCCCCCTGCAGTGCTGCCATCCATCCACAGGAACCACCCATGTAGGTTCCATGACTCAGGGATCTGGACGAGGACCTGTGCCAGGAGCACCCCCGGGCCCTCTCCCCAAGCCCCAGCCTCAGCTGCCCCTCGGCTCAGAGCTGGCTTTTACGTCTGCCGGCCGAGGCCTGGGGTCCCCACCATGCGCTAGTCTCATCCTGAGCTGCGGCACCATCCTGGGCAGGCAGGTGGGTTGGGTCAGTGGGCACCTCCCGCTGCCATCAGGCTGGGCTCTGTGCTGCTGCCCCCAGCAGGAAGCTGTTCCACTCCATGCCTTTTCTTCCTCCCAGGGAAACAGTCCTGTGGCTCCCTGGGTCCAGGCCAAGGTCAGGCCCTGATGTGGATCCTCTCCGATTCCCAGAATGCCTTTGCCTCGTCAGGCTCACTCCTGCCTCACAGCTGGAAAGCCTGGCTGGGACCCTGGGGTGTCAGCCCAGTGCTTCCCGGGACCAGAGGCCTAGCAGCCACTGGGAGCCAGGTGTGTGGGAGGGGACTGGGCCCTGGGCTGCAGCACTGACTTGGAGCTGTCTGGGGGACTAGAGCTGAAGCCGGCATCCCTCGCCCTCTGCCCATCCAGCTGTGCGCGAAGTGCTGGACATTAGGAGGTGCTGCCACTCCCAACCCCCTGGGAGTCTGGGTGCTGTCCTGGCTGTCCTGGTGCAACTGGGGCATGTTAATCTCTTGGTGCACACAGGTGTGCATTAGCACAAGTACCTGTCCTGCTGCTGGGTTGGAGGAGGAGGCAGGTGGACCTTGGCCCCCCCCTGCAGCTGAAGGGTGTGGGGCTGCAGCCCTACTGGGCCCCTGTCTCTGGCCCTGAGGGGGCTTTGCAGAAAGGGTGGGGCCTGGGCTGAGCCTGAGGACAAAGCATCGCCCAGAGATGTACGTCTGCTGGGTTGGTGACAGTAGCACTTTTGGGGAGCAGTCAGCCCTCTCTTTCCTTAACCTTGGGTCTGAGTCGCCATAGTGAGCCAGGATGGCCCAGTGCAGGCCTAGGTGTCCTGCTCTGCTGGGCTCTGGGGGCCTGGGCTAGCTGAGGTGGAGCAGGAGCCTGTGGCCAGCGGCTTGGTGGGGTGGGCCCGGCCTGAGGGTCACGGGTGAGGTCTGCGGCCACGCCCTGCCAGCGGGAGCCTGGGGAAAGGCACTGCAGGGGCAGGTGTTGCGTGGTGAGTGACTGAGCCCCCTCTCTTGTAGGGAGCCCGCCCGTCATGTGCAGGTGAGGCCCAGGAGCTCGGTGCTGAACATGCTCAGGAGGCTGGACAGGATCAGGTTCAGAGGTCCCAAGAGAGAGGACTGCCTGGACCTCGCGGAGTCACCCAATGCCTCGGACACTGAGTGTGCTGACGAGCTGCCCCTGAAGATACCTCGGACCTCGCCCCGTGACGGCGAGGAGCTCAGGGACCCTGTGAGTACACCGAGCCCAAGTGTCCCTGCCATCCCTGGTGCATGTTGGGACTCATTCGGGCCCTCAAGGGGCCCAGTCTGGGGATGTGGGCAGACTGCTGTCCCGCGGGGCTGGCCGGACATGGGAATGGGGCCTGGTGTCCTCCTTGCCGTGCTTTGCCGTCACTGGTCCACCGCCCCTCCAGACTGCTCTTGTCTCTGGCTGACCTTTCTGTGCCCAGCGGCTGCACGTCTCTGCCTTCCTCTCTGGTTGGCAGACTTCTCGGGCGAAAATGTTGCTGACCCTGGCCTGACCATAGAAGTGTACAGGTGGGGAAGGTGCGGGGCAGGACCCGGCATGTCTGAGCTTCTGTGTGTCTCGCTGTGTCACGACCCCGACGCTGGCTGGACATCGGGCATCCCTGGATCACTTCAGCTTGCCTGTGCTGGGGTGGGCATGGCCGGAGGGTCCTGCTTTCTGGAGGGGCTGCTCCCTGGGGTTTGGATGAGCAGAGCAGGCAGGAGGAGCACTCTGTGGCCTGCCTCTTCCCAGGCTGACTGGGGCGCCCCTCCTCCCTGCTCACAGCTGCCCAGTGCAGCTGTGGGCGCCACCCCTGTGCCCGTCATTGTTGGTGGCCTATGGGTTTTCTCCCATCCCGAGCCAGAGTTTCATCCCAGATGTGGCTGCCGTCACTCCTTTCCCCGATCTTGCATTATTAATGTTTCCTAATAGGGCCGTAACTGTGCCCTGCTCTGGGCAGAAATTAATAATTTACTGGTGCTACCCCTTAATAGCCTGGTTGCCCGCCCTGTGCCGCCTCGGTATGGGTGGGGCTGCTCAGCTTCCCGTGCCTGGCTTGCCGGTGGGTCTGACACTGTCCAGTCTTCAGAGGCCATGGCTGGTCCTATAGCTCCTGCTCTGTGTTGCCCTGCAGGTGCTGTCCAGGTGGCAGGGCTTGTCCCTGCAGCAGGGCTCTCTTGCCTGCCGCACGGTCACCCCTCGCCCTGTGTGGTGTGCTGGTGGCCAGGTAAATAGCAGTGTGGTAGGCCTGCAAGCTCCCTTCCTGCCCCTTGGTCCCTTGGAACTTGTCTTGCCCGGGCTGAGGGGTGGCACTGTCCAACCTGGTTTCCTCTGCTACCATGAAAGCCCATTAGCTTCAGGCTCCTCGGGAGCCAGAGGCCCAAAACTTGCCCTGTTTGAGGCTTTTGGCCTTCCCGCCCTGCTTCTACAGGGACATGCAGAGTGCCAGGGTGTCTGTGCCACCCCACGGCCTTTCTGGGGCCATCGTCCCCATTGGACAGATGGGGAAACTGAGGCTCTGGGTGGCTTTTACAGCTGTGGTTGTGCTCCTAGACAGTGGCAGATCCCAGCGGGACCAAGGCATGGGTTCCAGAACACAAGGCTGCTGCTCCTCTCCCGCCTTGTCCTAGCCCCCAGTCCACTCCTTCTGTTTCCTGATCATGGTGGGCACCATTGTGATTTGAGCACAGAGACATTTTCATGGAAACAGAGTTCTTTCAAGGGTGGGTTACTCTCCTGTGCTCCCCGGGAGCCCCGAGTGTGGTAAAGGTAGGGACTTAGACTGGGGGGACAGGTGTGGCCACGTGGGAATGTCATAAGTGAAGGCCCTGGCAGCCCACAGGGGCTCTAGCTTTCTACTCCCTTTCACTGGAGGTGTCATCCCTGCTGTAGGCAGGAGCCCTGATGATGCCAGACGACACTGGCTCCCAGGCCCCTGGGCCTGCCGTGTCACTAGAGGGGGAGACCTTTGTTCTCCAGCACCACCTATGGAGCTCCCGGGGTCCCGTCGCGGGCAGGGTGGGGCTGGCAGGCCCTGTGCATGGGACATGCTATTTTTAGCAGGTGCTGTGCCGGCAATTCGTGATTCTGTGCTGTGTCATCTGTGTCAGGTGATGCCTGACAGTTACCTAACGCCTGGACGTCTCCCGGGCCATCCTCGGGCTGCCCACCTAGGTCACCTGCAAGGTCTCTCTGCAGATGGCGGGGAGGGATCACCCCTGTGAGCCCAGGTGTGGCCCTCAGGCTCTGCACCTGCAGATGCCGAAACCAGAAAGAGCAGGTGCGAGGTATGGAGGACATGTTTCCTGGCAGGCAGGGCTCATGGCAGGCCGGTTGGACTGGAGGGTGCCAGGACCGTGCGGAGGCTCCTGGGTGGGGAGGGAGGCTGTGAGCTGTCTGGACTGCCAGATCGCGTTTCCATTCATCATTGATGACCTCCTCCAGATAGCCTTGCTGAGCTGGGACAGGGTGGCTCCGTGTGGCTCACCTGCCAGGGGAAGGGGTGAAGTCTCCAGAAGGCCCAGGGAAGGGACAGAGTGGATGACAGCAGGGGCGGGGCTCTAGCCAGGTTCACCTGCCAGGAGGCCTGGAGCTGTCTGGGTGCATGGGGGTGAGTGGGTCACCCATGGCCTGAAGATTGTTAGGAGGTTAAAATGTTTTTTCATAGCAGATATCCCAAACGCCTAGCACGCTTCCACTAGAGGGAGTGCCTGCGAGTGCATGTGCCCTGTGTGCAAAGCGTCACCACCTCCCAGCCAGCCTGGCATCTGCTGCCCGTCCCCACACCTGCTGGATAATTGTGGGGCAGCTGCCAGGTGTCTGAGCACCTGACTTTGCTTTCTTGTCTGTCTTGTTTTGTTTCTTTTTTTTTTTCCAGTCCTAGGGATTGAACCCAAGGCCTACGTACCCAGCCTTTTAAAAAATATTTTTAAACTTTTTGACAGGATCTCATTAGGTCACTCAGTTGCTCATCTTTACTCTGTCAGGAACCCGCAGGTTCTGCAGCCCTGCCCATCCTGCGTGTGTGGGGCAGTGGATGCTGCCTGCAGCCCTGCTGCCCACTTGGGGCTTGGTGGCCTTCACCAGGCCCTTTGAGCTCATCAGGGGCTGGCTGTGCTGGGACACCTGTGGGCGGATGTTTAGACAAGTGACAAGTGACACCTGCCTGGCCCCGCCCCTACATCCAGAGCTTCCTCCAGGTTAGCCTGGAACATAGACGTGCAGGTCCACCCCTGCGTTGGCTGTGGTGTGTGGGGTTGCCTGTCCCCCTCCCGGCCCTGTTGAGCTTTGGTCCTTGGGACCGTGGACAGGTGATCCGAGGTACTGAGGCACATTGGGCTCCGAGCACCCAGGCTCTCCTGGCCTCCTTGAGCAGTGCCCACAGATGGTCCTCCCCAGTCAGCATCGGTGCAGAGAATGACTCCAAGTGGCACTTAGGGCAGAGGGACTTATCCTGCTTTCAGCCTACCCCACAGTTCTCCCTGCTGTCGTGCCAGGCTCCAAGAAGGCAGCAGATAACATGGCCTGGCCCCTGCCCCCAGGAACATGTGTCCCAGAGCCAGAGTAGCTGACAGTGAAGGTCAGGTGCCCAGGGCCTGCCTGGAGCCACTGGTTTCCATCAGACCCTTCTCTAGGCCGTGGCCTCCAAGCAGGTGACAGTGTTAGAGAGCATCCACTGTGCTGCTCCTGGGCAGGCAGTCTGAGCATGGATACTGTTTCACTACCCCTAGCCCTGGAGGAGGAGGTCTGGGGCCCAGGTGTGGAGATCAGTCCCTGTCCCCTCAGGGACTCCTGTGCGTTTTCTCACTGGGCAGCCCCTGTGCAGGGCGACCATGTGAGCGCCTGGTGTGGCCCTGCAGGCCTCTCTCCTTTCCCTGTGGTCAGCAGGGTGCAGAGTGGCTGCTGTGCCCACCTCCTGAGCATGTAGCCTGTAACTGGAGCCGGCTCCCTGTGCTGGGGACAGGACAGTGGTTTAATGAGTCTCTGTGGAGGGGACGTGAGGTGACTGTCCCTGATTCCCCTCAGGCCTTGGCTGCCTGGGAGCTGTCTTCTTTCCCGTGTGCTCTGTGTGCTGTGGCTGCACCCTCAGCCCCAGGTCCCGTTGTCAGGGTGGCCGGCACGCTTTGGCCGGGCCGCAGCACCCCGTGCATACTGGCCAGTGCCGCTGCCCACTTTCTTCCTTCGCAGCCCAAGATCGGTGGTGCCACCGTCTAGGAGCTTAGCACCTGGTTTAAGGGTTACAATTTCTCTGTTTCTTGATGTCGACCTCACGTTGCTCCGAGGGTGTCTATGTGCTGTGAGATCCTGGGCTGGTAGGGCCTGTCGTGCTGACCTGCTGTCCCAGGCCTTGGACCCTGTAGATCTGCCTGGGGGAGACCATACGGCCACCTCTGAATCTCAGTGTTTTCCTCCCAGGCAGGTCCAGGGACCCTCATCATGGCCACAGGTACGCCAGACTTCAACCGCACGGAGTCCGATCGCCTGAACGAGATCAAGGGTCACCTGGAAATCGCTTTACTGGAGAAGCACTTCCTGCGTGAGTACCAGAAAGCACTTCTAGGAGATGGGAGCCCGCAGGAGAGGAAACTGAGGCATGGAGGAATGGAGTCACCTGTGGTTGGGTGAAGTCCTCTGACTAGTTAGGGGCGAAGCCAGGGAGCCCAGTCAGGACCCATGTGGGACCCGCTGCGAGACACCCTGGTGCAGCGAGGCTGAGAGGAAGAAGGTTCGGGAGACAACTTGGCCCTGTGTGCAGAGCAGGGAGCAGGGCCGGCCTAGGGAAGGGGCCTTTGGGACTGGAAGCCCTCAGCCAGGGGCGGTCACCTGTCAGTCACCGCCCTCTTGGTGTCCTGCGTATGTAGGGTCCCCTTGATGCTCTGACCAAACAGCCTTTGGCTTTGCCTGGTCTCCGTTCTTGGTCATCACGTGCCTTGAGGGCTGGGTCTCTGCGCCTCTGCTTCCCTCTGCCTTCCAGCCCAGGCCTGCACAGGTCCAGCAGGATACAGACTTTCGGCTTAGTGTGGGTGCCAGTTTTCCATCCAGCGTCGTGTGGGAGCCTGGCCATGCTCTCCTGCTGTGGGGCTGGGAAGGCTTAGCCAGGCCCCGGCGCTGGGGCTTCTGCAAGCCACACCTGCAGGCTGGGGGCTGGGCTGGCTCCAGCGTCGGCCCGCTGACAGCTGCTACAGGACCAGGGTGGGCGCATGGCTCATGGGTTCATGACTCGGGTTCACCTGGTGACAGACCAGAGGGCGGTGCTGAGCCCTTTGGGGTGGGTCAGAAGCAAGACAGCCACGTGCCTCTTCGGGTGGCAGGATCCCTGAGGAGAAGGACAGAGGAGGCCACCTGCCCGGGTGTGGCTGCTGGTGTCCAGGGATGCACTCACCGCTCCACTCTGTCCTCGGTAATGCACGGGGTGTCTCGTCCCATTCCCCGGGGGCTCTTGAAGTGGGTTGTTGAGTTCAGCCCCATGCTGTGGGGTGGCAGTCACAGGCAGTGTTTTGCTTTCGCTTTTTGTGGTCCTGGGGCTCAAACCCAGGGGCACTCTATCATGGAGCTACAGCCCCAGCCTTTTATTTTATTTTGAGACAAGGTACCGCTAAGTTGCCCAGGCTGGACTTGAACTTGGTGACCCTCTTGCCTTAGCCTCCTGAGTACTGGGATTATAGGTGACCCAGCTCATATTTTTTAATTATGGAAAATTTTGAATGCACACAGAAATGCAGCACATAACATCCCGAGCTCTCTTTTTGACACACAGCATCAGCTCTGACAGGAACCGGCTTGGGCCAGCCTAGCTTCCTCTTCCCCTTCCTCGCTGGGCATTTCAGACAAACCCCAGCCTGCAACCTATTGTTTCATCTGCGAATATTTCAGTAGGTAACGCAGTGTGTTTTATAGATACAAGCTGGGAGTCTGACTCTCTGAATTGCCCATCCTTCTGTTCCCTGGTGAGGCAGGGATTTGGGAACACAGGTGGATCCTCTCTGGGGTCCCGAGCTGGACAGTTGTCACCAGGTCGTCCTCACACTGGGGGTTGTGGGATGGCAATCTCTACTTGGGCCATTGAGCAGCCAAGAGCAGGCCTCCCTTTGCCAACTGCTTGGTGAGCCTGAGGTCTCAGACTTACAGGAAAGGAGGAGGCGCACTTGAGCTTTTCCCTGTTCTCCTTGGTTTGAGGCAAACAAGTTCATTCCTCCAGGGGAGCCAGCAGGGCGTGGCTTCTTGTGGGGTGTGGAGATGATGGGTTTGAGCACTTGGATGTGTCTTCCACATGGGGTTTTTGTCTACTGTGCTTCTGAAGCTTGGCCTTTGGGCCGTGGAAGTCCCCAGCAGTGTTCCTGAGTCCTGTTCTGGTGTGACAAGATATTCAGGCCCATTGCACACACTCCCTGCCCAGCCCTGGATGATCCATGGGCAAAAAAAACAGCGCTGGCTCCTATTAGAGAGGGGCAAGGCTCAGAGGCCCTTACTGCGCTCTCCGACCACCGTGGCGCCTGGTCTGCTGAGTGGGTGTGGACAGAACATGGGCAGGAGCTTGTATCCCAGCCCTGGCTTCTATTCAGTCTCATTAGACTCTCACCTTCCTTTCTCTCATGCTGAAATCCTGGTTTGCAAAGAGTGACACCAGCATTACTCATTGGTTGTATCCCATGAACACACACACACACACACACACACACACACACACACGCATCTCAGGGTAAGATACCACGACCGCTGCAAGCTGGGGATCAGAAGCACAGCCTGCGTCTGTTTCTAGTTCCGTTGTCCCTTGAGAGATAGGAATCCCTGCTCTCAAAGTCACCAGCACGAACCTGTCCTTCCTCCTGGCTGTGTGACTGAGTCAGTGTATGGCTGGCTTTGTTTGTTTCTCTTCACTTTTGATTTTTAGAGATTGCCTTTTTTTCTTTTAACTTTTGTATTTGGACACAATTTCAGGTTTACAAAGAACTCCTATTTTTCATCTAGTTATTCCTTAAAACTTCAACGTTTGTCCCATCTGTCTGCCTCTCTCTGTCTTCCCATCCATCCGTCTGCACATCCATCTGTCCGGCCCTCCGTCACCTGCCTGTCTGTGTGTTTGAGCTGCCTGGTGGTCAGGTGTAGACATGAAGCCTTGGGTGTGTGTCCCAAGAGCACGACGGCTCTTTTGTTATCAAAGTGTCTTCAGAGATCAGGAAATCACCCCTGATGCGACCTAGAGTGAAACCTTTCTCTGGCCTCACCATGGACCCAGCCATGTCCCTTATGGCAGAAGAAGTTCTGGGTCGTGAACGGTGTCTGGTCCTCAGCCCTGTCATCTCCACTCCTGGAGCACAGCCCAGCTTTCCATGTTTCCTGATGTTGATGCTGGGAGAGGACGGGTTGGTTCCTTGCTGAATGTCTGCCATTTGCATTGGTGTTCTGTTGCCTCACGGGGAGACAGGCTGGGCAGCTTGTGGCCTGTCTTCAGTGCGTCCTGTTGGATGGTGTCGTGTCATCTTATCCCATTATGCATGTCAAGAGTTTGTTATAAAGTTAAATGTTTGTTGTTGTTGTTTTGGAGATAGTGTCTTGCTCTGTGACCGAGGCTGGCCTCACACTTAGGGCGATCCTCCTACCTCAGCTCCCCGAGTGTTGGGATTGCAGAAGGACA
Source organism: Fukomys damarensis (assembly GCF_012274545.1). Classification (NCBI taxonomy): domain Eukaryota; kingdom Metazoa; phylum Chordata; class Mammalia; order Rodentia; family Bathyergidae; genus Fukomys; species Fukomys damarensis. The sequence continues at coordinate 3,141,366 of NW_022900931.1, read as the reverse complement.
CCAGTACATCCAGTTTGAAGTTAAATCCTTATAGCTATCTAAATTGTTTAGTGTGGTGTGTACCTATAATCCTAGCTACTCAGGAGGCCGAGGCAGGAGAATTACTTGAGCCCAGGAGTTCGAGAAAAACCTGGGCCACTCAGTAAGACCTTGTGTGAAAGATGAATAAATATACAGAGCTGGCCACGTGGTCCCAAAGTCAAGGTACATTCAGAGAAGTCCAGTTTCTCTCCCTGCACCCCATCACCTCATCTTTCCCTTTCTCTGTGGACAACTAGTTTTCTTTTCATTTTGCAGTAATTCCTTCCGCTGAATTTTATGTAGAAGCAGACGTGTATATTTTTTCTCTCTTGCCCCACACAGTTCCGCCCAGTGGTCACGCCAGGATGGCACCTGGTGACAGTCACTTGACTGTTTACATCTGTGTCCACAGGGTGGCCATGGCATGGCCGATGGGCAGTGACACCGTCCCCATCCTCTACCGTGAGAGGTGGTACAGGTGGCTCTTCCCAGATGCCTGCGCCTTCCAGACTTGGGAGGGACTTGAGCTGTACCCAAGCCTGTTGCTGCGGACACAGCAGGAGCTGGTGGGTGGAGGTGGGGTACGAAGAGCCCAGGGGCGTGTGCTATGCGGTGTTATGCAGTCCTGGGAGCCACACGTGTGTCCGCCCGTACTGGGCCTACACCAGGTGCTGGTTTGGCTGTGTTTGTCGCCCTGGTCTGTGGGAAGGAGTGTGGGCTTGGGCTGTGCAGGGAGCATGGGTCTGACTGGAGACCCGGGCATGTGGTCCACATCCACCCCTTGTGAGCATTTCTCTAATCAAGGCCTTAACCTGCCCTGCTGTCAGCGCCTAAATGGTCAGAGTTAAAATCCATTCAATTATCTGCAGTCCCTTCTCTCAGAAAGTGGGCTCCTCAGAGGAGGAGAGGAAATAACCCTGGTTTCCAGCAGCCTTCTCCAGTTATTAAACATTGAAGAGTACAAATGTTCTGTAAGGAAACGACACTGAAATGCGTCCCAGCCCCTGGCTGAAGGCAGGCGCCTGACTTTGTTAAAGAAGTGTATAAATAAATGAAAAGCACCTGGAGTGGACGTGCATAGCACTGCAGGTTTATATATGTGAGTGTGTGTTTATTGATCACCTGAAGGGTGCAGGCTATGAGAAGCGAGACTCTCCGAGGGCCTCTCCCCAGAAACTGGGTGTGGAATTGGATCTGGGAGAGAGAGCAGTTTTGAGGACCCCAAGGTCCTGGGGCTTCCCAGTTGTTGGTGTGAAGCCTGCAGACACCTCCCCGGACAGGCGGGAGGAGGCGCCTTTGGGTGCTGTGCTGCATCTCCAGGCCACCAGCAGCCATACAGTGCCAGACCCCTGCAGCTTCCCAGTGGGTGCAGCCAGCTGGACGGGGTCCCCAGCATGGGACTCAGAGAAGGGGTGTGTTTCACTACCCAGACCCGATGTTCCTGGACGCTTTTCCACACCCTTGGGGTCCAGCTTCCCCAAGGCACATACTTCCCCTGAGGGGCCCTTCAGGGAGGGAGGCTTGGGCTGGCCAGCCTGGGTAATCGGAGGTGCCCTCCTCACCTTCCCTCGGAGCTGCCCACTGCCTGGATGGGTACACAGGTGGAGGCTGTGTGGATGGCTGGCTGTGAACCCGTGTGTAGACCAGATGTGTGGGTGGGTGCACTGGGGGTGGATGGGTCGGACAGATTGGCTTCTCCATCTACCAGGTATACCCTCTGCACATCTTTCATGGCTCCGTTGGGCACCTGCAGAGCCCCAGTTCTCCATCCTGCCTGGTATTGGGTCTTAGTGCCCCTTTGCTCCTGGGCAAGCTCACCCACTCAGCCTCGAGGCCCGGCCTCACTTGGCAGGAGGTTGGGTGTCGCTGTCCACCTGCTGCCCATGCTAAGCAGGGAGCCTATAGGGAAAGGACCCTGGCATGGTGGGTTGAGCTGCTGGGCGCTGAGTGCTTGGTTAGAAAGAGATGAGACATGGGTGGGAACAAAGCACACGTTTTTGACACTGGCATCTCCCAGCTCAGTGCTGAGCCAGGGCCCTACGTCCAGCCCATGGGCGTCAGTTGTAATGCACCACATAGCACTGAAAGGCTGTCATCGCTTCCTGAAAACCATGCTGGCTGGGAGCCCACTTCTTATATATATATATTTTTACATGGGAATAAAGATCAATGCACTATGTGTCCATCCTACACCACACTGAACAGCAGCTGGTCGTGTCAGAGTGTGAGGCCCCTAAAGCCTGGCCACCACCTGTTTACCAGTCGGTGCCTCGTCCATGGTTTGCTCATCATCCTGTAAATGTCGCCTCTGCGTGGAGCCATAAATAATGTACCAGTAATAGATGAAGGAGGGAGCGCAAGCCGAAGATTATAAGAAGGTAGAGCGTTTCCTGCGATAAGCTCTTTCCCCAAGCACAGTGGGCCGGGAGGGCGGAGGCGGACGTGGCCCTTGCTAGTGGCTGAACGTGAAGGTGTGGGACAGGGAAGGTGTGGCTCTGCGTCCTAGAGAGGTCCGCAGTGATGACGGGAGGCATGAGTTGGGCCAGAGGAGCCCAGGTGCCAGTCTGGGCGCAGGTGCGGGCAGAGCCTGGGGATGTGTGACCTGTGCTGCAGGTGAGCCAGCCGCACCTGGCTCGGGACGGCTTCCTGTTTCTGCCCCGACAGCCCCTGCCCGAGTCCTGTTCCTGGCCAGCGGGAAGTCTTATTTAAGGGTTATCACTTGGGTTTTATTTCTGGCTGAGGCTGGGCCTGTGGAATTGTGTGCCAGGAGGACGCTCGCTTGAGAGCTCTGCTGTTAACAGATTTAGAAATAGCCTCGAAGCTGCTGCTGCCTCCCGATAACTCCCCGTGGGCTGGCTGCGTGGTGTTGGGATTGGGTGGGGAACCGAGGCTGCACTGCCCGGGTCGGCAGTGGGCATGGGTCAGGTGTCTCTTCTGTGTCTCATCAGATCAGAATGCTGTGGGGACACAGTGGGCACCTGGAGTCTCCTGTCCCTCTCCCAGGCCCTGGTGGAGGTGTGAACGTGGACCGGGTGGGCGGGTGGCAACCTGGTTCTTTGGAGACTCCTTTGGTCTCTTTCGGGTGAGTTCAGTGTGACCATGTTGCCCTTCTGGGTGCCTCTGCTGGGAATTTCTCCTGGTTTCGGGGGCCCTGAGTCTGTGGATTTTGCTACTTCCTTGTGGAAGCAGACCAGGGGTCTTTAGAGACAAAAGAGGCTGAGCCAGGAGGAGTGCCATGAGTTTGGGGCCCGCCTGGGCCACATAGCAGTTCAAACACACAACGAAGTAAGGAGGGGTTCAGGAAGGATGGCCACCCCTTCTTAGAGTCCCTGGAGACTCCTCAGGGAGCTTGGCCTGGCTTCTTCGGATCCCAGCTGCAAGACTTTTGTGAGCCTGAGGTGTCCCTGGGCTCACGGGCCATCCTCTGGGCCTCCTTCCCTCTGTCCCACATCCTTCATGTTTTGCTGCGTCGACTGCTCTTGTGGAGGTCGGCGTGGGGTGGCCTCATTGCCCCGGGGGCCACCCTGGTCTCTCTGCCACACACATGAGTGCCCTGCTTGCTGTCCTCGTGATTGCTGTCCTTGATTGCTGATTTGTTCACGTAGGTATGGAATTCCCTGAATTACGACATTAACTTCTTCTGGGATTTGCCCTTGGGACTTGGAAGATTCAGGGTCTCCTGAGTCTCATCCCCTTACCCTACCCTCCTGTGAGCTGCCTCCTGTCCCCGACCACCTAACCAGGTCGGCTGAGTTCTCAGAGCCCAGTGTGGCCAGCATGGGCCCTGGAAGAGGAGGTCACGGGGCCGGCATCTCCAGTACTACGAAACAGTTACTCTGCGTCTAATGTTCCAGGCTGTGTCTTCACCCCAGGTCCCCACCTGTGACTTGGCTGCCGGTGGGTGTGGACTGAGGCCTCCCGGTCTGGCTGAGCTCTCTGCTCCAAGACAGAGCAGCGTCGAGCACTAGCACGCTGCAAGACCACACATCTGACCCGGAACCTCCCTTCATTGGTGCTTCTCTGGGGGGCCGGTTAGAGTGAGTGTTTGTGGTGAGGGCCACCTTGCGGGTGGGCATAGGACTCTGCTTCAGGTGTGTTAGGAACAGCTGCAGGAGGGGAGGAGATGGGAGAAAGGGCTGGCTGGGGTCCCCGAACCCCAGAAGGGCCAATCAGACTGCTAGAGGAGGGCTTCTTGTTTTGCAGCCCTCAGAAAGACAGGAAAGCCCACCCTAGGCCCTGGCCACTCGGGACTCCTTGTCCTGAGGGAGAGTGTGGCGCGGTCGGATGGGGCTCTGAGGTTGCCAGACACCTCCACAGAGCCCCCGGAGGAGCATGGACGGTGGCCGCCGTGGCCCTGAACCCTGCAGATGGCCCCAGGGGGGGAGGCCTGGGGACAGGCGGCCTCTGGACTGACCAGCTCAGCACTTTCCACTTGGCAGGAAGTCAGCCCCGCTCCTTCCCTCATCCAATGAGAAAGGAAAACCGATGAGGATGACGGGGTATTTGTGTTGCTTTTGTCCTGTGGAAGGACGGCTGGGCTCTGTGCTGCGTCTGACCTAATTGTATCACCGTGGGCGGAGGCCTCTAGTGCCCGCTCGCCGGTCTGATCACCGTTGCAGGCTCGGGGGTGGGGGAGGCACTCCGCCGCCCAGACTCCGTGGGCTCGGAGAGAACTCATGGGATGAGGGGTCAGGATTTGGGCTGGCTTTATTTCTTTAGCTCCCTTTGTGCTACAAGCAGAGGAGACGCTGGGAAAAGGCGGGCAGCCTTCGGCTCTCCTGAGATGCACAGCAGATCTGCCAGGCTGCACGGCGGAGGATCCGCCCCCTGCCAGGGCCACGCCAGCCTGGGGTGTGCCTGGGAGAGCCCATCCTGGGGAGCCTCAGTGCAGGGAGGTGGCGGGAGTGACGGTGCTGGTGGTGAGGGGCTCTTCTCGGGGAGACACATTTAGAGGTGCTGTGTGTCCTGCTGGCCCTGTAGAGGGTCTCTGTGTGTGTGTTGTCCCTGGAGCTGGCTCAGGTTTCACAAGTGCTCTGACCTTTCACGGTTTGGTGGAACTGGGCGGGTGTGGCAGGGACATCTGCGTCAGGGAAGACGTGGTTTCCTGTTCTTGATGCCAGGAGAGGGCAAAGGGCCTACCCTGGTGCACATGGTGGGGAGGAGGCATCTGGGTGGCCTTCACCTTCAGACGGTCCTGGATCAGGGAGGTGTTGGGGTGTGGGTGCTGAGGGTGCAGAGGGACAGAAGCCTTAGCCCCTCCTCTGCTGCCATGTGCCCTGCGCTGGGATCCTACGTATTTGTCAAGCCAGCGAAGCCAGCACTCAGCCAGCCTAAGTATTATCAGAACCTGTGCCGACCTCTGTCCGCTCCTGGTCCACCCATCTGTGTTTTGCCTGAATGGGGCAGGCCATTTGTAGCCAGCGAAGCCAGCACTCAGCCAGCCTAAGTATTATCAGAACCTGTGCCGACCTCTGTCCGCTCCTGGTCCACCCATCTGTGTTTTGCCTGAATGGGGCCCCAGGCCATTTGACTCAGCTTCTCCCGTGTTCGGCAGTTGTACCAGGATCTTGGGCTTGGTCTTGTGTCCCCAGGTCTGTGAGGTGGCTGCGACAGGAAAGGGAGCCTCTGGGTCACCCTGAACACCTCTGCATCCTCCTTGGAAAGGAGATTCTGGGATGGTGGGGGTGTTGCCTTGCCTGTGGGCTATGAGCTGATGCTCCAGGGTCTGTCACTGGCCCCACTGCAGCCTTAGTGAGTTCCTTGTTCTGGTGCTGTGGCCACAGAGTGGCTGGCAGGACAGAACTAAGTGTGGCTTTTCCTTTAGAAGCTTCTGTTTCCAGAAGGGCTCAGCTTGACACCCTGAGACCGGAAAGGTCAGCAGTCAGAACTAAGGCCACCCAGACCATGGCTGTCACCTGCCTGAGCCTGTCAAGGACCAGTCTGGCCTGGGTGCAGACACCAGCCCTACGCGCCAGGAAGACGATGGAACCACATGGGACACGCTCCCCCCACGGCTGTGATGGGATGGCCGTCCGCCTGTCAGCATCGTCACGCACATGGTGCTGTCCGCGGCTGCTTCCCATCTTTTCTGTGGTCCTGGGAGTGGCCATGTGTCTGAGGCCCTGCTTTGACCAGCTGTCCACACTGCCCAGGTCCTCCCTGAGGCCTCCTCTGTCGTGAGCATCTGTCACCTTTAGCTCTGAAGGAAGGTGGCCCGTGTGAGCCAGTGACTTGGGAGTTGCTCCCTGGGAAGCAGGTTGGCCATTGTCACCGTAAATGGCAGCTCTTCGCAGCTGGTGTGGGAGGGAAGGCTCTGCACTGGTGTGGAGGGGCCTGGCCGAGCCCCAGAGCCCCTCAGTGGTGTACGGTTCTCCTGGGACACAGCCCCCTCGGTCCTTTACTCCTGTCCCTTCTTTATCACGGGTGTCCAGGATGTGCCTGGCACACCAGGCCGCCCGGGGTCACGATTGGCCCTGGAGGTGCTTAGACAGCTCTACCTCTCTGGGCATCTGAGTTGGCCTCTGACTTGCTCCAGCTGCTGCCCGGCCCCCAGGTGGAAAGAACAGAGCGGGCAGCTGTGGAGCTGAGCATCATTCCCACCTGCTCAGGTCAGATTTTGTCACAGGTGTGGGCTGAGGCCGCCCCCACCAAGGGCTGGTACACAGAGGGCCCAACTGCCGGACAGGCCAGTGGAAATGAGCCCTTCCTGTGCGCCAGAGGCCCTGACCATCTCCCTGCCGGTACCAGGCCTGGCTGTGGTGGGCTCTCGAGGGTCAGGGCTGGCAGGGTTCTATAGGTTCCTGCAAGCCTGGTGGGGTGTCCATGTAACCCCTCAGATACCCGGAGCTGTATCCACCCCGTGTGCAGCTCTCACTTGCTGCCCAGGGCACAGAGGGCAAAATGGAGTCCCCCACGGTGTCCCAGCAGGTCCCATGGCGGGTGCCTTCTGCACGGAGTGGTCCCAGCCTGCCTGAGCCACTGAGACTTGAGAGGCAGCATGGCAGCCTGGCCAGGGAGGGTGTGGGTGGAGGGACCGAGGGTCACAGCCCCTTTCCAGAGCGTGGCCAGCCAGTGTTGGCAGGCGGCCCAGCTGGGGCGGGACCTCGAGTGGGAGTGGGAGGCACAGCCCTCACGTCCACACCCGCTGTGTCCTCGAGCTCTCCGGGTCGGTCTTCTCCTGCTGCTGTGGTGGGCAGCCGTCCCCTCGGTGGGCGCAGCGTCGTGGACTGTGCCTGTTCCCTGCTGCGTGGGCAGCCGAGAAAATCCCTGGGTTATTTCAGTCCTTCAAAGGGAAAAGGAGACCATGTGGAATTCAAGGGGAATTTGTCCTGACACCTGTGTTCGGCATCTCCGGTTCCAACCACCATCACGCCCAGCCACGGGGTTGGTGTCAGACGCTGTTTCCAGACCCAGTGGGGACAGAATCACACGGGGAAGGTCTGGGTCCCTGGGCTGGGAGGTGGCCAAGCCTTCTGCCCTAGTGAGAAGTCATTGGTCCTTGGAGGCTGCTCCTCCTGCAGCTTTGCGTCCAGCAGTGAGCCCGTCCACACCCTCGGTGCCATGCCTGGTATGGTATGGGGGACAAGGTCACTGAGCTGCCAGTCCCTGACCCCACAGGCATCTGCCCCCGACGAGGCCAAAAGCTGGCCTATCGGCTTTTGGGGCTGACCTGGGTCTTTGAGGCCTCTTAGGCCGCCCTGGATGTTTGACCCCAGTGCCTTCATTTCTAGGAGCTGCTCCCTGAGTGTAGCTTTTGCTTGAGCCCTGCCCCCTGGCACGGCCATTCTCTCTGTCAGAGAGTGGCAGAGCTGGGCCGAGGCACCTGCTTTGGGCTGCCAGGCTGTGCACAGGTCCTTGCTTCACTCCTGCCTGCTGGCCACAAAGAGAAGAAGCAGAGGTGCTGGAATGTAGGGATGGGCTCACTCCCTACCCTACAGACATCCACTCTTCCCTCCCTCCTGCCTGGGAGCTGGCTGGACACCATATGAGGCTGTGGCTGGGTGACTGGTGGCCTTGCCGGGCCCTCTCCCCACCAACCTCTGGGCTCCTGGTTGTTCCCCTGTGGGGCAGCGGGTGGGCAGTGTCACAGGCTTTGTGCACAGCCCCTGTGAGGCCTGGGCAGTAGAGAGGGAAAACATAGGTTCCCGAGGCAGGGTCCTGGCTGAGCCTGGGGAGCCTCTGCATGGAACACCCAGCAGCTGTTGCTGGAGGGAGGCGTCCTGCCCCACGGCCGGGGATCAGGGTGGGGAAGTCTGTGAAGGAGGAGAGAGACAGGCAGGTGTGCTGGGGGCTGCTCTGTGTGTGGCCTGGTCACTGGCTGCGAAGGGAACAGGCTCCGTGTCACTGTGGGGGCTGTGTCGTCAACAAGCCCTGTTTCATCTCTGAGGACTTTGGTCTGTGCTTCAACTGCCTTGGCTCCTGGTGGCTCCCACCTGCTCCTGCCCACCTGCCCCCCCAGGCTTAATTCTAACGCCCCTCTCCACCCAGACACCCTGCCCCCTGGCGTTGTGGTTTTTTGTTTGTTTGTTTTGTTTTGGTACCAGGGATCGAACTCAGGACCTTGTGCTTGCAAAGCAGGCAGCAAAACCACTGAGCTAAATCCCCTGGCACTGTGTTTTAACACGTAATAATGGTACATGTTCTGTTACCATGTGTGTGCAGCGTATTTTATTAGTGTATGCTTACTATCTGTATTATTAGCAAATACTTGTGCTATGTACTATTGCTCGTGGATAACTGCACACTGGTGTTCAGTGTCACACCCGGGCATGTGCACATAGCCTGCGCTGACCCAATCAGGGATTCTGGCTGCGGGTTTTGAGCCAGTCGGCTCCTCTGTCGTGTTTTCCTAACACATGTACTGGGTCTTGCAGAGCGTCCTTGTCCCCCTGCAGTGCCTGGGGTTTCTGCCACCCACCAAGCTGTCTCTGTACTGCCATCTCCCATTTCCTCCAGGGCTTGACTCCATTCTCCCCTTCCCGGGGAGACCTTCTGGGGGCACCCCCAACCCTGGACCCTGGGTCACTCTCAGGTTCCTCCACAGCGGGGTGACACTCCCGGAACCAGCCTTGCAGGAGGTGTCCAGTTTGTGGGTGTCCTGCCCTGGTGTCCCGCAGACGGGAAGAGACGCTTGCGTTCTCCTTTGTGCCCAAATCTTCATCCTTGGCCCAGCCATGGAAGGGGCGCCCCAATTAGCAGTTCCTTTCACGGTGTACACCCCAGAGGAGGGGCCGAAGTGGCAGGGGACAGATGGGGATGGGAGTGCGTGTGGCATGGAGTGGAGCCCTCTCCCTCTCTGAGTCAGAGGGGACAGTGTCAGCGTCACTGGCTGTGTCTTCCGCAGAGGAGGAGCTCCGGAAGCTCCGGGAGGAAACAAACTCGGAGATGCTGAGGCAGGAGCTGGACCGGGAACGGCAGCGGCGGATGGAGCTGGAACAGAAGATGCAGGAGGTGCTGAAGGCCAGGTAAGGCACAGAGGCTGTTTGCAGTCCTTACTGTGCTGTTCCTGAGGCTGGGTACTTACAAGGGAGAAGGCTTTGTCCAGCTCGCAGCGCCTCCTGGTGCTGACCTCTGAATCTAGACCTAGCCGTGCAGAAAGAAAGTACAGCCAGGTGGCCCATCCAGCCTGGGTAGACGACCTCTGAGGGGGCGACCGCAAACCTGCATCAGACCCTTGACCTGGCTGCAACCCTCCCTCTGGTCACCACAGACCAGGACACCTTAGGCCCAACACAGAGACCTGGTCACATGCGGTGTCGAAGACTCATTGGTTAGAAGTGCGCGGTCCTCTTTCTGAGCAGTGGGAGTGACACGGTGTTGACGAGGCTCAGCTTGCAGGTGCCGCACGGGGTGAGATTGTCCCACACGTGGCTGCCGTGCCCCTCCCTTTAATCTAACACTGTGCTGGCCTAGCACTGTGCCAAGCCAGCCCATCCCTTGTGTCCCATGCATGGGGACAGCCCCTTACCATACATATTCTGTGCTCTTGTGCAGAAAGTAAAGTCCCTGTCCCCTGGGCTCCTGCTTCCTCCACTTAAGACAGCTGTCAGAGCAAAGCATTACAATTTAAGAGCCCATATGTCTGCTCAGGTCATTGTGCTGGGGACAGTCACCCAGCCAGTGACTGTGCACTATGATTAGAGCTGGACACACAGTGGCCGCTGCACCTGCTGCAGCCACGCGCGTCTGGCCCTCAGCCCTCATGATGCAGCCTGGCTTTGGCAGGAGCTGGCTTTCTAGTGCCCTTGGTGGAGTTGCTCTGGCTGGAACCCTCAGGCTCCTTAGGGAGTATTGTGGTCATCTGCCTAGGAGCAAGGGAGACCCCGCCAGGGCCCAGGGTCTCCTTGGTGCCCTGGACCTGAGTGCCTGTTCCCCAGCAAGTCCCCTTTGATCAGTTGCTCCAGGTATGGACAGTCACGTGCGGCCCCACTCTAGTCTTGAGGATGTGGACGTGGGCCTGGGCCCGGCCCCTCTTCCATGACTGGGGCTCCTGCCTGGGGACTCAGGCCCACCTGTGTCTTCCCCATTCACTGCTCCATGAGACTGCAGCCTACTCAGCCCCAGCCCTGCCCAGCTGCCTGGACAGGAGTCCGGGTCATTTTCCTGTCCTGTGCTGCTACGTGATGTGACAATTACAGGTCACGGCGACAGGTTCCAAGCCTCCAAGTTGTTCACTGCACAGGTGATGTGTGACTGTGTGATGTGGATGGAGCGGAAAGGGCCTTTCCTGTCACCTGGGTCCCAGGACCGGGAGCTCTTGGCTGTGGGAGGGGAGAGGGAAGCTCTGCAGGAGCGTGCAGCTGCTGTAGGACCCACGCCAGAGACACCACCCAAGGCCGGGGCCCAGGCAGCTGAAAGTGGGGTGATGGGATCCTGCAGGTGGACAGAGACTCTGCAGAGAGGGAGAGCCCGGAAAGGCTGTGAGACCATTACAGCTGTGATCAGGATGATGCTGTGCACTGAGGACAGGCAGTGGATGCTATGGTCCAGCAGGGACCCAGGGCTGCTTTGTGTAGTATTTGATAAACAGGTGTGTGAGGTGTGGTCACAAAACACAGTTAATGTTTAAATTTTTAAATATGCGTAACAGTAAAAGACATTGCTGTACAGCCCCACCCATGCAGGCCTCGACAGAGGAACAGCTGCGCAGGCACCTGCAGTTCACCCCACCCCACTGCATGTACCTCTGGCCTCCTGCCTGGGCTGGTACCGGGATTCCTGCCACAGAAGCACAGGGGGTCATAAAGGCCATTGTTTTGAGCTCTAGCCTCGAGTTTGATTTAATTCACACAGTTAAAGATGATAGATTAGTAACTACCACAAATTGTCGTTTTTCTAAGCTGTGCTTGATGTTGTTGTGTTGCTGATTGTATCACTTGGGCTAAGGGGTTTTATGATTGATTTAATCAGTTGTCCTTCCTGGTGTAATGAAAATGGGATTGCCTCAGATTCATGAGAGACTCAAAACCTAAAGACAAGCTATAACAGGAAGATTGAAGTATTAACTCGGGAATTAAATCAAGGACAGTGCCAACAGGAAAAATAGAAATGAGAAGACATTCAAGCAAGGCACAAGCACAAACAAAGGCTGCCCGTTCATCAAAGGCAAATTCTGGAGGAAATGATGTGGAAAAGTCTGATAATCAACCTCCCGGACAGCCTGAACTGATAGCACAGGAAGTAACAAAACAGATCAATGAGGCTCTAAAAAATTCAAAAGAGAAATAATTTCCGAGATATCTACAGAGATGGTGAGCTGAATGAAAGACACGATTAGAGACTCTAGAACAGAAGCAGATTTAAAAAAATACATGAGCTCAGGACCATGATAGAAGCCATGAATGCCCAACATAGAAAGAAATGGAAACCAAAATGCCATGGGATCTATGAAGCAGGTTCAAACAGATATCCAGGAGATTAAAAACTCTATTGAAAGTGTGCATAACAGACTGAGCCAGTCTGAAGACAGGATATCAGATATAGAAGACAGAATGGTGGTCAGCGACCCTGAAAGGAGGGAGTCTCTCTCTCTCTCTCTCTCTCTCTCTCTCTGTCTTTTTTTTTTTTTTGACACCAGGGATCAAACTCAGGTCCTTGTGCTTGCAAGGGAGGTGCCAGAACCACTGAGCTAAATCCCCAGCCCTGAAGGATCTCTTAAAAAAGTAACGAAACATGAGAAATCAATCCAACAGCTCTGAGATAATGTAAAGAAGAATAATATAAGACTGATAGCAGGCCATGAAAAAGCAGGAAAAAGTACAAGTGTTCACAGAATTAATGACCAAAAACTTCCCAAACAGAGCAAAAGAATTTGACATATATATATAAGTGAGGATTATAGGACTCCAAATAGCCATGATCACAAAAAATCTACACCTAGACATGTAATAATCAAGATCTCAGAAACTCAACAGAAGAACGAAATACTAAAAGCAATTAGTAAAAAGAAACAAGTCACGTCAGAATCAGAGCAGACTTTTCAACCCAAACCAAGTAAAGCAGAACCTGGAGTGAAGTATTTCAAGCCCTAAAAGAAAACAACCTCTAACCTAGGTTGATGTATCCTGCAAAATTCTCTTTCAAAATTGATGGGGAAATAAGATACTTCCATGACAAAAGAACACCCGAGAAACTTCATGAATACTAAACCAGCACTCCAAACAATTCTAAATAATATCCTAAAAAAAAAGACAGTGAAGATCACAACTCCATGAGGCTCAATAGAGCAGACCCAGCAGGCAAGGCAAGAAATTCGAGTGAAGGGAAAAACATTTTAAAAAGCCAACGACAGGAAAATAAAATGACGATGATACATCAGTACATATCAGTTACAAACATCAATGTCATTGGCCTCAATTCACCAATCAAAATAAATAGACTGGAAGAATAGATTAAGAAGCAAAATTCAACAATATGCTGTATATAAAAAATGCATCTAGTTCAAAAACTCATAGACTGAAAGTTAAAGGATGGAAAACAGTTCTCCATGTGACAGGAACCTTGGAAAAAGCAGGGTTAGCTATCTTATTTGCAGACAAAGTAAATTCCAAACCAAAACTAATTAAGAGAAATGAAGATCACTACATCCTTGTAAAGGGAATAATCTAAGAGGGAGAGATGACAATCATAAATATATAATGCCCCCAACTACACAAAACAAATATTAAGGGACATGAAAAACCAAATAAGCACTAATGAGCACTAATACAATTGTAATGGGGGATCTCAATACCCTACTGTCACAGATAGACAGATCATCTAAACAAAAAAAATCAACAATGAAATACTAGAACTAAACCAAGCTTTTGAACAAACAGACTTAATAGATGTCTATAGAGTGTTCCACCCCCACAAAATCAGGATATACATTCTTTTCGGCTGCACATGGGTCATTCTCCAAAATAGACTGCATACTAGCTCATAGAACATGTTTAAGTAAATGCAAAAGAGTTGAAGTTATTCCATGTATATTATCACCATAGTGCAATTAAACTAGAGGTCAATAGCAAAGGAAACTACAAGAACCTCACAAACACATGGAAATTGAATAGCACTCTCCTGAACAACCAATGGGTCACAGAGGAAATTAAAGAAGAAATTAGACAGTATTTACAACTTAATGATAAGGCCAATACAACATACAGCTGTGGGATACAATGAAAGCAGTTCTATGAGGGAAATTCATAGCAGTGAATGCTCACACTAGGAAAACAGAGCAAGGTCAAATAAACAACCTAATGCTGAATCTTAAGCTTCTAGAAAAAGAAGAGCAAACAAACCGAAAGCTCTTACAAGGGAGGAAATAATAAAGATCAGAGCAGAAGTCAATGCAATGGAGACTAAGAGAATGATACAAAAAAATGAATGGATAGAAGAGTTGATTTTTTGAAAGAATAAGTAAAATTGATAAACCTTTAGCCAACCTTATCAAAAAAAGAAAAAGAAAGAAAGAAAAGGCTCATATCCATGCAGTTAGGAATGAAAAAGGTGAAGTCACAGCAGATCCAGGAGAAATCCAGAGGATCATCAATACCTATTTCGAGAACCTGTAAAATGGAAAATACAGAAGAAATGGACATATTTCTAGATACATATGAATTACTGAAGTTGAATGAAGACATAAAAATTCTAAACACCTCAATTACAATTAATGAAATTGAAAATGTAATTAAAAATTTACCAACAAAGAAAAGCTCAGGTTCTGATGGCTTCACTGCTGAATTTTGCAAAACATTTAGTGAAGAACTACTTCCACTACTTTTGAAACTTTTCAGTGAAATTCAAAGCGAAGTGATACTTCTAAATTCATTCCTAGAAGCAAGTGTTACTTTGATTCCAAAACCAGGGAAAGACCCAACCAAGAAAAAGAACTACAGACCAATCTCACTAGTGAACATAGATGCAAAAATCCTCAATAAGATACTGGCTAACAGAATACAAGAAGATCATACACCCTGACCAAGTTGGATTTATCCCAGGGATGCAAGGACGGCTCAACATACATAAATCAATAAATGTAATACACACTATATTAACAGAGTCAGAAACATAAACCGTATGACCATTTCAATAGATGCAGGAAAACGCATTCGACAAAATTTAACACCCATTCATGATAACCCTGCTAGGGGCTGGAAATTTAGCTTAGTGGTTCTGCTGCCCGCCTCACAAGCATAAGGTCCAGAGTTCAATCCCCAGTACTGCCCCCCAAATTAAAATAAATAAAAACCCTGCTGAAAATAGATGGTCTTTATCTCAACTTGATAAAGGCTACCTATGAAAAACCAACAGCCAATTTCATACTAAATGGTCAAAAACTGAAAACCTTTATACTAAATCAGGAACAAGACAAGGATGTCCACTGTCACCACTTCCTGTTCAATATAGTTTTGGAAACATTAGCCACAGCAATTAGACAAGAAAAAGAAAAAAAAGCAATAAAGATAGGAAAGGAAGTTTAACAGTCATTATTTGCTGATGATATGATACTCTACATCGAAGACCCAGAAAACTCCACCAAAAGGCTTCTAGAGTTAATTGAAAGATTCAGTAGAGTAGCTGGATACAGGGTCAACACTCAAAAATCAATAGCCTTCTTGTACACAGATAACAGAATCACTGAGAGAGAAATTAAGCGAAACAATCCCTTTCACAGTAGCATCCAAAAAAAATGAAATATCTAGGAATCAATCTAATGAAGAAAGCAAAAAACATCTACATTAAGAACTACAGCACTCTGAAAAAAAGAGCTTAAGAGGATATAAGAAAATGGAAAAACATCCCTTGTTCCTGAATAGGAAGAACCAATATAGTGAAAGTAGCCATATTTCCAGAACTGCTATACAGATTCAGTGCAATTCTGATTTAAATCCCAATAGTATATTTCTCAGAACTAGAGAAAACAATCCAAAAATTCATTTGGAACCAGAAGAGACCTAGAATAGCAAAAGCAATGCTAGGCAGCAGAGACATGACGGGGGTATCACAATACCCAACTTGAAACTATACTACAAAGCCACTGTAGCCGGGAATTTAGCTCAGTGGTTCTGCTGCCTGCCTTGCAAGCGCAAGGACCAGAGTTCAATCCCGTACCAAAAATAAAAAAAAAAAAAAAAAAAAAAAAAAATCAAAGCCACTGTGATAAAAACAGCATGGTACTGGCAAAGAAAAAGATCTGAGGATCAGTGGAATCGATTAGAAGATGGAGAAACAACTCCAGACATACTCAGCTATCTCATCTTTGACAATGGAGCCGACCATCCTCATTGGAGAAAAGATGGCCTCTTTAATAAATGGTGCTGAAAAAACTGGATTTCAACTTGCCAGAGATGAAAACTGGACCCCTATCTTTCACCATGCACTAAACTAAAATCCAAGTGGATTAAAGATCTAAATATTAAAACAGAAACACTAAATTTACTGTGAGATAAGTTAGGCAGAACTCTTGAAGACATTGGCATATTAAAAGACTTTATGAAGAAATCTTCAGTAGCAAGGGAATAAGCACAAAGAATCAAAACTGCAATGTCATCTTTTTAAAAAGCTTCTGCACTGCAAGAGAAACCAATAGAGCTAAGAGACCACCTACAATGTGGGGAAACATTTTTTACCAGCTATTCCTCAGACAAAGGTCTACTATTTAGAATATATAAAGAGCTGGGTGTGGTGGCGCATGCCTGTAATCCCAGCACTTGGGAGGCTGAGGCAGGAGGGTCGCCATGAGTTCAAGACCAGCCTGGGCTACATAGTGAGTTCCAGGTCAGTCTCAACTACATAGTGAGACCCTGTCTTAAAAAACAAAAAACAAATCCCCCAAATTATATATATAAAACTAAAAAAAATCAGACCCCCCCAAATTTATAAACTCAGTTCAAAAATAGGCATCTGAAATGAACAGACATTTCTCAAATAAAGAAGTTAAAGTAGCAAATAAACATATGAAAAAATGTTCAACATCACTGGTCATTCAAGAGATGCAGATGAAAACACTGAAATACCACCTCAAGAATGGCTGCTATCATGAAATCAACCAATAACAAATTCTGGGAGGGGTTTGTGGGGAGAAAGGAACCCTTCTGCATTGTTGGTGGGAGTGCAGACTGGTGCAACCACTGTGGAAATCAATATGGAGATACCTCAAACAACCAGGATTAGAAGTGCCTTTTGACCCAGCTATTCCTCTGCTGGGTATCTTCCCCAAAGAATTCATAGAATCATACCACGGTGATATATACTCACCCATGTTTATAGCGGCACAGTTTGTAATAGCTAAAACTTGGAAACAGCCCAATTGCCCATCAACTGGAGACTGGCTAAAGAGGATGTGGTTTTGTTTTTAATAAAATGGAGTACTACTCAGCCATAAAGACGAGAAACCAGAGACATAGCTAAGCGGATGCACATTGAGGACTTACTCTTACGTGAAATTAATCGGACACACATGGAAATACCGAATAGTTTCTCTGGTGTGATGAACTAAAAGTGTAAATAAGAATCAAAATGTGTAATTGATATTGTGTCACAGGAGAAATGTCTAAAGGTATAGGGGAAGTGGGAGGGGTAGGGGAACTCTAAGAAGGGAAAAAAAGAGAAAAGGAAAAAATGGAAACAAAGTCTCTGCAAATAGGGAAGGGTGGAGGGGATGAAGGGAGGGCAGGGGGATGGGGAAAAATAGGAACCAAGGCACATCATGGAAAGGTACGAGATTCCAATGATGAGCGTAACTGCATTGTATACCTAAAATTGCCAATAAAGAAAAGAGGGAAAAAAAGACATTGCCATGACTCCCCCTGAAAACTTTCCCCTTGTTTTGAGCACACTCATCCTATCATCCTTGCCACTTTCTGCAACAGCTCTGGAGCCCTCTTTCTTGAGGGTCTAAACTTGCACTATTATGAGCGTACTTTCCCGCTGGATGGTGCTCGGCAGCAATAATCCCTGTAGTTTTAATCACACCTTGTAAATACACACCTTCTTTCTTTCCTTTCTCTTTCTTTCTTTCTTTCTTTCTTTCTTTCTTTCTTTCTTTCTTTCTTTCTTTCTTTCTTTCTTTCCTTCCTTCCTTCCTTCCTTCCTTCCTTCCTTCCTTCCTTCTTTCCTTCTTTCCTTCTTTCCTTCTTTCCTTCTTTCTTCTTTCTTTTCCTGACTCTGGGGATCGAACTCAGGACCTTGTGCTTGCCAGGCAGGCATGGTGCCACTGAGCTACATCCCTGGCCCTGCATACTTTTCTTGTTTAGCCGTTTTATGTTGGAGTGCAGTATCATTGCATTAGCAGAGCTGTTTATTCTGTGTTGAAATTAACAGGAAAGAAAGGAGTTGTGCATTTGTGCACTGTGTTTACTGATTACTGAGACACGGAACCTGTGCTGGCCACAGGTGTGGTTTCGTGCCTCCTGATCACTGTCGTCCCGGCCTGGGAGCATTCTGGATTCCCTGAGCCGGTGGATTTCACACGATTCCTGCACTTGGTTGCTGCACTGTGCATGGCAGTTTGCACTGACAGACGTCTTGCCTCTTCCCTCTTTCTAAGAGCCGAGGAGCAGACTGCACAGGTCCAGCAGCCGCCAAAGGGGCAGAGCCAGGCCGGCAATGGAGCAGGTAGGCCAGTGGGTGCAGTGGGCACCGCTTCTGTCCTGAGTCCCTCTTGCATCTGGGATCCTCTTTCCATTAGAACTGGCTCAGCATCTGTCCCTGCGAGCTGGTGGTCATTGCGGCCAACACAAATCGCTGGATGAGCCGATGACGCCTGCTCACAGGAGTGCGCGGGCCCTGCTCTCTGAGCCTGCCATCCTAGTGAGGGAGTGTGTGGGCAGAGGGCCGTGGTGTGCTGGTCCCCAGATCCCACGGAGGGGACACAGCTCTTTCCTCTCCCCCTGCTCCCATCCCACCCTGCTCTGCACCCTTCCTACTCTAAACCCTACACGGCTGTCCCTCAGAAGATGGGGTGTCCACCACCCCTCACCGCATGCCGACCCTTCCTGACGCCCTGCTTTCCTGCGCTGGTGAGCAGGATGAGACCAGGTCTGAAGTCCTTGGTCTCAGTCTTGGGGACCACAAAGAGGAAGCCCAGGAGGGAGGTGCCTCTGAGGGGTGCTCGCAGTTCTGGGCCTAGCCCTTCCAGAGAGAAAGGTGGTGCACCCCTTCCCCGGGACCCCAGCTAGAGCCATGCAGGCCAGCACTGGACAGATTTGGCTCCTGAATCCCCTGAATGATGGCCTTCTGGGGCCCCTGGGCCCTACAGCAAGTGGCCCAGCCTTAGATATAAAGTCCTTGGCTTGTTGTCTTGGCCACCAAGCCAGGAGCAGCACGAGACTTCCAAGGTCCCTGACGCTTGGTGATGGTGAGGACTGAGGTGCATGGGTGGAAAGACACAGCCGTGGGGTCTCCTTGCCTGTCATGGGCCATGGTGGGAGAGGTGCTGCTCCCAACGGTAGATTTTGGGGAGCACAGCGTCCACCCCCATGGTGGAGTCAGGTGGGGGCTGGTGTTGGGGATAAAGATCTATTGGGGCTTCATATTTTCCTCAGGGATTGGCCCTGAGGGGCCCAGCAGAAAGAGCCCCGGGGTCCTGGTTAGGGGAAGAGGGGGCTTGGCCTCACACTGGCGGGATGAGCCCCAGTCCTGGTTCTGGGGTCAGCAAACCACCCCCATCTGGCTTGACACATTTAAATTGCTGTTTACACTTTCAAATGGCGGGGGGTGGTGGGAAGGAAGATTCTGGACAAGTGAGCCTCGAAGAGCCTGAATTCCCAGGGTCCCTCGGTGGTGCCCTGGGAACTGGCCCTGCCCTCCACTCCTTGCCCCCTCCACCCCGTTCCCCTGACTGGGGGCACAAACCTCAGCCCTGCTGGCCTGGCCTCTCACTTCTGTCCCGAGCCCCAGGCAGCTGGGTCTCCGTTGCCCGTTGCCCACCCGCCCTGAGCCCACAGCACACCTGGTTGGGGCTGCTTTTAATGGACACGCAATGTCTGTGCGTGCTGGCTGCCCTTGGCTGTCTGGCGGCCACCTGCCCACCTTCCCACTCCCCGGAGTTATGGTGGGACAGCGCCCCCTGCAGTCTGCCCGAGCCTGCTTTCTGAGAGACGGTCTGCTGGGCGTCATGGTGCTCGGGCTGGCATCCGCTCTGTGGGCCACCCTGTGAGGCCGTAGCTGTTGGTGAATGGAGTGTAGCACCCCACCCCAACCCCAGCATGTGAACAGGCCAGCCTCGGGGTCTCAGGGGTGGGCTGTGAGCTCACCTAGCACTTCAGACCCAGCACAGGGGAGGGCAGTTGGCCAGGGCAGGTGGGGGGCGGCTGGAGAAGCCCAGACCCGCAGATGGTGGGCCCCGGGTGTGGGTAGAAGACCCCCATGGCAGTGTTTGTGGCAGGGCTGCCCTGGTCTGCACTTGCACCTCCTGGGGTCTTTGTAGACCCTCCTGGCAGGACCCCTTCTAGGCCTTGCTGTGAGACCCCCCAACCCAGAGCCCAGACCCAGAGCAGTGAGCCTCCTCCCACTGTGGCCTCACAGACCGCCGCAGCCAGGGACTGTCCTCCCGCGCACAGAAGTGGTTCTATGAGAGGTTCGGGGAGTACCTGGAGGATTTCCGCTTTCAGCCCGAGGAGAACACCGTGGAGACCGAGGAGCCCCTTAGTGCCCGCAGGTAGGGTGCCAGTGTGGGGACAGCCGGAGGGGGGGCGTCGGAGCCTGGGCCCTGCATCATGGTCAGGCGATGGGCAGTGATGCTGAATCGTAGCTGCCGCTGGCCCCTGGAGGCCCCCAGCCGGTCCTTCCCCCCATGCTGGTCTCACGCTGTGTGACAGGTGTTGCCCAGGGCCCACGTGCAGGGCACAGGGTGGCTGCCTGAGTGGTTCACATGCCCGGGCCCTGGGGCCCCTGAGAAGCCAGATCTGCAAAGCCCCTACCCTGGAGGGGATGTGGCCGGTGACAGGCAGACTCTTGTTACAGCGGTGCCTGCCTTCCTGACCTAGGAAGCAGTGGCGGGCACTCCTGTACCGCGCTGCCCCCGAGTGTGGTGGCCCAGGCGTCCAAGGCTCCTGGGCATTTAGTGCCCTCCTGTGCTTGTGTGCAGGGGCGTGGGTCGGGGGCCCAGGGCCTGGGTGAACTAACGCGATCCACCTCTCTCCTCTCAGGTTAACAGAGAACATGAGGCGGCTGAGTAAGTGCGGCCCCCTGGCCGGTGCGGGTGGTGGGGGACAGAGCCCACCCTGGCCGCCCCAGCGTTTGGGTGAAGAGTGATGCTTTTCTCCCATACTTCCCAGGCCCCAAGGAATCCCAACACGCCCCTCCGTCTTTGCCCCCTGCCCTTTTTCCTGCCCCCCATGGGCCTGGGCATGGGGGGCAGGTGGTTTCCCCCCGGGTGACTCGTAGGGTTGTGCTGCGCTGACCACTGCAGTCTGCTCCATTCCCAGAGCGCGGGGCCAAGCCTGTCACTAACTTCGTGAGGGACCTTTCCGCCTTATCCGACTGGTACTCTGTCTACACCTCTGCCATTGCCTTCACAGTGAGTGGCTCCCTGAGGGTGGGATGACCGTGCCACCCTTTGCTGTATCCCCCAGGTGGGCAGGGCCGGGGTTCCTCTCTTTTATAAAGAGAATGGAGGTCAGAGGGTCACATCAGAGGCGAGTGTGGCCCAGGACCCCAGGACGAGAGGGATGTGGCCCCTCCGGCCCTGCACGGCCCGGGCTGTGACCTCAGGCCCCTGGCGTGCTTGCCGTTGGCTTGCCGGATCCGGTGCACAATGCCTGTCCTCTGACCTGAGACTAGGGCCAGAGAGGCGCCCAGAGGGCACATGGTGGTGTAGGGGACCCAGCGTGGCTTCTCTGAGCCGTGGTCTGGGAGAGATGAGGGGACGTGGGCTTGGCATCGTTGGGGGCCCTGCCCGCCTGCCCCACACAGGGGAGACCCTCCTGTCTGTCTCGGTGCCCTCCAGCGTGAGAAGGGCCTTGGGGAAGGCCTAGTCTGAGTGCCCAGAGCTAGCTCTGCCCTGCCGAGTGGGCCCTTGTCTGGGTGGCCCTGAAAGGCTAGTGGCTGTCCAGGCCTCGGTGTGCACCTCGGAAGTGGCACTTGGCATCCTCACCGGTGAAGCTTTGGGGGTGCGGGGCCTTCACAGCTGCTCTGCTCTGAGGCCTCCCTGGGGCCCACACACACCACCCCACCTGTGCCTTGGCCCTAAAGAGATGAGCCCCTTGGTTCTGACCCTCCTCCCAGCTGCCAGCTGAACTCAGTTCCATTCTCGCCCCTGCTCCGTGCCCCTGGGTCTGTCACTGTCCAGGGTGTGGGTGTCACGGGGCCTGGGCCTGCTGTCCTCTTCTGTCCGGTGGCTCACGCTTGGCACACTGAGCGGCCGCCTCCTGCCACCAGCCCCAGGTGTGCCTCCCTCTTCACCCCCAGTGCAGCCCCTCTCCCGGCCCCTCGGCTGCCTCAGGGACCCCGTGTCCCCCACCCCACCCCGCTGACTGCTGCCAGATGGTTGGGGACTGGGAGGGAAGCACCTGTCTCAGCTGGGCTGCCTGACGTGCCCCTCTCCCCCAGGTGTACATGAATGCTGTGTGGCACGGCTGGGCCATCCCCATGTTTCTGTTTCTGGCGATTCTGAGACTGTCCCTCAATTACCTCATTGCCAGGTAGGTGAGCCAAGTTGGGTGGCTCTGCTGTGCTGTTGTCCTGCCTCACGCACCGTTGTGATGCGGAGTGTGCCACACGCTGGCATCTGGGGGTGGGCAGAGGCTCCCCAGTGGACCACGGAACCCACCGTGGATCACCCCTCCCTGTCACTTTGCCCTAGGGTGGGTTGGTGAGGCCACAGGGCTCTGTGCTCTTGACTTGCCAGCTGTTTATTGTTGTGAGAAGAAAGTGAGGAGCAAGGGCTGGAATTTGGGGTGAGCATCAGTGGCACCCACACGGCGCACCTGTGCAGCGGGCGTTTTACAGGGAGCACGCTAACCCCGCTGAGCCTGGGCTGGGCCTCATGGCCTCCACGGCTTCTGTGAGCTCCCTAGGGGACCCTCAGTGCCAGCCTCAGCCCCACGAAGGATCACACTTCGTACACCAGGCTTCAGCGTCTTTCTGTGCCCGGATCCGTGTAGGTTTGTAGAGACGAAAACATTGAAAGATGAGGGGTGATTAAAATATGCAGTCAGTGCTTCCATTTAGAGAAATACTGATTACAGTAAAAGGCGCATTGCCACGAGTCCCCCTGAGACCCACGCCTGCCCTGTTCCTCTGCCTTCTCTGGAGCAGTTCTGGAGGTGCTGTGTCCTCAGAGTCTTCCCGGGGTGGGTCAGAAACATGGCGAGCGCTGCTGTGAGGTGCTGTCATTACCCCGCGTCCCACCCCACTCGTGCCCTGGTCTGGCACCATGTGAGTGCTCACTCTTCTGGCTCGAACCCACGAGCCAGAAGGACCCTGAAAGGGCAGTGTTTTGAGTCAACTCAGGACATCGAGGCAGCCACCATAGGGCAACTAAAGACACTGAAAAGAGGACTCCCAGAATCGCTTCAGAAAGTGAAAAGAAGGTTGGGGATGAGTCTTTTCGAAGCCAGGGGAGGATTCTGAGGGCGGCTCATGGCAGTGTCTTTTATTGTAATAAATTTTTAAAAATTAAACATTCACTATTTTCAAGCATACGATATACTTTTTTTTTTTCGTGGTGCTGAGGGCTTTGAACCTAGGGCTTTGAACACACTAGGTGAGTGCTCTGCCCCTGAGCTGCGTGCCCAGCCCTAGTCCCCGAGGTGAGGCAGGGTCTGTGGCTACTGCTGCCCACCAAGTTGTGGTTTCCCCTCCCCCTTGTCACCGGCTGCTGTTGGACCGGAGGGTGACTGGAACGGCCTTGAGGCCTACAGCAGGGTTTGGGAGCCCTTCTTTCCCGTCTGGCCACACCACAGGGTGAGGGGCCCTAGCTAGACATGCCTCCATGTTGTTCCCTGAGCTTGGCCAAGGTTGTGCTCATTTCTCTCTGCCAGGGGCTGGCGAATACAGTGGAGCATTGTGCCAGAAGTGTCTGAGGCCGTGGTGAGTCCCGGGGGGCAGAGGGCCCCTTCATCTGTTCCCACCGGTCAGGCCTCCAGCCTCTGTCAACGACGAGAAGGCTTCCGGATGAGGGCCCTGCCCTGGAGAGGAGGTGTGGGGACAGGGCAGACACCCCAGCCCTGAGCCCTGGGGGCCATCTACTCTTGCCCCAGCCCATCCTTCCTATATCTTCTCAGCTGCTGTAGCCCCCACCCACCCCTAGGTAGGAATGTAACTGAAGAGCTGGACAAGTAGACGTGTACTCTCCTGGGACTCTGGAGCCTAGCACTGACCCACTGCCTAGTTTGTCAGTAAAGTTTTATTGACACTCAGCCGTCCCCGCTCATACACAGCCTGGTTTATGCTGTGGCTGCCTTTGCACTATAATGAAGAAGCTGTGACAGAGCCACATAGTCAGAAAAGCTGAAAAAACTTAACAGAAGTTGGCTCTAGAAGGAGGCTCAGACCTGTGAGGCTGAACTATTGGGTGTGGATAGAGGGAGACCATGGTGCCTTCATGGCCTGTCTGATATTTGAGTACCTACTATGTGCCTGGAGCACCAGGGGTTGAGGAGATGTCATGGGGCAGGCCTGTGTCTATCCAGCCCTGGGACCTGGGCCCCTACTTGCTGGACCTCAGTTTAGCTGCCTGTTAGGGCCTGAGTAGTGGCAGGTGGTGAAGGGAGCTATGAGAGAGGCTCAGGGTACCCTCCCCACCCAGAGTCCCCTCTGGCTATGCAGGTAGAGTAGAGTGACCCACAGGTCCCTGGGGCTGGGTTGCTTCTTGCTGTTTTATCAATAATTTCTCTAAACTGTTAAATTTCAGTGGAAAATTCTCTTTCCCCTTTGACTGAAGGAACCTCCAAAGGAGGACCTGACCGTGTCCGAGAAGTTCCAGCTGGTGCTGGACGTCGCCCAGAAAGCCCAGGTACTGCTGCAGGCTCTTCCAGCACAGGGCACAGGGGAGCACGCGCAGCCCCAGGCCAGGCTCCTCTGCCATCAGCTGCTGGTGCTTAGCTGGGGTATTCTCAGCTTGTGGTGGGGCGCCCCCTGCTGGCCAGGGCTGGGAGGCTGCTGGCCTGGTTAGCGGTTACTGTGAGTATAGCTGCACTGACTCAGACCAGAGCTCCTAGGTGCGGGGGTGGCCAGGGTGGACCGCCGGGCTCTGGTGGCCAACAGGCACGTGAGTCTGTGGTCCTTTCCTTTTCATTCAGAATCTATTTGGCAAGATGGCAGACATCCTGGAAAAGATCAAGAAGTAAGTGGCCACCCCCAGCCCCACCCAAGACAGCACCGGGCCCCACCTGACCCCCGTCTCCCTTCCAGCCTGTTCATGTGGGTGCAGCCCGAGATCACGCAGAAGCTGTACATCGCGCTGTGGGCCGCCTTCCTGGCCTCCTGCTTCTTCCCCTACCGCCTGGTGGGGCTCACCGTGGGTAAGGAGATGCCCTGGGCTTGGCAGTGTGGGGTCCGGAGCTGGACAGCAGTCCGTGGCACGTCTGACAGCCTCCAGGAGCAGGCCAGGCCTTCAACTCACCTTCAGATTTGGGAGAAATAAGGGCCACCAAATTCTAGGGACATGATGGCACCTGCCTGCCTTCCTTCCTTCCTTCCTCCCTTCTGCACTGGGAATTGAACCCCGGGCCCTCATACTGAGCTACATCCGCAACCCTTTTTTTTTGAGACAGAGTCTCACGTAGTCACCAAGTCATCCAGGCTGGGCTCCAACTTGTGATCCTCCTGCCTCATCCTCCCAGAGTGCAGGCTGTTGTCACCATACCTGGCTTCGATGACCATTTCTCAAGTCAAGTGTGACCTTTGCCTGTAGTAGTAAGGGGTTGCTGGGCCCTGGCTCAGGGGCCGTCTCTTGGGGCGCCAGCCTGTGAGCAGTCAGCAAGCATCTGTCTTGTGGCTGGGAGGGTCACAGCTGCTGAGGTACCTGGCTCCAGGTGCCCCGCGCCGGGTGGCAGCTGAGGAGTTAGTGATGTGGCGTGAGGTCAAGGGTCACGTCCACCTGCATGCTCATTTCCTACGGTCATGGAAGGAGAGGGGGTGGTGACGAACGTCGAGGGAGGTGTGTGGCTGTGGCGGTGGTCACCTCCTCTCCCCTCTCACTCAGGCGGGATGTGGCCGGACTTGGCGCTGGCACACAGGGTACTTGGCGGGAGCTGAGCGAACAGGGAAAGGGGAGGGCAGAGAGCGCTCTGATGCATCTGGGCTCAGACCTCATGCCCACGCCGTCCGAGGTGAGCACAGAGCTCTGTGGCAGGCTCAGAAGGTGATCAGGACACAGCACGGGCACCTCCGAGGCCCTGCCTCTCTGCCTCCACGCCTTGGCTGGAGACCCGGGGCTGGGTCCTTCCGGGAGCAGCAGCCTGGGACGGCCTGCTGTCCAGGGCTCCGGGTCCTTACTAGCTTTCGGTTCGCGTCCGTACCGCCCAGCGTGGTCTCTGCGCTGCTCCGTCTCCTCACCGCGCGTGTTCCTTTCACACCACTCAGGCTGGTTACCAACTTACTTCCCCGTCAGCTCCCAGGCTGTAGCCCGAGCAGGCACGGATGTGGCCTGTGGTGGGAGAGGGTATGGTCTGTGGTGGGGTTAGGGCCTTGGCAAGAGAGAGCAGGGCACTGGCCTTGGGGCTCTGGGGCCCCCGATGAGCGAACGGATGGGGTAGGCACAGGGAAGGAGTGAGAGGGACAATGAGGCCTTTCCCGACCTGCCGGGCAGGTGACGGTGCCCAGGTCCCATGCCCAAGGCGGGCTGGGATGGCAGGGTATACGGAGTGTGGCCACCTGGCCCCAGGTCTGTGTGCGCAGGACAGAGCTGCATTGGGACTTCTGATTTGGGGGCGGATGAGCCTCTAGGAAAGTGAGGCTGGGTTGGGACAGAGGGGACACTGAACTGCTCAGTGGGAGCACCCCAGCAGCGGGTGAGGCTGGGAGGGACCGGAGACGGGTAGTGTGGTATGGGCCTGGGGAGGGGACGCTGCCAGGAGGGGTCTGGGGCGGGGTGTGGTATGAGGCCGTGGGCCCCGAGGAGGGCACCCCCAAACCCGGAACCCCTGAGTGAGGGGCCAGCTGTAGAGCATGGAGGTCGAACTGCAGGAGCCGGGGGCCTCAGAAGCGCAGGAGGGAGAGGGCCGCATGCAGCCCATGGGTGGCCTTGCTGAGATTAGGAAGGGGCAGAGAGGCCACCGCGAATCCAGGGTCAGCATCGTCCTGAGGCCATGCAGGGCCCCTCCACAGTGTGCCGGTGTCGGCTGCAGATCTGAGGGAGGACACTGAACGTGGTGACCATGCAACCCAGGGCCCTGACAGACTGAGCGCTGCATCCATCCGCCCTTGGCCTGTGTCCTGAGCGGTCCTCGGCCTCTTCCTCCACTCCTCACCAGGGAACTGGAGCTGGTGGACAGTGTGGCTTTGGGGTGACAGGGCTGTGAGGTGCTGTGGGCTCCCATCGTCCTTCAGACCTCCCGTCCACTCTGGCCAGTGAAAGGCGTAGCCCAGAGGAGGCAGGGTCGGGGTCAGGTCTTCCAGAGACTCCCTTGTGCCACCTTTGGGGGTGGCGCTCATGGTGTCCGTGGTCCCCTTTGTTTTCTGAGGTAGTTTACATTTTGGTCTGAGACTCTTCTGGCTCCCCTGCCCAGTGCTGACCCCACCAGGGCACACACCCGTCCCGTCCTGGACCAGGATTCAGGGCCCTCCGAGGGCACCAGCCCTGCCTGCCCTATGGGTTTGGGAGGTGCCCTTCCTGGGGCTCCCTGTGGAAGGTGCTGGAGCAGAGGGCCTGGCTGAGGGTCGGAGTGGACCGGACTCTCTCCTTGGGCCTCGGTCTGGGTGTGATGCACTCTCTTCCCTTTGCAGGGCTCTATGCTGGCATCAAGTTTTTCCTCATCGATTTCGTCTTCAAACGCTGCCCCCGGCTGCGAGCCAAGTATGACACTCCCTACATCATCTGGCGGAGCCTCCCCACCGACCCTCAGCTCAAGGAGCGCGCGGGTGCCGCTGTGTCGCGCAGAGTGAGCCTGCTGTGACCCTGACCCTGACCCTGGGGCTCCTTTGCCTGTGCTCACTCAGAGGCCAGTGCTTTTCCAACCTTATGCATCCCAGAGAAGCCATTGCCAGTGTCCTGTGTCCCCCACCTGCTGGGTCCCTGCTGGAAGCCCTTAGAGAGGGGTGTGGCTGTGCCTGCTGAGAGCCAGGGGCTGGGACAGAAAGGCCGGGAGTGGTGGCCCACCAGTATGACCACTGTCCTTTAAGGTGGGATTTGGGGATTGAGGCCAAATAGGGCCTAAGCTGGTACCAGGCCCTTAGTTCAGACTCTTCTGAGCCAGGATTTCAGGATGGTTGGGCCTGGGTGCCCTCCTTGGGGTCCTCAGGTGAGTGGCGAGGACCCAGGCCCAGTACCCCACTGGAGAAGTGCAGGAGGACTTCCCAGAGGAGGACCTGTGGGAATAGTCTCGGCGGGCCTGTCCTAAGGAGAGGGTGTCCCAGGGACCCCGGATGCCTCTGTCAGAGGGACAAAGCTCTGGGTCAGGTGTGGGTTGCACTCCCGGGCTCAGGACCACTCGGTGGAGATCAGGGGAGCGGGCACAGGGCTGGGACCTTCTGGGATGGCAGCTGCCCACCCCAGGTGTCCCCTAGGCCTCCATGTCTGTGCTCGGCTCTGCTCAGGGCCTGTTTGTGACCTTGTGTCATGTCCTCCCCACTTTTTCTTTTGTGGCGGTCACACGTCTGTGGCCTCCTGGCCAGCTGTCAGGGCATGACGAGGTACGGTGGCTGTGTGGAGCCCCCTCAGCCTGCTGTGACCCGATGCCATGACCTGATGCTGTGCTGTGACTGGTTTTCTAAGTCGATGTTGGTGCCCCGTTTGGGTTCCGAAATGTCCACTTTCCCAAAGAATGTGTGGTGCTGACAGCTGCACCCTTGGGCTCAGTGTGCTGGGGAAAGTTGCAGGGCCTCCCTGGGGAAGGAGGTCCCCACCCAGCCCCGGACTAGCACAGGAGCGCCCATGGGAGCTGCACCTCCCGTTTGGAGTGGGTGGAGCCTCTTTGCCGGTCCGAGTTAGCAGGGGTGAGCAGGGGGACGTCTGTCTGTGCGTGCCCACCCCCATCCCCCGTTACCAGCACGGCCAGCTGCTCTGCACCCCAGTCTGACGAGCTTCCTGTGTGCTCTCGGCAGCTGCAGACGGCCGCATCTCGGAGCTACGTCTCCAGTGCACCAGCCGGCTTGAGCAAGGATGAGGACGCTGGTCGCCTCCACAGCACCAAGAAGGGCAACTTCCACGAAATCTTCAACTTGACTGAAAACGAGCGTCCACTGGCAGGTGTGTGTGTGACGAGTCTGTGGTCCAGCTGGGCACAGGTGCGTCGGGTGACCTCACCCCCGTGGCAGGCCCACAGAAGAAGCTCACGGAAGAGGCCTCCCCAAGGGCAGTGCACAGGCACCAAGGCCTTAGGACAGTAGCAAGGGGGCATCCCTGGGGGAGGCGATGTCCTCTGGTCAACAGTACAAGCCCGGCAGTATCTGCTCCACGTTGGTGTCAGGGCTGCGGGTGCAGGCCGAAAGCCTGACCCCTGCACCAAGGGTATCCTGGCCTCTACACATAAAGGCTGTCCCGCGGCAGGGGCCTTGCAAGCTGGGTCTCCTTACAGAAAGTAGCGCCCATGAAGCCTCAGCCCTGGCGGCCTGCAGCATACAGCAACCAGCCGCAGAGATTTCAGTTGGGCCTGGCTTTTTCCGGAACCCCCTCCTGCAGGTCTGGGGTCAGAAACTGGGCCACATGTGGATTTCTTCCTTTCCGCTGTTGGTGGTGCTTACAGTTCACATGCAAAGGAGGCCCAGGTCCAGACACCCTCAGCCATTGCCTCGCTCCCCGTGGTCCACCCTCCTCTCACCCTAGCCCCACGCTGCTAGGCCAGCATTCGCCCCTGAAAGCACAGTACTCCTGCACTCGCTGTGGGCTTTTTCTGCCGGTCCTGATGGACTTGGGTATATGATGCTCAGCACTGGTGGGGGCCAGGGTCCGATCAGAGGATGAGTCTTTCCAGCAGGAGGAAATTTCAGGCCAGTTTTCTCCCCTCAGTGTGTGAGAATGGCTGGCGCTGCTGCCTGATAAACCGAGACCGGAAGATGCCCACGGACTACATCAGGAACGGGGTTCTCTACGTGACAGAGAAGTGAGTGAGGCCGGGGACCTCTGGGTGGACTGAGGTGGGGGGAGGTGCAAGTGTGTCCTCACCTGGAAGGGGACAGTACAGCAGCCTGTGTGAGGCAAGGCCCCGAATCCTTGCTTTACAAACAGCTTTGCCTTTGCTCTGCTAGCTAGATGATAGGACACTAACCCTAGCTGCCCTCAACCCCGGGGTGGGACATGGATCCATCTGTCCACACACACACACACACACACACACCCAATCTGCAGCAGTAGTCAAGGCTCTATGCTCCCTCTGCACAGAGAAGGGACCAGCCCGGGAAGTCCTGTCTCCTGCCTGGGGGTGACAGGTGGGCACCAAGCAGGGCTTTCCAGCACTTGGCGGTGCTGTGCCTCATGGGGAGGGTGTCAGTGATGCCCCTGGGCTCAGGGGTGGATTGTGCCCTGCGTTCTCTCCGCATCTAGTTACTTATGCTTCGAAAGCTCCAAATCTGGGTCTTCAAAGAGGAACAAAGTCATCAAGCTGGTGGACATCACAGACATCCAGAAAGTGAGTCCCCGTTACTCCTTCTGAGGGGGTTCTGTCTGGAGACCCCAGACCTGGGTGCTGTCATGTTGGCCTTTGGAAAGTCTCCACACTGAGCCTTTCAGCTCCATCTGAGTGTCCGTGTCCCTCAGCCACACCAGCTCAACCTTAGCCTCCCTGCCAGCCTCTGGTGGCCAGCACCTGCCCTGGTCCCCACCCTACAGGGAGCAGGGGAGGGGTCAGCGAGGTCCACTTGCCCTGCAATGCAGCTGGAAGGGAGCACCTGAGCTTTCTCTGCCCACATTAGCACCCGTCCCATCTCTGACACCCTAGAAAAGCTGAGCTCCTGCCTTAGATGTGGCTGTGGACTGCTGCTGTGTCCACCAAGGGTGGCTCCCTGGCCATTTGCCTCATGGGTCAGCATGCACTTGAGCAGCTGGCATGGGCATGGGTGTGTACCGTGCCAAGGGTGGGAGGCTCACTGTCTGGGGCAGAAGAGCACTTGGGGAGGAGCCAACAGGGCTGCAACTCGCTTCTTCCCAGCTCCGGGCAGCTGGGCCAGGGGTGCCGACTGTGGACTGGAGGTCTGCTGGGCCGGGCCCTCTCTCCCTGATGTGTTTGGCACTCAGCCCTATGGCAGGTGTGGCTGTACAGTTGGGACCAGAACCTTGGGGTAACGGCCATTGGGGACGAGTCTGGGCCCATTCCCTACACTCAGGCCACCAGCCATTTCACGCCCCATTTCTCAGTCGAGGGTCAGTAGACATCGGAGGTCCTTGTCCTGTGTCCCTGGGCCTCACCATTGATGTGCCTGGTGGAGGAGATGCCCTGGCCCCGTGGGGAGCTGGCGCAGCCCTGCTGAGGGGGCTGTGGTGACGCCGCTGTTGTCTTTCAGTACAAGGTCCTGTCTGTCCTCCCGGGCTCAGGCATGGGAATTGCTGTGTCGACGCCGTCAACACAGAAAGTAAGTGGCCAGGTGGGGGCTCAGCTCTGGCCATGCCTCGGTCTGGCTCTGGTTACAGTCTGGGCAGGGAGCTGCAGACTGCTACACATCCTGTCTGTATCCATTGATCGTAGCTCTTGGGACGGTAGAGTCCCAGGACAGATTAGTACTCAGGAAGGGAGCCAGCGTGAGCCTGGAGCCCAGGTTCCCCACTCTGGCTTTGGTTTCTCTGAGCCTTCTTGGTGGGACCCTGCACGGCTGCTTGTTGCTCTGCCTGGGGTCACCGTCTTGGCCCCAACTTGGCTCACCGACAGTGTTTCCCACTCCCCAGCCGCTGGTGTTTGGCGCCATGGTGCACAGGGACGAGGCCTTCGAGACCATTTTCAGCCAGTATGTGAAGATCACGTCTGCAGCAGCCTCGGGTGGGGACAGCTAGTACTGAGCCCTGGACACCACTGGAATCTTTTTAACAGTCAGTATGGGACAGAGTGGACAGCCTCATGACCTTTTGCAATAATTCCCCGACCTGTGGTTTCTGTTGCGTGGCTGCATTCACACCCAGGGGCTGAGGCTCACGTGGAGGTACCGCTGCCCACTGGTGGGCACATGTGGCACCTTAGTGGACACAGCTGGGCAGAGGGGCTTCAGGGCTCATTGGGAAGATGACATGCAGGACGCCACTGACCAGGCCTGCTAAGCACAGCTCCTCATTCTGCATCCCACCTGGGTAGAGACTGGCACCGGCCACCCTAGGAGGCTCTCGTGACCCCTTGACCCCTGCTTTGCAGAGGCCAGAAGCTGCCCCACCAAAGCCATAGCAGAGTGCATCCATGGTCTCCTCCGGCTGGGGTCAGGAAGGAGTGGAGTTTGGTCCCCCTGCACCAGCTGCCCAGAAAAGGCCAGTGGGTTTCCCTCACCTTTAGCGCTTGTCTTTGGAGCCCCAGGGCATCGGCCTGGGGACAGGGTTGTCATCGTGGGAGCAGTGAGATTGGGTGTATTTGGGGGCACCTCCCTCTCACCTGCTGTGGCAGATAAGCTTGGAGGCCTGTGGTTGAACAGGAAGGGTACAGAATGGCATGTGGGTAAAAGCGCATCTCAACATTGATCCTCTGAGAGCCGCTGGAAGATACCAGGAAGGCTGTGGGGTGCTCTGAGCTATGGCTGCTCTCAGGTGAATACCAATAGTCTGGCTGGCACTGGCCCTGGGGCTGCAACCACACATGTAGGCGTGGGCCAGAGACCCAGGCTGCAGATGCCCTGCCTGTGGGGCCATCGAGAGCTCCTGGGAGAGGACCCTGTGCTGTAGGGAGTGGCTGTGAGCAGATGCTGGTGTGGGGCTAGGCCATCCTGCATCCCTGACATCTGACAGTGTTACCCCTGCGGCAGAGCCAGGCTGGACGCAAACCCCCAGGGCTGTGCACACTGGCTCAGATGAACTCTGGCTCTTGCAGAAGGCCGGAGGGTGTGTCTCCCAGGCTTGCTTTACCCTGGGATGTCACCTACACATGGATTTGAAATGAAAAGAAGCTGACATCAAGTCCTGGGACCGGCTTGGCCTCTGAAGGCCGCAGCCACACTCAGTCTGTACGCTCGTTAAGCAGTCTCTCCAGTTCTTCAGCTTGGCCTGGGTCTTTCAGGTGTCTCTGAGATTGTTTTTTGAAGAAACAGATTATATTTTTTACAGAGAGCAAGCTGTTTTTCTTATTTTTGTATCATTTTTCAAATGTAATTTTTACCTTTGCTCTGAACCCTTGTTGGCTGGCTTGGGAGAAGATGCGGTGTGTGGGCTGGTGACCCTGGTCACACCTGGCACGGAGACGGCACAACCGGCCAGATCAGGCACAGTGGCCACACCAGGCTGCGCCGACGGTACCACCACACCTCTTGTTGAATTCAGAGCTCCCTGGCGTGGCTTACCCGGCAGCAGACCCAGTTCTCAAGTGCACGGGTTTGGGCAGGGCCCACGAAGACCCCAAGAGGAGGTAGGAGGGGCCCTGACCTGTCCTGGGGGCGGATGTGTGGGTGATGCCCAAGGGTGATGGTCAGACCTGTTCCCTGGCCCCGGCAGTGCCAGGGCGGGTGTTAGGAACGCGATCAGTGAGCACTTCCTGTGCACACTGGGATGCTGTCCACAAGCACCATGGGGAGGGCCTGGGCGGGCGGGGCTTCTTCAAAGGCTGTGGCTCAGTTTGAGTCCCTTTCTCGGAGAAGGGCGGTGAAGACGGGCCACAGCCTGCTGGCGCAGCCCCTGGTGTGAGGGAGGCCAGCACCAGTCCACGTTGCACAGCCAGAAGGGGCAGGTCCTTCAGGGGGTTCCGGGGGCCCGGCTGGGCCGGGCCAGGCAGGGCTGGGCCGGGCTAGGGGTCTACACAGGCCCTGGGTCATCAGAGACCATGGTTCTGCATAAATCTGGGCGATATTTAATTTCTATGACTAATCACTGAACTAAAACGAATGTTGAAATTTTGTATGTCCGAAGCTTGAGTCTATTTTGGATCTGTACGTAATCGTTACTGGTGTAACTTTTGTTCATCGAAAGGATTGTACTGTATGAAGAACCCATGAAAAAACCTGTCACATTTTTTAAGAAAATCTTGTTTAAAGCAAAAGTCTTGTATAAATTATAATTTTTACTTAATTAAATCTAAAATGCTTTGTGCTAAGGCTCAGCCCCTTGCTTTCTTGGCAGGGTGTGGGGCCCCACGGGACCCCACGTCCCATTGCCCCTGGAGGGTCCCTGCAGCCACTGTGAGCCTTGATGTGTGAACTGAGTGCGGTGTGAGGAGACGGAGGCCAGCCAGTGCCATGGGGCTGGGACCGGATCGCAGCCCCACCAGTCGTAGTGTCCTGGCTCTGGCGAGTCACTGGCAGAGGGTTCCTGGTGACACTGGCAGTTGGGTTGATTAGACACACTGGACAGAGGGATGCAGGAATCTACCTGGCTTCTAAATCCACTGTGATCAAGCATGGGCCGGTGTAGCTCACGCCGATAGTACCTGCTGTCTACATTCCAATCTCCATGAACCCCAGGAAGGGCGCCGGAGCCAGGTGGAAACCTCAGGGGTGTAGCCAGGTATGGCTGGGCGTTTGTACACTGTCAGTCTGTCTTCCAGTCTTCTGTGCATCCATCCACCCACCTACCCACCCATCCTCACACCTGTCCATCCATGTATCCATCTACCTGTCCACGCATCCGTCCACCCTGCCAGGCAGAGCAGGCACTGTCCTGCTGGCCGGGATACAGCAGAGAAAGGACAAAGGTGGCTGGGAACCTGGCAAACTTAACACTCAGCCCCTGGCGAGACCACAGTGCTGCTGTGCCCGTGCTGCCTCCTCACCCTGCTCTCCTCTGCCCCTTGGGCTCGCCTTCTCCGTGCTCACTCATAGCCCGATGGTCTGCACAACTGCTGGGCAACACAGCCGGACCCAGGCCCAGTCCTGCTTGGCCTCACACTGGGTTCCAAGAGCAAAATGGGGCGGAGCAGAAAGGCACAACAAGGTAGCCTAGTGCTCATACCTGACCCTGAAGGGTTGTGCTGGCTGAAAAGCAGCCATGCCAGGAAAGTGACATGCTACACTGGGTGGCTGCCTGCAGGCAAACAGCAAAACCTACAGCATACCACCTGCCCTTGGAGAATTCAACCTCACAGAAAGGCAGCCACGGCAGCCTCGGATTTTAAAATGGTGGCCACCTGCGAGGGGCCGACGGGAGTTCAGGAAACAGGTGGTGTAAGTGACATCTTTGTTTACTTTGTTCTTATTCTTTTAAAATGTCCGTGTGTTTTCCTGAACAGTAGTCTGCTTTGAAAATACTATGGATTTGTAAAAGAAAGAAAAAAATGCCAAATTCTGCCCAAAGTAACTTTATTTTTGTCTTCTCAAACATATCAGAGCAAATACATCATTTTCTAATCTTGAAACCAGCAAGATTTAAAGGACCCGAGCCGCACTCTCCCCAGCATTTCCAGAGCAGGAGCTGGGGTTCAGCACTGCCTGCTGCGTCACTGCAGAGTCCGCACACAGACTGCGGGCCAAGCGACCCTGCTCTATCCAGCCAGCACTGTGACTTCTCTAAACCCCCGGGCACAGGATTGGGGTTGTCACCCTCCGAGGCCTCGCAGGAATGTCAGCGCAAGCTGAGGAGCTCCTCACCAGGAGCCCGAAAACATTCAGATACTTGGGATTCATAATGTCACCTCCGGCTCCCAGGTGTCTTCCACCTGGGTCCTCTTGTCTGGGGCAGCCTGAGGGTAGCAAGAGCCAGACTGCCACCACAGGCGGGCCTCCAGGAGCACCGTGCCCTGAGCGTGCTCCAGGCCTGCTGGGCCGCAGGCGCAGAGGTCGCGGCTGGCCCCTTTCCCTCAAAGAACCACCAGCCTGACACTCGGTTTCTTCCCAAGCAGGGACAAAATAGCCCGAGTGTTTACTCTTTTTCCCTAGATTTTTCACTCAACCATCAATTCTTAAACCATCTGACTCACATAATTACCTCTGCAAATGTGGTCCACTTCAAAGCCACCTTGAAAGCTGCCTTTTTGTCTGGGTGGGACTGAACGATGAAATAGGAAACTTCACATATGCTTTTAAGATATATATCAAAGCAAGAAGCTCTAAAAATAGCTCCTGGATGTCAAGTGCTAAGGCTACTAGGGGACACTGTGTGGCCGATCACCCTACAGCGATCTGTGTAAGGCCCTACTCTGTGACAGCGGTGCCTGCCCAGGTCAAGCTTAAGCTGCACACTCTTGTACTTCAAATAAAACTGTTTTACATACATTTATCAGACACAGTCAGAAAACAGAGTAAAGACGGGCACCCAGCTGAGGTCCACCTCCCAGGGCAGGACGCCTGCCAGAAGGCCCTGGTCACTACCCAGGCTGAGCAGGGAGCAACCATCCCCTGAGGCACAGAGACAAAAAAACCCAAGCTCTTTGGATTGCTGAGGACAGAACTCCCGATAAATAAACAGAAGTCAGAACTCTGGACTAGACGTCAGGGTCTGTGCTGAAGCAGCCCTGCTGGAACTGGGGACCCCCCAACCCTGCTAGGACGGGGCCTTCAGTGTGAAGTCCACAGACCCCACCTTCCCTAAATTTCCCACCTGTCCAAAGCCAGCTGCATCGTGTCCCGCCACACAGCCCAGCTGTGTCGACTGCACTGTTAACATGAAGCACCGGGGTTCAGCCTGCCGGGCAGACTGCCCCCCACCCCCATCCCCGTGACGCCTCCACCTTGGGGAACAGGACACACTTACAGCTGCTCCCCGACCGACCGCTGTGTACGCGCCACTGCCGTTGCAGCCAAAGCCGGCACGGAGACCCTGAAGGTCACAGATGGCCTGGTGCCTCTCGAAGTGCCATGGCCAACAAGACGACACTGCAAGGGCTGCACCACACGGTGCGGATCGCACAGCGACATCCCACTCAGGAGAGGGTGGGTGCAGAGACGAAGCCAGCGAGGATCGCCAACTTGCCAAAACATGCTCACAAACAGTTCCGGGAAAAAGGTTCTGCGTAGTGGTTAGAATGATGCAGTCCAGATGGGGTGACCTGATGTTTGAAAAGTGCTCAGATGATGATGTCTCTAAAATTATTGCAACAGATCCACTAAAGGGCTGTTTCTGACCTGCACTGTTTGGAGTGTTAAAATCTAAGAAGCCAATGCCCCAAATCAGCAAGTTTCATCCGCGGAGCGCAATGGGAGATGCAGCTCAAGATTCCGAGGGCTTCAGGTGACAGTGCACAAAACTGTTCACAAGGGTGCTTTTCCTAAAACCAAGATTTACCTATCAAAAATAAATTTCTAAATGTAAATGTATATATCCACATAATTGGTCTGTAGTAGTTTTCTGAGATAATTTTCACAATGCCCATGAAGTGCAGTGGCTCTTCAGCTGTGTGGCTCCTGCTTAGGGTTCTCCTCGATTCCTCGGGCGAAGAGTCGGACCAGCTGGCAGTGGACCCTGCAGCAACAAAGTTCACTGCACTCACAACTGGCCTTGCCCCAGCCCCTCCACGCCGTGGAGACCCAGGGCGTCAGATTCAAGTGCGCTGGCAAATGCCTGTGCGTGCACCTGCCTGCCTCAGTTTCCCCTTCAGCACTGAGTCCACGGGCCCTGGGGGCTCCACACATGTAGGATATGTGTAGGGAGGGTTTGGTCAAGAAACACAAGACGTCTGATGCCAGCGGGAGCCCAGGGCAGAGTAGTGGGTGTGGGTCCTGGGTGTCCCAGCCCAGGGGCTGTGGTCCTGGGTAGGAACTGAAGCGCCCAGCTCCCCAAGAATGCCTTTCTTAATTTTGAAAGCATTCTGTCTCTTCAATAAATACACAACCCAGCGTTAAAAAATAATTTCATGCGCCAGGCATGATGGTACAACCCTATAATCCCAGCGCTGAGGGAAGCTGAGGCAGGAGGGTCACGAGTTCCACTCTTACCCAGGCAACTTAGCAAAACTGTCTTGAAATAAAAAGGGGATGGAGCTCAGGTGTACAGTGCCCCAGGTTCAATCCCCAGTACCTCAAAAAAACTACAAACTGATTTCCGTAACTTCTAGAGTGAATTAAAAGGGCCATTCCCCGTGTGCAGTTGGCTAGCCTGGTGGATCTGTCGTGCTCAGAGGGCACTGGGTGGTAGGTGCCGCGTGGACCCAGGACTCAGGGGCCCCAGAGCGATCCCGCCTCTCCGTCTGCATCATTTGGAAGCTAATGGTGAAAGCCTGTAACTCAGGGCTATGACCAGTCAGACTTGCAGCGGGGCCGACACAGTGACGTGTGCGGTGGCTGAGACATGAAGGGTGCCCACCACCGTCTGTGAAGCTTCCCCAGCCCACGCTCTTCCCCAGGAGGGCCTCGATGAGATACCCACCCACAGCACCAAACCGCTCATCCACAGCGGCACGCTGCTCCCCCGGATCCCAGGCTCTGCACACCCACACCTGACTCAAAGCAACTGCTGCTAGTGCCTTTCCTCAGGGAGGGAGCGCGTGCTGGGCGCGATCCATCTGGCTATGTAACACGCTCCACGGTACCACAGGTTGCCATGACCAAGCCTTGGTTCAGGGAGACAAACTCCCCATACCCGGGGGGCAGCCGCGAGAGCAGGACTGGCACTCCAGGGCGCCAGGGTCTGAGTTCCTTGTCAGTCTATGTGCTG
The DNA here is from genome assembly GCF_012274545.1 of Fukomys damarensis. NCBI lineage: Eukaryota > Metazoa > Chordata > Mammalia > Rodentia > Bathyergidae > Fukomys > Fukomys damarensis. Next base: position 3,103,061 of record NW_022900931.1, on the reverse strand, counting down.
GCCAGAGGGGCCCTGACCTACCCTCCGGTGTAAGGGTGGCTGAGTGTGCGATGCCCGCTTCACCCACCACGGGGCACCGACTTCTCAGGGCTCATCTCTGTTGGGCCGCCCCAGTCCTGAGGGCACTGGACTTCAGGGCCTCTGCACACCAAGTGTCCCCTCTGCCTCCAGGGGTCACTGCCATCCCCCATTCCCTGACCCTGACCAGGCACCACGTCTGCTGGTGGTCAGTGGAGCAGGAAGCTTTGGTAGATGGGCTGTGTTTGCTTCCAATGTAGCAACAGAGGAGAGAGTGGCAGGGCCGAGACCGATGGCAGCTCTGGGCACAGGGGGTGGCAAAGGAAAAGAACAACGGGGGGCTTCAAAAGCCTGGGCACAGTCTCTGGGACACACGAGTCACCCCAGTTCGACACCCTTCCTCTTTCCAAACCTGAGGAAGAACATCTTGAACTTCTGGCAAATGGGAGGAGAGGGCGTTTTCAGTGATAGTGTCCTGCTGGGACAGTGCACGGGGCCAGGTGTGGCATCTGTGGCCTGCAGCACACTTCGGGGTCCCCGCTCACCTGACCTCGATGGAGGGGCTGTGAAGCACCTCCCCGTCGCAGTTCCAGGAGCTGCCGCTGGCCGGGCAGCAGCAGGAGGGGCTGTCGGTGCAGATCTGTCCGAACCGCTGCTTCCCTCGCTCCGTGAGGTCACTGTCCTCGTCCTCCACGTGCTTCGAGGTGAACTGGAATCTCCTGACCCGATAAACTTCAACAAAAGTGAAGTCAAACTGCAGAAAGAGGACAAAAGGGGAAGCTGATCCCCGGAGCCGCCGCCTGCCCACTGTGCCAGGGTGGCCAGGCCTCCTGTGGCCATCGGACACCGGGCAGCACCCGGAGCCGCCCTGGCAGCGGCCAGAGGAGGAGGGAGATGGGTACCGCCCTCCCGGGCCTCACGATTTTGCCACTTTTGCGCTCACGGCGGCACCCTCAGCACCCAGCACCTCCCAGGAGTTCTGTGATTAGAGGTGGTCCTTTTAAAAGCCACATAAAAAATCACCGGGCCAGGTCTTAAATATAATTGAAGTTAGTAGAGACTGTGACCAAACATCCCAGCCTCCCCAGCTGAAGACTCGGGTCCTTCCTGAGTGGCAAAAGGGGCGCCAGGGATGATGGGAGGGTTGGACCTGCAAGTGTGACGAAAACTCCTGCCGCCGTGCTGTCCCCCAAGCAGGAAGGGTCAAGGGCAGACGAAGGTAAGTAGGAGCATTCACAGCTCTTGTTCTCCATGCGCAAGACTTCCATTTTTTTGGATGTTCTTGAGACAGGGTATCACTATGTAGTTGAGGCTAACCTCGAACTCATGGCCACCCTCCTGCCTCAGCCTCCCCAGTGCTGAGATTATAGGTGTGCACTACCACACCTGGCAAGATTTATATTATTTAATGTACTTTCACGAGGACTGCAGTGGCAGGAAGAGTTTCTTTCATACTTGTAGGGTGTGTATTCCTTGGGCTTCTGGAAGTGGGCATTTCATACTGGTGAAATGGAAACCAAGAGATCCCTCCCTCCCACTGCTGCCAGTCCTACTAACCTCCTCCCAGATAAACCCAGATAAACGGCCCCTACACCACCTAAGTGGGCAGTGCCCGAGCAGAAGAGACCAGGTGAGCTCACCTGATCACACTGGTTCGTGTGCCTGACGAGGAACCTCAGGAAGTCGAACCGGGAGCACTTCCGGATGAGGATGAGGTCAGAAGACCCGTCTCCTAGGTGGGCAGCTGGGGACAGGCCCCCAGGGCTCCGGGGACACGCACAGGACATGTTTGCGGCATTGATAGCCAGAAACTTCCCGCAGACGACCTGCCACTCCTCCACCTCTGAAGCAGAGGGAAAGCGAAGTGGATGCTGCAGCTGGGCGTCCCCTCCCTGGGTCTGCACAGCCTCTTAAGCCTTCTCTGGACCCACACTCAGCCAGCTTCCCACACGGGTGCTCTCAGCAGCAGGAGGAATCTGCCCTGGAGCTGCCCCCACCCGAGGGCCCAGCTGTGCTCATGGCTCCTCCCAGGGGACAGCGACTCAGGACCAGGGCCAGTAACCATCCGTCTACGGCAGCCGTGAGCCTGGGAAGGTTTCTACATTTTTAAGTAGTTGGAAAAGAAGCAAATGATAACATTTTGTGACATGTAAAAGCTGCACAGATTCAAGTTTCGTGTCCACACTAAAGTTTGGTGGGCAGGCAGCCAGCTGGGCCCGCTCGGCCGCATGCTGAAGGGACGGAGGCCCCAGCACAGGTGGGCACAACCCGGTGCTCCTCCGGTCCGGCCCAAACAGAGTCAGCTGACCCGATGGTCCACATCGGAGCCTCAAAACAGGAGCCAAGGGCCACGGGCTGCGCGGCTCTGCAGAAATGTCTGCGTTTCCCAGAGTTGCTAAGTGGCGATGACCTGCTGCTGCCCAGAGCTGGAGTGAAAACGGACTCAGTGCAACAGAGAAAGTGAAAGCAGACGTGGGCGGCGAGAAGCAACGCACAGGAGGATCACACGCGTGGCCCCGGGCTTGCAAGGGAACGCGTTTCACGGGAATTACCGGTGTTTTCCAAGCCATACAGCGCCTTCTTCTGCTCCTCCTCCAGCTGGCGCTTGCTCTGCCTGCACACAAAGCACCTGGAAAACAAGAACCCTGTCATCTTTTCTCTGATGAGTGGTTTGGCGATGCAGTGCCAGTGCTCGGCCTATGTAAAATTATTTTTCATGAAATAGTTCAGTTCCAGAGGCCTAGGTAAAATATTTCTTTGGTACACACGTTCAAATTTCCACAGAGGCCTATTTTTAAAATTGCACCCATGAATCCCCAGGTCCTTCTCTGAAGTTTATAAACACTGTGTGTGTCACGTGAGGCCACCTGTGTACCCAGAGATGGGTGGTGAGCGCTCACATCCTCCTGGCCCACAGGACTGCAAGGCGTGCCTGTTCCCCAAACTGACGAGCAAAGGCCCCACTCAGGGCACTCAGAACCCAGTCACAAGCCTAGCGAGGGCGTCCAGGGTGCATCCTGCCAAAGTCACACCCTGCTGGGCAGGACCAGCCGTGACACTAACAAAATCAGCTCTTAGACAACCGGGCGTCCAGATCAATGACTGAATATTCCGATGTATGGTCTCACACCTGCACTTAAGGAAGGTCGGAGGACGCGGGACAGAATGGGCAAGGGGCTCTGTGGGGCTGGGAGCGGCGGACAGGGTCTCTGCCGGGACGAGGACAGGCTCCGCTCACATCTGCTATAGCACATGCGCCCCCGCCTTCCCGGCCCCTACACACGCACAGCTGCAGACACAGCATCCATCTCACACCCTTTCTCCCATGCCCTTCCGTCCAGCCCAACAAGAGCCGGCGACGTGGATGTCAGCCTCACTCCAGCACTGACATGGGTCCCGGCCCTGCAGCGGAAGCCACTCCACCACAGAGGCCTCATGGGGTCAGGGACATGGTGGTCATGCACGTTGCCAGGCTGGAGGGCGAGGACACTCGCCTCACAGTGTGTGTGATTCCCACGCCCTGTACACCCTGCAGAAGCGCAGCGTCTGCACCTGTCCACATAGGAGCAAAGCCCCAATCAGTCCTGCCCTGTGTCCTCTCCTATGTCCCAGCCCACACTCCACCACCTCCAACAGAAACACTGGAGAAGTGACTCACCCCGCCCGGCAGGGCTTCCTGTCCCGCGGGGAACCCACGGTGTGCTGCGCTGGCAGGAAGGACACTGTCCCCTCGTAGTAGTGATGGGACAGGAAGGTCTTGACACCTGGGACAGAGTGAGCCAGAAGGGAACACACAGGGTCACTGTGGGCCACAAATGATGGTCATTCTGGGGGCTGACATCACGGAGGATGCAGGGAGCCTTGGCCTGAGAGGAGAGAGGGGCAGGGCCCTTTCTGCGGCGATGTCACTGCTGCCACCAGATGGGAGCTGCAGGATTCTCGCCATGACATGTGGTCTCCGGGCCAGCTCCTCTCGGACTCAGCAGTGATGGCGTGGCCAGGGCCTTGGCCACCCACCAGGTCTGCCTTCCTGCTGTCAGGAACTGGGGGGTCTGCCCCAGGCATGGGTTCCAACGCTCCTCGCTCCTGGGGACACTGATGGACGCCAAGTCTGAGAGCCGCAAACCTGTAGGACAGCTCAAGTTGTCCAGCCATGTTGTGGTTTTCTCAGCTGTGCAATGGGGACAGAACCCTGCACAGCACACGTGAGCCAGGGAGAATCAGATCTGTGGCCTTCAGAGAGTAGGGCACGGCACCCAGGAACATTGCAGGCTCCGTGCACCCTGAAAGCCAGGCTCACCGAGGGCCACTGAGCCAGCGACAGACAGTGAGCCCGGCCCACAGCAGAGCAGAGCTACCGGATGGAACGCAGGATTCTCGGGCCTGAAGAGCAGCTCTGGGTGGACACCCAGGGTCAATTTCTTGCCACCCTGGCTATGAGGTCAGAGTGGTCAGGAACTGATTTTCCCACTGGAACTCCTTCTTTAGCAGCCCTGGAGGCCTCGCTGCCATCTTCCTAGCAGACAAGCAGCAGCACCCAACTTCGCAGGGCCCGTCCACTTCTGAGTCAGGGGCACCCTCTGGATGCCCCTTGGAGGGCTCTTCCAAGTTACCTGGGTTTGGGTCCTCAGAACGGGATTCGGCGACAGCACCACGGCCCACGTAGGAAAGCAGGGTAGGAAGTAGGGGCGTCGCGGACAAACGGTCAGCGCCATCCCGACTCACCTGCAAAGTCATACCTGGCCAGTCCCATCCACCGCTTCTTCTCGCTGTCCTTGATTAGGTCCCCATAGAAGCCATAGCCCAGCAGGGACACTGAGTACCGCAGCAGCGCGCCATTGTGGTGCACAGAGGACACGTCCATGGCCAGTGAGTCCCCTGCAGGACAGCACACAGTGAGGGCGGCCTGCCAGGAGTGCCACCAAAACAGATCCCGCCCCCAGCCCCACCCTGCCCTCCCTGATTCAAAGTCAAATGACAAAACATGACTCAAACTTCTAAAACATCCTTGGAAAGCTGTTCCTGGGGACAGGTCAAGAATGTACCCCTGAGGCAGTAATGTCACTACTCAAGGGAGGAGGGCCAAATGAAGGAGAGGAGCACAGCATTTAAAAATACAAACTGCTGCAGAGCACAGCGGCATACTCCTGTAGTCTCAGCACTTGGGAGGCTGAGGCAGGAAGATCGCTGAGTCTGAGGCCAGCCTGAATTCCACAGAAGACCTTGTCTTAGACAAGCAAACAAACAAACAAATACAAACCCCTACATGGCCACTTTTAAACAACATTTCTGCAATGCCAGGTTAAGACATGGTCCACTGTAAAGAGGGATGAGGCTAGAGGCGGGCACCAGCCAGGCGCCCAAGGGACTTCAGAACTTCCGGGCCCCTCCCACTACCCCCTTGGGCGTCTGTCGCCTAAAGGAGAGAATCACACTGCAGCCTGACGGGCGCTTGCCAGAAAAGAGGCCAATGTCAGCCAGCTGTGGTGCAAGCCTGTCCTACAGCCACGGCCCCTGCTCAGAGGCCACGGGCTGCTTCCTGCCCTGGGGAAGCAGGCATCCGGCAGAGCCGCTTGGCACATTTGGAAAGAGTCAAGGTGATGCCAAGGGACAGAGTCTTCGGGGAAAAGAACAGCACAGGGGCCTCGCGCGTCCGGCGACCTCCCTGGGCTGCCGTGACGCGGGTGGCTGGGGTCTGCAGGTGGCTCGCACAATGACAGGCTCACCGATGATGATGTGCAGAGCTGACGTCTCCGCGTCACTCGCGCCCACGGTGGAATAGCACACGCAGTCTGTTGACCCTGTGAAGGGAAGGAAGGACCTCGGTGTCACTGAATAGCTTAAAACTGGAACGGGCTCCCAAGTAAGTGTGCTTGCCTTCCGTGGCCCTGGAGTGAGTAACAAGGAAAAAAAAGTCTCCTGTGGGGGTGCACACCGTCAACCCCAGCACTCTGGGAGGCTGAAGCAGGAGGATCACAAATTACAGCCCAGCCTGGGCAACATAGGGACTTAGGGGGACCCTGTCTCAAAATAAAAAAAGGCCTGGGGATGTCGTCAAGTGCAAAATCCCTGGGATCAATCCCCAGAACCTCCTATACACATACACAAAAGGAATAAGCAATTCACCTACAAAATGTTGGAAATATGCATTGACCTTGCAGAGGTGCCCAGCAGGTCCACACACAGTGCTCACAGAGCAGCCCCGCACAACTCAGGCTGCAGCCCCCATGCAGCCAACCCCGAGAAACACCTGCAGGGTGGGCACCACTTCCCCCCTGCTCAGCCTGGCCAGGTCTGCCACCCTTGCCACGTCACAGGCCCGGCAACTGCACCTGACTACCCAGAGCTTCAGAGCAGGGGTGAGGCCCTGGGCTCAATCCCCAGTAGAAAAAAAAGGCCACGTGAACAGCAGCCTTTCCTCCAGACCCTGCCAGTACAGCTCTGTGAATGTAGAACTGGAAAGTGACTTCGAATTGATTTTTTTCACTCCTGGGGATGGAACCCAGGGCCTCCTCACAAATTCTAGGTAAGCACTGTCCACTGAGCTACACCCCAGCCCTAGCTTGGGATTTGGATAGTTAGATCAGGTCTCTCAGCACAGCCAGAGTCACGCCTTTAAATCTCTGTCCTCGGGCAGCCCAGCCACCCAGGAACCTGTCTGCTCCTGAATTCTAGACACTCACTGTCAGCGGCACGCTCCGAGCTGCCGCTGTCCTTCCGTCACGACCTCTGTTCCCTACCCCAAGGCTCAGATCACAGGGCCACCTCAGTGCCTCCCACACCTTCACTCCCTACTCCAAGCCACTGGCAAGTCCTCCAGAGCCACACACCGCAGACACTGTGTCCCACCCAGCGTCCGGGCCCCTGGATTCTCTTGGGGCTGGACCAACACTTCCTTCCTGCTCCCAGAACCTAATGCAGAAGGGTGTGATAGCTGTCAGATGTCACCCTCCCCACTGAGACAGTCCCACTGCACGGCAGGGTCTCATAGGGGTCCTTCCCTGGGGGGACCCCTGTCCCAATGCCCCACACACACTGCTGCCCTGATCCTGGGCACCAAAGCCTCTTCTCTCCTGTTACCCTCTGCTCCAGCTGTCCCAGCCTAGGCCCTCCGACCACGTGCCTGCCTCAGCCTCCTGATGATGGTGAAACAGTGTGTCCCTTCTATTCCCATAGGTGTGGAGTCTGCTCTCGGCTTTAGTACCTCAGGGTTTTGTGTTTTGGCACTGCTATTTGCAAATACTGATGAAGGGCAAATTTCTTGCAAACAAGCTAAGAGCCATAAAAGATTAGAATACAGAAAAATTAAATTCATGTCTTCCAGAACACACCACATGCAATGTTAACAGATAAAAACCTAATCTGATCTTTTGGGTATGGTGGTACAGCCCTCTGTCCCTCAGGAGGCTGAGACAGGAGGATCACTGTAAGTTTGAAGCCAGCCTCGGCTACATAGTGAGTTCAAGGTCAGCCTCGACTAGGTAGTGAGACCCTGTCTCCAAAAAAAAAAACAAAAACCTAACTTGGAAGAGAGTTGTAAAACATAACCCACTAACAGGGTGAGAGATGTCCAAATAGTCCCAGGGTCAAACAGAAAGAGGCAGCGTGCTTGCTGTGAGAGACTGGGCAGAGCAGGCAGGTGGAAATTTACAGAAGCCGGATACAAATAAGCAAGCTGTAAGGGCAGCTCGGGCTCCGGGAAGGGAGAGAAACATAAAGATGGTCAGTGAGACAGCACGGGACGCAGTGGGGCCATTCCCACACCCCATGGATGGCTGGGTGGGTGTGGTGACCACGGGGCAAGCAGGTGGACACTGAGACCCCACATCGAGGGGGTCCACATGGAAGACATCACGGGCCTGGAGCCTCCGGGCCACATGGGCACAGGTGCTAAGCTTCAGTGAGCACGGGCACCACGGAAAGTGAGACGAAGGCGGGTGAGTCCAGGTGCACAGGGCCACGGGGCCACAGCGTCTGGGTCACCTGAAGGGATCAGAGCGTCCTCCGGACCAGCACTGCCCAGCAAGGAAGGCAGGTGTCTGCAGATACCGAGTGCACTCGGGCTCTGCCAATGGCGGGCCAGCCATGGGGTCCTCTGAGCCAGGGCTGTGGACAGACACCAGACGGGGCCCCACCCACACTCCCGCACCGGGCCAGCAGCCCTCAGACACTCCAGCTGCTCCTAAAGCTTTGTGTGGAGCGAACAGAGGCCCATGGAAGCCAGGGAAGCCAGAGGTTTAATGTAAGGGATCTGTCTTACCAGGGAACTGAGTGCTTTTCCTCTACAACCTGAGCGCGGGGGCCACCCTCCAGGCTGTCCCCTCATTAGGCCAGTGACACGAGTTCCTAAGTAACCGCCTCATCAAAACTTTCCCCAAAGCTAAAGGGACCTTAGATTATGGCTCTTCGATATATAATTAAAACCATGATCTTCGTCAACTTTCAGCTTATAATTATTACAGATTCCCAGGCTATAACGCTAACAGATACCCTCTTAAAAATGAGGCTCTGTCCTAAGATCCCCCGTAAGACCACCACCCAAGGGAACAACTTGACCAGCGCCATGATTCACAGGCTCTGTCCCAGGTGGGGGCTTCGCAGACTGAATAAAGGGTGATGTCCCTGCCCAGAGGACTCAGGGTAAGAGGCCGGTGCAGCAGCAACGGCTGAGCATGACGCCCCTCCTGGGGGCTGGGCACTCCCTCCTCCTGCTCCTGTCCCCATCTGCCCACCCCGACCTCACCCCAGTGCCTCCTGTCCACACCACAGATGGGGGCAGTCACGACCCTGACCGTAAAGATTTCATCAGGCCAGGTCTGCGGGGAGGCTTTGCCGCAGGGTCTGAGCGATGAGCAAGGACCGTGGGAAATCTCGGGGGAGGCTCCTTTGCAGAGTCCCTACAGCAGCACACGGGCTGACACGGAACGGGTCCCAAAACCCAGGTACTTCCTACAAGGGTGATTACTGCACCAAGCCGAGGGGACACCCTCAGGACACAGCCCAGGCGCCCACGCAACCAGCAGGGTCCCCTCCTGCCCTTCCCTCTTCACTCCCACTCGACCCTGTGTGCTGCCCCAGGTCCAGTTCCTTCCGGTCGGCCACCCTGGAACAGCCACCTGCCCGGCCCGGGCACCAGGCACCTGCAGACTCTGGGCCTGCAGCCCCACGGCCCCCACCAGTGATGGTCACTTCTGTCCCGTCCACTGCCATGCTGGGGAGCAGGATGCAGTTCCTGACAAACACGCCGAAGCATTCACCTCATGAGTCACTGGACAGAGACAGAATCAGTTTCCATGCAGAAATGAAGCTGAAGAGGGAACCGAGGGGCCCGATTACAGGAAATGTGTCCTGGTTACCTGAGCTCAATGGCTGAGCGCGTGTCCTTGCTGAGGACAGAGAAAGCTGTGGGCTCCGTACCTGTGGGAATGATGCCGATCCTCAGGGGGCTGGGGACCAGTGCGGCCCGGGGCTGGTTCTGGTCCACGCCAGCGTTCCTCTGCGTCCTCCCTATGAGTCCGTGCAGCACCTCGCTGAACGTGCCATCGCCGCCGACACAGACGAGGCTGAGGGGAACACAGGCTCGTCAGGGCCGGGCGTCACCTCACACAGGGCAGCTGGGCCTCCTGGCTGCAGCAGGCCTCTGGGAGCACAGCGCTTGGAAAGACCGAGTGACAAGGCCGCCCGGACAGCTCCCACAAGCAGCAGGATTCACGCCACACACGGCTCTCCTATGGGGACTGAAGGACGTCAGCAGTTTCCAGACAGAGCCCTGGCATGTGACGCCCCTGGTCAGCACCATCAGAGCCCAACTCGGGCCGGAATGTGCCTCAGGGACAGGGCACTTGCCTACAATGCAAAGACTGATGTAGGCAAAACACAAAACTAAACCCCAGCTGAACAGACGCCAGACCTACGCTGCTGCGCTTTTGCCACTGCACCAAGCGTACCCAGGGGGACCCGCATGGGAGGAGGGGGCTCGGGGACCTTGCACCCAGCGTCCTCTCCCTGCCTGACCTGGCACAGTGCACAGCGAGGACAAGTGCTCAGAGTGGATCACCAACCAAGGGCACAGTGTGCAGGCCTCAGAAACTAGGAACCGGGGACCACGTCTACGGGAGCTACGGGTCATGAGGACCACCTGGGCGACGTGCAGAAAGGGAACCTGGCGGGGGAGGTGGGCGGGCTTCGGGGAGGGTGGCCCAGCGCTGGGCATGACCGTGAGGGTGGAGGGGTCACCCCCGTCACAGAGGGCAGGCAGAGGATGCTCTCAGGGCTCCCCAAGGGCACTTCCAGTGGAAGCAGGGGCTCAGCTTCCCCCGAGGAGGGCTGGGGCAGGGCTGCGGGCAGAAGACAGCACGAGCAGAGCACTCTGGGAGAGGCAGGGCAGCCCAGGGCCCCTGGACCTGTGGGACAGTGGTCAGCATGCCTGACTGCTCCCCAGCATTTCCCGAGCACAGGTACAGGGTCAGCCTCCAGGGCCGGGCCCGAAGCCCTGGACACCATGCTGCGCACACACCACCGAGGCCAGCTGTCTCCCGTCCCCCAGGCCCTGGCCTCCGGACCACTGGCCCCTTGTCCCCCTTGCCAAGGCACAGTGGCTGGGTGACCTGGCTCTCGCCAGTCACAACGAAGCTTGCAGGATGTTCTGACATGGGGAGAACTCTGTGGGGCAAGGAAGTCGCTGAGCTCTCTTGCAGACTGACAGGGAGAGTGGGAAAGGCCCCCATCGGCACACTGCAGGGCTGGGGGCCCCTGCATTCCCTTGCCAACCTCGGCACCCACCAGGGGCTGGAAGACCTTCAACAAGGTTCACGGAATGAATCACGATTTTTAAAAATTACTTTTCAGCTTATAATACGTCACTTACACGACTCAAGTTCCAAAAGAGATGAAACCATAAAGCTCACCAATTATGAGCTAATTGACTTCAGGGCAGTATTTAAATCCAGATGGAGAGTTTCTAAGCACAAAGAACATCTCAGAAAGACACAGACTGGGCCAGGCATTTAGTTCAGTGGCAACATGCCTGCCTTGCATGGGCAAGGTCCTAAGTTCGATCCCCAATACCAGGGGTAAAAAAAAAAAAAAAAAAAAAA
>NW_022900931.1:3087114-3091887 GCF_012274545.1 Fukomys damarensis | reverse complement strand
GGGGAAAAAAAAAAAAAAAAAAAAAAGAAAGAATGAAAGACACAGACAGATCTGAGTATAGTCCATAAACTTGGAAACCAAAAGCAACAACATAAGCAAAATTAAAAGACACTTTCAAATCCAGGAAAAATATTTGCAAAAAATATGACAGTAACTATGAATCAGTTAAATGTTATGGTACATCCAAAGAACAGGACATGATAAAAAATAGGTCTTTAATGACAGGGGAAGCTGCTCAAAATATAACAGGAAAAGCTGGGCATTGTGGTGCACATGGGTAATCTCAGCATTTGGGAGGCTGAGGCAGGAGGATCACTGTGAGTTCGAGACCAGACTGGGCTATATAGTGAGGTCCAGGTCAGTCTCAATTACATATTGAGACCCTGTTTCAAAAAACAAAAAGAGAACAGAAAAGCAGGATCTAAAATCACAGAAAGCAACACATCTCAACTTTATGGGATCCTGTACACTTGACTGGTTTTCTCCTGCGTCCACGCAGAGCTACATGAAGTCTTGTGAGAGACTGAAAGGAAAATGTAGCTGCTGTCCGGGAGCAGAGGTGGGATGTCCCACCTTTGTTTTCACTCTGCAAGGAAAGGGAGCCAACCCAACGTGGAGGGAGGTGACGGCGTGTGACAGAGATGCGGGGCTCTTACTCACCCATCATACTGGTCCAGGCTGATCTCATAGAGCGTCTCCTTGGCTTGGTTAGCATGCTCAGTGACTGTGGGGAAAACAACAGGACACTGTACAGACTCTGTTCACACCTGCGGGTCCACGTAAGACGCCAGTTTAGTGGTGAGTCCTGAAGGCCTTGGGGAGGACTTCTGGGAAGATGTGCTCTACTGGGTGAGATCTGACATTCTCGGCTCTTGACTGTCAACAAATCCTTTCTTCCTAAGCAACCACAGCTTCTGTTACACTTTTTCTTTATTCTAAGCTTACTTTCAAAATATTATGAAGAATTAGAATGCGGACAGTTAGTCTCTGCAGCCAACGTAAGGAACAAAGCTCTACTGAGACTCCTCTGCACACACATTTTAGGTCCCTGCTTTCCTGAGATGTCACTGTCACTCTCACTGAAAGCTCTGTAAGGCCACACACAGTGCTCAGACCTCCCGAGGGTGCCCACAAGTGCCATAGGGTGCCTTGGGCACCCCACACTCTGCTCTCGTGGAAAGTGTGTCAGTCTCGGGTACAGTGACTGTTTCTAGAAATGATTTAGAAAACAGAATTGTGGGCAAAAAATCTTTCTTTTTTTAGGATCTTGACCTACATGGCTGAGTGGCTTTTTAATCCATAATATGAAACCCACAAGGCCCCAAAAATGCTGTGCCATGCACAAGGCTTGTGTTCTTTTTTTGGTACTGGGGATCAAACTCGGGTCCTTGCGCTTGCAAGGCAGGAGGCGGAACCACTGAGCTAAATTCCTGCCCCTGTGTTGTTTCTGAAAGTGGCATCCAGGGTGAGAGTAGTTTCAAGCCACTGATTTCTTGTGTCTCTTCTTGCAACAACTGTAGAAAGATCTGCCCCTTGTCTTTGTCCTTGTATCTTCCTGAGTACTTTATATGCTAAGACCTAGCTAGCTACCAGTAGAAAAGATGACACTATTTATTTTGTATTCTTTCCATTCTGTCAGTTAAAAATTCTCTTTTGTTTAAAATAACCCTAGAGAATACAAATCTTCTCTAATATATACATACAGGATACATAGTTTGTTTTGAGTTCTGATAACAGGTCCTCCCTATGTGGTCCAGGCTGGCCTTGAGTTCATGGCAGTCTCCTGCTCCGCCTCCCAAGCGCTGGGCTTACAGGCGGGCGCCACCACGCCTGTGACTGTCTGAATCTTGCACAGGCTACTTGTGCCCCTTCCGAGAAGGCCTTACCGATGATGTCTGTGGTGATGGACGCCAGCGAGAACAGCGGTGCCACTTTCCTGTCGTATATCCGCTTGCCTTGTCTCTTCCCTCCAAAGGGGTTGATGAAGACCAGTAAGTGCTTTGGTCTGCACGCTGCAAACAACCACACCAGGGAGACTGTAGTGAGCACCACCAAGTCAGACTCCAGACCTGACCCATGAGGGCTTCGCAATGCTGCTCTGTGTTACTCCACAGAAACGTTTACAAATGTTAAAGAACTGGGACAGGAGTTTCCCCGTGCTGTTAGTGTGTTGCCATGGCAGTGCCTCCGCACCTCCACTGGGCAGAACGAGGACCCCGGCTTTCAGCCCGGACAGACACTCTGCTCAGGCCTGAGGGGTCAGTTCTGGGTGGCTGGGGTTCCTCCCGCTCCCAGGAAGGAGACGAGCTGGGTATGAGTGTGCGAGTGTGAACCAGACATTCCGAACGGAGCTGGGGAAAAAGCAACAGACACAGGAGGAGGAAGCCTGCTGCGGGGACAGGAGGGCAGGAAGGAGGGGCGCATGGCTTTGGCCTCTGTCCGTTCTGAGACCCCACCTGAAACCTCTGCCAGGGCTTCCTGAGGCCCTTAACTTCTCAGGACAACTCCCACATTTCCATTTTGCTCTGCTCAAGTGGAACTGGACACTTAACACATGTAACCAACAAATCAGAAGTACCAAGAAAGTTAAAAACATGTGTCCACCATTGCCAGGACACACCTGTCCACTAAAGCACCGCCCGACAGCCAGAGTGGGACTGTGCTGCCCGGCCAGCGACAGCGAGTCCACGGGGGAAATGGCCGGACCTCAGGGGCTCTGCAGCCGGGACAGGGACAAACAGCAGACACCACCAGCAGGTGAGCTCCAGAGGTGCCACGATGGGCTGAGCGCTGGAATTCAGATCAAATGCTGCCCCCAGGTGCTCCTGGTGAGGGTGGGGCGGCCAGTAAAAACGATGACCCATTAGTGGACAGAGGGAGGGGCGATGGTCAGACCGTGACTAGGCGTGAACCCCAGGGCCTGTGCGGGGAGGCCATGAGTGAGCGTCTGCCACACGATTCGCTCAGGGTTTCTGTGGGTGTCACAGGGCTCCGGAGGAAATACTGGGGAATGTCACGAGAGAAAATCCCACAAGGCCAAGAGGCGACAAAAAGTGGCCTTTTTGAAAACATTCATAAAATTGCTAAGCCCCTAACAGAACTGGTAGTGAAAAAGGGACGAAACACAAGTAGCCAATCTTGGGAGAGGAAGAGGACGCCACTACGGAATCTACAAATATTAGGGAGAAAATGAAAAGGGGTATTGATACATTCACGCTGGCAAGTCTAAACTTCCACAAAATGCACACACTTCTCAGAAACCATGATTCACCAGCAATGTCAGAAGACACAGAAATTCTGATATCTAATAAAGAATCTGAAGCCACTAACAAAAACCTTTCCACCGACAAAACCCAGGCCACAGTGGGTTCGATGTGTAACTCCTCCCCGCCAGCAGGAAAAAACTGCCTCAGCACCATGGGAGTCCTCCAGGAAGAGGTCAGAGAGAACAGCCGGGGGCTGCGTGTGAGGTCCCTGTGACCGACAGCAAGACAGGCACGGGCGTCCACACAAGTCACAGGCCCGCTTTGCCTTGCATACAGGAAATATCAGGAGGGGAATTTCTGGGCTGCATAAAGTGGGCTTTCTCCACCAAACCCAACTCCCATTTAGGTCTTGAAAAAACCAAAACCCTCAGAAAACTAGGATTAGCAGGGAATTTCTTCCTTTATTTTTATTTATTTATTTTGAGACAGGACTCACTATGTAGTTCAGCCTGGCCTTGAATTCACTAGGTAGCCCAGGCTGGCCTCGAATTCCAGCAATCCTCCTGCCTCAGCCTCCTGAGCATTGAAAATATAGGCATGCACCACCACACCTGGCCTCTTTAATGAAAATATAGAAAAACCTAAAAACACTCTTTTTTTTTAAGTCCTGGGAATGGAATACAGGGTCTCATAAATGCTAGGCAAGTGCTGCACTACTGAGCTATATCTCTTGTCTTTTTTATTTCTCAGACAGGCACTTACTATGTTGCCCTGGCTAGCAACATGGAACCTGCAATTCTCCTGCCTCAGACTCCCAAGAATAAGATACACCATTAATGGTAGGATGTGAAAACTCTGTCCCTGAGGTCGAGAGTAAGACAAGTGTGCGCTGGTCACACCAGTAGTCCATACCTGGCCAAAAATTAAGACAAGGGAAGAAGCTTGTATGTCTCAAAATTGTACATTAACTAATCAAAAATCTCATTTAAATATTTAATTGGATTTGATCACAGCACATATTCATTTATAAATAAACACTCTTTTAGACTGTGTCACTGGCTAGCTGAAACAAAGTTTCTAAGTATAGCTATTTGGCTCAGATAATTCTGTTTCATTCCGATTTTAGGAGTGTTTTAGAAGTAACTTACTACGACAGCAGTCTCAAATACACGTGTTGGTTTCTGCTATAGTTCCACCCTGTTCAATAATCAAAATGAATAAAGATATTATCGTGGGGTTATAATTTTTCAAAGCAAACTGGTCATCCAGACTGGAACTTCAGAAAGTCTTGCTTTCAAATTGGTTTTGACATACTGGCTAGAATGCGCTGCCTCTTAAGCACATTATCAAATCAAAAGTAACAACATTTATTACTGTCTTATGTTTATACTGACGTTCTAAGCAGGAGCTACACAACAGCACAAAGAATCTCTTAAAGCTGGTGCTTTCATATATCTTAAATGTATACACTCTGGTTTCTCTTCAGACCGTATAAATCTCTCACCTTTTAAATGTATGTGTAATATCATGTATTCAAATCTAACTATAAACACATTTCAAATCCAAA
>NW_022900931.1:3069607-3086976 GCF_012274545.1 Fukomys damarensis | reverse complement strand
AAAAAAAAAAAAAAAAAAAAAAAAAAAGACAAGGGCTGAGGCAAAAGGAACACAGCTGTCAGTACACACAGCTGGCTCTACCGTGACCCAAAACACTCCCAAAGGCTCACCCAACTGTTAGAATGAAAAAGCGAGGCTGATGAGTACAAGGTGAGATGCAGAATTCTATTAAATTTCTACACACAAGCAATAAAAAGATAAAAACCAAAATTGTGGGGAAAGGACAGTCCTTCCCCGCAGATTTCTTGCCGACTTCCCTGGCCCCAGGCTCCATCCAGAAGGGTGGACTCCCACAAATGTAAAAGGGAACAGTGGAACTCTGACCAGCTTGCAGTGGGCTAGGATGGCCAAGTAAAACCCAGCCAGCCTTAAAGTTTAAAAAATAAAGAGATAAGCTGTACCAAGAATTGTGTTTGGGCCGGGGATTTAACTCAGTGGCACTGAAAATAACTTGCAAGCGCAAGGTCCTGAGTTCGATTCCTGGTCAAAAAATGTTTATGTTTATCAAGACACAAGTCCAGCACAGCAGAGCACACCCGGAAACCGAGCTACCAGGGGGGCTGGGGTGGGAGAGTCACAAATTTGAGGCCACCCTGGGCAATTCAGGGGGAGAGCAAAAGTTCAGCATGTGCCAGGCCCTGGGATCAATCCTCACTACGGGAAGAAAGGGGCGGGGACAGAAGAGGCAGCCACAGAACAGGAGAAGGTATGTGTAGTGCATCAGCTCGATAAAGATTCAGGTCTGCAATCTGTAAAGAGTTTCTACCTAACATTAAGGAAAAGAGATACCACATAAAAATGCAGACAAAGACCTGAACAGAAACCCCAGGAAGGAAGACATCCAAATGCCCTGTAAATGTGGGAATGTTTTCCTTGACTCTGTTAAGCATCAGAGAAATGTGAATTAAGACCAGACAGCAAGACAGCTGTGGCCCTCGACCCTGGCTGGAACCCCAGAGATGTGGGGACCCAGGGCAGCAGTCAGGACTCACAGCCCACTAGGAAAGCTCGAAGTTCCAGCTGACACTGCAGGCCCGCGCACTCCGGCCCCGGGTACACGCCCCAGAGGAGCTAGAGCGCGGGCAAGATGGCACATGCTGGCAGAGTCACAGCAACCCTGCCTGTCCCAGCCCGCAGGAAGCTGTCCGGGTGACCGTCCACTGTGAACCAGGTCACAGCCACAAGGATGACAACCTAAATCACTCCCGGAGAGCTGGACACAACTCACCAATGCAATGCTCAGAGCAGAGCCAGACCCCAGAGCCATCGCTCGACTTGTTTGGAAGCCTGGGTGGAGGGGGCCCTGGAGGAGGGAGGACCTTGGGGTGATGAGGGCCTGGGGTTGGCAGCCCCAGGTCTGGGTGCTATTACACGAGTGTGCACTCGGTGTGAGCACAAAGCCAGCCACACACTCAGGGTACAAGCCTTTCTCTGCATCTGTCTTACTTCAACAGCACATTAAACCACAGACAAGAGAATTAGAGGTGAACTTTAGCGAAGCTGAAATAATAGAAATAGAAGCTATTTTTAGATACCAGCCGACTCTCCTAAAGGTGCAGACAGATGGGTATTTCTACGAACCAAAGTGATAGATCCACATCTCCCCAAGGCGTCTGCAGAACTGACTCAAAGCAGGCCCCCTAAAGACTCCAAGCCTCAGGGGGACAGCAGGCATGGCAGGAGGGAAGGGAGAGCACGTGTGGGTGGGAGGAGGAAGGAGCCCAGAGACAGAGGGAGAAGCAGCCAGGGAACCCGAGGCCAAAGCACTGTGGCAGGAACAGCAGAGCAGGGTGAACTTGGAAGGGCAGCAGGCGGTAGACCCTGGGTACCATGGGATGAAAGGGAAATGCAAGCCAAACCCTCCCACCTTGCCCTAGCAGCTGCTTGAAGCTGACAGAGGGGACTCCTTCTGCAAATAGCAAATACATCAGTGTTCGCTGTTTGGACACACCCTGGAGACCCAAGCCCAGGCCGCCCCTGCGTCCTTACAGTCCACTTCGGTTGTAACCAGACACCACACGACAGTGCTGCAGGCACAAAACCACCGCGCCTGCTGTTTCTGGGTGACAGCACCTCACCACTTAGCACACAGCAGCAGGCTCTGGCCCAGGGCACAGGCAGACACCCTGGCAGCTGGGAGGTAACCCCTCCACCGTCCAGTCCAATCCCCACACTCAGCCCCAACCTGGCAGGTGTCGCCATCCAGCTTACAAGGCTCAAGAGGGGGTGACGTGCCTTGGGCCGATGCTGAGGGTGAGGGGCTCCCCACCATGCCTGGCTGTGCAGCCCATTATCCACTAATTGGGAAATTGATTTTTATTTATTATGTATATTTTGGCTTTTTTGAGACAGGGCCTCACTCTGTAGTCTAGGCTGGCCTTGAAGTCACTGTGGAGCCCAGGCTGGCCTTCAACTTAGTGATCCTCCTGCCTCGGCCTCCCAAAGGCTGGGATTACATTAGGGTTACCCTGCGCCCAACTTAGTAAATTTAGAAAAAGTAAAACTGACTGTTCTCAGATCCTGGGCCCCTCTCATTCCAGAGGGCACATACTCAGCTTTGCCAGCAGCTCCCGCAGGGTCTGCAGCCATCGGTGACACAGCTGCTCGTCCGAGCTCCAGAAGGTCACCTGCGCCCACTTCCAGCGGTGATGCCGGGCCCGCTTCACACAGTGCACTGGAGGAGACCAAGGCGTTAGTAAGGCTACGGCCAGCGCCAAACCCCAGGCAGGCCAGCAGAGGCTCACGACCATGCATCTCCCAGCACCCTCTCTCTCTCTCTGGTGGTACTGGGGATTGAACCCAGGATCAGGCACTGAGCTGCACCCCTGGACCTTTTCACAATTATGTGATCAAATTTTGAGATAGAGTCTCACTAAGTTGCTCTAAGGCAATTCCAACCCTCCTGCTTCAGCCTCCCAGAATGATGGGATCATAGATATGTGCCACCGTGCTTGGCTGGGTTCTCTCCTACAAAAACCATGCTATTTCTCAGATACTTTAAGCCGTATTTTAAAAATTAAGAAAAAAAATCTCAACAACAAAAATATTAACTACAAGTAGATCTTAGAAAGATTTCATAAACCACTGCACCTGTCAAAATGTGGCGAAAAGTCCCCATCCCTGCCATCTAAACAGAACGACAGGAAAAAGAGGCGGAAGAGGATGCGTCATCACCTGTGAACGCAAAAGGCTTCTCCATTCTCTGCCAGCGGCCACTGGTGTAGTGCTTCCCCTGAGCCTCGGTCTCCTCCACTGTGATGATCTCAGACACAGGCACGGAGCAGGCATCTGCAAGAAGACCACAGCCATGCCAAGGGCATCAGAATCCACACGGGCACACCCACAACCAAAGGCTGAGAACAGGTTGCTGTAAAATTCTCACCAGCCCCAAAGAGCTGAAGACCTCGTATTACAGTGATCCATGCACACCCACGTTTATAGCAGCACAACTCACAACAGCTAAATCTTGGAAGCAGCCTAGATGCCCAACAGATGGATGGATAAAGAAAATGGGGTATAGGCCAGATGTGGTGGTGCACACCTGTAATCCCAGCACTCGGGAGGCTGAGGCAGGAGGATCGCTGTGAGTTTGAGACCAGCCTGGGCTACATAGTGAGTTCCAGGTCAGTCTCAACCATATAGTGAGACCCTGTCTCAAAAGAAAAAAAAAAAAAGAAAGAAAGAAAGAAAAGAAAAGAAAAGAAAATGTGGTATTTACATGAAATGGAGTACTACTCTGCCATAAAGGACAAACTAGTACAGGTACAAATTCCCTATGGCAAATGTGATCATATGTACATATAAAAAGAAAACTTGACTCATTTGCAGGAACACGGATGCACCTGGAGGCCACAGTGTCAAGTGAAGTAACACAGCTTAAATGTCACGTGGTTCTCTTATATAAGAAACCCCAGTGTAAGCCAAAAGCAAACTAGAAGAGATAATAGGAGATGGGTTGTCCCCAAACGGGAAGGGGACCAAGAGATGGAAGGCGCATGGAGGGAGGCGAAGGGAAGGGGATGTAGAAAGAACTAAGATGCATTACATGCACGTCAACCCCACACGAGGAATGTGGTCATTATGTACTACAAGCACGTACTAACAAAAATTAAAATTAAAAAAGAAAGGGGCTGGGGATTTGGCTCAGTGGTTCTGCTGCCTGCCTCACAAGCGCAAGGGCCTGAGTTCAATCTCTGGTACCAAAAAAAAAAAAAAAAAAATTAAAAAAGAAAGTAAGATTTTAAAACACCTTCTCACTGGAAACTCCTGAGCAGGAAGAAAGGTCACTCAGTCTCACTCCGACCCAGTGCTGGGGGGACTGAGCCCAGGATCTCCTCCATCTGGGAAAGCACCCCGCCACCGCGCCAGTCCTCAGCTTGTGTCACTTCTTAATCCAGAGCAAAGCATCCTGGGAGGCTCCCTGGCGTCAGTCGGGCCATTCTGCCCATTCCGCCATGTGCGGCACACCAGCAGCAGGCGCAGACTTTCCCGGGCCACCCTCTGTGACATGTCTGAGACGCGGCATCTGTCCTAGGGGCCACATCTGGCTTAGAAATCCAACCGGGAAGGAGACACAAACAGAACGCAGGACTCTAGGGTGGCCAGGGTCACGGGTGTAAGTGGGAGCGCCCAAGGAGGAGCATTGGGAAGCTGGGGGCCGACCCGTTGGTGCAGGGGGAAGAAGGGCAGCCTTGGGGTGCCCTAGGGGTGACAGCGTGGACATTCCCAACACCAAGACCAAGAGGAGTCCAGGCTCGCCCAGGCACGCAGTGATTACAGGGCCACAGGGGCTGGGAGCCCAGTTCTCAGAGACAGGTTGTGACTAAGCCAGGGCCTGAAAGCATGTGCTGGGGGCAGAATGAAGGAGCAAGGCCTCCTTGAACAGGCTGGATTCCAAAGCTTTGCTGAAAATTGGTTCAGGATTTACAATGTATTTTTGCATAAAACAACATTATAATTTGTGGTTAGTTTCCCAGGTTGGCTATGAAACCTACAATCTAACTAAAACGCTGTGTCTTCGTGGATCCAAATGGATAAACCATGCTGCTATAGCGTGTGCCTTCATTTTGCATCAGTTGTAAAGCTGTTGCCCGCAGAAATCAAGTTGTAAGAACCCAAGCAGGGGTCGAGCTGGGCTTCTGGCTGCCTCGAGAGGCCCTGAAAAGATGACAGGTTCTGGGTTGCCCAGGAGACTGACTTTGGGAACAGACAGGGGACAAATTCAGGCCGGAAGGGCAGGACTCTGGGAAGGGTCTGAGCAGCCTTCTCGGGGTACAGGGTGGCCTCTGCTTCCCCCGGGAGGTCCCCAATGTGCAATTTCCAAAATGGGCCCCCTGCCAGGCATCCGCCTGCCCCCACAGCTCTCGATGTGGCTCTTCTCTTCCATACCTCACTCCTTAGCACCCTGTGTCTGGAGCTGCACCCGCCTTAAGCCCCTGCATCAATGAGACCCTGGGCCCAAACCCTGTAACTGCACAAGACCCTTTCCCATCGTTTGCTCCAAAGCCAGGAGCCAACAGAAGGCGTCTGTAGGTCTCAGCGCCAAGCCCAGGGCCAGGCTCCCAGGAGGCCACTGTGCTCCCTTCCAGGCGTGTCCCACTCCTGGCCTGCAACTACTTATCCCTTCCTCTAATCTTATAACAAAGAAGAAAAAACTAAAGGGAGCTATGCTGCACAATAAACTACAGCACACGTTTTACACGTGCACCGAGACACAGCCCGGGTAAGCCAAGAAGCAGGACACAGCCGCAACTGAGCGCAAACTTCAGGATGACCCTGCCTTGTGTCATCATCACCAGGACTATTCCCGAGACACGGGACAGAAGTTCCCAGTGCCTGGGAGCAAAGGGGAGAATGTAACCTTTCTCCACATCCCAACAATTCACCGATTACAACACTGAGAAACAGATAAAGAGGTATTAGCTAAGTACATGTTACAAATGACTCAAAGGAAAACCATGGAAAATCTACAAACGTGTAACTTCCAGTCTTGCAAAAGAGGACCGGCGGATGTGGAGGAGTGGCAGATGTGTCAGATGTCAAGCTGCACCACACACTGCGCTGGCCTAGCCTGAAGGCCACGCTGCACCGAGCCGGGCGGCCGGACAAAGTCACCACAGCCCAAGGGCTGCCCAGCTCACCGCTCCATAGGACCACAGCTCTGAAGATAGTTTCACAGGTGCCAACAACACCAGGGACCATTCGAGGTGGGTGGGGGCAGGAAATAAAGAAACAACGTCATGGATTGTCAAAAGGAAGGCAGAGAAGGGGCCCCCACAGAAGAGCAGAAAAGCGGTCCCCTGGTCAGGCAGGCAGGAAGGAGCGCTCTGTGTGAGGTGGAGGAAGGAGGAGCAAACCCAAGAGCAACGCCAGGGAGGTGACGGGGTGGGGCTCCGTGGAGTATGGGGAGCTCAGGAGGCACTTAGCAGAGGAGAGACTCGGGGAGCTGGGGTAGAGCCGGGTGACCAGGGACCACGCGTGACTCATCTCCCCATGATCCAGGGCCCGAGTCCTGCTCTGCCTCCATCTCTGTGACCCCTTCCCCAGGCGCACTCCCAGGCAGGCCTCTGGAATCACACTCAGGCTGGATGTGAGCGTCCTCTTCAGCACCAAGCCAGGCCCCTCAGCGTGGCCCCACCCACCCCCTCCTGGGCACTGCAGTGCCCCGCCCAGCCTGTGGGTCACCATGCCAGGGTACACCTTGCTCTGGGGACCAGCTCTGCGAATGCTGTTGCAGCCCTGACCTCATGGGGCCCGGACTCCTTGTGCCCAGCCCAAGGCAGCTCCAGGATCTTCTCACCCAACCCCAGCACCCACGCACAGCCCAACAAGGTACACGTTCAGAGGTGGCCTTGGCTGTTCTGTTCAGAGCCGTGTGGGTGTCCCCGATATCCCCTCACACCAAGGCCTGGCAGGCCCCAAATCCAGCCTGGCCTCCCCACTGCTGCCAAAGCTGGTCTCACGGCTCCCCACTCGCACAGGGCCTCACTGGGTAGATGCCACAGTCCACATTTTATGGGCTCCTCTCCTTTCATAGCAGAGGGGACAGCGCCCCCCCAGGCTGGGGGCAGGGAACAGGCTTTGGTACCACAGTTGCTAAGGGCTCAGCCCTGGTGAGGGAGAGACAATGGCGGGGTTTACTGCTGAAGGACCGAGGCTTTTCGCTCTGTAATTCATCGGAGGGGTCACTTCACCCGTGTCTGCACGCTTCACAGAGCAACGTTTCTTTATTGGTCTTCCCTTGTGGGGAAGGCAGCCGCTGGTCCTCATTCGCCTTGCAGATGGCCAAGCCGAACAAACTTGCTCTGCGTTTCGGGCTGTCCTTCACACTTCTCCCCCCAGTAAAACAATCCATGTTCAGAGCTAGTGGGGCACAGTGGTGCTCACCTGTAAGCCCAGCTCTGGGGGGCTAGAGTAGGAAGACGGCTCAAGATCGAGGTCAGACTGGGCTACATAGTGAGTTCAAGGCCAGCCTGAGCTACATAGTGAGACCCTGTCTCAAAAAGCCAAAGTAAGTAAATACAGGAGTGATACTACAAGTCTTAGGAATTTTTAAAAATGTTCTCAGGCAATAGTCCTTCCAAAACTGGACTGAACATGTGTGACCCGATCCCAGCTAAAGTTCTGGCACTTCTGCTGACAACCGAGGCTCTCCCGTGCTTCCTTCTCGCGTGGGTCTGCAGCTCTCTCCAGTGAAGCAGCAATCCAATGGCTACCACATTCCAGAAAAACCAGACACCCGCTGCCAGGCGAGGTGGGGCCTCTGGCTCTGGGTCAGCCCAAGTTTTCTGGAAGTCTTGGAAGAGGCTGTGGGCGACAGCAATTCGGTTGATGTTCACCTCTGCACCTGCCTTCCAGCTCTGTTCTGACCCTTCATGCCGTGGTGAACCCCATTCACCACTGTCTGGGCTCTGAGAGACTCCTGGACACACAGCTTTCCATGTGCCAAGCAGCAAAGTGTGTCGCGACACGGTGTACAGCGTGCATGTGGGCATGCACGCACGCGCGCGCGCACACACACACACACACACACACACAGAGGGAGGGTCGAGGTGCTGTGCCCTGCCACTCACCCAGGACTCCCACAGCCCCCTGCCTCTTGGGGATGTGTGGTCAGCACAAACACAAGTCCACAGTCAAAGGCACAAAGGTTGCTTGGTACTCTGCACAGTGGCGAGTCCCGAGGAGAGAGGGGTCAAAGGGATGGGGCAGGGAACTGCCCCACAGACCCGCTGGCAAGGTCCCTGTGTCACACAAAGGCTCCGGCTTCTTTCCCACAGAAGTAGGCAAGGCAGTGGGAGGGGCACCTCGACCTCTGCATTCCCAACCTGCACAGGCGCCCCAGCAACAACGGGCACCCCAGAGAGAGATCTCCCAAGAGATCTGGCCAGGGAGCCAGTCATAGTCTCCAGCAGTTAACATGACACAAACACATTTCCCTGGCAACTCAGAAGGAACACCGGACAGTCACTGAAATTACAGGTGAGCGCCTGCCTCTGAAGAGAGGAGAGAAACCACCACAGCCCACGGCTTCCCCTGGGAACCCCAAACATCCTGCAGGGAGGGAATGGGGAATGGTTAAACTGGCTTGTGCTCTCCTACACAATCCTCCAGCCACTGCATTGACACAGGAGGGAGAGGCCAAACTCCACCAGGTGTGATGGTCCAGCCCTGCCGCCACTGCTGTCTCCAGATGCAGTCCTGCAGCCTTGTGTCCCCTCCTTCATGAAAAGCCTGGCCTTTGATGACCCCACCATAAGGGTGACAGCAGCTTTTGATAATGCTCCAATGGGCTAGAAGGGGACCTGGGAGCCCAAAGTCAGGAAGATGCATGCTGGCCGTACCATCAATCCTGGGCTATGCTGCGGCCACAGGTTTTGGCACAGACAGTAGCAGGCTCCAGGATGGGCCTGGCTACCAGAGGCTTCACACTCCACTCCATTCCGGAGATGATGTCTTGGCTGTGACGTGTAGTGGCCCCTGGTGGGTACAACCTGGGGTCACCAGGCTCTGGTTTGCAGAGCACAGATGGCCAGCTGCAGGCCCTGGGCACCCTCTGCCATGAGCCTCCACGGCTTGTGAGAAGGGATATTGTAACTCAGGACCGAGAGGGAGACAGAGGAGGCACAAGAGAAAGAAGCTGCAGCCGGACAAAGGCCAACAAGCCTGGCCTCGTGGCCTCCTCACACCGTGGCCCTGCATTGCCAGTGACCCAGGAGGGCTTTGCTCCTGACCATCCGGGGACCCAGGAGGGTGTTCCCAGCTGCCCCCAGACCCTACCTGTTAGCTGGACATCTAAGAGCACCCGAGCAGCGGCACACCAGCACCCACCAGACCAGCTCTGAGTGAAAAAGCCAGGCAGAGACCCTGCTTCCACCACAGACTGGTCCAGGTTCTTGGGCTGGGCTTGGTGCCCGCACTTACAGCTGCCATGTGAGTTCAGAACAGGATAAAGGCCACAAGGAGAGCGCTTCCTTCTTGGGAAGGAAGGGCTTGCGTTGGGGAACAAAGGGCAGTTTGGAGACAAACACATCCAGGCAGTTCGTTTTCCACATGTTTCTTCCTACAGTGTAGATGTCATCTAAGGTAATTTTCCATGCCTAAAAATGTATCCAGGAAGTCGGGCACAGTGCCACATGCCTGTAATCCCAGCTAACTAGGATGCTGAGGCAGGAGGATTGAAAATTTGAGGGACAACACAGGAAAATTCAGTCTCAAAATAAAAAGGGTTGGGGATGTAGCCCAGTGCTCTCTGGGTATAATCCATAGTCCTGGACATAGTCATGGGGGACATAGCTTCCCCATAGTCCTGGGGGAAAAATGAAGCCAGGTCTTATGTCCCCGCAGAGTATAGGCATACCACAGAGAGCTGACGGGAAGGCCAGGGAACGGGAGGGGCCAGCATTATGTGAGCACCCATCACATGCCCGAGTCACTGTCCCAAGTGTGCGAGTTCTTGTCTTTTAAGAACTTTTCTTCCCACTGTATGGTGTCCATAGTTACCCGTGCCAGGCCTGAAAGTGGCCCAAAGCAGTGAAGCTAGCCCCAGGGCCTGTAGTCTGCAGGTTGCATTAGCTCCAGGAGAAGGTACCAGGCAGCACCAGTCCCCAGGTTGAAGCCAAAGTACCTGAGGCCATGTCCTCGCTGTTAAATGCTGGCTACAATTTAAAATGGGAAAAAATAAGAACCAAGATGGATTATGTAAAGGCACAAATTTCCAATGATGAATGCCATTTGTATACCTTAAATGTACCAATAAAATTAATTTTAAAAAATACATATCCAGAAGAAAAAAATAAACAAATAAAATGGGAAAGAAAAGCTCATGCAAATCAAAGAAATATCCGTGGTGCTAATTTAGCTGAGGATCCAATCCACAGCGTTTGGTGAGCTGGTCCAAAGTGGTTCTGAACAAGGGATTATGGCAAAAATCCCCGGACCCTCCTAATGGTCGTGTAGTCTAACACAAAGTTTAAAATGAGATCAGATTTTTTATCATATCATAGTAAACAAGCACACACAGCTCATCGCTTTGCCATGAGCCACTTGAAGTTAAAGGGCTGCCACCACTGAGGCCACAGGAAGAATGGCAAGTCCTATCACTGACCTACTGACCCATAACATAACCATTCCTGCTGGAAGTGACTGCTTCTCATTTAAAATTCTATAGCTGGACTGGGCATGGAGGAGCACATCTTTAATCCTAGCACTCCAGAGGCTGAGGCAGGAGGATCACTTGAGTTCAAGACCAGCCTGGGCTACATAGTGAGTTCCAGGTCAGTCTCTGCTACAGAGTGAGACCCTGTCTCAAAAAACAACAAGTAATAATAATAACAAATAAAAATAAAATAAAATTCTATAGCTGGGTAGGGTGACCCACACCCATAATCTAGGAACTCTGGGAGGCTGAGGCAGGAGGAGCACTCTGACTTGGGGTTAGCCAGGCCCCTCATTTGCAGGGAGCAGGGTCAGAGAAAACAGACGATATAGGAGGCTCCACAGGACCCCAAACCACAGGACACACTCTGAAGAGTCCAGGTTTCTATCCAGGATCAGTGAGAGCAGACACAGGGAAATACTCCCTCAGAGTTATGAAAGTCTGACGAGAATAAGGACCCAGCAAGTGTCAGCACAGGAGAAGGGCTCCACCGAGAAACAAACGAGGTAAGGAAGAACCACACAACAACTGAAGAACTGAGAAATACAACCACAATAAAAGCTGGGCTGTACTGGGGAGTGGAGGGTGACAGGGAAATCGAGCCTGGGAGATAGAGGGACAGAAAGCATCCGGTCTGGATGGCAGACAAAAAGGTGAGGAAAAACAATACACGAACCGAGCGTCCAGGATAAATAAGGTAAGCAAAGATCCAGAAGAGACAATCGATTTTCCTCCCTCCAGGATTTTTCCACATCATGCTTGAAGGTTGGAGATAAAATTATAACAGTGAGGGCTGGGGATTTAGCTGAGTGGTTCTGCCACCTACCTCACAAGCACAAGGTCTCGAGCTTGATTCCCCAGTATCCAAAACAAAACAAAAAGTTGTAACAGTGATATGCTTCTAAATGCACACATTTAGGGGAAATAATGCAGACAGTCGTATAAACAGTGCCACTAATGGAGACAGATAGAGCCACAGGCGGGCAGGAGCCGGTCTGACAGACCACCAAGAGCACTCAGAAACACGACGGCCAGGTGCCACAGCAAGACATGATTAGGGTGTTTCAACTACACAGGAAAGGGCCAGGGATTTAGCTCAGCGGTTCGGTGACCTGCCTTGCAAGCACAAGGACCTGAGTTCAATCCCCGTACCAAAAAACAAACAAACAAACAAAAAAACAACAACAACAACAAAAAAAAAACCCCAAAACCTACACAGGAAAATCAAGGCTAAATTCTAAAATATGTATATGTAAGTAACGTGCAGGGAGACAGGAAAAGAAAATAAGAAACAACAACAACAAAAAATAAACCTGACCTGGAACATATCAATATCCACATTGCAACGATTTAGGTTGGCACTGCTATGAGGAGCTCAGCTCAAACTTGATGGGGCCGGGGGCAGACTGAGAGCCAAAGAAAGCAGCTGGCCATGTGGATATGAGGAAAAAGTAGTTGAAGCAGGCCTTAGACCAAAGGAAACTGCAGACGAGGAGGAGGCCTGTGCTTCAGAAGACCAGGCATCCCCAGCATGAGCGGCTGCCATCAAAACATAACCGTGAATGTTTACATCTTCAAACTGCGCTACAGGAAGTGACACAGTGCGGTGAATCCCCCCCGTATGGGACGCACCCTTCACTGCAGACAATGATCCGTGGTCCTTGCCACTTGACGAAGCAGCCCTGGAGTCCTCTTTCCTGAGTGTCTTTAGTCCCACTGCTTGTGGGTGCCTCACTGAAATCCTCCATCCACTCAAAATGTCTCCCTTCTGTGGTCACTCTGACTTTGGGGAAGAGTCACGAGTCGCGCGACGCCTGATCTGACGAACAGGGCGGAGGAGGACACAGCGGAGTGCTGTCACGGGCCTGCCTTTCTGCCCGATGGTGCTGGGCAGCAGCACTCCGCACACTGTTCACCGCGTCTCCTCGCAAAAGGGGACCCCAGAACTGCTTCAGACAACGGCAAGAACGACGGGATCAGACCAAGGGGTACTGCGGGGAGGAGCTCATTGCAATGTGTCTTTTACTGTGATGAAAATTTTCATCATGTACTACAAACACACGTGTACATTTTTTTAATTTAAACATTTCACTGTATATTTTGATCATCCCTTGTGTACAGAACAAAAACCGAGAGATGTAAAAGGAAGAAGTAAACCCACAATTCCATTTGGACACTTGGACAACTGTCAGAAGAGCCAGGTCTGGGCACCAGCACTGAGCAGCAAGCAGCCCAGGAAACTCGCAGGGCCTCCTGCGATGGCAGCAGGACACACGTTCCCTTCGAGAGCTCTCAACGCACCCAGTCAGGATGCACTGCTCCACCCTGCTGCTCTTGTCCTTCAGCCAAATGCACACTCTGTTGATGTGAGTGGTCTGAATTTTTCCGATGACCGAGATTTTTTAGCCTTTTTTACTTTTTAGAAAGTCAAAACATAGCCATCTACATTAGCAGATTTTATATTCACATTATTACTCTTTCCTCACAAATAATGACTTAGAGTAGGGGTTGGCAAATTTAAATTCACAGCCCGAACCCAGGCAGCCACCCACTTCTGCAAATGAAGTTTTACTGGCACTCAGCCATGGCCATTTGTTTACAGATTATCCACAGAGCTGCCTGAACAATTAAATTGCATGGTTGAGTAACTATGACCCCAAAAGCCTTCGAGGGCTAAAGATACTGTGAGGTCCTTTAAGAGAATGTTTGTGCACGGACTTTAGAGTAACAAAAGTTAACATTGAAAGCAAGGCAGGATAGTTTCAAATTGCACAACGATGTTCAACAACTGCTCAATCTTGTGATCTCACAGTAAGGGAAATGCATTCAGAAATGATGCAGAACGGACTGCTGTCCCCAGGCCTCGAGGGGAAGCCAAGAATCCTTCCCTCCCTGTCACCATCTGCAGTCTGGACGGCGACTGTGTCTGAAACAGGTAGACGGAACACCAGTTTCCTCCACAGGTGTCCAAAAGTACACAAGCACACTCTGTATACATAGCACACTCTGTCCTCTGCTTTCTTGTAAGAATACACTTTTACACATAAATCTTTAATCCGCCTGACTATGGTTCCAACAAGCTTCTACTCCTAATCTTTAAAAAGGTGTATGTAAAGTTCATCTATAACACACAACTCAACGAGTAAGAATTATGTCTCCAAACATAGGCTCTTCTATTACCCAGCTTCTTCCTCTACATATCCATGCAAGGGAAATGAAAGCCAACGTCCCTAAAGGTCTACAGCCTCTGTGTGTGATTCAGCAGCACACATACTAAAATTGGAAGGACTACAGCCTCTTTACTCGCCAGCCTCAAACTGGAAACAGCCCAAAGTCCACCCACAGGTGAAGAGGGAGGGACACTAGAACACACACAATGCAATATTACTTTGTAACACACAAAAGGTGAGCCACCGTAAAAAAAAAAAAAAAAAACACTAAGAGAAGTAAAGCAGCCAGGCACAGAGTGGGCACAGTGTGGCTGCCCTGGATTAAGTGCGGATGGATGTGGGTAGAGTGGAACCCGCCCAGGGGACCCAATAAGGCAGGGACTGACCACACCAGGGAAGCCCTGGGATGCAGCCACTGCTCCTTACCTCAGCCTGGGTGATGCTTACACAGGCGCATGGTTATCAAAACCCACCCAGCTATGTTCTTAAAACACAGAGATTTTAATGCATGCAAATTAGGCCTCAGTAAAATTGCTCTTTTAAAAAAACACGGTTTAAAAGAGTAATTAACAGGGAAAACATTCTGCAGTGTATTTTCCCACCTTTCCTCTCACATATATTGACAGATACATCAAGTATCTATCACATCTCAAAGTGTAAGGCTAAGGGTAACTTTTTTATCTGTGTTCTAGAGCGTATTAAATCACCACGTTTTGTTGTTGTTTTTCAGTGGTTCGCAGGGTGGAGCCCAGGGCCTTACGCACACCAGGCAAGCGTTTTACCACTGAGCTGCCTATAGCCTCCGCCTCGGGAGTTACTTTGTAAGCCAAATACGAAGTATTCGGGGCTTGCTTACACTTCACCAAGTGCCTGGTAGGGAGTGCTGAGGACAAACTTTTACAAAGACAGCAGGGATCTGCCCAGGAACTTGGGGCACCCAGGTGGCAGGAGGCAGCACAGGCTCCGCCCACAAAAGCCTCCCACAATGGCCCCCATACCACCCGTGAGTGCCCAATACACACACACCCTCTCAGTCCAACTCCCACAGGACAGCTGCAAAGCCTATTTATTGTTTTTCACAGCAACCAGGGCACAGCCCAGATATCAGGGCAGCCTGTTTCAAATTCAATTAGTGACCCACTTCGAGAAGCCATCCCCACCCCTGTTTCCTGTTTTCAGTCTGCCCTACTTCCTAGGGACAGAGGACCGGGCCAGGCAATGCTGCTGGCTCAGCTTTCCCAGCCCAGAAACTCCGCCCCCCAGATATCTGGTCCTTGGTCCGAGTGCACTGTGACCCCCCACCCCAAGGAAGGGTGAGCTTCTGGTTCACGGCCTGCACACCCTGCAGTGTAACACGTGCACCTAGAGCAAGCAACTCACAGTTTCCAGGGCTTTTTCTAGGAGTTGCTGGCAGGTGCAGAGGAGCTCCTCGCCTGTCCTGGGAGTCCAGGGGCTGCCCTCTCTCTCCTCTGCTCCTGCCCTGGTCCATCCGGGTCAATCCAGACACACCTGGAGTCGGGGACTGGAAACGCTACCACCAACTGAAGTAATCATCCTGTGAACTGGCTCATATTCTGACGCTTCTGCCCTCAAGCAGATGACAGTAATCTAACTTGGGCCTGATTTCCTTTGGGGCTGCAAAGTTAGGAGAAGAAAGCAAAGACGGCACTGCTGTCAGTATCACCAGCCCCATGTTTCCCCGAGAGGGAGCTCTGTCTCGGCATGCCGGTTGGGCAGCTCCAGACAGACCCACCCAGAGGGCTCGCATGATTCGCCAGAGTGGAGTGAAGCAACAACCAGGCCAAGCATTGATCTCATCAGAGAGGGCAAGAACTGAGAACAGATCCCGGCAGGAGGTACTAGGAGGCCTGAGGGCAACATCAGAGCCTGACATTCCCCCACAAGGAACATCAGGAAGCCCTAGAATGTCAAGTCTCCACCACTCGCCCAGAGACCCTCAAACGATGCCGCAGCTGCTGCTGCCACCCTCAAGACCGAAACCAGGTGTTGGTCAGAGATCGGAGGCTCCCCTTGACCCGGGCCCAGCTACCTCAGCTCGGTCCTCAGAGTCTCACAGTTCAGCATCAGAGAGCATCCAAAGCCCCCAACATTCGCGAGAACCCAACAGCATTCAGGCTTTGGGTGAAGCTCATGGGACAGTGCTTGTGTAGCATGTTGAGGCTCTGGGTTCAATCCCCAGCACCTCAAGTAAAAGAAAAGACCTTACAAACTGAGAATACCCTCTCTGAGAGCCCCAACCTCTATCACTTCCACCTCCAACAGTGACTTGCTTATCCCTCTGGGTGCCCCCTCAGTCCCCGCGGCCTCCCAGAGGTCTGTCTTTACTGCAGAGGCCCCAGGAGCTTTGAGAAGGTTAAACATATACAGCCCCCACAACTGGCCCTGCACTGACCCCACTCCTGGCACATGGGGCCCCTGATGTTTCGCTACTCTTTGGTGCAGAACCCCATCTCTCCAGGGCTCTTGTGGCCTCTGGTCAATCACCACAATGTAAGTACAGAATGCTTGGACCCCGCCAACCCTGTGGGGCTCTTCTAGGGCCCAGCTCCGTCAGACACACTTGTCCCCGCATGTCCCTGTCGTGGAAAATGTTCCACTGCACCAGGGACTTTGGCCTACATCCTGAAGCAGGGTGAGGACCCTGCCTGGCCCAACCCAACAGGTTCTCAAAAAAATTTGCAGGGGCTGCAGGCGAAGCTCAGCGGTAGAGCATGGCCAACAAACAACCAAACCCCAACACAAAAACAAAAATTACCAAACAGGGAATGAATGAAATCGAACACACCCCACACTTGCCCCGGCTCCCTCTGCCTTGAACACTCCAGGCTCTGTGTCCTAACGCCCTCTTCGGTAATCCTCTCCCTCCCTTGCAGGATCAAATGGCAGCTCTTTTATCCACCTCTGTCCATCCCTCTGCCACCGGACAGCTCTGCAGGGAGGCTCGGAGAGGCGGCTTGTGTGTCCTCGTCCCAAATCAACCAGAGTGGGGTGTGTCTTTTCTAGGTGTATCAAATTGTGCTTCTCCGAATCCCGAGGTCCCCTCGAGATGGTGTAGCTAACCTGGTGCCTCATGTCACCCTCAAGCAGAAGTGCAGGGGCCCCTTCCTCAAATTCTCTGCCGCAGAAGTCCAGGCCTGCCGGGGCTTCTTCTGGGAGACGCCTGCGGCCTTGTGGGTAAACAGAGACTGGGGTGGTGTCTAGCAACCCCTCCGTTTCTGCCCATAAGCAATCTGGTACAGCTGCGCCCCCGGCTTTTAGGGTCGCTCCCAGGCCCGAGGCGACCTCACACCAGTCTCCCGCCCGCCGGCAGGGCTGTAGCTGTGGGCCTCCCCCTCCCCCCAAGGCGCCTCCTCTGGACTCTTTGTCATCCCGGTCACAGGAGTGCAGCGCGCCTGACAGCTGCAGCTCCCCAACACCACCATCACCCGGCCCGCCCCCGCTCCACATCCCCAGTCCTCCTCCCCGCGGGCTCCGCCGGGCCTCTTCCTCGGCCGGGTCCGTCCTCCCCCTGGCTCCCCCTC
>NW_022900931.1:3038299-3068972 GCF_012274545.1 Fukomys damarensis | reverse complement strand
AGAGGAGGGCGAGAGACCCCAGGCGAGGCCGCAGCAGAAGGGCTCTGCGCTGGCAGAGGGCTAGAACGAGGGCGCCTGGGGGTGGGAGCTCTCGGCAGCTGGGGCTGCAGGTGGAGGCTGCTGTCCTGTCCACTTCCCTCTGGCTGGCACCGGCCGCTCGCGGGCCCCGCTGAAGTGGCGCCTCCCTAAAGGGCTAGAGCGACAGGAGGAGTTGAGTGGTGCAGGAATGTGGCTGGGCAGCGGGGCGGTGCCTGGAGATGGGCACCCAAAGACGCCTCTGACCTTGGGCATTCTCAGCGGTTGACTGGGGAAGGATCTGCAGGTCCCCGGGGCGCTGCAGGCTGGGAGGCTTGCAGATGGAGGCAGTCTCCTGCCTAAGGGAGACATTGGAGGGGTGCTGGGGTCCCGCAGCTGACCCCTCCTCCCTTCCAGGCAGGCGGAGGACCCTTGAACCTGAGCACTTTGCAGAATCACCACCTCTGTGTGGAGCTCGCCTTCCCTGTCATCAGGCAGCCTCAACGTCCACCCTGTGCTCAGGGAGGTCTTCCTGACCAGGCATGCAGGGGCCAGCCCTTCCCTCTGAGCATCGGTCACACCGGGGTCTGGCTCCAGGCCAACCAAAGACGCCTGCTCTGGCTCTCTGCTCTCCCTGCCCAGCTCTGGGGCTGCGACAGAGGCAGGGTGGGCCAGATCCACATAGGCTCGTTGCTGTGCCTGGCACCGGCAGCTACATGAAAAGGTCCTACCTTGCCACTGTGAATCACAGCTCCCTGGGAGCCCAGCCCCCACCCAAAGCTGGCGACCTCCCTCAGTTTCTGCTGGGCAAAGTCCTGCCCCACCCTGTGCAAGCTGGACCTGATCGCCTCCCTCCCATGACTCCTGCACTGAGGCTTGGAAATGAGGATATGAAACTTGTTTGGAAATCCCACAGTGGCCAGGGCTTGGGAATGCCAGCCTCCCTGCTGTGGCCAGGGGCCCTCTGTCCCTGTGTTCATTCATCCGGTACCTGCTATAGATATCCCACATTGGCCATAAAATCCCTAGCCAGATTGGAGGGTCCAGAGGGACTCTGCCTGCCCCAGCCTTTCAGGGAGATAGCCACGTTCGTCACAGAACACTAGTGGAGTCCTAAGTGCCAGCCTAATGCAATGGGACCTGAGGAGGGGTCCCCATCTTTCTTCACACAGTGGACTCAACAGCTCCTGGTGAATAGCAGGGTTGAACTGTGGCTCCCCTCAAAAAAAAAATCTGGACACACAAATAGCAGGAGATGTGTGCACAGAGGGACAGCCACATGACGAGGCAATGAGAGGTCGCATCATTAAGCACTGGGAACACCAGTCATGCTGGTCCCTCGGCCTGGGACCCTGTGAACTGGAATGTGAGGCCCCTCCTTCCTAGGCCCCTGTTGCCTGGGACCAGCTGGAGAGGGGCCTGGTGTGCAGGATTCAGGGGACAGGTGAAGGTCACACTCTCCCGGGGCTCACTTTCTGCCAGTGTAGTGGATAGAGTTGGAGATGGACAGGATGAGGCCCGTTAGGAGCAGCGGCCAGGCCTGAGCATAACACTGGGAGAGACAGTTGCACGGCATGCTGTGTGTGGGGTCCCCCAGGGCCTCTTGTGGGGTAGGTATGAAGGGTGACTGGCAGAGGGGCCAACAGGAGCTTTGGAAAAGCCCATATGAGCCCAGTGTTGTGGTGCGTGCCAGTAGTCCTAGCACTTGAGAGGCTGAAGTGGGAGGATCACAGGAGCAGACCCCAGGAGATCTGCCTGGGAGACCCTCACTCACCCTCACTTCCTGCCCTGTGGCCCTGCAATACAGGGACACCACTGCTTCTGGCCTGGCCTGTGCACAGGTGGCCCAGTGCCCTCCACTGCCAGTGGGCCAATGGCACACGAATCAGGCCCTGCCAGCCCTGCACCTATTATGTGCCCAGCCTACAGACTAGGACTGCTGCCCAGTGGCCTGGTGCCCAGGCATGCCAGACTGGACATCCTGCCCTGGCCTGATGTCAAGTACCTTCTGCCTCAGGGTCCAGGCTTTCACCTTAACACTGCTGGGACCCTGAGGTCCTGGCTAGGCAGACACGTTGCCACCTAACACCCAGTACTCCCACCTACTGGGTCCCTCTTCCTGGAGACCCTCACTCATGTGCTGAACAGTCCTGCCTGCTTAACTCCCAGTTTCCTGCCTGATAGGATCAGGAACTAGAATACTGGCACCAGGAGCTAGAATATTGCTGGGTGGGGGAGGGAGGATTCAGCTCCCTGCACTCTGGCTGCCAGGAATGTTGCCCACACCAGCACCCTCAAGGAGGAGCCGGCCAGTCAAAGTCAAATGCCTATGAGAAATATACTGAGCCAGGTGTCGTGGTGCACACCTGTAATCCCAGCACATGGAGGCTGAGGCAGGAGGATCGATGTGAGTTTGAGACCAGCCTGGGCTACATAGTTTCAGGTCAGTCTCAATTACATAGTGAGATCCTGTCTCAAACAAACAAACAAACAAAAAAGAAATGTACTGAAAACTAAGTCTGCTGGTGCACACCTGTCATCCCAGAACTGGGGAGGCTGAGGTAAGGGAATCACCATGAGCTCAAGGCCATCTTGGGTTACATAGTGAGTTTAAAGTCAGCCTGGACCACATAGTGAGATCCTATCTCAAATACCAAATCAACAAAACCAAACCGAACTGTAAATTCCCACCTCGCCAACGTGACCCAGGCAATAACCGCCGGAAATGGGTTATTTACTTGCTTTACAGAAATAACTGTAAAAGACATAGGCCCACAGAACAAAGCAGACCTGCTCAAGTTACCGAGAAAATAAAGGAGATGGGTGAACACTCGGGCTCCGCCAGTGTTATGGTCTCGATGTCCCCCTAAAGCCCCATGTGGTCAAAGGTGGCCGAATCTAGATTGAGGGTGTGTGATTACTAAAGCAGTCCACTGATTGGTTTGGCAACGCCTTAATCCTGGTAGACTGGATAAGATAAAGGGGGCTGAAAGATACTGTTAAGGTTCCCTTGTTGCTTTTGCTGCTTTGTGTGCAGCAATGTTGCTTCTCCTTTGCTATGTCTGTTTGCCATCCACACTGCCTTGGAGCCAGTCAGTTGTGGACTGAAACCTTTACAGACCGTGAGCTAAATAACTCTCTCCCTCTTTAACTTTGGCTGTCAGGTGTTTTGCATCGGCAGCAAGAGAAAAGTAACTAAGACACCTGGGCTGTAGGGACCCCCCACCACAGGCCGGTCTGAAATAGCGAGAGCCAAAAGCCCCAGCCAGTGCCCTTTGTGCACACTGTTCCTTGGGCTCTCCAGTGAGACAGTGCACCTGTTCTAAAGGGCACACAGGGCAGCCTTGCCTGACTTGACTCGCCCACCTGGGAAAGCTCAAGGTCCAGACAGAAGGGCAGCCGGCCTCCAGGGGGTGGTGTCAGGAGGGTGGGCCTGATCTGTTTGGGCTGGGACGAATGCCAAGGCATGGCTGGGATCAGGGCTGCTCCACACCTGGGGTGCAGGAGGAAGCACCATCCTGGGATGGGAGCCCCAGAGGCCAGGCTTGGCTCGAGTTGGTCTGAGCCTGCAAGTTCCCAGACCTGCCAAAATCACTGGCTGCCATGATGGGCCACCGTGACCTGTGCTGGCCGGGCGTGGGCGGAACGCCTGCCACCTTGCTGTCCTCAGGCTGGGGCTCCCCTCCGGGCAGGAGTTGAGCCCCTCCAGCTCAGGGGATGGGCCAGGGCTACCTGTGGTTGAGACAGAACTGAGAAGGAAGAGGACCCTTGGGTCCAAAGCCTGCCCACGTCTGGGTTTCTCTCCACAGGCGGAGTATCCTAGAGTGGCCCTGGTCCGCTGTCCCTAGAGAGGACGTGGGCCTTACAGCAGCCCTGGTAGAGAAAAGTCCGGCTTCTGCTGGACTAGGCACTCAGGGTAGAAAGG
This sequence comes from Fukomys damarensis, assembly GCF_012274545.1. Lineage (NCBI taxonomy): Eukaryota > Metazoa > Chordata > Mammalia > Rodentia > Bathyergidae > Fukomys > Fukomys damarensis. Next base: position 3,065,032 of record NW_022900931.1, on the reverse strand, counting down.
AGCGTCCCTCCCCTCCGCATGCGGCTTTATGGCTTAGGGCGCAGAGGCAGAGGACAGACGGATGGATGGATGGACGGGAGGGAGGGGCCTGGGAAGGCACTGAGGGTGCCGACCTCACTCCAGAGGTCTTCAGTAAACCGTCCCCTGCATGTCGTGTAGGGACACAGTGGTGTGGGGAGTAGAGCCTGCGGCAATGTCCAGCCTCAGGAGTCGGGAGGGCTACCTAAGGGGCGTTGTCTTGTCACTTCTGTGACCCTGCGCACGGCTACTGAGCGGCCTTTGCACACCCCAGTGCTGGTTAGGCTGACCGGATGGTCATCGAAGCAGGGCTGGGAGGGCGCGGAGGCTGGTGTCACGGGGGATGGCCATAAACCATGATTTGAAGGCGGGACAGCTCCCTCGGCATGTTTTACCTGCCTATTTGTATTGGAGGGCTACACAAAATGAGTGAGGAAATAACAGAGAGCCCAGGAGCCAGGAGAGCTGATTCAGAGGGTGTGGGTGGAGGCAGGCAGGCCTGGAGGTGAGAGGGAGCTACACTTGGAGCCTGATGCGCCATCTTCAAAAGAACACAGCGTCAAACAAACAGGGAACTTGGAAGTGACACCCTCAGTGGAAGGATAATCTTAGAGTGGGGTGGGGTGAGGTACAAACCTGTGTCCCATCAGCAAGTTTTGTGCACAGAGAAAGGAAGACAGTCCCCAAACAAAAGCAAACACAAACCAAAAAGACAAGTAAAAGTCAGTGGAAACTATGTGAATCCCAAGGTGACCTTAAAGGATTGTTACCATCAGGTTCCAAAAAAACAAAGAGGACACCACGGCCTCAAGAAAATCTGCAGTAAATATGTGTCTTGGCAGTGCTGATTGCCTGGGGGACCCTGCACAAAAGAGAACAGGCAGCCTGGACTCCCAAGAAATGAAGGGCAAACTGCCCTGCCCCATCCCCTGCTGCTGCTACCATTTGCCAGAAACCGGAGGAGAGGCGATGAGACTGGATTGTAAGGCGGGGAGCAGCACCTGAGAATCATGCTGACCATGTGAAACTGGGGACCCCAGCTCCCTTGCACCACCATCCTTTACACATGGGGAAACTGAGGCAGGGGGCTGTGACTTTGGTGCTGGGCTTCAAATCCAGGGTTTCTTACCTAATGGGCAAGTGCTTTACCACAGAGCTGTGCCCTGAGCCTGATCCTGGGCTGAAATGTCTGAGGACACAAATAGTCATTCCTTCAGCCATTGCTGAGTCAGCCCAACTGCACACAGGCACTGTGACACCTGCAGAGAACAGGACTAGGGCGCTGTAGCATGAAGCACCCTGTAGAGAGAGCCCACTGAATGGACGGCCCCAGAAACAAACGTGTCAGCACAGGGGAAGCGTGGACTCCACCAGGGTTGGGCCTTGCCACTGGGTCCTGTGTTTTTATATAGAATATACAAATATATTCACGGCAGGTATGCTTTGTTGTAAATACTCAAGCCTGGGATAGATGAAAACACTGACCTCTGACCGCTGCTCCACACCTGGGGTGCAGGAAGAAGCACTGTCAATAACCACGAACTTTGTGAAAACCGGAAAGGACTGCAGGAGACCTGGGATGTGGACACCAGGCCCACCCTGCTTCCGGCCACAGTGAGCACTTGCCCTTTGCCTGCACTCAGGGGACATCCATCCTCCATCTTCTGGCCCCTAGTGACTCTTGGCATCTCCACTGTCCTGGCCTCCTAGGCAAAGCTCCCTTCCCTCTGGGTACACTGGCCCACCCCGCACCTCTCCCAGTGGCATTGTGTCTCAGCCTCGTGGGGACCGGGGGATGGCGACAGCGTGGGGAGTGCCAGTCCTGAGTGCAAGTGCACACCTTACTGCAGCCTACCCGGGCATCCCCCTGGGTCGTCCCTGGCATCCGCCACTCTGCCTCTCATCCTCTGGGCTGCCCCCTTCCCCATAGCTGTGCCTAGTCCGTCGCACCACAAAATCTTCCTTGCAGATTCCACACACCTGGGGCAAGAGGAGCCCGGGACGAAAAGCACCAGCACCGGGTTGCCAAGAGTGGCGTGGACAGGAGGAACCACATGCAGCTGTGGGCCTGTGAGGCCAGGGCACTTGTCATTTTCTTTTCTTTTAACGTTATAAAAAAAAAGGAGGTTTACTTAGCTCAGACTTCCGGAGACCCAGAGCCCTGCGCACCTTCGTTGGCTTAGGGCTAGGGCTGCACTACGCCATGGTGGGAATGTGTACGTTAGAGAAATGTCATGTGGTCAAACAAGAAGCCCACAACACGGTGGCATATGGCTCTTTTAAAATTTTTATCAGGGTTGTGGATTTAGCTCGGTGGTTCCAGCGCCTGCCTCGAAAGCAGAAGGACCTGAGTTTGATCCCCTGCACCAAAAATAAATAGATTTTTAAAAAATTTTTATGAGCATGTGTCTGTCGTTTGTTACATTCCTCATGCACAGAACACATCCCAGTTCTTTCTTTGTCCTCTTGTCTTCCCCTCCCTTTCCTCCCTTGTCAAAAGACCTACGTCCCTGTTTCCTGTCTTCTCTCTTTCTTTATTTTGTTCTCATATAAGAGAAACCACATGGCATTTAAGCTTGTGTGTTTGATTTATTTCACATAACATTGCGGTTTCAAGGTGCGTCCGTTTTCCTAATCACGACTCAAGTTTGTCCTCCTTGGCTTGCTCAGTTTTGTGTCCCTGGTGCCAATGCAGAGCCTGGCATGTTGTGAGAGTCACTAAATGTTTGCTGAATGAAGAACACAGGAACACGGGAAAGCTGAGGGAGCTACTGGAGACCGTGAGATCACATCAGGGGCTGGGATTACAGGAGCGTGCCGCCACGCCTGACAACCTTGTGATTTTTAAATATTGGCAACGAATGCGATCCTGAAATAGAAAACATTTCACAGGACAGCAGTGTGGGATGCCAAAGCCCAGATGTTGGGTAGAGGCCTATCTGTGACCTCTGGCTGAGAACCACAGGAGCTACGCTTGATTTAACAAGACATCACGCGTTCTGGCAGAGGCTGGTGCGTTCTAGTACTTTCCCGGACAGCAAAAAACAAAACCAGAGAGGTGAAGCTGCTGCAACTCTAAGGAGAAAACAGATGCGAGGCCCTGGGTGAGACTGCACCAGAGCCCGGGCATGGCTGGGTGGGGGCCAGAAGCAGCACCTTGGTGCACGCACGCCCTGCCTTGGGTTAGGGCACAGAGCTCACCCTAGAAGTGAGAGCAGGTTGTCCCATAGCCCAGGAGCAGGACACCGGGGACAGTTGGCTAAGGGAAGTCCAGGCTAACAGGGGCCCAGAGTAATTTGCTGGCCAGTGGTGGGCAAGCCAGGCCAAAAACCGAAGCCGCCTCCTCCAGCCTGCCTTTGTTTTATTATTAACAACTTCGTGTGATGCGGTTCACGGTTCTCTGGCCGTCACTGTGCTCACAGAGTTATACAACCATCACAGTTTCAGAGCGCTTTTTCCATCTCCCTTAGAGGAATCCCGGGTCTACAGCAGTCACTCGCCATGCCTCCCTTCCATGCCCTGGGGCCACTGTGAATCTGCTTCTTGTCTCTCTGGACTCAACTGCTCTGACATTTCCCGTAAATGGGTCCTCTCGTGGCTCTGGAGGTCCCGGAGAAAGCTGCCAGCCGGCTCTGTGCCTGGTGAGGACACGTCCCTCACAGGTGGCTCTATCTGGGTGACCCGTGGCAGGAAGGAGAGAGCGTGGAAAGGAGATGAATGCTGTGTCTTCACCGCAAAAGGACCTCATCGGGTCCCCCCGGCTCTGTGGCATCACAAAGAGTTCCCCTTTTTTTTTTCCTCTGAGGCCTTGCCCCTTAATGCCGACAGGAAGGGGATTTCTTTTCAAGAGGAATTTTGGAGAGGATGTTTTGAGACCGCAGAGTCTAGCGTAATTTAAGGTCCAACCATGGCGTGCTTGCATCTGTACTGTACTTTTTATGGCTGAATTCTTATTCCATCACATGGCTCTGCCACATTTTCTTAGCCATCCCCTAGTTGGTGGGAACTTGGGTTATTTTTACTCTTTGGTGCTCACACATATGAATGACCACAGATAAACTTCTATGTGAACGTGTTGTCAATTCTCACAGGCATGTGTCCCCAGGCAGGGGTGGCTGAGTCACGTGGGGACTCTGTTTAACTGTGTGAGGAACGACTCAGCTGTTTTCCAAAGCGGCTGCACCATGGGATATTCCCGCAGCAGGGCACAGGGGTTCCAGTCTCTACCATCTTTGCCCACACCCACTATTACCTTCTCGCTTGGCTGAGGCCGTCCTGGTGGAGGTGCCACAATGCCTTGCTATGGGCTTAGCTGAGCCTCGTCAGTAACAAAGCTGCTTGTTTGATCTGTGTCGGTCTTCCTCATCTTGTCTTCTGTGGTTCTGAACTAATGCATCCTGTTGGAGTCCATTTCCCAAGGTGTAGACTTCTCCCACGGGAGGTCCATTTGCGTCTTTCCCTTCTCCCACGAGTGAGCTGCTGAAGACCAGAAACTTGCCCAGTTGCCCATCCATGGGGGTGGGGTAGATGAATCATGGATTGATCATTGATGCCTGCTGTGGTAGGGGACAGACCAGCTACACACATGGGGGTGGCTGTAGAACCAGCTCTGCAGGCTGTGTGGTGTCGGATCCCCAGCTGTAGCGTGGTTTTCAGGTCCGTAGTCTGACCTCTGGCGCTGCAGGAATGCTTGCCCAAAGTGGCTGTAATCAGGACAGAAAATATTTTTGCTTCGTACTGTTGGTCCCCTAGCTGTCCTGATGGAGCTGGGTCTGGGCAGCTGAGCTGTCCTTCCCGGGCTCCATCTGTGGTGCACCAAGCAGGTGACCTCATTTAGCTGGGAGCAGAAATAGAGCAGCAGCCCTGATGGTACCAATTAGCAGCTGCTCGAGAGTGTGAGCCCGGGCCTGCAAATGGGCCACATCCTCTCTCTGACATACAGGATGTGGAAAATTCTACAGTGCACCTCCTTCCACTGTGGGTGGGGCTCTGAAGGTGGCTCCCTCCCTCGAGACACCCAGCTTTGTCTCTCGCTTGTGCAGAGGTCAAGGGTGAGTGCCCTTGAGGCTGGAGTGGGCTGGGGCAGAGTGGGGACGGGCTCCTGTGATCTGGACACAGCAGGGGCTTCATTCTGTCTGCTCAGGCTCAGGGGTCCAGACGTGGAACCCGCTCTGCACCTGGGCCCTGGAGGCCACCTGCTCACTGCCCCAGCTCAGTGGTAGATGCCTGGACAAACCCTGTGTAAAACCTGGGTGTGCTGCCGCTGCTGTGGGGTGGAGTTAGGGTGGAGGTCAGGGGTACCATGATCCCCCAGAGTGCTTAGGCCCTGGGTTCCAACCCGAATCCCCCCACCCCATAAAAAGCAACAGAAATGACTTTGGCTGGGAGTCAGGGCCCTGGGCTGAGTCCAGCCTTATCCCAAAACCTCACTGGTCCCTCCCTCCGCCTCCAGCGGCCAACTGCAGAGCCGTGTGAGCACTCCATGTGGGCGCGAACCTCAGCGCCCACCAGCTCTGACTCTGAGGATCCCGGAACACCCTGGGCCCCAGGCATGTGGCCGACTGCCTGCTGTTTTCTGGGTACATTTTGTGATTTCCCTGGGAGCAACTTGTGGAAAGAGCCAAGGCACAAGGTACACAGTTTCTTTGTCTCCTGCCTCAACTCTTGTGGAAAATAATTGCCCTTTCTTTTACCTTCTCCCTCCCCATAAAGCAGGCACGAAGTGCGTCACCGTCACCGTCACCGTATTAGCTCAGAGCCACAGGAGGACGCCAAAGATGCAGCGAGCTGGGTCCCCACCTACCCGAGGCCAGGCTTCGAGTGCCCGGAGGGAGGGGCTGCAGACCTCAAGAGAAAGCACACTGCGTAGTGCGGAGCCGCTGAGAAGTGGGACAGCTTTGGGCTACGTAATCTGATTACTCTGGTGCTCTGGGGGAGCTCCGGGTGTGGGGCTACTCAGTGGCTGGCCTTGGAGGAGGAGGCAGCTGGGTGTGGAGTTGCCCTGCTCCGGTGGTAATTAAATACCAGCCCCTGACACTGGGGGACACTTGCATCCATCTCACCCAAGCAGCTGCCTATGCATTGCCTCATTTGAACTGGAGAAATGCGCGGGATAGTGGCTTTTATTCCCATTTTACAGATGGGGCTGGTGAGGCCCGGAGAGTGGCTGGGTCTTGCTTGGTCACATGGACTTGGGGCCACTTCACCCCTGGCCTCTGGCTGCACGTGATGTTTCCAGGTTTACAGTGGGCGACTTGATGCTGTGACTCCAGGAGCCCGAGATGACAGAGGAGATGGTAGCTCTGGGAACCTGGAGGGGTTGGGTCAGTGTCCAGCATGGTGTGGTGCTGGGCTCCAGGGACAGGTCCCCGAGAGGGTGGACGGCACAGGGCAGGGAGGCTCAGACATCGTGCTGTGCTAGGGGACAGCACCCAGGCCGTCACTCACAACTTCCCAGAACCCTCAGTCCCCAGCTTTCCCGCCTGCTGTCCCTGCCCACCCAGTCACTAGTGGGCGTGATGACTCACTCCCGCCGCAGCTCCCCAAGGACACCACAAACTCCTACTGGTGGGAGGGGCCCCTGGAGGGCTGAGGCCTGGAGGCTGAGGCTGGAAGTCTCTGGGGCAGCAGAGCGTTTTGCTCAACTCTTTTTGTTTGTTTTTTGTTTTTATTTTTGTTTTTAGACAGTCTCACTGTGTAGTTTAGGATAGTCCTGAACTCATTATGTTGCCCAAGGTGGCCTCAAACTCACAGTGACCCTCCTGCCTCAGCCTCCTGAATACTAAGATTACTGGTGTGTGCCAGTAACCACGCCCAGCGTTTGTGGGGTCTTAAAGAACTCAGTGAAGGCACAGGGATGTGAATGGCTCCTGGACAGAGGGCATCAGCTATGGTGAAAAGCATCCTGGAGTGTGATGGGGGACAGAGAGTACTGGGTGGTGAGGAAGCGGGGGCACTCACTTTGGAGAGCCTGGAGGACCAGAGCCAGGAAACCATCCTCTCAGACACAGGGAGCCACAGATGGTTCTTGGGCAGAGTGCACCACAGCACCACACAACTTGTTTTGGGGGACAGCGCTGGCTGGGGAGGTACCTCGGGGGAAGCCCTGCAGGAGTTAAGGTGCCTGGCTTGGCATGGGCAGGACGCCTGGCTGTTGGGGATGGGGTGGCTGAGCAGTGCAGAGGTGTCTGGGGTCCGTGGTTGACAAGAGCAGATGAGGAAACCAGGAAACCACAGGGCTGACGGGGTGTGGCCAGGCCCTGACAGGCACCCTGTCCGCCACACACCCTTGGTCTTGGTCCTGTGCTCGAGAGCCATCCGTGCTGGTACCTGGGACTACAGCCCTGGCCGAGAGCCCATGAGGGCAGCAAGGAGCCGAGTCCCTTGTTCAGCCCCAGTTCAAAGAGCGAGAAGGCCATCGGTGCCCCTCCCTCTTCCCTCCTCCTCTCTTCCCAGACCCCTTCTCCTTTAGAAGAAGACTTTGAGTTCTTTTGGCAAGGCGGTGGATTTAACCCCTATTTTACAGATGGGGAAACCGAGACCCAAAGGGGCTGGGTGCACCTAGGCCACTTTCCCTCCCTTCCTGTCACACCTCCCCGTCACCTCTGTGCTAGGAACAATGTGAGGTCCGACCTTGAGCCTTCACGTAGGGAGCCACTTACCTATCTTACAACTGTCACTAACCTTTTTAACTTAGTATGGTACTGGGGATCTAACCCAGGGCCTTCACCCTGAGCTACATCCCCAGACTTTTTTATTTTTATTTTGCAGACAGGGTCTTGCTAAGTCACCAACTTGCCCAAGCTAGGCTCAAACTTTCCATCCTCCTGCCTCAACCTCCCAGAGTGCAGGGATTACAGGTATATGCCACCATGCTTGGCTGACACTAACATTTATAAACTGCATGGCCTGGTGGGGCGCGGAGCCCTGCCTTTAATAATAAGCCTGCCTCAGCACCCTCTGCAAACTCTGCCCCAGAGAAGAGCTGAAAGGGTCCCAGGCTTTGGGGCTGGGCTTCCGAGCCCCACATAGCCAACAAGCCCTCGTTCTATTCAGCCCAGCTTGCTGCTGCTGCTCACCAAGTGGCCTAGAGGTGACCAGAGGGAGGTGCAGGAAAATCCTCATAGCCAGAGCAGTGGGGACAAGGGTGGGGCTCGATCAGGGCCCCCTGGCAGAGCCGTCTTTCTGCCTGCTAGACTGGCTGGACACTCACCCCAGGCTGACCAACCCCTTTTTCCTCAAAACCAGCATGTTCTTGTGGACAGGGGATTGAGGACATGGGTGATTTCGTGCAGGCAGCCAGGGCACAGCTCCCACAGGGCCCCAGGCCCAGGCCCAGGCTTCCTATCTTCCGACTACTGGGCACCTTATTCACCATACTTCTCCAATCAGCGATGCAGGGGTCAATCAGTTCCATTCAGCCAGAGCGCATGGCTCTGGTGGCCTGGGCTGCAGGTGACCCAGGGTTTTGTACCACTTGTGCCACCTAGAGGTGGTTAGGAGACAGCAGCGAGGGAGGGAAACCTGAGACCGGCTTCACCAAGGCCATCCCCTGCCACAGCCTGCCAGGGCTGCTGTCACCTTTACCACCCTTACAAGTGGGGACCTCACTGGCTATGGGTGTGGAGGATCTGAAGGGAGAGTGGCATGGGAAGCCCAGGGAGAGCCGAGGCCCAAGCCTGTCCCTGGAGGTGCATGGTATACCCGGCCCCTGCCCAACCCCAAACCTGGCCCTAAGCCTCCTCCTGGCCCTGGTCCCCCAGCCCTGTGTTTCTTCAACCTGCCTTCCTTCTGCTCCCCACCTACCCCACCCAGCTGTGTCCAGCACTGATGCCTTTATGCATGGGTGAGGTGGGTGACTTTCCAAAGTGGCAGGAGTCCCATAGAAGGTGCCATCAGGTGTCCTTTTGCAGGCTTAGTCCCGTGTGCTGGGGCAGGAATCATTGTGAGGTGGTGGCTACCAAAGCTGAATTCCAGTAGGGTGCAACCCTCATCCCCTTGCCATGTCCCAGGGAGATCTGCTCTGGTGGCCACCTCCCCTCCTTTAGAGGAAGCAGTCCCACCCTAGGTCACTGGAAGCAGGAGGGTGACCCCGAGTAGCCAGCACAGAGCACGGGGACTTGTTGCCGAGGCCTCAGAGCTGAGTGAAAAAAGACTGGATTCTGGAATTTTATTCCTGTGTGGTTTCCTGAGCAGCAGGATTGTAAAGAGCAACTCTGACTGGCGGCCTGACATCCGCTGAGTGTCACCCACCATGGCCTTAAATCCCCTCCCCACAGGCAGGCAAACTGAGGCCCAGCAGAGTAAACTCCTGCCCCAATTGGCAGCAGGCTTGAGACTCAAAGTCTGGCTTCAGAGTCGCGGGCCCCAGTGCCTGCCCGCTGGGTTCATGGTTTCCCATTGAGCACACTGAGGCCTGCAGAGGCGTTTGCTGAGGAGCGGCACTGGGGATGCCTCACAGGAGGACACCCCACCTCCCTGTGCCGGGCAGGCAATTGCAACCGGATCCAGGGAGTCCCTCCCCTCAGAGGGGTCCTCAGGTGCTGCGGGGACTTGACTTGGAGACCAGGCAAAATCTGCCTTCCTGCCCCTTTCCTGGGATCCCCTGCAGGCTTCCTGGGCTTCCCCTGGGGACTTCGTCAGGCTGCTCTCCCGGCCTCATGTCTCTAGCTCTGCGTTGCCCAAAGGTGCTGTTCGGGCTGCAGCCCTGGCTGTGGGTACACAGTTCCTCCTGCAGGATCTGCCCAGCCCAGAATCCAGGAGGTACTGCTCTTGGCTGTGTGCTCATCCTTTTACTGCCCCCCTTGTCTCAGTACTGGGAATTGAACCCAGCGTCTTTCCACTGGACTATATCCCAGGCCTTCTGTATATTTCTATCTTTTTGTTTGAGGTAGGGTCTTGCTGAGCTCAAACTTGTGATCGTTCCTCTACCTCCCAGAGTGCTGGAATCATAGGCATGCAGCAGTATTCGTGGCTTGCTTGCTTTTGTGTGTATATAGGTATGTATGTATGTTTGTTAGTTTGTTTTTGGTACTGGGGATCGAACTCAGGACGTCGTGCTTGTGAGACAGTGTGTGTATGTATGTACGTACGTATTGTACTGGGAATCCAGGAGCTTCCACAAGTGAGGCAAGGCTCTGCTATCGAGCAGACCTTTTAATTAATGAATTAATGTGTGACAAGGTCCCACTATATATTCCAGGCTGGCTTTAAACTCATTATGTAGCCCAGGCTAGCCTTGAACTCCCAGCAATCTTCCTGCCTGAGCTTCCCAAATACTGGGATTACTGGTGTGTACCACCACGCCTGGCTATTCCTATTTTGACACAGATCTCACTAAATTGCCCAGGCTGGCAACCCTCCTGCCTCGGCCTCCTGAGTAGCTGAGAGTACAGGCACGTACCCCATGCTTCGCCACTTTCTCTCCTTTAAAATGGAAATTGAGGCTCCTGCACCTGACGGTGACACGTTTCTCTTTGCCCTTGCTCGGGGCCCCTTCTGCTTTCCAGTCTCTGCCTTGCTCTTCCATAGGCCCATACCTCCCTCTCCAGGCCTCTTGGTCCCTTTCCACAGTGAGCCAGTGACACTGTGACTCTCTCTGGCTTCTCAAAGCTCAGCACTGCCAGAAATCTCCTCAGGACTCCTCCCTACCTGTGGCTGGCACAGTGGGTACCAAGAGAAAGCCAAAGGGTGGTCTGGATCACTTCCTCTGCACACTCAAAGAGTCATCATGGCCTCTGGTTGATATCATGAGCTGGGCATGTCCTGTTTTCATAGCTGTCGCCTGAGGATGTCCAGAATTGGCCTCTGGCTCCTCCTCCTGGCTTCCCACAGCCACAGTCACGGGGTGGTGGAATGGAACATGTAACACAAGGACAGGGAGGGACAGCTGGGGCTCAAGAACAATCCCCGTCAGTCCTGGGGATTGAACCCAGGATCTTTGCACTGAGCTACATCCCCAGGCTTTAAAGTTTTTATTTAAAACATTTTTTTTTTTAAATTTCAAGATACAGTCTCACCACATCAATCAGGTTGGGCGCAAACTTGTGAATTTCCTGCCTTAACTTTCTGAGCTATGGGAAGGATCCAGGGTCTTAAAGCTATTGTCACTCCTGATCTTTCTTTTCCTTGATGGTCTTTGTGGCTAGCTTCATACTCTGCCAATATGGACCCCTACCCACCAACACACACACAGGGATCATGGCCTGCAACTCCCAGATCTCCTACCTGACACCTTCTGCCGCGGGGCTGGGCTGGTGGCCTACTGTCTCACCCTTAAACTGGTCAGTCACCCACACTCCCAGCCACCCACTCTTGGGGAGTGCTGAGCCCTTTCTGCCCAGGCCCAGAAAGAGGAGCATTTGGGCCCAAGGAGTTTGAGACCAGCCTGGACAACACTGCAAGACCCCACTGCCCAAAAAAGAAACCGTCTCATAAATGCACAAAAAAAGGTCGTACGTATTTGTTATCGCTGGGATATAGGCATATGTCCTGTGAGTCCTGTGCAGATCCTAGTCCTAGAGGCTACATCTGCATTACTTTAGTTTCCAGACCCGGCCTGATACCAGACTCTTGGAATCCTGTCTCCTTTGTTCAAATCCACGTCCAGAGATGGTCTGTCTTGGCTTTGTCCTTGTAACTATATTGCTCGTGGCATCCATGTTCTTGATCACTTTTTCTAACCGCATCCTGGCTTCCTATTTACTTCCGGTCTCATTTGTGGATAAACATGTTCTCTAATGTAGCGCTGGCTGAGATCTAACTTCTTTTCCCTCAAACCAACCCATCATAGACTTATGCTGCCGACATGCTCCTTTCTCGTGTCTGTTGGTGCCAGTTACCATCTTCTGCTTAGCCAGTCTTCAAGATTCCATCAATTCATTTTTGCTTCTTCCTTGAGCCAGTGGTAAACTATGCGAAACAACTAACTCTAAGGCGTTATCACATCTCTTCAGTCACTAAAAGGCTTTCAATTTTTCTTTAAAACTTTTTTTTTTTTTGGTACCAGGGATTGAACTCAGGTCCTTGTGCTTGTGAAGAGGGCAGTGCAACCACTGAGCCAAATCCCCAGCCCTCCCGACCTTCTTTTAAAGTCTTCCAGCTTTCCTTTTCTTTCTGCTTCCATTGTCTTGGCCCTGCTTCCTGGCTCCTTCCTCACTCACTGATTCTTGCAATCAGCCAGACAGAACCGGAGAGAATGCTCTCGGTCCGACAGTGTCTGCAGGGGATCCTTGAGGCTATTAGGAGCCTATATCTGGGGACGTAGGGGAAGAGATCGTTGGGGGCATTCCCAAGCCCTACTAGAATTCCAGGATATGTAATTCCAGCTAAGTCAGGAAACGGTCCTCTAGGTTCACTGTTACCATAACTCTGGACATTCTGTCCTTGGGTAGGGACAGGATTCCGGGAGAGTTTATAAAGCTACGTTTTAAAGAAGCCCCAAGGACCTAGAGGTGCCAGGAGATTGCCCTGTGGAGATTCCTGGGGAGTTTTTACAGCTGCGCCAAAAGGGGATCCTTAAGAGTTCCTGTGGTTGTCTTCGTGACAGGCACTAGCAGAAGGCTCACTGTGTGAGGTGCTGGAGCTGCTGCTATAGATAGGTTGGAATGATACAAGTCCCACTTGGCTGCATCTCACAAACTAAAAGTAGGCGTAGAGAATAAAAATGCAGTCTGGCAGGTGCTGCGTGACGTGTACAAGGAGCAGCAGAAGGACCTGCTCTTACCACTGAGCAGTTCGGAGAGCCCACTGTGCTGTGTTTTGAGCACAAGGTTGGCATATGACTAAGATAACACATAAGAGACCACAGCAAGTCCTAAATAAATGTTATTATCAGTAGATAAAGAGGCATGGAAGAACTTTAATCAAGAGATATAATCAGGTGCTAGGATGTGGCGCAGCAGTGGGGCACTTGCCTAACATGCAGGAGGTCCAAGAAAATAATTACATTTTTGCTTTAAAATTCCCTGCTCTCACAGTCCCGTCCAAGGCCATTTATATAACGCAAACTACGTATGTATTTCAAGTTTTCTGGCAGCTACGTTAACAACGAATAACACCCGAAAAATTGTTGAAAGTACTTATAAAGACTGTCAAACGTTTTTGAGGGGAAAAAAAATTTAGGTGCAGTATTTTATGGGGGGGATAAGATAAATCCATAAAAAAGTAAATAGACATGTGGAAAGTTTTAACAATGTATCCTATTCAACCCTATGTATTCACGGTATTATTCAAAATGTAATCATTGTAAAACTTCGTATTTGCACGCCAGTCTTCGGAGTCCCGTATTTCCCGCGTGAAGCGCCCCTCGGCCCTAAGCGGCCAGGCGCACCCCTCCCGCCTCCGGGCTCCGCCTTCTGCGGGTGAAGCGTGCCTGACGCCCTCGCACATGCTCCATCCGTGTCACCGCGCGGATCTATCCCTGGCCGGCTGGGGTCCGCGGAGCAGAGCTCCGGGCAGGCCAGATCGCCCACGAAGCAGCGGGAAAGCAGGACTTAGGAAACCTTGGCAAACAGCCCGACGTCGCCCTTTAACGCCGTCACGCCTGGGGCGGAGGCGGGACTTCCGGGAACGCGGAGGCACAACTTCCTGAGAGAAGCGGAAGAGGCTCTGAGGTCTGCGCCTCAGACCCAAGGAGTCCTGGGATCGCCTAGGGGCCACCCAGAAAGGGCAGCTGGGGCCGGCCGGCTGCACTCGGGGTGTCGGAGCCTCGGGTCTGAGGGATGAGGAGCTGCCATGGCCAGCGACGGGGCCAGGAAGCAGTTCTGGAAGCGCAGCACCAGCAAGGTCCCGGGCAGGTGGGTGTGACAGGGAGAGCCGGGTCAGGGTCAGGGGTCAGAGGTCAGGTGGCCCAGTAGGCCGGCTGAGCTGAGGGTGGAGTCGGGGTCTGGGGAGGGAATCTGGGCTCCAAGGAGGGGAACTTCGGCGACTTGGAGGTTGCTGGGCGCTGTGAGGGGCTCAGGGGGAGCTCAGGGGTCGGAACGTGGGGTCTGGGATGTGACAGTGGTCGCTCGCAGGAGCAAGGCTTGCAGGGAGGACGAGCAGCCCTAAGTTTCCCCGGAGCTGGCCGGTTGTCTTCTGCCTAGGCTCTCTGACCAGACTGAAGGCAACTGATTCGGGTCGTGTCCTGGAGAGTTTGGCAGTCGGGAAACTATCCGGCCTCGGATGTGCCTGTTGGGGAGATCACTTTCTGCAGAGGAGTGGTGCTTCTGAGCGACTTGCGGTGCCTTCTCGTTGCCCTTGTGAGCTGCTGCTTGTGCCTTGAGCACAAGAGCGTTGGATGTACCCTGTGAATTTCCGTGTTCCCACTTTCGGGTCTCAACACCAACTCCAGTGTGTCTGCAGCAGGAAGCAAATTAAAAAAAAATTTTTTCCCCCCTAAAAATTAAATGCCAGGGTGCACTCTGGAAAATTAAATACCTAGGTGCAGCCCAAAGCCCGTCTCTGATTGGTGTGGCACTGAGCCCCGCAGGGCCCTAGGGAATGAGGAGACCTTACACGGAAAATGCCTGGGGTAAAATCAGCTACTGGTGAGCGCAGACTGGAAACAGGCACCATCCGAGATTTCAAAACATAGTTTGTTCTGCCCCGAAAAAGCCTGAGATATTGAAAACTTTCATAAGCACAGTACAGTGGTTTGTGCTCCTGTGTTTAGTAATAGACACCGTGTGCGTGGTAGAATTGTAAATTTTAGAGTTCACGGCATAGTCATGAGAGCTGTCAGGAGTTGGCTGGAGTGAGTTTCTGACTGCTCAGACACAGTGACTCAGAGGATAAGTGCATCACCGAAGGTGATCAGGGAACCTGTTTTACTCCACCGGGATGGAGCTTTCTTGGACAATAACTTTCATCAAAACCTGTGTCAGGGTTCAAGATGAGGTGAAGATTCTGGAGTGGAGGTGGATAAGACGTTCAAGAAGTGACAGGGACAAGTGGTATGGAACATGGAATCCAGGGAAAAGGAGCCGCATGGCACTGTAACTTTTATGTGTTGCTTCCAGGTCTTGAGATTTTTGATTTCCCCCAGTCTAAACTCTAATTAGATCTTAACAATTAGGTGAGATATAAGATCTGCCATGTTGTATTATAACAGTGAATAAACCTTTGGATTGAAGACTATGTCTCTTGCTGGTTTGTTATTGTACTGGGTTAAACAGTCCCTACATTCATGTCTGTCTGGCATCTGTAAATGGGACCTTGTTTAGAATTACAATCTTTTCAGAAGTAATCAAGTTGAGAGGAGGTTGTGTGGATCAGGAAAGGCCCTGATCCCAAGATTGGCATTCTCCTAAGATGAGGGAAATTTGGGGATAGAAACAGACAGATACAGGGAAGACAGAAGGAGGGACTGGAGTGATGTGTTTACAAGTCTGGGAAAGTTAGGGGTTGCTGGCAACTACCAGAAGCAAGAAGTGCCAAGGAAGGGTCCTCTCTAGAGACTTTGCCTCTAGAGACAGTACCTTAATTTCACTGTCTGTTCTCCACAGCGGAGAGGATACATTGCTGATGTGTTCAGTCACCATATTTGTGGGGATTTGTTATGGTAGCCACAGGAAACTAGTACAGGCCCAGCTTCTGCTATGAGAGCCTGCATTACCAAAGACAGACTTTCTTTTTCCTTGGAGTTTGGTGCTGTACTGTGTCACGGGAACTTTTGAGAGCAGCTTCTGTGTGACAGGTGCTGATGGTATTGGAGCCTTGAGATTTGTTAGTGACTGTCACTGAGAGGCCAGGACAGAGGGAGAGTCAGGCCCACCAAGAGGCCTGTGTAGCCCACGTGGTCCCCTTCCATCCTGTGGTCCTCGCGCCTGGCAGTGCTGCTGCTGCAGGCGACAGGCTGGCATTCTCCCCGAGGAGGATTCACAGCAGCATACCATTTGCCTTTCAGTCTTCACTTACCCAGAGCTCCCAGCTTTGCCTGCTCTTTCGAGTGGTTCCATGGTCTTTCTCTTTATTGAGTGTTGATCTCACCCAGGGAAGCGCAGGAGGGAGACTGTACCTACCACAGGACACTAGTCTGTGAAGGGACCTTTACATAGCACAGCCCATAAGAAGTCCTTGATAGTGCAGCTGACTCTCATCAAGCCCTCAGTGCTTGCCAACTCCTGGTCTTGGTGCTCCACAAGTCTGTGTCTCCCAGGGGTAACACATATTTTGTCCTCCGGGCGATGCTTCCTGAGGCAGGCTTGGCTGAAAGCTGCATGGTTGTCTTCCCCCGCGATGCTATGCTGTGTGTAGACATTTTCGCTTAGCCTCTGTGCCCCTTTATATGCAGACCACTGCTCAGTTGCCTGGCTTCCTCTGCTGACTGTCCTTCCTTAGCAGTTTGCCCTCCGCTGTGCTGCTAGGCTTCTGGGTCTTCTGTATTCTGTGCTCCAGGAGCTGAGCAGAGTATTCCTTTCTTCCCTTTTATCGAGCTTATCTTTCTTCCTTTTCAGACTGCTCCTCCTTATAAAGCCTGGCTTGCTTATATGCAGCTTGAACCCAAGTCCTATTTTTAATTATTTGTTTGTTTTATATTTTTGGTACCAGGGATCAAACTCAGGTCCTCGTGCTTTTGAAGAAGGCGGCAGAAACACTGAGCTAAATCTAAATGCACGGCTTGCATTCTTCACCAGGAAGTGAGCACTGCACATTTAGGGAATGCGCTTCACTCACCTCCCATCGTTCTGATAGTTATTACTGAGCAGTGGTGGTTGATCCAGACTGGTCCAGTTGCTCAGACTGACATTAGTTTGGAGGAAATAAGTGATTTGTCCAAGGTCGTATGCTGTCCTGTGCACACCTTGGTATCAGGTTGATTATATGGCTGAGGCTGTTAGCAGTTTCTTTTCCACGTGAGCTAGCAAGCGTGGTATGGTGGAAAGACCTTTCACTAGGAATTGGGTGGATTTTACCCCTTTTCCGCCTCATCTGTGTAATATTCATGAGGTCACATCAGCCCTGGGGCCATTGGTTTCTGCCTCCGTGGCATTAGACTGAAGTGTCCGTGGCGTCTAGAGGAAGATTTATTTGCCTAGCCTGATTCTATTTGGTGAGGAAAGGAGAGGCCGCTTGGAGATCATTCTTCCAGTAAATGTTTCTTTAACACGTACTGTATGCCAGGACAGGCTCCAGGTGTGAGGGTCATGTTAATGAACAAACTAGACCAGCATCTCTGCTCTCACAGTTTATCATGAGTGGGAGAGCAGAGAACACCTTAACAGAGGGCTAACTGTTGGGAGGCATTAGTGTAGGGGAGGGGGCTAGGAAATCCAGAAGCAGGTGATAAAGGGTCTGGGACACCCTCAGCCAGCAGGTGCTATTTGTGGAAGGGTTTGTAGGAAGGAGAGAGGAACCCTCTGGGTGGCTAGGGGAAGAGTGGTGCAGGCAGAGGGGCCAGCAAGTGCGGAGGTGCTACTCTGGGAGTGAGGCCGGTGTGGCTGTAACCGAGGGAGGGGAGAGCTGTGTGTCCCATGCAGATGTGGACAGCCGCTCTTACTCTGAGGTGTGGGGGGCCCTGAGCAGAGTGGTGTGGCCTGTGCTCAGTTTGGCTGTTGTGTGAGATGCTGCAGGCACGCGTACCCCCAGGTGAGAGTGGTGTGGAGGGAAAGGCAGTAGGTGGTTGATAAGAACGAGAAGGTCCAGTCTCTGGCTCTCTGGGCCTGGTCTTTCTTGGGCCATCAATTCACTTGGCTCCCAAAGGGCTGTTGCTTTCTGCAGTCGCAGTTGGAATTCCTGCCGCTCTTCAACTGCCAAGACCTATGCTTGCACACTGGGCTTGGAAACACAGGCAGCCTTTCAGCGTGGTGCTGAGGTTTGCTGTTTCAGCACGGCCCCGCTTGGCAGTGTATGCTCACTGGCTGGAGGTTGTGCATGTGGCAGGGTATGTGAGGTGTGATGTGTGCAAGTGTGATGGTGGCAAGGCCCTGGGTGCTTGAGATTAGGCTGCAGTGGGGGGAATGCTGTGCCCTGACGGCATTCAGCTCCTACTAGCAGAGATACAAGGAGTCAGAGGAGAGAGTTGGCTTAGCAGGCCAGGATGAATCTTCAGGAGTTGCTGGAGATAATGAAATCATTCAAAGGGACACGAGGACCTTCGTGTTCTCAGGGCCAGTGCTGAATGCAGGGTAGCAGATGTGGCCTGCAGAGGCTGGGGGAGGAGGAGCCCAGGGCTATTCCAAAGGGGTCTGCAGGTGGTGATCTGGCACCTTGGCCGAATAGCAAGGTCCTCCGTGGGTGGGATGGTCACACCTTCCTGGAGGACATCCCGCCTACACTGGGACCTGGAAGTGGAGGAGGAACCAGGCTGCCTGCAGAGATGGGAGGTGGACACAGCCCTCCTGCTGAGGAGACTGCCTCCGTGGAGGGAGGAGGGCTTGCACAAGCCAGGCTCTGGGGATCTGAGAGGGGACCTCAGTCCTGAGAGCCTTGAGAAAGCTCTAAAGTGCCTGGCAGCAAGTGGTGTGACACTGGGATGCTACTTGGCAGCCTGGAAGAGAGGCAAGAGAGGAAGTGGGCAGGTTGTGAGGCAGTGCATCGGAAATGAGGGAGAGGGAGAAGCTGTGGGTTGAGGGAGTGAAGGTGCAGGTGGAACTTGAGGATGCAGGTGGATCTGATCTCCAGGCTTATGGCCTGAGGGATGGGGTGTGGTAGGCAGAACGGTAGCCCCCTAAAAGCGCCTGCCCTCTTGTTTCTGGAACCTGTGAATATGTTCATGACAAAGGGGAATTAAGGTTACCATTTAGCTGACCTGCACATGGCGTTGTCCTGGATTATCTGGTGGGCCAAGTGTGACCACATGAGCTCCTCAGAGTGTTCGGAGGAATGTCACCTCAGATGGACTTGGTCCTCAGTTGCTAGCCTTGTGCACAGAGGAGAGGCTAGGGAATATGGCGTGGCTGTTAGAAGCTGGGAGTGGCCTGCTGAAGTATAGACAGTAATCAATGGGGTTCTTGGTCCAACAACCGCAAAACTCTGAATTCTGCCCATAGCCAGCATGAGCAGGAAATGGATTCTCCCCTGGAGCTTCCAGGAAGGAGTGCAGCTGGCTGGCACTGAGACTTTAGTCTGGTGACATCGTGCTGAACTTCTGACCTCCAGAGCTCTGAGATGATAATTGTGTCTGCTGCACAGGCAGGGTGCTGAGGGGTGTTTGCTGGAGAGATGCTGCTGTGGCCCTCCGTGCCCCTTGGCAGAGTCCTGCTGTGGACCATGGGCAGCAGTGTGTTGGTCAGCAGCCTTGGAGGTCACAGGGTGGCTTCTGCAAGGTGTGTTTAGTCCCAGGGGACCAGAAGTGAACTGGGATGGTTCATCCTGTGTCCTGCATCCTGCTCCGATGTGGGGACTAAGTGGAGGCCCTGCCTGTATTGTCAGAAACTCTGAGCAGTGGCCTCTGGCTGGTTTGCTGTCCTATGCTCTTAAAAAATCTGCATTTTCTTGCCAGTGGTTTTGAAATGACTGTTTATTCCAAATGGCACCCTGTTCCTGTTTTTCCACGTTTTAGCTCAGGAGTTTGCATCGTGGCAGGGATTGTGTGTCTGGGGACTTGGGTTTCTCCTCCTTCACTGTTTGTCAGGGGAAGCAGTCACTGGGGGTTTCAAGGGCCGCGGGAGGCACTAGTAGGTGGGTTTTGCTAGGTACACAGTTCGTTTTACTTGTCTTTTCCCAGGGCACCTTTCATATTAATATAGGTATCTCATTTTGAGGTTCTTTTTCTTTAGTACTGGGAAAGCAGCCACACGTGCACCCTCAGTTACTGTCTGTATTCCTAACTTGGGACCTTGTGTTTGTGAGGTAGGTGGTGGAACCACTGAGCTGAATCCCTGGCCCTGTGTGTCTCATTTTGAACAATAAATTTAATGTGAATCATAGTTTTTGTCTTACATAGTCATCTAATATAACAAACCTTAAAAACAATAATATAACAAATCTTGACTCTTTTGGGTTAATTTTGAATAAAAAAATAATTTTTGAAAACGAAATCCCTGGCTGGCCATAGCATTGCATACCTGTAATCTCAGCTACTTGGGATGCTGAGGCAGGAGGAGCACAAGTTGGAGACTACCCTCAGCCTCTCAGTGAGACTCTGTCTGAAAAATGAAGGCCTGGGGGTGTAGCTTAGTGTTAGAGAGCCCCTGGGTTCATCTCTGGTACTGTGGAGGGGAAAAAAAGAAAACTAAATCCCTGATGATTTGGGGTTACTTTGTGTATTTTATTTCTTGGTACTGAGGATTGAACTCAGGACCTCGTGCTTGCCAGGTAGGGACGGTGCCCCTGAGCTAAATACCTGGTCTCCTACATTGTGTATTTTAAACCCTGAGAGCAGCAAGCAGTCTGCTTTCTCCTTGCAGTACAGATAGGGAAAGGGGCTTAGCAGAAGCAAGGAGGAGGGACTTGTCTCTGGGTTTCTTTTCTTTGCACTGCTATGGTCCAGCCTGACCTGCATGTAGCTGGATGAAGGGAACAGGGCTGTCTTGGCTCTGCGGCCAGAGTGAACACCTGCCTCTCCTCTCTCTGTCCTTCAGGCCCCATCCTCATGGCCTTCCATGCTTACTTGTCACTGCTGAGCCCTGAGACTTGATGGATGCCGGCCCTCCTGGTGCTGTGGAGCTCCAACAACTGTGGGGGCATCCTGATGTTGGCAAAGGGTGGGTGGGGTGTGTTGTCATGCCTGGCCCCACAGCAGGAATCCCCAAGCACACAGGACTTTCTTGTGAGGATTGCAGGGTATCTACGAGGAGCAGTCCTGGAGCAGGCGTTCTGTGCTGTATCCGTGGGCCAGAAAGGGTGGCATAGGGTGCTGAGGACACCTCAGGCTAGGGTTTGTTTGCTGAGTGCTTGCCTTGGGCCCATCCTCACTGCAGCCAGGATTGTGGAAGGCACTGTGAAGTCCTGTCTTACAGATGAGGAAACTGGCTTGGAGGCTGAGCTGCTTACAGTCTCACAGCTCATGCATAGAGAGCCAGGCTTGTATCGAGGGCTTCGTGTCCTGAGTCTGCCTTCACTGCCATAGCGGTCGCTTCCCCTCTGTGCCCTGTGGCCTTCGTAACTGCCTATCTCAGGAGAAGCCCACACCCCAGGCCTTGCAGGGCCTGCGGCCTCGGAGCCCACTGACCTCAGCTGTAGGCGGGCCTGCTGTGGGCTGGGAGGCATCCGCTCCTGTGCTGGCTGCCAGAGCCTGCACTTGACTGCCTCTCCCGGGGTCCTCCTAGAGCAGCTTCCTTGGGGTCACCTTGGTGTCCCTTGGCAGATGAGATGAGAGGCCGTGGGAGTGACCGCTGTGCTCTTCCCATTTCTGTGGCCCTGTGGGGGCCCAGACTTTTGTTCTGAGTGTCCCTAGTCATTTCGTTCTCCATTTCTGCAATATGTTTCCTGTTTCTGGGAATTGGTATGGAAGTTCCAGCCCGGGTGCTGAGGGTCATCACAGGGCAGATGCTTAAAACAGCTGTGGGCTTTCTCTGCAGCAGAACAAGGGCAGGGATGCTGTGAGACTGGGGCCGGACAGGCGGAGACCAGCCTGGTGGCGAGCCCCTTACCATGCCGCCTGCCTTCCCATGTGGGCTGCAGTGAGGAAGCTGCACCTCTCTTGGCCCTGTGGCTCTGGATGGCTGGGCCCCCCTAGGCCCCCTGATCAGGGTAGAGCTCTTTCTGGCCCCATATTCCCTGGTGTTCCAGGCCTCCATGACCCTCCTGGGTGTTCTTGCTCGTGTCTAGGGTTTGCCCTCTGTGAGCGAACTTTCTGTCCCTGTGACAAAATGCATGCGCGCCACTGACCTCAAAGAGGAAAGGCTTGTCCTGGCTCGTGGTATCAGCCTAGGGTCCTTGGTGCCATCTTTTCTGGGCTTTGGGAGTCAGGACAACACGAGGTGAAAAGAGCGGCCGCTGGGACTGGGAAGCAGGTGGAGAGACAGGTGGGGACAGAGTATATCATCAAGGACACGGTCCAGGGACTTCCTTCTCCATCCAGGCTCTGCGTGTTCCCGGCACCCACTAACTAGGAGTTCATCCGTGGGTTAATCTGCCAGTGAGGGAAGAGCCCTCATGATCTGGCCACCTCCCCTAGTCCTGTCTCAGTGCTGCTGCACTGGGGACTGAGTGCAGAGGTGAGCTGTGTTACTGCTGCCAGATGCCAGCCATGGGCTTGTGCCCCTAGGACCCTGTGACCAGCACACAGTAGAGGGACTAGGGAGCTCACAGCAGGTGGACAAGGGAAGCTCAATTTTGACTTAGATGCCATCAAATTGAACCTGAAGGGAGGGAGGGGAGGTTCCTCCTGGCACTTGTACAGGGCGTGGGGAGTTTTGCAGATGGGCTGCAGGCCTTCCTGGAGGGGGTTGAGGACAAATTGGGCGGATGGGCAGTGTCCAGGGGCACTAGGGCGGAGGTGAGCTGGAGCGGGACCTGAGGCTATGTAGTGATGTGGCAGCCCATGCTTCATAGCTGCTGAGACCTCACACAGAAGTTTAGGCTGGGGGCTGATTTGTGTTCTGATCATGGGCTACCTGATCAGACCTTTCACTTCCATTTATCATGCTCTGTGCCATGCCATGGCTCACTCAGATCTTGGGATGGAGCTGAGACATGTGGGAGATGGGGCCAAAGTGGGACTCAGAGACTGCCGTGCTGCAAGGAAGAGCAAAGCAAGAAGAAGCAGGGATAGCCCAGGGAGGGCCAAGGGAAGTTATCATGAGGCATTTATTACAGACACCCTTGTGCTCTGCATTGGAGAAAGTGACAGGAAAGAAGAGCTGCCTGGCTGCACAGGAGGGAGCATGCATGAATCAGGGAGGGCTAGAGGGCTGGGTGTGGGGCTCTGGGTTCTTTCCTGATGGCAACAACAGGGACTGTCCCAGGGCTGGAGGCAGCTGGCGTGGTAGTTATCCAGAGTCAGGGCTACCAGGGTCTAGGCTGACCGAGTAGGGTGAGGTGTGGGCAAGGTCTCCCATGTCCTGAAAGATGCTGGCAGTGACTGACTGGTGGTGTGCCTGGCAGGTGCTCCAGCACTGCTGTCCACAGGGCTGAATTCATGGAAGAAATGGACGTGCTCAGGAAGAGAGGAGATGCTGGGGTTCAGCTGCTGAGATGTGGTAGGAGGCCGCCGGGAGAAGAGGGTGTGCAGCAGAGGCGTGAGGTGGGACAGCACCAGCATGTTGCTGTGGGACTGGGGTCAGTGCTGCCCTTGTCCAGTGGCAGGTTTCTGGGAAAAGGGGCAAAGTGGGTTTGTGCAGGGGTCCTGTGACCATGGACTGGTGTCTTGGTGGCCCAAAGGCAGAGATACTCCCCCAGGTCCTGCTGTCTGAGAAGCATTTCTTTAGAGATGTCAGATGGTCATGGAGGAAAAGATGGTGAGGTTGGTGGGGACAGGGGACGGGAGCAGCTGGATGAGGGGTGGCGAGGAGGGGCGGGCAGGCGCTGGGTGAGCACTGGCACAGCTCCGCAGAACCGGGGTGCTTCTTGGTATGATGCCTCCAGCTTTTTTCTCACTCATATTTCCTAGATTTTTTGTAATAAACAGACATTGCTTTTGTCATCTGGGGGAAAAACATTGTAAAAATGTGGTTTTTGAGACCAATCTAAGAGCAGTATGTGAAGCTGCTCTCCCTCTGGCTCAGTGATCATCCTGGTCCCTGTGGACTCTCAGTGCTCTGGGGCTCTGAGTTGTGTGGCAGGAGACACAGTTTAGTCCCTGTTGCAGGAGCTCACAGCCCAGTGGGGGCACCAGGTCCCTGGGAGCCCGTTTGGTGTGGGCCCCAGTGACCACCTCCCCCTGCAGTTGCACACCCAGATGGCGCTGTAGGCGGAGGTGACAGTGAATTGCCTACTGTTGCAGTGATGACTTTTTGCACATTTTCCTCCGAAGCCCTCTAAAGTTAATTTCCTTGGAAAAGTTACTTTTTATGAACATATTTTATAAACCTGGGGAGCATCACTTTATGTTAAAGTGAGCCTAATGGTGAATTCAGCTGCTAATTTAATTCATAATCCAGAAAAGCACTGCTGAACCCAATGGGGGCATTGAGTTCTGACTGCACCCTGGATGGAGGTGGATGAACTGTAAACCAGAGCTGATGAGGTGATTTGCCTGTTTACTTCACACGTTGGAAGTACAGGCAAGTGTTTCATCCTAAACGTGGCCATAGAATTTTTCATTTGTTTTATGATGCTCAGAGCATTGCAGCTGGATTTACTTCTTCCCACACTTTTATTTTCTCTCTTCACTGTTTCACTCATCTACATTTTCACCTACTGCAATTTAGCCTTTAATTAAAGAAAAACAAAGCTGTGTGGTCTGTATTCCAGCTTTGTTTTCAAGCCAGGACCTTTGTGGAGGGGCTCCAGATGCAAACTAGAAAGCCCCCAGGGTCCGCAGGAAGAGCCACCTCTTGTCAGAACCCAATGGCCTTGTGACACCTGCTGTTTCCTGTCTTCTCTTGTCAAGGGTCCACCTGTGTCCTAAGGGATCATCCACTTTGTGAAAGCAAGCTGAGGGCAGGGCCAGCATGCCTTTGCTGCTGTCCTTTCCTTCTGGCACCAGCATTGGTGCAGTGTTTGTGGAATGACTTTGACAGGGGAAATAAATGTAACTCTCAACCTGCTAAATGTCAGGTATGCAGAGTTCTAAGGAACAATGGAGGTTAAGAGCAGGAAAACTTTATTGGGTGAGATAACTAATGAGAGACAAGAGAGGACCCCAACAAGGCCATTTCTTAGAGGAAGTTTTAGAGAGCAAATCACGAGGTGGCTACAATGTGGATCAAAACTGTGATCAACCAATACGATTATAAGTACAGCTGCTTAGATAACACTGATCCAGTGGGGAAGCAGTAGCATTCGTCTAGCAGGTGTACATGAACAAGGACCTTTTTAGGAGGGTTGGATCAGGAGGTCCTGGTCTCCCATCTGGGTGACTGATGTCTACTAGACTGTACTGGGCAAGGTGATACCAATTATAGTATATTATCATTTTGTCTTTCTCTCGAGGTCTGGCCTTCAGTGGATGCGCCTCCAGCCGCAGTTGTAATGTGTTCTCATCTTCTGCTCTAACTCCTTCCTGGGCCTTGCCCTGTCTGACTGCCTAGAATATTTCTACCTAACTTAGCTGTCTATAGTAACTTCAGTGAACAGTGTTGTGGAGAACATCAGTATCTCCTGGTGCTCTATGAATGAAGCCTGAGCTGGGGATTTGGAGGTGTTTTGGCTTTCTAAACTCTGGGAAGGAGAGCCCCAGCCAGAACCCTGGGATAGTATTGGTCTTGGGGCCTTTTCTTGTGGGCTTTTCTAAGCTGATACTTCTCCTGCTGTACCCCACTTCCCTAGAGATACCCCCCAATCCTTGTGTTATATCTTCCCTCTATGTTCTTTGCCCTGTTCCTTGCCCCTCACTAGTGGTGGCACTTGAATGGCGTCTACTGGTTCTGGAAGGGTGAGTGTTGTTGAGATCCCTGGGGAATGTCTGGGAAGGTCCTCTGCGGAGCACAGCTCCCTGGTCATCTCTTTGCTGGACCCCTGTGGAATCCTCTCCTTTGTCCAGGTCCTTCCACCTCCACCTGGGTGGAGCCTATGGTATGTCACAGGGTCCAAACCCACGGCCCTTTATTCATTCTCATTCCTTTCTCCACTGAGAGTCCTGGCTGTGCCCTTGTAGCATCATCAGGATGTGCACAGATTGGACCCAGAAAATGTAACTGATGCCCCCTGCTATTGCTTGCTGCTAACAGGTTAGTCCTTCTTATATTTGTATTTTCCTTCCTTAGTTTGAAGGATAAAGTTTCTCCATTTGCATGTGAAGCATGCTGAATGTTTTGTTCTGTCTTAACCTCTTGTTATTCGGAGTGAGAAGACGGTTCAGTGAAAGATGGCAGTGAGCCATCGTCTTGGTGTGAAGGACTGCCTTGCTTATTCAGCCTTCCCCCTTTGCAAGCCTGCCTGACCCTTCTGAGACACAGTGTGATCACAGAGATCTTTTTTTTCTCTTTCCCACCTTTTCCATCTCTCCATCTTTCCATACAGGATATTATTTGCATAGCATTATTTGCACACTTCACTCTTTTAAAATGTTCAGCTTTTTTAGTATAATAATCCTACCATAATCAGTTTTAGAATAATTTCATCACTACAAAGCGAATCTCCACATGAGTTAGGAGTTACTTCCTGTTTCCTCTTCTCTAGGAACCATTAATCTACTCTCTGTCCACCTGGATTTACCTTGTACTGCACATGTGTAGTATATGTGTATGCTACACATTCATAAATGGGATTGTACAATATACATCTGGCCTCCTTTACCGAGTATAGTTTTAAGGTTCATTCCTGTTCAGCCACATAACACACTGTGGAACACCTCTTGATCATGGGGATGGTTGGGAGCTGTGGCTTGGTGATGCTGCCCAGCTTTTTAAAAAATTTTTATTATTTATTATTTTTTTCAGCTTTAATTGAGTTTATTGGTACATTTTAGGGATACAGTACAGTTACATTCATTGTTGGGATCTTGTACCTCTACATGACAGGTCTTGGTTCTCATTTTTTGCCTTGTCCCTGCCCTCCCTTCACCCCCTCCTCCCCTCCCCATCTACAAACACTTTATTTCCACATCACTGATCATTCGAGAGATGCAGATTAAAACAACACTGAGATTTCACCTCACCCCACAAAGAATGGCTGCTATCAAGAAATCACACAATAACAAATGTTGGTGGGGTTGTGGGGAGAAAGGAACCCTTCTCCATTGTTGGT
>NW_022900931.1:3014277-3037748 GCF_012274545.1 Fukomys damarensis | reverse complement strand
TTTTTTTTTTTTTTTTAGGTGATCTCTGCATGGCAGCTGCTTTTTTTTTTTAGGGATCTCTGGGGTTTTGTTTAAAACAGAGAATTATTGCAGTTTTAAAGTAGTATGATTTATTTACAAAGCCTATTATTAATGTACTTCTTAAAAGAAAGATTTCATTCTCTGTAATGAGAAGGGTTAGTTGTCATTTCTATTCACATAGCTTTAGTTAGAGTCTTTTTTTTTTTAAGCTTGCAAGACCAAATAAAAATGCAACTTTAATAAGATAAAATGAGCTCCTTTTAGTCTACTCTTGAACTTTTGGAACATTTTCTGCTCAGTAAGCACAATTGGTTTGCCTGTGAAGAATGAATGAGTTTCCAGCTTTGCTGCGAGGGAAGGGCCTGAGGTGTGACAGTGCTGCAGAGACTTCTATGGAGATGCTATGCACAGTGGGCTTAGGCCAAGCTGCCTGTTATTTTTGAATTCTGTAAATATACTGGGGAATGATAGGAAGAATATAAATTCTCAAGTAAAGACAGATTGCTAGTAGTGGTAAATGTTACTGGTAATTCACCTGATGGTGTAATAGTACTGCTCTCATACATGGTTACTCATTTCACGCACTGTGCGTGCGTGTGCCTGTGTATGTGTGCGTGTGTGTGTGTATTGCTAAGAACTGAACCCAGGGCCCCATGCATGTGAAACTCACACTCCCCCAGCAGTGTTATCTCCCAGTGCTGTGTACATTTTGATTTCCATTTCCTGGACTAGGATGCTAAAGCTCAAAGCAGTTGCATGGTTAAAAGTTTACCAGTTAGTAAGTGAGCTGAAACTTGAACCTAGGCTTTTTAACGTAGAAGCTTCTTAAACCTAAAAGATTTCCACCAAGGTCAAAGAGGCCTCTGAGCAATTACAGGAAAAAGAATTGTTTTGAATGAGCTATATAGCTTTTTTATTTTGTAATTTTAATAAAAAAGCATTTGATTCTGCTCATGGATTCCCTTGGATCAGAAATTCTGGTGGGGCGCGATGGGGGCTGCAGGTTGCTGCTCTGTGACATCATTGGGAGGACTTGAAGGGTGGCTGAAGTAAGAAACTTGGGTTACGGGGCTAGAGCTTGATGTGGCTGTCCACGGGGACTGCGGCTAGTGTTGGCTCTAAAGTGGGTACGTGTGGGTGTTCCTTTTGGCTGGTGCGGTTTCTCACAGAACACCAGCTGGGTTTCGAGATAACACAGAAAGCCTGGTGGAGGATGTGTTGCCTTTACAGTGTGTCTTCATTGAGATTCACTTGGAAGACAGTTTGCTCACTGAAATTCACATACCACAGCATATACCATTGAAAGTGTGAAATTAGTGGTTTTTAGCATAAGAGTTGCACAACCACAATTTTAGAATGTTTATCACTTCAAACATAAAAACAAAACAAAAACAACCCATCAACAGCAACAGAATGAAAAACAACCCCTGTACCACCCCAGCCTCCTTTACACCCAGCCCCAAGCAGTTGCTGATCACTCTTGGTCTCCGTAGCTAATGGTTTCAGCATCATCCTTATAGCACAGTTGTAGGGAACCCATGGCATGTGTTACCAATGAAGGCGCTATAAAGTTCGCCGTCATTGTCACAGCACGTATCAGGACTTGGCTTTTCAGCTGGATAGCGCCCCATTAACATTCGCCTTGTCCCTACTGCTGGCTGCTGTCGTTCATGCTGCTCTGGACATTTCTGGACCAGCTGTCCTGGGGAGATCTCTGAGACTGGGAGGTGAGTAGGGGAAGCTGTGTTTCACTGTTTGAAGAGCTACCCTTCTGTTTCCCACGGCAGCTGCACCAGTTTTCATTCCCTCCAGCAGTGTGTGAGGACTCTGCTTTCTCTCCATTCTCACCAACATTTTTTATTTTGGCACCTGGTGAGTGTAAAGTGGTGTGTCAGTGTGGTTTTGATTCCCTAATGATGTGAAGCACCTTCTTATGTGCTTCCTGTTCACTTATATATCTTCTTTGGAGAAACATCTATTCGAACCATTTGTCCACTTTTAAATTGGTTTGTCTTTTTAAGAATAGGAAAATTTTATTTATTCATTTCGGTACTGGGGATCGAACTCAGGACCTTGTGTTTGTGAGGCAGGCAGCAGAACCACCAAGCTGAATCCCCAGTCCTTAGGAAAAATTTATTGAGAGAAAGCAAGCTTCTGTCTAAGAGAGACAGAAGACGGACCAGAAAGTGGTTGCCTGCCCACCCCACTTTTCAAAGATGTTTTATACAGCCAAGCCAGGTGGTGAGGTGGGTACAAAGTGGGATAAAACTGTAAGATCCAGTGGAAAATCACAAGGTGGGCATGAGGTGGGGCAGAACCATGACCAACCAGTAAGATGACAGGTACAGTCACCCAGGTTATATTGATTAAGTGGGGGTCAAATGGGAGAGCAAGTCACATAGCAAGCGTACAAGGGTTTTCAGTAAGGGTGGGGGTCAGGGACATTTCCTGGAAAGCAAAGACCTTGGCCTCCCACCCAGGTGATTGTTACCTATTTAGAATGTCAGTCATTGTTCTGTATCCCCAGGGGAAGCACCAGGGTGTAGTACTTTCTCTTCTTTTACAATTCTGGCCCCAGTGAATGTGTCTTGATTGTTCTCTATGTTGACTCCTTGAGGGCAGCCCTGCCTAACTGCCTACAGATACCTAATTAACTTACCTATCTGCAATACTCGCCCTCCCTAACTGCCATGAGGGAGCAAAGGGTGAAGACAGCTCTGGCTATTTCCAGCTGAAGAGGGTTCAGCAGTTAGTTACTCCACAGAGGATCTATCTAGAGGCCTTTGATAGGTGCCAGGTAGTTTTGAGTTTTAAGAGTTCTTTGTTTTGAGTTTTAAGAGTTTTTTTTTTTTTTTTTTTTGAGAGTTCTTTATCTATTCTACCTGCAATCCATCATCAGATCTGTGATGTGCAAAGAATTTCTCACTTTCCGGCCACTGCCCTAGAGTCCCAGGGTGGTCCCTGTGGATGCCTCTTCTCTCTCTCTGTTGGTGGAAGCTCAGCTCCTGCTCCTCCTCCTTCACCAGAATAGCTCAGCTTCTGTGTTTGGTGTCTCCTTGAAAATTTCATTTGAAAAGTTGGTTTACTGCTGAAGTACTGATTTTACAAAGTTGGAGCTGTGTGCATTAATACTGATACATAAACATCTTGAGAAAATGAAGTTGCAAGATGTACATATATAATGATGATGCAGACTGTACAGATGTGCAGTACAGACTGCTGCTCTGCTGCAGAGATCCCTGACTCTTCAGTGAAAGTGCAAACACTTGCCTGGAAATTACCAATATTAAATTTGGGTTAGCAGTTGCCTCTGAGAGGATAGGGAGGGAAACAGGATTGGATAGGGCTTCAACTCTGTTGTCTACAAAATGTTAGGATTCGATGGAACCAATGCTCTGGGTGGTGTTTTTGTGGTCATTCTTCATGCCCTGTCTGTCACGAAGCTGGCTTTGCAACGTGCAGGGTGTGTGTGACCTTGGGCAGGTCACTTGCATTTTCTAGGAGCCTGGGCTGGGCTCCAGGGATCATCTGGGGAGGCCTCCCCTTGGGAATGTGTTTCTGCTCACCTTCGAGACCGTCCTGTGCTACCACTATGCTTTTCCCAACTTTGACCTTCTTCCTTTCCCTCAGATCTCACGCACTGCTCATCTGCCTGGAATTTTCTACCTGCCCTACATTTCTTCAGTCTAGGTGTAATTTTTTTCTCAAGAAAAAACCAAAATTGGGTTTCTGTGTTCCTGTGGCATGTTCTTATAGGATTCTTATAGAACATGGTGAATGCCAATTCACATTTCACTTCTGTAATTTGAACTACAGTGTACTTATATTATCCTACGTAGTACTCTGTCACAGAGTCAACATCCAACAAATGTTTAAGTTTTTCTGGAAAATTTTAGGATATTAAAAGTAAATGTTTATCCCTGGTACCCCCCCCCACCAAAGAAAACATGTTCTCTTGGCAAGTTTGAACTCAACCTGGGCCACTTAGCAGCTTAGCAAGACCCTATCTCAAAACAACAACAACAAAGAAGTACTGGGATGTCGCTCAGTGCAGAGGTCCTAGGTTCAGTCCCTAGTACAACAAAATAAATAAGCATTTGGTATAATTGAACTTTTGTTCTGGAGGTGTAGGAGTGAATAGAAAACAGAACACTGAAAAATGACTCTATATAATGTAATATATTTTGTTTTGTTTTATGAGACGTCTTGCTATATAGTTCAGACTAGCCTCAAACTCACAGTAATCTTCCTGCCTTAGCCTCCTGAGTGCTAGAATTATAGTCATGGGCTCCCATGCCTGGCTCTAAAATAATATTTTAACATATGTTAAAAGTAATACCCCAAACCATTGGGAAGTTGAAGTTGTTTTAATAAATGACATTAGAACAGTTGATCTTTTAAAAGAAAAATTGCCATACTACACACTACATATTGAAATACAATAGTTGGAGTGAAAAGATGGAGTCATACAAGTATGGAGCAAGCACATAAGATATTTGTGTAGTGTCGGAAGAGTACTCCTCAAAGTGAACTCACATGGAAAGGATAAAGGAATGGTGGGCCTAGCCTCTCATGGTCAGGACCGACTGACCTCCTGTCACCAGGACTGATCTGGCCTCCCATGACCAGGAAAAAAGATTTGCCACTTGTATGTTTCCCATTGCTCCTCTGGCAAAGTACCACACGCTTATCGACTTAGAACAACGCGTGAACTTAGGGCTTGGAGGGCAGGAGTCTGACCCAGGTTTCTCAGGGCTAAAATCAAGTTGTTGGCAGGTCTGGCTCCTTCTTTCGGCCCCAGGCCTTTTCTGTCCTGCCCATCTTTAAGAGGTGCATGTAGTCCTCAGCTTGAAGCCCTTCCTCGTCTCCAAAGCTGGTGGTCTCTCTGATGGCTGTTATAGTCAGGACTCCTCTGGTCCCTCTGACCTCAGTCTGGGGAAAGTGCTCTGCTTTTATGTTCTTGTGATCAGCGTGTGCCCATCCGGGTAGCCCAGGCAGGTTCGTACTCTCAGGCACATCCTCAGAGTCCCCTTTGCCATACATGGTGACATATTCATAGGGTCTGGCACTGGGACGCAGACATCTTTGGTGGGGTTGCTGTTGCTGACCATGTTATCTGAATTACCAAACTATGAATTCCCTTTTTACCAAGTAGATTATATACATCGGTAAGAGGTTGAAGACCCTGCTAGTAAACGGGCAAAAGCATAAACGGTTTATAGGAAGAAGAGGAACAAATGAACAGAATTTGTAGAAGTTCACCCTCACTTATAATCAGGAGTACACACACTCAGTACAGAGTCACCCTCTCTGCCCCCAGGGCCTTGCCTGCTGGGGTCTGCAGGTACTACTTCCTGCTCTCTGGCAGTGGGGATCAGAGGATCCTTAAATGCCTGCCTTACGTTACAGCCCTCTGATTCCAGGAGTGCATCTCAAGAGGGTGTTAGAGTGTGGGATTTGTCTCCAGAGGCCTTGTTGCTATTTTTGTGATGGCAAACAGTCTCAAATAAGTTAAATGTCTTCCCTTCAGCATTGGTTAGACTCGTTACATTGTGGCCATGTGGTCTCAGTGTGAGATCAGGAGTGGTAGTGTCCAGGGAGGTGGCACAGGTCACAGAGTAGCTGGTGCTCCTTCTATTCCTGTGGTTTAAAAAAACTTTATTTTGAAATACTTATACATTTACAAGTAGTTGCAGAGAAATGCATAGGGAAGTCATGTGTGCTGTAGTTTTAAATTGCACGTATTTTTTTTCAAGCAGTGCATGTAAGGTAAGTAAATATACTGGAGAAGAATGAAGTAATGATATGGAGAAATAGTCATGATCCATTACTAAGAAAGGAAGGTAGGATTTCATTAAAACAATGAGAGCATTCACCTGTAATCTGAACTGTTCTTGGCCTGTGTTCATTGTTACAGACAGGCCCTCCTCCAGCTGCTGCACCCCAGTGTCACAGTGGTTTCTGTGCTCTGCGAACCTATCCATTAGGATGTTCCAGGATGGAGGGTTCAATACGTGAGGGTCTCTGTCCTGTTCCAGAAGTCGAGGGAAGGGCCAGGCTTGTACTGGCTGCTCAGCAAAACCTTCTCGGTGGCACCTCCGTGTGGGGACCCTGGCCTCATCCTCTCTGTTCCCAGCAGGGAGGAGCTGGCGCCAAGGATGCTAGCTAAGCCTATCTGTTTTTGTTGGAAAAGACACAGACTTCATTTCCTTCTCCCTGGCATGGCCGGGGCACGTGGTCACCCTGGCTGGAGTGAGCCGAGGGAAGAGGCTCAGCCGACCAGCTGGGTCTCTGTTGTGGGTGTTCTGCTGCTGTGTGTTTTCCAGATGAACTGTGACAAATATAAAAGCTTTAAAATAGAACAGTCACATCTTTAAAAAAGTTATGTTGATCTTTCTTGTGATACTGCCGTTGAACTTCAGACAGCATAGTTGCTCCGTTGTGTTAGCCCCGTCTGGCAGATGCCATCTGTGAGCTGAGACTGTGTGACCCTCAGCGCCCCCAGTGCCCTTGTCCCAGCTGTGGGCTCCCAGGTTCCGCGGTGGCGCCTGGAGGGCTCCGAGCTGCGCCTGCTCTCAGGAGAGGCCTGAATGCCCTGCTTGTCTGTGGGCTCTGGGCCCGTGTGGTGCCATTCATACCTCCTCGACCAGCCCTGCTGGCCCTGGGTGGCTCATGGAATATGCTGTTTTCCGCACCGTGTGGGCTCCTCAGAGCTGGCTCTCTGTTGGGTCAGCTGTGGGTTTTTGGCACAGTGCAAGCAAAGCTGATTTGTTTTCTCTTCTTTTTCATTAGCATCCAGCATGTGTACGGAGCCCAGCACCCCCCTTTTGACCCACTGTTACACGGCACGTAAGTGAGGTTTCCCACCCGAGGCTTCGGGGCTCTGATTGGAGGCGGGCCGGGGCAGCCAGCGTCTTCCGCTTCCCTCCAGCTCCTAGCTTGTCCTGCAGTGGGGAGTCGGAGGTGGACTACAGCCTGATGTGGGTGAGGGGTGGAGCCCCGCAGGGGAGCACAGAGCTGGACCTGAGCTGGCTGGCAGCCTGGCCGGCTGTTCTCCCCGGCTCTCCCAGCCTGCCCTGCCCGTGTTGTGGCTCCTCCCCCAGAGCAGGAGGCGGCTAGGGGGTGTCTGACACATGTGGCCATGTTGGGGGCTCTTCTGTAAATGATGATGGCTCCCCATCTGTGCACCAGAGTCCCGCCTACGCAGCCTCTAGCTTTGCTGAGATGCCAGGAGTGGAATGTGGCACAGGCTCTGCCTGCAGTGACTTGGAGGTGTGGGTCTGCTCACCATCCCTGCAGCCCTGTGCTTCTTGCCCAGCTGTCCCCCTGAAATGTTCCTCTCCCGGTCACTAAGTCCCGGTCTTTGTTGTCTCTGTGAGCTGTTTGCTCTGCAGGCTGCCCTCATTGGGATTGAAGTATCTTCTTATTTGGGGGTGTTTTTCTGGCTGAGTTAGGTGAACACTCTTAAGCTCTGAGCGTGGGCAGGAATGGTGCCTTTGCCTTGCAGCTTGCTCAAGTCTACACCCAAAGTGCCCACCACCCCGGTGAAGGCCAAGAGGGTCAGCACCTTCCAGGAGTTTGAGAGCAACACCAGTGATGCATGGGATGCGGGGGAGGATGACGATGAGCTCCTGGCCATGGCGGCCCAGAGCCTGAATACCGAGGTGGTCATGGAGACTGCCCACCGAGTGCTGCGCAACCACAGCCAGAGGCAGGGCCGGCCTGCCCCACAGGAGGTTCCTACACCCAAACCGGAGCTGCAGCCTGTGGCAGAGCCGCCCCCAGCCCTGACTGGTGACCTCCGGCTGGTGAAATCGGTCAGCGAGAGTCACACGTCCTGTGCTGCAGGTAGGTGGAGCCCAGAGGAGGTGTGTGTGGGTCTGGGGGAGCTGAAGTGGGCCGGTGCTTATGGTGGAGGCTGAGGACGGCTGTTCTGCCTGCAGCAGGACTCCCGGCCCTGATGGCCCATAGTGGCTGCAGCACTGTGAGGTGGGAAGTAGCCTGGGTTTTCTTCTGGTTTCCTGAGCACTCCAGAGTTCTGCCCTCCAAGCACAGTGAACCTCCTCTAAATGTGATGCAGGTCTGTGGCTCTTGTGGGCAGGCCATGGGGGCACAGGGTCTAGGGGTACCTTTATCTCTCTGAGGGACACCTTCTTTGCCATAGGTCTCGCACATACTGGGCTTAGGGTGCTTCCCCCATATTAACAGGTGCAAAAATAGGGATCATTGTAGGACCCTAAGGTCTCCCTGCAGTTAGATTCAGAGCTGTATTTCATACGCACTCTGGTTTTCAAAAATACCTTCTAGAAATTGATGGACTGCTAACATGTTACAAGACTCTAAGTGTGGGTGTTATGAATTATTTTCACTTAATCCGTTTTTATATCAGAGTCTAACAAGTTTGAAAGCACTTGAGCTTATAAATGAAAATCAGCTATGGCTTTTGCATTTGGTTGAAAGTCCTGCTGGTGACAAAGGTGCACATTTCCCACCTCCTGCATGCTCGGATCCAGCTGTGGCAGGCTCTGATGTCGGCAGGAGCCCTGAGTTCACCAGCTCTTGTGCTGTGCTGGTGAGATTCAGCCAGCTGTGCAGACAGTATCTCAAGCCCCTGGGGCTGGGCTGGGTCCTCTGTGATTCCCACCATCCTCAGCACCCCCACATGCAGGAGCCAGGAGTGGGCTGGAGTGCACGGTGTGTGGGGTCGTAACGCAGGTAAGCCCAGGCTGCCCCTGCAGGGATGCCGCTGCTGTTGCTCAATGCAGCTTGTGCCCAGGAGAAAGCGTCCATGATCTTGTTCCTTGTGATTCCACCTTCTTAGAGTTAGCTTTCTTTCTTGTGTTTGTTTGCTGGGCACATCTTTTTTGGATCATTCAAAATAATAATGATAACATTTGATCATTTATTGAGTGAAGATGTTGTAGCCAGCCCTTTTGATTATAAACTCATTAAATTTTGCAGCAGCTCCTTTACCTCATTAAACTTGTGGGAGGGAAGACAGGTTGTTATTCCTGTTTCACTGATGAGGCACTGAGAGGGCCCAGAGCTGTTCCCTGACTGGTAGGGCTGGAGTTTTAATCCAGGGTGTTTGGCTGCAGAGTCCCTGCTGTTCCCATTGGCCTTACTATGTGCTTTTGTCCCCAGGGGACAGGTGGCACTGTTATGGACAGTTTGGGGCCGTGGGGCAGAGTCTGTCACTGCTTGTGGTAGGCAAGGGCTGCCGTGGTGCTTAGCATCCCACAGTGCCCGGGGCAGTCCTTGCCCCCACCAGACATACGTCCACCCCGTAAACGTCCATGGTGACGATGCTGAGGAGCCCTGGTCTGCAGTTGAGGTTACGGTCAATGGTGAGTGAGAGTGTGGAGACAGACAAGTACAGAAGTGCACAGTGGCCGGAGTTCTCACTGTGTCTTGTTGAGGAGGGTGAATGGAAGGTGAGGGAGGGCTTCACAGCGGAGGGAGACCTCTGTGGGGTCTCCCGATCAGAAAAGTTAAGGCTGTCTGGTCTGCCTCCATCTCTGGGGAGGGTGGAGGCTGTATTTGTCTGACTGCATGTGACACATGCACATAGTGTTAAGGTTTGTATCTACCTAGATGTTCCCCCATAGCCTTATGTGCTAAGAGGTGGGGCTTTTGGGAGGTGGCTTCAGAATGGGTGTGTAATATTGGGATTAAAGGTGTCTGGTACTAAATTAGCCTGCTGATTGGTTTAACATAGTTCTGGGCA
Source organism: Fukomys damarensis (assembly GCF_012274545.1). Taxonomy (NCBI): domain Eukaryota; kingdom Metazoa; phylum Chordata; class Mammalia; order Rodentia; family Bathyergidae; genus Fukomys; species Fukomys damarensis. Next base: position 3,028,000 of record NW_022900931.1, on the reverse strand, counting down.
TGGATAATGGGAGAGGGCCACCCTGGTTAGGGGTGGCACTACCCAAAAGGCTTATATCCTGGATAGGATGAAAGAGAAAGGCATTATGCTGCTGCTTTGCTGCTTCCTGCCTGCCCTGCTGTGGACTGTTTCTTCTCTGGAGTGCTCCTTTGTAGTCTGCCCTGCCCTGGAGCCAGCTGACTAGGGACTGAAACCTCTAGAAACTGTGGGCTAAAATAAACCTTTCCTTCTTTAACTAGGAGGTGTTGGGTATTTTGTCCCAGCGATGGGAAAACTAACTAAGACATTTTGCAAGTTCCTGGAAGGAAAGACCATGCCTCAGTTGTGCTTTTGCCTGTGTCCTGTAGTGCATTAGTGGGTAAACATAATTTGCCCACCGCCCGGCATCCTCCCAGCTCATATATCTCCTTGCTCAGGAGCCAGGGCCTCTGCCCCAGTGATTGACATGAGTTCCAGGGTGCTTTATGCCCCCACACACAGCTTTGCTGGTCTGAGTGTCCTAGACTAGTTCATCTTATAGGGTGCAGTCTACTTCCCTGGCCTTGTGAATTTGCCATCCCTTGTGTTTGTTTCCATTTGAGCTTCTGTGGAGCTCCTGTCATGTGTGTCACCTTGTGGGGAGCTGGATGTCACTTGTAAGTGCCTGTGACCTGCATGCCGGGTAGGAGGTCGGGCTGAAACCAGTGTGTACATTGGGTGGTCATGGGCAGCCTGCCCTGTGCCAGTGCTCACTGTGGCTGTCCAGCCTTTCTTGGTGGATACCTGGACACCCTGTTACCTTCATAGCTGAGAACAGATGCACTTTACTCACTAGTGACGTTGGGGTGAAGGGGAGAAGCCTGTCCTTGGCCGACAGGGCTCTTGAGGTCTTTGCTGCACGGGTGGTGGGCTGGATGAGAGCTTTCTCTGCAGCTGATGGTGACTGAGCTGTGACAGTCTATGTGGACATTGGCTGATGATGGTCCCCTCTCCTGGTGCTGGGACGATGATGTGCCTTCTGGTCACAGTTGCAAGGAGACTGCGTCCATCTCAGTTTCTGCCAGGGACACTGCCTTTACTGTCAGGGTTTCTCCTGCCACATCTTTAAGTAGGGAAAGAAGTGTGTCCTGCTCAGCAGAGAGTGGCCCTCAGGGGCTCCAGGCCTTGGGGTCTTCTTGTTGCCTCTCCTGATCCAAGTAAACACCCTGGAGGTGTGGCACTGTTCCGCTGGCCGCTTCTCCTGTAGTATCTCACATGCAGACAAAGTGACAGAGAGGGCTGAGTCCTCATCTCCGTCATTCTGCCAGCTGGCTCTTAGGGAAGGGAAGAGGCCACCTATGAATGCTGCCTGCTGGGAGCACAGGGGAACTGGGGTTGTCAGGAGGAGGCTGTGCCCCCACTTAGGCTCTCATGGAGACAACTGGGCCAGCTTCTGCGCTGCCTCCTCCTGGGTAGCCTGAGGGTTGCCGGGTAAAGCCCTGCACTGTGCGGGAGCCAGGGAGCCAGGCCACAGGTAGGAGAGGAAACTGGTGCGGGAGTGGTGCTCTTGCCTGAGCTTCCTGCAGCTGGCTGAAGTGGACACCAGCACTTTGGCTCCATGGTGTCGTTCTCATTCCTTTTCCTGGAGTTTACATTGCCAGTTTTGAAAGGCGAGCTGCTGGATGGCATCCAGTCCTCAGAGCCTCTTGCCCGTTGGTCCTGGGGGGCTCTATTAGGCGACCTGGGGGCCTTTGGCTTTTCTTGCTCCCAGGGAATCAGGATACAGTGAGTCAGGTGTGCTGTGGGGGAGTCCCAGTCACCTGTCTTGACCTCACTGCCCTTGACGTGTCATCCTCTCCTTGCGAGGTGACTCAGTGGTCTTGGCCACCACATGCAGGCCCCTTCCTCAGCCGATCTGTGGGTTGTATCACCTGGGCAGCCTGATCTGCAGTCCAGGCACTGGAGGGTGTGATCACGACAGCCCTTAGGTGGCCAGGACTTTTCTGGCTGTCACTGTTTGCTCTCATGCAGAGGTATCAATTTTTTGGCGAGCAGCACAGGGAGGCAGGGGAAGTTCCAGGTGACCCTCGACTTTTGTTGCTCAAGAACCCGAGATCCCATGTGCAGGATGCTGGGAGGCAGAACCGCGACCCTCCGCCGTCACGGAGGGATGGTGGGGAGCAGAGGCGGGTCCTCACCCTCACTGCTGTCCTCTCACTCCTTGCAGAAAGCACCAGCGACCCGGTCCCTCTGCAGAGGTCCCAGTCTCTCCCACATTCGGCCACCATCACGCTGGGTGGGACGGCCGATTCCAGCACCCCAGGCAGCTCCGCACTGAGTGAGAGAGAGGCCTCCCGGCTGGACAAGTTCAAGCAGCTGCTTGCCGAACCCAACACCGACCTTGGTGAGTCTTGTGCAGTGGGACTGGCGCACAGTGACAGTGCACGTGCGTTCCCGTCGATGCCCTTGGGAAGTTGTTGTGCTGGGCTTTCATGCTGGAAAGTCCCCGAGCTACCAGATGTCGGGCCAGTTCCTCTAGACATGCCTCCGTTGTGTTCCACGGCATGTTTTCTGTTCCTCTTCCTGGGTGCCCCCATTTCCTGCTGCTGTGTTCAGTGTGCCCAGCCAGGCTTGTCCTGAGGCCGGTGAAGACAGAGGCTCACAGTGGGCAGTGCTGGTTGTCAGTCTCCTGCCGCGGGATGGGGGTCGGTGTGGAGGGTGATGGGCAAGGCCCTGGCAGGGAGGCAGAGTTCAGAGAGGATGGGCTCCAGCCCGTAACTTCCTGGGGGGCTGGGTGAGGCTCACAGCACCTTCGCAGAGTCTCTGCCTAAATTCCGAGGCCTGGAGAGTTGTCTTGGCCACGAGATCACTCACAGTTGGGGGGCAAACATGGGAATGGACAGTTACTGGTGATGCTGGAGTGGCTCTCCGATGGCATGCAGTGCCTGCCTCGGCCAGGAGGTGGCAGGTGGGCCACATGGCTGGGCTGCGGGATGGAGCCCTGTGCCTGGGAAGCTCTGGGGCAGAGGCTTCCCTGCAGAGGGCAGAGCAGGGTGGCTCCTTCCAGAATGGCTGTGCTCAGGGTTTCAGACACTGCCGTCTCTCTTCAGCTTACAGTAGAGTTACAAGAGCAGTGCAGGCAGCTCCCCTCTGCTCATGAGCCAGACGCACCGTGGCTTCTGTCTCCATCTCTGTGTGTGTTTGTGTGTTTTTCCCGGAGCACTTGAGAGGCCATTGGAACCTCTCATCCCTTTGGTCGAAAACACTTGACTCTGTATCTCCTAAGAGTGGAGGTGTTCTTTTAGACAGTCATGGTACTGTTGCTGAAATAAAGGAATGTCTCAGCGACACAGCACTATTGGATTGTTACGCACAGTCGCACTTTGTCACCTTGCCCGTGGTGCTCTTTATATCCCTTTCTTTTCCAGAGCGGGATTGTGTGTTCTGTTCAGCCACCGCATTGCTCAGTCTCCATTAACCTGGAGCGGGGCGGCTCGGTCGCGTGCCGCTTTGTCTTTGATCCTGACACGTGAGGGCGCTGGCAGTTGTTCCGTTCCTGTTTGTCTGATGTGTCCTTGGGATGCAGGCCGTGCGAATCGCCTTGGCAGGGGTGCTGTGGGGCAGGTGTGGGGTCTCCTGGTCTTGGCAGAGGCGTACGCTGTCCGTCTGTCCTCACACACTCATGCTAACTTGGTTGCTTGGCGAGTGGTGTGCCAGCTCTTTGCGCTGACAGGCCACTCTTCCCTGTGGTAATTAGAAGTCCTTTGTAGAGAGAGGCCTGAGTGTCTTTACGGAGTAGATTGCTTTCTCATCATGAGTGGCGGCTCTGTTCTTCCCTGAATTAACTGACTGTGTGTGTTCCCGTGATGCTTCCCACCGAGTTGCATGCCGTTCTGTGGGTACCCTGTGATTTATTTCGTGACCCCTGCTGGTGGGTATGTAGGTTACTCCTGAGTGCCCTTGCTGCAAGACACTTGGGCGCTTCCTTCAGCTGTCTGAGCCTGACACCATTCACAGAGAAGCCCTTGGTGTGGTTGGGGATAGCGGAGAAATGCAGGACGACCCTTGTGATTCTCAGGTAGGAACTGGATAGGAGGGAAAGGCAGATTAGAGGAGTGTCTCGTGGCTTTAGTACTGACCTTAGCTCCTGCCTTTTCTAGCACCCGGCTGCCTTCTCTGCTGAGGGCGTGCAGGGAGGCAGAACCATATAGCACCCGGGAAAGTAGTTTTCAGAGTTGCGTGCCTGTGGGGAGGCCTTGAGTGAGTGGGTAACTCACGATCCTGTGCCTCAGGGTCCTTGCTCAGCTGAGAGATGTGGTAACCGTAGGCTGCATTTTGCAGCCTGAGATGATACGCGTGCGGTGCTCAGGACAGTGCTAGCTGCTAATAAACACTCCAAGCAGTGTGTGCTTTTGTTATTATTGTTAGTATTATTGTTACTATTTTCATTTGTATTGTCCCGCTTGCATGCTACCTTGAGTTTTATGACACCCATGCTTATGGCATGTTCATGCAGGTGATTGGTAGCAGGTCAGGGTAGCTCACAGACGGGTGTGTTCAGTGGCTTCCGACTGTGGGCAGGTGGCCGGAAGAGAGCCAGTGAAAGGGACCGGCTGTGGGCAGGGGTCCTGTTCCCATCAGGCTCCGCGCACCAGCTTGTCTCTCATGAACTTCGCCACTGGGCCAGCTTTTGGAAATAAAGCTCATAGGACTTTTGGGAAAAGGTATATAGGGCTGGATTGGAGCGTTAGCATGTAAAGATCAAATTCTTCTGTAAGGCTATTGTGATCATGGGTTTTTTTTCTTATTACTTATTCTGTTTAAATATCAAATCTAAAATGAAAAAGCTAAAGCCAGAGCTTTCAGAGTTATGCAATCATTGGATTTGTATTTAGCAGCAAGAGAACGCATAGCTGGTATGGCGCCTGTCTTCCTGAGGCATTTAAGTTAGCTCCGAGGACAGTACAACACGTCATCTTCGCATTACGTAAAAGCCTAAGTGGCAAATATTTGCCGATGTTGGGGATGCAAATCGCTGGTGTGTCAAGCGTCCGCGGAGTGATTCTCCCTGCTAAATATCTTCGTCCGGTGGGTGCTGCTTTCTCTTTAGTGTGTGCTCTGTTAACGAGCATGGGGACGAAAGTAGCAAATAGAACTTAACAGCTCATTCCCCTCCTAGCATCGACTCAATATTTACTCCTACGAAGACTGCCTGCTTTGAAGCCTGGCACTTGAGGAGGCACGCGTGTTGCTCCCATGTGCCAGAGTTGGGTGTGATCTGGCGATCTGCAGAGAACGCAGCTCCCTATGGGCTGCCGGGCGACTGCCGTGCAGCAGTGGGCCTCGGAGGCAGCCTGTGCAGGAAGCCCAGGCCTGCTGCTCAGCCTTCAGACACCAGAACAAGAAGCATTACCTTCCCTTCCAGAGGGCCTGCAGGAACATCTGGCTGGGCTTTAAGATGAGAGCGATATCTGGGTGGTGGTGGGAAACAGGCACAAATGAGCAAGGTCATGAGAAGGGCCTGGGAGGGCAGGGAGGCAGCAGCAGGAGCCTGGGGCAGGAGGTGAGGGCCTGGCTGCCTGGGGTGGTCGGTTTCCATCGGGTGGCTGGATGGGACCGAGAGGGAGGGGGCTGGCAGATTGGACTTGAAGCTGAGTAGACTGGAGAGAGCTGAACCAGATAGCTTGGAGCCCAGGGGCTGTGAGGATGGAGGAAGTGCTGGTGGACACAGGAGCCAGACACACAGAGAAATGTGCTTTATGCTGGGGAGATGAGTGTGGCCCTTGAAGCAGGAGCCAGGGAAAGCCCGATGCCTGCACGCTTGGGGATTGTTACCACCACACACTGCTGTTAACCTGCCCCACCTGTGGGGCAGGGCTCCCGCCATCCAGGTCTTGCTTGTTTTTCGGTAGCGTGGACTGGGAGCCTCTTTTTGGAGGCCCGAAGAAATCATTTTTTCTCCTGTGGGTCTTATCAGAGAACTTGCCCAGTCCAGGCAGAGGCTTGCCCCCCGCTGTTCCATGCTCCTGTGCCCAGTGTTGCCCTCTAGTGGCCAGGCCCTGGCCTTGCAGCCTGTGCCACAGCGGCATACCACCAGGGTGCTGCCAGTTGCTGGGTCTGTGCACGTGCACACGTGTGTGCCTGGGTGTGTTCAGCGTGTTTACAGGAAGGTAAAGGTGAGCTCAGAAGAGATGAAAATGTGAGGGGGCAAAGGAAGTTTCAGCTAATTTAGTCGTGCTCTGGAATCTCATCAGAGAGACTGTTTTGAGCTACCAGAATGCAGAGACCCTAGGACACGGAACAAACCCTTACCTGTCTCTGTGATTTCACCTGGCTCCCCTTCCAGCTGCACCTCTGTGTGCTCAGTGCCGAAGCCACACCCAGCTGCTGGACCGGAGAGTGGGATGCTGTCCTTTACCCCCAACAGCCCGCCCTCGGCCCTTCTTCATGGCCGGCAGCCTGTGTGTCCTCTCCAGTCATCTGTGTTTCCACCCGGTTCTAACCAGAGGTGCACAGTTAGTTGCTGACCCTGGGCCTGCTGGGCCAGTTCGCTGGCCATGAGGCTTCATTCTGTCAGTGCCGAGTGCCAGCAGATCCTGGGATGTTGGATGTAAGATGTGCCCAGCCACGGACTGGCAGGGCTCGCAGGCGGGGAGTCTAACGGTGAAATGAAGCCTTAACAAGAGGACTTTTGTAGTTAGTTTTTACAATAGTCCTTTGATATATTTCCAAGATAGTGGCATCTTTGCAGCCCTGGTGAGGGCTCCCTGCCGCATCAACACTGTAGAGGGCACCATAGAGCGTGTTGGCCAGCATGGTCAGCTTGTGTCCCTCCTCCTTCTGCAGAGCCCCTGATGCTGTCATGGGGCCCTGCCTTGATGTCCTTATCTGATCCTAATTACTTCCAAATGCCATCGACATGAATTAGGGGATTGAGCTTCCAGCATGAAATTCGGGAGATGCATTCAGCCCATAGGCAGGGCTCATGGAGTTGGCGATTCCTCACCTGCGCCTCCTCACCTGAGGTCAGGGCTGCAAGGGCCTCGAGGTCAGGGCAGGACCTCAGGACCCTTTGGCACTGTCACCCCAGTGTGTAGGACTACACCTAGCTCCTCGCTGGTACACGGTGTGACCTGTGGAACGCATAAGCACTCAGTGGGAAGGGTGGCGTCTGTCCTGGGAGATGATGCTTTTGCTGGTCCTGACTCTGTCTAGGCAGGATGCCAGGCAGTGACGGGGGTGTAAGAGCTCAGGGCTAGTGGCGGGGAATCTCCGTCTCCCTGGCCCCACTGAGGCACGTGTACTCTGTCTTCCCTCCCATCCCTTCGCCCACGCCGGGGAGGCTGTCACCCTGTGCTCCTGCCGTAGAGCAGTCATGCCTTTTGCTTTGCTCTGGGCGATCTCCTCACCTCGGGGGTTCTGGGTGATCCTGAACAGGAATGTTGCTGAAAGCTAGAGAAATGGAAAAGTTAATAAAATCAACAAACTGAAACTGCCACTGTTTACACACATGGTATCTGTTATAGTATGTACTGTAAGTTTTCCTTTCACCTCTGACCTATTAATAGGTTCTTCCAGGGCCTTCCAACTCCTGAGGAGAAGTTGTCATCAGTGGTTGTTTTCTGGTCCACCATCCGTCCTGGAGGGGCCTAGACAGGCAGTGTGAGGACCACAGATAAACACGCTGGCTCCCGACTCCTGCTGCGTTGCCAGTTCCCTTTTTGGGATGACATTTTCACTGCTAGCTGTGGTATTTGAACTGCGTGTAGTATCACTCAGCTCACAGTAACCACATTGAATATGATTTGGTGGAAGTTGAGCATTTCATTTTCATCTAGAGCCGAGTATGCCTTTCGTGTAACGGGAAACCTTTCAAGTTCCTCTCAGATAGCTTGTTTTTGCCGAATGACGAGTTTTGGTGTGTAATCTTAAAAGCAAATGTTAAAAATGTTGGTAAGTCTCCTGTACAGTTTTAAAGGAGCAGTCTTAAAAATCTTTACAAGTTTGCCCTTTTCTTTTATAATTTCTTGTGTTCATTAGAATATTAAATAATTGGGGATTTAGTTCATTGGTGCCACTGCCTACCTTGCAAGCACAAGGCCCTGAGTTCGATTGCCGGTACCAAAAAAAAAAAAAAAAATGAACTGAGTAATTATTATGAGGCTGTGGCATGTGTTTTCTGTCTTTGAGGGGGCAGAGGAGAAAAGTAGAAAGCTGTAAGAATGCCCGGAATTTATTTTCTGTGGTCTCTGCAGCTCCTGTGACTTTCTGTCCCTGATGAGTATCTGAGTGTGTGTCCCTCTGTCCTCTCCGCCGGCTCTCAGCCTCGCGTGGGTCCTGGCAGTGTGTCCCTGTCCTTGTGACCCAGTGTCCTCTCAGGAGCCGCCGGCCGGCAGTTTTTCCCTCTCCTGCCCCGTGTTCTTCATTGGTCACTGGTGTTGCTGGGTTACCAGCTGACCTGGTGCCTGTGTGTCGAGTGGTGTTGAATGTTTTTGCTGCAGGTGGCAGGAAACCAGACATGGAGGCTTTGAACAGTAGGGATGAAGTTTTGTTTAGGTGCTGGAGGCATGGGCGCCAGCTCACAGGCTCAGTGATGTTATGAGTCTCTGCTCCCAAGTCACTTAGGCTCTCTTTCATGTCCACAAGGTGGCAGTCATTAGCTTGTACTGTCCCAAAAGGTGGTCACTTGGGCTGTCTTTTTTTCAGGTAAAGCAGGTTTTTGATCAGAGCTAAGTCACATGACCACTCCTAGCTATCAGGGGTGATGATGGCGGTGGTGATGGTGATGAAGTGGTGGTGATGAGGATGGTGACGGTGATGGCGGAGGTGATGGTGATGGGGGTGAGGATGGGCGTGGTGGTAGCAGTGGTGGTGGTGATCATGGTGATGGTACTCAATTGCGGTACTGACTTTCATTAAGTGTTCACTCTGTGGTTCTCAGGGCTTCCAGTACTCCCTTCACCCTTCGCCAGTCTGTTTTATGCATGGAGAACGAGTGAGCCCTGCTGGGAAGGTCTGGGCATGGGGCTACACTGGTGTGTTGGCCTTCAGATGAGCTGCTGTTGTGGCAGCGCCCTGAATGTCATCGGACAGCTCTTCCGGTGCCCCAGGGGGTGGCTTTCCAGAGGATGGCCGCTCCTCCTTGTCTTTCCACTTGGCCCTCTCTCCTGACATTGCCTGGACGAGTGCCTTCTGTACCGCTGCTACCTCGGGCAGGAAGTGACTCTTCCTCTCCAGAGGGAGTGGGAACAAGGTGGTGATGGAAGAAAGAGCAGCAAGAAGGACCCAGCCAGGGCCTGAGGCACTGTGCTGCCTGCTGCCGCTCTCGTCCCCATGGTCCTTGTTTCATTTGCTCTCTGCTTGGGAGCCGGAGCCCTCCTTGGTGTGGGGCTTTGTTCTGCACAGCTCTCTTAGATTGTTAGATTGTTCTCCCCTCGGAGAGCATGCCGGGACCAGAGCCAACCAGTTTCCTTGTCACAGTCCCTTCTTGTGTGGATGGGCTCCAGGGGCCTCCAAGCACTCACAAGTGGGAAGAGAATTGAATGTGTTAAAGATGAAAAGTAAGAGAATGGAGAAGAAGGCCGCTGTGCTGCTTTTGGATTTTGTTGACCCTCGGGGACCTGCAGGAGTTCTGTCGTCCTTTTCCAAGAGGAAGGACCAGCATCATGTGTAGTGGTGGTGGTGGTTGGCGGCCTTGGGTACCCGCTATGCCTCACAGCTTGGCCCCTGCTGTTGACCTTCCTGATGGCTGGACTGCATCTCGGTATAGGGCAGACATAGACCTGTGAGTTTTGGGGCCATCAGTAGTCGGGTAGCTGCCTGAGGGTGTGCCCAGGGCCGGCCCCAGCACCTGCCTGGCTACCGCCCAATGGAAGGAGGGTGCGGAGGACAGTGCCAGGTCACGGCCACTGCACTGCAGCCTTCTTCCTCATGACGACGGCCAGTGCACGTGGTCACTCGGCCGGCTTGGCCTGTGTTCTGCTGGACATTTCCCTTTTGCGGGCCCAGTGAGCGTGTGGCGCCATGACACCCTCTCTCCACGCTGCTGCCTGCTTTCTGGCAGTTCACCTGACTGCCTCTCCGACACAGGCTTGTTGGTGATCACGAACACTCTGTGCCCTTGCAGAGGGCTTCTGTCAGGTGCAGACGGGTGTCATGTTCAGGCTGCTGTCGTCTGGGGCCCAGTGCTGTGTCATTGGGAGTGTCTTCTGAGGCACTGTGGGTTTTATGTTCCATTAACAGGAAGAACATGGCTCTGTGCGTGTGTGATGAAGCCATTTTTCTGGGTGACAGCCTGGCCCTGCTGGCCCCTGCAGTGTGCCTTCCTGCCTTCTGTAGGGATGCTGACTCGGGCGTTTATCAGACCTTCCTGCGGATCACCTCATTTGTTTGGCATGGGCCCCGCACAGTGAGGGTGGTGGCAGGAGCTCCATGACCTTCATTTCTCAGGTGAGGAAACTCAGGATCACAGAAGGGGCTAACTGCTGAAGATTGGACGCGAACAAGTATCAGCTAGCCTTGGCTTAATCCAGGAGTTCCTTTATGCTGCACCTGCTTTGCTTGCTTTATTAGGATATGAAAAATTCATTTTTAGAAATTTGATTCAGGGTTCAGTCATAAAAAATAAGAAAACAGCAAGGGACGGAGGGTGAGAATTAATCCATTTGCTTTTGCCACTGGACATAATCTAGGAAGTGCAACTTCACAGCAGTTAATGAGAAAAAGAAGATGATACCGGGTTTTGTGTAGGAAGGTGAAGAATGTCACATTTTTCCTGAATTTATTGTGTGGAGTATGATGGGACCAGATGAGGCTTTGATTTTGGTTCTGAGCCAATTGTTGAGATACTAATGCAAACTCTGGAAGCTTCCTGGTAAAGTCCTGGACCGTGTTCAAATTGGTCATGAAAGGAAGAAGTTCAAGCATGCCTAAAATACTTAAAAACAAAATGTAATTTCCTTAGGGTAAAATGTTCTAAAAGATGGGTTAGCGTACTAGTCTTCATGGGTCACTATGACACGGCACCACAGCTGAGGTTTCACCTTCCCAGTTTCATAGGCCGGAAGTCCAGGGTCAAGGAGCTGGCTGATTCAGCTTCCGGTGAGGACTCTCCTCCTGGTTTGTGGGCCCCCATGTGGCCTTTCTTATGCACGTGAGGCAAGGGTGTGCGTGCGTGTGCACACACACACACACACACACACACACACACGACTCACTAGAGCTCTGTGACGTCTCTGATAAGTACACTACTTCTGTTAGATGGGGGACCCACCATCATGACCTGATTTAACCTCAATTACCTTCTTACGACCCCTATCTTCAAATGCTACAATCACACTCTGGCTTAGGGATTCTTTGAATTTCGAGGAGCATAATTCAGTCTATAGCAGTTAAAAATATCTTTTTAAACCCACCTTTCAATCCAAGAAATAACCATGGATTTGTTTTAGGGTAGAAGTAAAAGTAACACCTTCTAGGAAGGCAGGAAGCTGTCACTTTCAGTCACTCGGGTGCCCCTGTTCTTGGCGTCTGAGGGGCAGGGTAGCATGGGAAACACACTGAGGGCTCTGGAGTTGGGTCCACTCGAGTGCTGGCCACGCTTTGCCCTTTGTCAGCAGAGTGGCCTGGGCAGCACTCCTGTTGTTTAGAACTTGCTTTGTCTGACTTTTGTCTCCTGTCAGGTGGAGATGGTGCTTACTGCTCTGGAGGTGTGACGGGTAGGCACGGTGCCCGCACCACTGTATGTCACCACCTCTTCCTTGTGGTTCTCTCCCATCCTGCTTTTCCCCAGAGGTGGTGTGAATAATGATGTGATTTGTCATCCCTTCTCCTGGTCGGTACTATGTGATAAGCCTTTCTCGTGTTCCTTCCATCTTCATAACCATCATTTGTAATGGCCATATAATGTTTTTAAAAGGATCTTAAAATTGTTAAGATTGTGTATCAGTCTAAATCAGCATTTAATGTATAGCCCTAATCAAGACCAAGACTTGTGTGGTGGTATTCAGAATACGTAGCCCAGACTCTAGGGATGGCAGTGTTGTTCCTTGATGTTCTGGGGGTGGGAGACGGGCTGGGCCAGGGGAAGGTTGGGAATTCTCAGGCTGGTCAGAGGGTCTGGGGATTGTCAGTGTTTATTTTTATTTGCTAATTTTTTAATTGAAAAAGCTACATAAATTTAAAGAATTGACATCATCCCTTCGGGCTTATGCTGTCCCAGGTCTCTTTCCCTCCATGACTCAGCAGCAGCCGTGCTTTTTCTCGGCCCCCTTCAGGAGTGTTCTGTACATATTCCAGCAGGTAAGTGTGGGTGTGTTCAAAATACCCCTCACTCCTCCCCATTCTTTTAAACATAGAAATGGAACCTGTTAGCATTGTGTGCTCTTTTTCTCACTTGAGAAATGCACTTAATACAGGAGCGCCTGAGGACTGGGGGTGCTCAGCACACATGGCCGTCCAGCCCTGCATATATGTTTGAGCCTCCAAGCGGCATATAGATCACCAAGTGCACCAGTGAAATGTCCTTTTGGAGAAATCAAGGTGGAACTCACATAACACGCAGTGAGCCGCCTTAGGGAGCACAGTTCAGTGTCCCGGCCCCCTCAGCCTCCTCAGTGTCCTCAGTGCAGAGGCGCTGGCACAGGTTCGGCTGTCAGAGGACATTTTGACAAGTGTAATTATGTAACCGGGGCTTATTCTTGCAGAGCCCTTCCTGCTGCCCTTCGGCTGTGCCCCGTGCTTATTCAGGGGTTAGGGTTCATTACCTCCTGCAACACGCAGTACAAAGCCACATCACGTTTGTCTTTGCCCTCGTGTAGGTACCATGGGGCAGATGCAGTGCATGCACCACCGAGACAGGGTGAGTATGAGTCATGTGGTGTGCCAGGTGCCCTTCTTCCACGCGTGGCAGGGGACTGAGCTTCCCGAGAGCTGACCCTGCTGGATATGCGCTTCTTTGGCGCCTGTCTATGCTGAGCCTGGTGCTCTTCTAATCCAAGGAGTACCTGGCGTGGCCCGAGGCAGGTGCTGACTGCACTCCCTCAGGCAGAAGTGGCTGAGTTGGGATGAAGCCAAGTCTTGTGGGGTCCCTGCCCTGGCAACTCTGCCAGGCCTTCTCCCGCACAGCAGTTGAGACTTGCCTGGTTGAGCGTGCCAGTGTTCTGGGAGAGCTTGGGAAATAGCTTGCTCACTCAGAGGTTATGGTGGGTGTAAGATACCACCCGGTAACTCCTTTCAGATACTAAAAAGAGCAAAGTTGAGAGCCACCTTGGACCGGTCTTCAGATGGCATCTACAGCATGGTGCTCCCTCGCCATGCTGCTGTGTGTGAACAGGGGTCTTCTGGGGCTCCTGACACAGCAGCACCCTCATGTCAGTGCGTGCTAGGAACAAGGGTGCGTGCACTGGACAGGGCCTCGCCGGCGCAAGTGTGGTTCATTGCGTGACTACACACTCGACAGTCTTCTCCACACCAGAGTAATAGACCTTTTGGGGTCTGTTTCTTTGAAGCAAAAGATCTTTCATGGCATGTTGGTAACATCTTTCAGCTCTTGTATGGCCTGGGCCTTTACTTTGGGGCCACCATGCAGTCTTCTTATATTTTGTGTTTGTTTTCTGTTCCTACACAGAATACCTGCAAAAAACAATTTAAAGGAAGAAGGTTATCTTGGCTGAGGGTTTCAGAGAGTTTAGTCCATGGTTGGCTGGTCCTCAAGACAGAAATATGGTGGAAGGGTGCAGCAGAGGAGAGCTGCTCACCTCCTGGT
>NW_022900931.1:3013090-3014240 GCF_012274545.1 Fukomys damarensis | reverse complement strand
GGAGGGGGAGGGAAGGGGGGGAGAGAGAGAGAGAGAGAAAGAGGGAGAGAGAGGGCGTGAGCGAGCGAGTCAGGGATACCCATTGACCCACTCACGTCTACTAGGGACCGCCCTTAAATTTCCATCTCCATCCAGTGGCCCGTCACATTGTGAACCCATCAATGGTGCCATCATGTGATGAGGTCAGTGCCCTCATGGCCTGGCCAGTTTCCACACGCCTACCTGTGACCATTCCTGCACTGGGGCCAAGCCTTTAACATGAGCGCTTGGGGACCCTCTCTAGAGCAGACTGAAGCACGTTCTGTCCATTCATCCTGCTTGATGAGCTCTGCCACACTGAGCATGTGTAGGGTGCTTTCTGTGGAGACTGTTGTGTCCTTTGCGTGACTCAGGTGACAGGAGTCCTGGGCTGCTTGTTTGGTCACCACTGTGGGTGCCCCTGGAGCTGGCCCCTGTGGCTCCTTGGTTGTCCTGTGGTCCTACCGGCCAGCTTTTCAGGAAGAGAGGCTTTTATCCCAAAGCTGCGGTCGAGGAGTAGGACTGGGCTGCTGGTGTCTGCATAGTATGGTTTGACTTATATGCAAGCTTGGTGGCTTTTTCTAGAAAGCATGGCTGGTACAGGCCGGGTTGTGTGTCAAAGTCCAGTCCCTCAGCTGTGGTCTAGGACAGGACGTTACGAAGCATCCTTGGGCTCCTGGGGGTGGGTGGACAGTGAACATCATGTGCTCAGTGACCCTATTTTGGCCAGGTGCACATACTGGGTGACAGCTAGGCCACCCGGAAAGGCTTCAGTGCTTTTCATGGGTCAAAAAGAGGGGAGCAGCAAGGAGCCTGCATCCCCAGCTTGCTCACCCTTCACGCATGAGTAGGTGCTCAACCCAGCATCCTGCCCAGGTCGGAGGGTGGCATGTGTGACTGTGCTGTGCAGGCTCCTATGGGCTAGAGTTTGTGGGTGGACCTTGTTCCATGGTGCATTTCCAGTAGGAGGGGACAGGCCAAGGTAATCCCAGGTGGGGAGCTGGCCCAGGCAGCTAGGTGGAAGACCAGAGTGGAAGGGAGTGGTTTGCAGCTCCACCATGGCAGCCCTGGCGGGTGTGGTGTGTGCAGTGCCGGACGGCTCCTCGAGGTGCACGGGGGTGGGGGGGGTGAT
>NW_022900931.1:2971048-3013044 GCF_012274545.1 Fukomys damarensis | reverse complement strand
GGACTGCTCAGGGTGGGTTGGAACGCACTGGTCTTCGTCTCCTGTCTTGCAGGAGTGATGGCTCTGTTGAGGAGGTGGTGGCAGCTACTGACAGGTGATGTCTTGGGAGGGCTGGCTGCCAGGCCAAGCTTTGGGTTGCAACAGCTGTGGTGTTGTGAGAAAAGCCTGGCGGGTGGCGAGGAGGTGCGAGGTCCTGGTTCAGTTCTGCCTCTGCCAGCCTCAGGCCATCTTGTAATCTTTTGCCTCAGTTTTGTTGTCTGTAAAAGCAAGGAATTGGCACAGATGGTAGCCAGGGCCCGAAAAGTCTTTGACACTGGGCTTTGTTATATAGTAGTTGGGAGCCATGAGGGTTTGGGCAGGGGAGTGGGATGATCAGAAGTGTGCTTGGGGAAGGTTAATCAGGCCTCTGTTCCTTTGTGATAATCCTGCTGCAGGGCTGGAAGTGACAACGTGTGGGTGACACTTTGAAATTCAGCTGCAGTGAATTAGCTGTGCTCTTGAACTGTAGCTGCTTGGAACTCCCTGTGCCATTTTGGGGTCTGGTGGAAGCCTGGGCTCCCCGCCGCTGCCTCCTCCTGCCCGCTCTCTCCCTGGCACCATCCCTTTCTTCTCCGCACACCCTGTGGTCACAGCAGGCTCACATCTAATGAGGCTGTTTGGAGCTGGCTTGTGGTGGTGAATAGACATGGGAATTGTTCATGAATCATGAGGATCACAAGCGGCTGAACGGGAGGCCAGCATTTGGAATGTGCAGGCCCTGTGGCTCACATCGCTCGCTACTTGGGGGACGCTGGGTGCTGAAGCCACCTCAGCCCCTCTTCCTGATCAGTCAGGCGCCCCCACCTCTGCTCAGAGCCACCTGCTTGCTGCCTGTCCAGTGGCCAGCACGGCTCGGAGGCCATTCAGAAATGGTTTCTAGGGAATTGGCAGGAGGCTCACTGTGTTTAATAAAAAGGATCTTAGTTAAGGTGCAGCCAGTAGCTCAGACCTGGGGATGACTTCACTAGCTTTGTCTTCTGATAGTGCTTGTCAGACTTAGGATCTGCCATTCTGTGTACTGAAAGATCTTTCTTAATCCTTGTAAACCAGGAATTTCCTGTTAGGATTCAGTCTTAGCGCCTACCTCACCTCACTTCGGGCCTCTCCCTGCCGTTCCCCGTGTCTCTGGGCCCTTTCCACTTGCAGTTTATCGTGCTGGTGTGCGCTCGTCCCCACTATGGACAGGCTGTCCGCCTGCTGACTCACTGGCCAGCCCTGCCCATTGGGCTGCCCCACGTGTCTCCCCGCTGCCCCTGTGTCCTTTCTGGGTGTAGAGCACTGGTTTTGCTCACCTGTACCTTTCCTGTAACGACGTAGATGAGTCCATTGTGGCACCAAAGCACACTCTTTTCTTCCCTTTATTCATGGTTATCTCCTTCCTAAAGTGTCCATTGTATTAGTAAGACATGAATTTCCTTGGGTGTGCCAGTTCTGTGTGAAGTCATTCAAACTTCTAGGTTTGAGCCTTCTGAACTTGAAAACTCTGTTTCCATTACTTAAGCCAAATACTAAAGTACGACACCAAGTTAGCAAAGTCATTTTTTGATTGTTAGTATGCAGCATTTCATTTGCAGTTATTTTCGGTGAGATTTTAACTTTATTTTAGTTCGGCTAACACGGCTGACTTTTTTTTTGAGATAAAGAAACCTTGTTTTCATTTTAACTTTTCTTGACTCCTCTAGCTCCTTGGGACAGGAGAAAGATGCTTCAGTGAGTGGTGGAGCTTGCCCCTGGTGTTTCACTGGTCACACAGGGGTGCAGAGCAGCACTGATGAGATGGGGACAGGTCCCTGGGAGGCAGGTGTGTGGCCATCACGCAGCAGCACTGGGCAGGCTGACAGCACTCACATGGGGGCATGAGGTTCCCGGAAAGAGGAGGGCCATGAGGTGTTCCATGGGGGACTTGGCTGGGGTGTGTCCTGGTGCTAGGATGGCCACCTGGACCTGATTAAGCTGCCTCTGTGACCTGGGTGATATCCACCTGGAGCCCGGGTGAGCTCCTGCCCTGATTGGGGTTGAGATGCTGCCTTGACCTTGACGGGAGGCTGGGCGGTGCTACAGAGGGTGCAGCTCACAGGCAAGGAGCGAGATCAGAGGGCGCAGGGAGTACCGGGGTAGCCTGGCATGGGTGTCTGCCTCTGTTGGGAGACAGGAAGGGTCCTGGGCCTGGGCCCTGTGCTTCTTTTGGAGCCACGTTGGTTTATGCGTCTGTAGCCTTGGGGCACTTGGGGTTACTCTGTTCCCTTCTTTAAGTGCTGGTGCAGCCCGAGCACAGCCTTGTCTTATAGAAGATTTCAAGTTGTTCACCTTTGTTCACTTTGCTCATAATTTTGGATTAGGGCTCTAGCAATCCTCCTACTTCAGTCTTTGAGTTCCGGGAATACAGACATGTGCCACTGTGCCTATCCCCTTTTCTATTCTTAATATAAAGTTACAAATATTCAATGCTTAAAATTTAACAAATACTGAGAGTAATGATGATAATAAAGCATGTAGTTGGGCCACAGTGGTGCGCTCCTTTAATCTTAGCTGCTTAGGAGGCTGAGGCCGGAGTATTGCAAGTTTGAGGCCAGCCTGGGCAACTCAGTGAGACCTTGTGTCAAAATAAAACCTACCTGATGGCTTTAGCTGTAGGTCAGTGTTATACCACTTGCCTAGCATTAGCCAGGTCTGGGCTTCAATTCCAGCCACTGCAAGGGAAAACAAAAGGCATATAACATTTGTTCTAGTTTATTGTGTGTGGAGTGTGGTGTCATTTTATGTGCAATTTCCCATCACTTCTCAGGACACCCCTGTGAGGTAGGCACTATTACTATCCTTGCCTGGCAGATGGGAAACTGAGGATCAGAGGGCTTAAAATGTGCCCAAGGTTATGCATGGGGGATATCACGATTCCAGGGCTGTAACTTCTGTGTGTCCAGGCCTCTGGGTGCAGGCTTCCCTGCTGCTCTCCTTTGCTTCCAGACCAGGGTCAGGAGGAAGCTGGAGGACACTGAGAGCCACTGCTTGGTGGCTGTGAAGCTGAGAGAGCTCTCTTGTGTCCTTAGGGGGCCTTGACTGTGCTTCCCTTCATAGATGGGCTTAAGGTCAAGCAGCTTGTCTACCTATGTCTGTCAGTTTTTACTGATAAATCATGTCCTTTCCCATGGCACTGATTTTCTTGGAAAACATCACTATTTGTGGTTTTGCAGTAAGTTTTAAAATACAGTGCTCTTGGATTTGATCCTGGATGAAACATTTCTCAAGCCGCCCTGCTGTGAATTTGGGCATTTTGATTGTGCCTTCTGCAGGCTAGTCTTCATCTGTGGGTGCCCCCTACAGCTTAACTCCTCAGACACCTTCTGTTTTCCAGACATGCTCCCCTGGACGGGGTAAGACCAGGTGTTAAGTGGAGGCATGCCCTTGGCCGCCTGTGTGCTTGTGCTGTCTCGCCTGGCCCTGCGGCTCCCTGTGGGTCCTGTGCAGTTGTATAGCTGTGGCGGGTCACGCTTTGCCCTTCACTTTTCTCCAGAACATTGTGTTGGAATTATGTGCCTGCGGGTACACCGCGATTTATTTGGGCCCTCCAACACGTCTCCCTTCGAGCCTGTGGTCCTGCCTTCCCTGTGTGGTGTCTGCCATGGTGTCTCCGCACAAAACTTTCTTGGGATTCCTCAAAGGTTGCTGGGCAGTTTTAACAAGATTGCAGCCATTTCTTATTCTAATTAATTAATTCACTCTTTTGCCAATTAATTCAGCCATTTGCTCATTGACTTCTCCGTGCGTTTATTTGGAAGACATTTCTTAAGCACCTGCCTGGTGCGGGATGCTGAGGATGTAAACATGTACTTATTGGTCATAGCCCCTGCCCCGGGGGATCTTCCATGCTGAGAAGTGACTGGCAAACATAGCCGGATTCCAGATGGGCCGTGGAGAGGGTGGCGAGGGGAGGGAGGGGCTGGTGCTGGACCTTGGGGGGAGGGTGGAAGTTGGAGGAAGGAGGCCACTGTACCCGGAGACTGGCTGCTGGGCTGGGGTTTGAGGGCAAGAGTGCTGTGGAGGGGTGTGTGCCCTTACAGGGCACCGTGGCTCCCGTGCACTTCGGTGAGAGCCCAGGCCTAAGCTGGTGAGGCCCTGTGGCAGCGAAGCAGCTTGGATTTCTGATACGATACCCAACGCCCACAACTTCAAGGAGGGAAGGTTTATTTGGGTTCACAGTTTTTGGAGGTTTCAGGGCGAAGTCAGCTGGGCCCAGGCAGAAGTGGGTGACAGAGAGGCCTGGTGAAGGAAAAAGTGCTCACCCTGTGGCAGCCAGGAAGCCAAGAGAGGTGGGAGGAGCTGGGGAGAAGAACACTAGGGTGCGGGGTGGGGCCTGGCGTGGCACGGTGGCTCCTGCTTATTGCCCCTTTTCCCTCGCGCCGACCTCTGGGTCCCTACATTTTTGTGCTACAGAAATTGGGCATTCCTTAAGACAAGGCCTGTGTGTGTGCGGTTGGCCTGATTGCAGTTTTGAGGCTCCAGGGGTTACAACCTAATAATCACAGAGTAGCTTGAAGTTGACTATTGAACTTTCACATTAAAAAAAAAAAAATCCCCTTTGCTCCCAGGAACTCCCCCCAAGCATCTTGTGCTCTGTGGGCCTGCTCCTCACGACAGTTGCCACGGCAGGCGTCCTGGGAGCCCTGCTCCTCTTCTGGAATCACACAGAGCAGGTTTGTCCCCGCCAAGCTCCTGCCTCACCCTGAGAAGCCAGGGGCACCGGAGCAGCACGGCGGTTTTGGACGGAGAATCCTTCCCTGTCCCGTGCCGTGGGTATGGGGAGTCACATAGATATTAGAGAGCTTTGTTTTCTCAATTATGTTAACTCCCTTTCCAAAAAGACTACAGTGAATTGTTTTAAATAAGATTGCCTTCACATTAAATTCATAGTATGAAAAAATATTTTTCAAGCAGGAGTTCATCTAGGTTCTGAGACACTTTAGTGTTCTCTTCTCACTTGGCAGTAATCTGTGTTCTGCCTGTGACTGAGCGTCCTGCGAGCCAGTGTTTCATGACGAGAGAGCTTGTCACCAGGGCACCTCCGTGTATGTGACCCCCCTTTTGTTACACATTTGCTGTTTCTCAATTTTCCCCACTAGACACTGCTTTAAACTTCCCAGTTATTTTCTTGGGATAATTACTATTTGTGAAATTATTGCTTTGAAAGATGGGCCTATTGTTAAAAGACTTGATCCAATGTTTTCTTCACATATCGTGGGCCATCTGTGTTTCTGCTCTTGGTTTTCTGGCTCGTTTATGGTGTATCGTGTATTGTGCCATTTGTCCTGTTCCCATGCATCTGTAAGAGGGTTTTCTTGTGCAGAGCCCAGTCCTGGTTGTGTTGAAGGTGGACACGATGCAGGTAAGGCCTGTGTACCTGGACACGTAGGGAGCTCTCTGTAGGGCGATGCCTGGGTGGTGGGAGGTCTGAGGGCAGGCCCGTGTCTGCATGGCTCCTAGCACTTTGCACTTATTTCACACAGCAATCACTGGAGGTAAGTGTTATGCCCATTTTACAGACAAGAACACGAGACTCAGAGTTGTCCAAGGTCACAGCAACCAGGGGCATAATGAGGATTTGAACCCTGGGCAGGTGGGCTACAGTGGCCTCCTGTTCCATACCACGTGACTTCAGGGAAAGGGTGACTTCTCACTTGTTACATCTGTAAAGAGGACCTGCACTGAGCTCCTTAGCTCCCATTCTGGTGTTTCTCCACTTTACATTGCTTTGAAGATGAGGCCGTAGACCTTTTATTGTTGTGTTTACTTTGTGTCAATCAGTGCTGCCTAGAAAAACAGATTTAATGCAAGATATGCAAATATATAAGAATTTACAGGTGTGTTAGTTACTTTTTTTTCATTGCTAAGACAAAACACCCAGCACTCAGAGTTAAAGGGGGAAAGGTTTATTTGGCTCACAGTTCGTAGAAGTTTCAGTCCGTAGTCAGCTGGTTCCTAGGCAGGGTAGCATGGCAGACAAGCCTTGCAGCAGAGAATCAGTTCTTGGCAGGCAGAAGGTAGCAAAGCAAGCAAGGGATGACCACAGCTCTTTCTGTCCCTTACATCTTATCAGGACACTTAGGGCAGGTAGCGCTCACATCCTTAATCCTAGTGCCCTTGGTCCTAGCATTGCATTATGAATCAATCTCAGCATCACAGACTCTTCAGCAAGCACCTCAGTAGGTCTTGATTCTTTCCCTGGTAGGGTGACTCCTACCTTCTTCACTTATGAAGGTTCTGGACCGTTTGTCGTTTTGCCTGGATTGGATTGTTGTAGTTTCTCATGAACCTTAATAAAGGGCATGGTAACACTAGGAGGCGCACTAAGGCGTCTCCTATACTTCCAAGTATATTCTTTCTCTCCCCTGCTGTGGGGTGATAGTCCAGTTTCTCCTTGATGGTCTGGGTCAGTCACCCCTGCCAACGCTGTAACTCCCTTTTTAGCTTGTTCACTAAGAGGCATGAAGGGACCAAAATGACCAAGAGGAAGTCTTAGCTTCCAGTTCAGTTGTATTGTTGTGCTTCCTGGAGCAGGCCTTCTGCCTCTGGAACCAAGATGTCTAAGCCAGCAGAGCATAAGTTCATGGGAATAGGAAGCAAACATTTTGCTAGTGAATCTCTAGAGGTAATGGTCAGTGGTACCCATTCCCACTTCTACCCCTTGATTCCTGGACTTGTGAATCTTAGCTGTGGGAGACATAGCACCATATAGTGGATGTTGATTCAAAGAACCTTGCCCCAGCCCTGCACATTATTTCCCCTTCCTGGCACTATAACTATGTCTTCAAAAGACCATTCTACCTTTCTGTCAATCTAGCTGCTTCTGGATGCTGAGGAACATGGTAAGACTAGTGAATTCCATGTGCATGAACCTGTTATCTCACTTCTGTGGCCATAAAATGTGTCCCTTAGTCAGAGGCAGTGCTGTGTGGGAATTCCTTGGTGATGGATAAGGCATTCTGTAAGACCAGAGATGGTAGGTAGGTTTTTTTTTTTTTGGTACTGGGGATCAACCTCGGGACTTGTACTTGCGAGGCAGCTGATAGAACCATAGAGCTAAATCCCCGGCCCCAGAGATGGTAGTTTTGCCAGAAGGATTATGTGAGGGAAGGCAAATCCATATCTAGAATAAGTGTCTATGCCAGTTAGGACAAAACACTATCGTGGAAGTGGTCTAAACAATATAATCAACCTGCCACGAGGTTGTAGGTGGATCGCTCTGGTAAATGGTGCCATATTGAGGACTCAGAGTTGGCCTCTGGTGCTGACAGTATTGGGGATTAAACAGAGGCTGTTGTCAGATCAGCTGTAGTGAGTGGGAAATTCATGTTGCTGAGCCCATCCATAACCTCTATCCCTGCCACCGTGACCACTCTGTTCCTAAGCCCATTGGACAGTGACTTAGGCAGCTGAAGAAAGAGGTTGACCTCTGTCTACAGAATGTGTCATCCTATCCACTTGATCGTTAAAAGTCCTCTTCTGCTGAGGTCATTTTTTGGTGAGCGTTTACATGGGAAACAAATATTTTTACATTCTTTGCCAACATGGATAGGTCTGTTCACATACCTCTTCTCCAAATATCTGTCATATCCTTTCCAAGTTCCTGACCACCTGGCCAGACCATTCACTGCAGCCCACAGGGCAGTGTATAGTCACACATCTGGCCACTTTTCCTTCAGGCAAAACATAGTTCTGGGTGCCTGAAGTTCTGTCCACTGTGAAGATTTCCCTTCACTTTAAGGATGTCCTGGAAAAGGGCTGTAATGTGTGTGGGTGGTGCCTGCATAACCTGCATAACCATCCATAAACCAGACCCTTGCCTTCTCTTCTTTGACAGCTGATCATACAGTACACTCCATGAGGCCATAGGTGCATGCTGGGAAACAGAAGGCAGTATAGCAGGCAAAGGAGCCATGGGCTTCCGGGAAACTTCTTCATATAACTTACCCTCTGGATTCGCTCAGGCTCAGTCACATGTTACCATTTTCATTTAATGATGGACTATTACTGTGTACACCCAACCTTATGACTCAGTGGATCTGATAATAATACCCAGCTCATCATGGGCAACTCAGGTTGCATGGTAACTTGGTGTTCCAGGGTCAAGCATTCGGTTTCCACTAAGGCCTTGTAGTAGGCCAGGGGCTGTTTTTCAAAGGGAGAACAGTTGTCTGCAGATGAGGGCAGAGCTTTGCTCCAAAATCCTAAAGGCCTCCACTGTGATTCACCTCTGGGGGCCTGTGAGAGACTCTGAACAGCATCTCTACCTGCCACTGACACTTCAGGGACCGTTGGATCTGCTGAAACATATGGTCTCAGTGGCAGACCAGCCCGCACAGCAGCCTGGACCTGTTATAGAATCTTTTCTTGTTCTGGGCCTCAACCACTCAAAACTAGCAGCTTTCCAAGTCACTCGGTAAATGGGCCGGAGTAAAATACCTAAGTGAGGAATGTGTTGCCTCCACAATGCAAATAGGCCCACTAGATGTTGTACCTCTTTTTTGGTTGTAGGGGGAGTCAGATGCAACAACTTGTCTTTTACCTTAGAATGGATATTGCTACATGCCCCACGCCACTGGACCCTTAGCAATTTCACTCAGGTAGAACCTTGAATTTTAGTTGGATTTATTTCCCATTTTCTGGCTCTCAAATGCTGGACCTGCTCACTTGGTCCAGTCAGCATAATATCGTCAGTGTAACGCATCACTGTGTTACCTTGTGGGAGAGAAAGGCAATCGAGATCCCTATGAACTAAGTTGTGATACAGCACTGGAGAGTTAACATAACCCTGCAGTAGGATGGTGAAGATGTATTGCTGGCCTTGCCAGCTAAAAGCAAATAATTTCTGATGGGTCTTTTGGATGAGTATGCAGAAGACATTTGCCAAATCAGTAGCTGCATACCAAGACCCAGGAAATATGTTAATCACTCAAGCAAGGAAACCACGTCCAGTGTAGCATTTGCAGTCAGTCACCACTTGATTCAGTATGCAGTAGTCTACCGTATTTCCCCAAGACCCATCTACCTTCGCACAGGCCAAATGAGGGAGTTAAATGGAGACGTGATGGGGACTACCACCCCTGCATCCTTCAAGTCTGTGATAGTAGCACTAAATTTCTGCCAGGATGTGATGTTGTTTTTGGTTTACCATTTTACAAGGCAAAGGCAACTCCAATGGCTTCCATTTGGCCTTTCCAACCATAATAGCCTTCACTGTACAGGTTAAAGAACCACTGTGAGGATTCTGCCAAGTGCTAAGTATATAAATCCCAATTATGCATTCTGGAACAGGGGAAATGACTACAGGATGAATTCAGGGTGAACTCACTTTGAGTTAGACCTGTGCTAAAACTTTCTTGATCACCTGACCTCCATAGGCCCGTACTCTTACAGGAGGGCAGCAGTGATGTTTTGGATCCCCTGGAATCAGCTTTGGAACCAGTGTACAGTCACTTGGGCAAGGCCCTAGGCCCCCTTGGGGAAGGACTGGACCTTATAAATGTTTGGTGGTGCACCAGGTCCTTCCTCAAGGCAACCCAGCTCTCCCTTCATTGGAGGGGTTCTGAGTCCGTAAATTGGCTCAAATCTGGAAACTGGTCGAGGGGCCATGATTCCTTGTTACTGCAATTTGAAGTAGGTTTCTGTTTATTTGTTCTTAAAAATTTTTTATTAGATAAGCCTAGTAAAAACTTTGTAGCCCTATCTTTTACTTTTCTGGACACCATGGTTAATCAGCCAACACCGTTTATTCACACGTGTCAGACTGTCCTGATCATCGTTCTGCTTCTGCTGTCTCTTAAGGTAAGTGCATGCACCTTGCCTTTGGCGATTAAGTGCTGCCACTTGGCCTCTGCTGCACTGGGATCCAGTCAAATCCCTGCCCTTAAGTTTCCCAAGTAAGTAACTGCAGTCCTCACTGTAAGGTCTAGCATGCAGAGGAAGAGCCATGACAGGGCCCTTCAGGGATGCCAGTGCTCCCCTCACGAATCTGTCTTTCAAGGTGTTAGTGAAGGGTACATTTTCTAGCTCATCCAGTGTGGATGATTCGGTCTGACATGACAAGTCCACTCCATCATTACCCTTTCCCTGAGCCTGTGAATCCCCTTGTCCACAGTAAACCACAGAGTATCAGGCATCTCTAACTCATTCACAGTGGGCTGTCCTTTGATCCATACTTCTCCCAACCAGCCAAGTTGACTATTAACGCCTTTCTTCTTACTCCACAAGCCCCAACATTCAGTTCAGAATCTCTGCTTAATGGGCCCATGTTGACAAACTCAGCCTGATCTAGGTGTGTGTTTTTGCTACCATTATCCCACACCCATAAAATACATTCTCATACTTGCCCATTGACCCTCTGCTTATAAGAGTTAGAAAACTCAAGTTTTCTGGGAGAACAGTGGAGCTCCTCCTGGGTCACACTGTGTACCTCACCCTTAGGAGCCGTCTGCGATTTGAGCCTGGTTATAGGCTTAGAGGCAGAAGTGGGTGGCAAGGGTGGGTCCTGAGGAGTGTCAGCATTTGCATGCTCGGTCAACACAAGGTTCGTTTCCTCAGGTATAGTAGGGGAGGCCAACACCATGGGGTGGGGTGGGGATGGGGTTGGTATTGTTACTGGATTCTACCGGCTCCTGATTCTTCTGGATGGTGAAGCCAAAACGTTACTGGGTAGCTTGTTCTCAAAGTGGCTCACCAAATAAATGTTATTGGAATCTGAGTGCTCACTTCTGGAATTAGATTCAAGGTTATTTTTGTTGCAAACAAAGAATTGAATGAAAACGAGCAAAAAGCAATGGCAAAGTTAATTTGAAAAAGTGAAAGTGAAGTGTGAGGGAGAAGCTGGCTCTGCAGAGTGAGCTTGGATCGAGTAAAAGAGGAAAAAAAAAGCACGATAAAGAACACCCTGGAGAAAGCAGGGTGGGCTGTCTCATGGAAGGACATGATAGCAAGCTCTTCTTGGCATTTGTGCCCCTTTCTGTTGTCCAAATCTCTAGGAAACCTGCAAGAACTTCTACATACAGGTCCTGAGAAGCGGTGTTGGAATCCCACACCTCAGGCTGATGCCAGGATCAGGCCATCCTAGTGGAAACCTGCTTTGTTCTCATGGGAAGTCCACGTGCAGGGCTTTGGGACCTATTCTGTTCACATGTCCTGGGATCTTGTAAGTGATAGGTCCCGCCTACTTCCCCAGCCAGCTTCGCCACGCCCTGAGTCCCAGTCAGTACCACTGACCATCACCTGTAATGATACAGTAGCAAAACGTTTGCTTCCTGTTCCCAAGACCTTATACTCTGCTGGCTTAGAAATCAGTCCAGAGACAGGAAGGCCTGCTCCAGGAAGCACAACAGTAATGCCACTGAAATGGAAGCTAAGACTTCCTGTGAGCAGCTTGATCTCCTCATGCTTAGTTACTTTTCTTGTTGCTGGGACATAATACCTGACACCTACAAGTTTAAAAGGAGGAAGGGTTTATTTTAGTTTGTAGTCTGTAGAGGTTTCAGTCCATGGTAGAGTGGCATGGCAGAGAGGCATCACAGAGGAGAAACAGTGCATGGCATGGCCTGGAGCCGCGAGCCTGTTGTTCCTCTCCTTTATATGCCATCCAGACTACTCCCCTTTTGGGCTGTGCCATCATAACTGTGCTAATCCAGTCAGTGGATGAATTTAGCACCATACACCCTTAATCCGAGCATCACACTCATAATCTACATATACCCTGGTTCCAGCCGCCTCTGAAAAGCCCCACCTGGGAGCACATGAGGCTTTGAGGGGATATCTAGATCCAAGCCATAGCATGCTTTTTCTGTTTTTTGGACACTGGGTCTGTACTTTTGTAAAGCATTCCAGAAGCCCCAAATGTGCCCTTAGCTTATGCCACTTCTCTTAAAAAGCAGCACCTGGAAGCCAACATTTGCGTAAGTGCTTGGGTTAATTCACACTTCCGCTTAGCTGCCCTTCTGGCCTGAGTCCTGCTCTGCCAACCTGGTGCTGTGGCCTTCGTAGGCTTTGTCCTTTGCATGGGGTTGATGGCACACACCTTGCAGAGTCCTAGGAAGCTTAAGTGAGATAAATGCTAGAAACATGCAGCATTGGCCCATTGTGCTTGCTGATTGTAAAACAGATACATTTTGAGTTCTGAAAAATTAAAATGGTAATCATCGTCGTTTGAAAGCTGAAGCATTACAATAATAAAGCATCTTTCATAGTGGGGTTCCTAGGAATGACTCAGCAGATGATTGCCTGCCTGGTTGATCTCTTCAGCTTTCTGGGTGCTCAGTAGATTTATTAAAAAATACCAGACCACTCCAACATGAAGTCAGTCATCTCTGAGTTGGAGTCTCCATTCCAAGGAGCTTCCTTAAATCATCAGATGTGTGAATCTTCCCTCCTTCAGTTCCTCTCACATAAATGTTCGGCCGTTTCTAAATTAGGAAGCTTCTGCCACTCAGACTCCTCTAGCAGTTGCTGCTGCGGCATGGAGGAGGTGGAGGTGTCTCAGGCTCCCATCGCCGTGAGGCATGGCTGCCCTCTGGTTTTCCAAGTGAAGCTGCAGCTTCCTGGGCCCCAGCCGCTGCTCTGAAACTGCCCTCATGGTTCGCAGTTAGCACCAAAGGTAGCAGTTTTCCCCGAGGCCACGTGTTGTCATGCATCCTTGGGATGACCCCTCCGGTCAGAAGGGAAGCTGCATAAACCAAGTTAGGGGTCTGCGCAGCTATGGAGAGGGGACTCTGGATGCGACTCTGTTTTTGTCTGATTGGAGTGCACAACTCGAGGCCACTTCGCCCAGAATAGTTCCTGGCTCATGTTTAGTACTCAGTTGTTGAATGAACACGTGAAAACACAAATCCGGTTTTCTCCATTTTTTTATTTGAAAGACAGATTAGCTCACTAAAATCTGTTTTTCTTCCTTTGCCAGAAAGCCGTCAACAGAGACTCTTTCCTCTGTCGGGGTGTAGAGTTGATTGACATGGTTCTTTGTGCCTGGAAAGCAAATTATGTTAAAATGTTCTTCATGATCTATTTATAAGTCACACTGCTCAGCAGCGCTATGTGGTTCTAATCTGTGTCCCGCGACATTCCTGACGCACGTCTGCTGTCACTCAGGTGAGTGGGGTACCCAGGTCCCAGTGACCTTCCTCTGCTGGAGCTGGGCTTCTCCACCAGGACACCTGGTCGGCACATGGCACCTGCCCAAATGCGTTGCAGACTCTTGTTGGCATTTGCAGAGTCCTAGGAAGCTTAAGTGAGATAAATGCTAGAAACATGCAGCATTGGCCCATTGTGCTTGCTGATTGTAAAACAGATACATTTTGAGTTCTGAAAAATTAAAATGGTAATCATCGTCGTTTGGAAGCTGAAGCATTACAATAATAAAGCATCTTTCATAGTGGGGTTCCTAGGAATGACTCAGCAGATGATTGCCTGCCTGGTTGATCTCTTCAGCTTTCTGGGTGCTCAGTAGATTTATTAAAAAATACCAGACCACTCCAACATGAAGTCAGTCATCTCTGAGTTGGAGTCTCCATTCCAAGGAGCTTCCTTAAATCATCAGATGTGTGAATCTTCCCTCCTTCAGTTCCTCTCACATAAATGTTCGGCCGTTTCTAAATTAGGAAGCTTCTGCCACTCAGACTCCTCTAGCAGTTGCTGCTGCGGCATGGAGGAGGTGGAGGTGTCTCAGGCTCCCATCGCCGTGAGGCATGGCTGCCCTCTGGTTTTCCAAGTGAAGCTGCAGCTTCCTGGGCCCCAGCCGCTGCTCTGAAACTGCCCTCATGGTTCGCAGTTAGCACCAAAGGTAGCAGTTTTCCCCGAGGCCACGTGTTGTCATGCATCCTTGGGATGACCCCTCCGGTCAGAAGGGAAGCTGCATAAACCAAGTTAGGGGTCTGCGCAGCTATGGAGAGGGGACTCTGGATGCGACTCTGTTTTTGTCTGATTGGAGTGCACAACTCGAGGCCACTTCGCCCAGAATAGTTCCTGGCTCATGTTTAGTACTCAGTTGTTGAATGAACACGTGAAAACACAAATCCGGTTTTCTCCATTTTTTTATTTGAAAGACAGATTAGCTCACTAAAATCTGTTTTTCTTCCTTTGCCAGAAAGCCGTCAACAGAGACTCTTTCCTCTGTCGGGGTGTAGAGTTGATTGACATGGTTCTTTGTGCCTGGAAAGCAAATTATGTTAAAATGTTCTTCATGATCTATTTATAAGTCACACTGCTCAGCAGCGCTATGTGGTTCTAATCTGTGTCCCGCGACATTCCTGACGCACGTCTGCTGTCACTCAGGTGAGTGGGGTACCCAGGTCCCAGTGACCTTCCCCTGCTGGAGCTGGGCTTCTCCACCAGGACACCTGGTCGGCACATGGCACCTGCCCAAATGCGTTGCAGACTCTTGTTGGCATGGTAAGCCTGTGTCACCTTCTGTGAGGTCTGTGCTTCGGCTGGGCTTCTGAGCGTGACCAGTGTGACCTTTCCCTCTGGGAATGCCTTTGTGAGGTCTGTGCTTCGGCTGGGCTTCTGAGCGTGACCAGTTCCCTCTGTGGGAATGCCTGGGTACAGGTCCTGGGTCCCCAGGATGCCGCACCACTTCCTGTTGGGGAGCTGTGAAGGCTTCGAGTGGGGTGGGGTTGCCTCACCTTTGGGGTGGGGCAGATGCGATCTTGAGGACCGAAGGGGACATTTCTCTGCAGTTCTCTGTGCAAGCTGGATGGCACCAGTGGCCCCTTTTGTGCCCCCCCAGGACATCCCCACAGCTGCAGGCCTGCACCCATTCAGTGCTCTTGGCAGAGAAGAGATCCCTGTGGACTATTCTTGGGGTTTTCTCCTCCAAGAGGCTTCCCTGGGCCTCACAAGGTTAGACGCCAGGGTGGGGGCTCTCTGTGCTCTGTCACCCTTGCACACCCAGCACAGGTGCTTGTTGATGGTCTGGATTCCAGTCATATTTTTCTTTTATGTTTGAGGATGAACGGAGATGGGATACATTTGTTCAGCAAGGTTTCTCCCCATGGACTAATAATATATGTAAATGTGATAAAGTTAAAAAAATGGAAGCCTTGTACTTCTCCAGGAAGAAAGGCAAAGGAATAGGATATTAAGAAGGCAAGAAGCCTCTTAATCGGCCCGTCATCCTCTCTGTTGTTCATGTTCTAGTTCTAACAGCACGTCTGCTCTCGGCAATGTGAAAAACCTGCGTGGCTCTGAATTTTACAGTCTGCTCCCAGGGTTGCCCCTTGCTGTCTCTGGCCTGGACCATTTGCGGCCCTCCAGCCCACCTTCCTTGAGTCTGAGCTCCTGCTGGAGGCGTCTAATCAGGTCCTCTGTGGTGGTCTCAGTCCAGGGAATAGGAGTTCAGGCCTCGTGCCGCTCTGCCTTCATCTGCCCTCTGGTTCATTTCTGGCTGCTCCCTGCCTGTCAGCTTTACTGTAGCTGTGCAGACTCATCTTTGAATGGATGTGTCTTTTGAGTGCTCACACTGGGTGTGAGGATTGTGTGCCAGCATTGTTCTGAGCACTTGGTGTGTCTGGGGGGTGGGTGCTGTCACCCCTCCCACACAGGGAACTGGGGGCACTGATCGGATAAGCAGAGCCTCCCAGGTCCTGTGTCCACCCACTAAGGTCCCAGTCCCAGGATTACAGCCGAGCTGCTCTGGGGGGGGGTCCTGTCCTGTGTCTTGTCTCTCTGTCCCCAGCTTCCTTGCCACCTTGATGCCACTGTTGCCTGACTTTTATTTCATTAATTTATGTATTATAGACCTTTCTCTCCTTGTTGGCAGAATCATTTGTGCTGCCCCGTGGCCGATTGCTTTATAGTTCTTGCAGCCTGGCCTGTGAGCCCCTGCCTTTCAGGGCGTGTCTTGCTCATCCTCACATTCTGAGTCAGTGATCTGGAGCTTACATAGGAATTTAGGGGGCTTATCCACGTCTCGACTTTCTCCACAGTCTGTGTCGCTTGGCTCCTCCTCCCTGGTGGCCTGCCGGTGGGGCTGTGGTGAAGAGCTGCTGTTGTAGCTCCTCTTTGCCTGTGCCCCGTGGAGGTCATCCCTGGTTTTGCTGCTGCAAAAGACAAACCTCTTCTAATGGACTTACCGGCCTGCAGAGGATACATGTACTTAACATCACTGCCAAATTAATGCTGCATCTGGAAGGCCCGAGAAGAGCCAAGTTAAGAGAATCTTACTGCATAATTTATGAAGGCCTGAGTCATAAAATAAGCATTTACAATGGCCTGTTTGCCCAAGTTAGGGAATGATAATATAGCTATTATTCATCGCAGTGGGGCAGTGCTGATTCTTTGCCTTCAAAAGGTCTTCTGGCTCAGTCCCCTCAATAGATTCCTGAGGTTATCTCTAACCTCTCTTTCCAAAATTGGCTCTCTTCCTGTTTGGATATCAGAGCTTTGAAGCTCAATGAGTGTTATGGAAATGATTTTATGAGAACTGAGTACCTCAGAATTTCTAAACAAAGGAAGTCTTTTTAAAAATCACCAATAGCAGATTTAGTGTCAGCTCAGGCCTAGGCACATTGAAAGGAGCAGGAGGCAGCTGGCTGGATGGAGAGGGGTTGTACTCCTGGCAGTGTGAATGCAGGGTTGGGAGTAGGGTCCCAGGTGGTGGACATGGCCAGAAGGACATGGCGCTGGGCACCAGTATTCTGGGTGCCAGGCAGCTGCAGGAACATGTGGGCTGGCCAGGGGATGCATGGTCCCTTTATGGCCCTTGATTGTCAGCTGAGAAACAGCCCTTCCTGCTCATCACGTGACTTCCTGTCTCTACCCAGATGCTGACCATTGGACCAAGAGCCCCAACCTCCCTCAGAGCTCTCATGCTTCATGTTACAGCCAGACAGAGTGGCATTGTGCACTGCCTGAGGCTGGGGTAGCTTGGTGCGTCACCTCACTTGGGCCGTCTGTGTCCAGGACTCTTCTCCTTATAGAGGCAGAAGCTGGGGCAGGCAGAGGCTCATGGTGACTCTGAAAGCTGAGCCAG
Organism: Fukomys damarensis; assembly: GCF_012274545.1. NCBI lineage: Eukaryota > Metazoa > Chordata > Mammalia > Rodentia > Bathyergidae > Fukomys > Fukomys damarensis. Next base: position 2,996,003 of record NW_022900931.1, on the reverse strand, counting down.
GACACAGTGTATGTCACATCCTCTTAGTTCCTCTGGCCTGCTGATGGCGCCTGGCCATTAGCAGCATCTACAGACTGAATGCATAATCCTTTTATAGTATAGCATGTCACAGGAGCAGTGGTGTGAGCCGCCACCCCGGTGTCGGAAAGACTGTAATCCAAGGTGATGATTTTTAGAAGGCTCACTTTGGTGCATCAGGGAAGGAGTCATGGAAAGGTGAGCTCTGCAGCTGCAGGTGAGCAAGTGCTGAGGGCTGAGTGTGGTGGGTGGCACAGGCAGGGAGGTGGGGTCAGCAGGACTTGGAGGTTGTGGTGGACGGGAGTCACAGGGTCAGTAGGAAGTCCACGCTGCTGGGTCTGGCAGCAGGTTAGATGACAATGACTGCCTCTTCATAGAGGCCTGCGGGGAGGAAAAGATCAGGCAGGCCCAGGAAATTCAGTTTTGGGCCCTTGGGCTTGTGGCGTTGTGGCACATGAGCTGCTGTAGTGGAGGGTGTATGGGAGGGAGCCCACCCCGATGGCTGAGGGAAGCAGGACTGATGCTGATGGCCTGCGCGTCTCCAGAGCTGCTTCTGCACTCGTCTGATTAACAGCAGCTCTCCAGAGTGAATTTTCTTTGCCTCTGTTGTCATGGCCGAGGCTTCCAGAGGTCAGGATGCTTGCCAAAGGTCATTTAGCCAAGGAGACTGCTGCAGTTAGGCTTTGGCCCTGGAGTGCACAGAATGTGCCTTCCTCCTCTCTTCTAGATCCTGCACGAGGGGGGCCGTTCCTGGTCCTTTGCTTCAACATCATATCTAGTATATGATGAAATTTTGTTTTATACAGTTTTCCAGGGGGCGTTCACACCCATGGTCTGATTGAAAAAGTAATTAGTATTCATATTAGAGCTTGCCAAACAATTCCCTGATATTTGAGCATCAACAGAGGAACAAAGCAGCGTTATGTCTGTGATCTTTGATTTACAGCTGCCTGTGCCCAGTGGTCTCCAGGCAGAAGGCTGTAAATAAAATTAAAATAAATGGAAACAATGCACCTATAAATTGTGTTGCAGGAACCTCCAGTTGTCTTTTAGAGGAAATCCCCAATAAAATGCTGTTTGGCAATCCATTTGAAAGAGAAGGGCCACAGATCATTTTGGTAAAGTCAGTAAAGTGAAGGACAGGCTACCGTGCTGGAATATTTTAATCTCCAAATTAGCTGATTCCACCACATCTTCCTATTTGGTGCTAGCTCTGTGGGAAGGTCTTCTTTTTCTTCTTTCTTTTCTTTTCTCTCTTACTATCCTATCTTCCCAGGCAGGCCAAAGACTATCATTTGAAACTAGGATTTTAGGGAGACAAGTCAGTATTTCTATCATTCCTTTTTCTTTTTGAGTTGACTCCTGGGCTAATGCTGAAGGCCCAGAGAAGCTGGATGGCCAGGCTATTCTGTCTGGTGCTGCCTGTGTTGCTGAGGTACAGCCTGTGCACTGAGGCAGGGCTGAAGACCAGCTGGCCATCTGGGTGGATCCCAAGGGCTGTGGCGCAGGTCCCGAGCAGTCACCTTGCCTGTCTTAGAAATCTTACTGCATTTTTCTTAATTTTTTATGATCTACACAAGAGGCTAAATTATCTTTAAAAGTATGTTGTTCATTTTAATACAATATTTCAATAAAAGGATTGATGTAAGGATTATCTTTGTTCTTACTCTACTGAAATATATAAATAGCCATTTTGCTGACCTCCAGATATCTGGTGCTAATAAGTTACTAAAATAATTGGAAAACTCCTCGTTGGTCAGAGACTTTCCCAAGGAAGCATTTTAATGCCCCTTCCTTTCCTTTGGCTTCTGTGGGGCTCTGTGGGGCATGAGGAAGAAGGAAGCCATAGGACAGGGCTGGAGAAGGGTGAGTGGTGCCTGTCTTTGACCAAGCTGCATGAAACTGCTTCTCAAGGATGAATGTGAGTGTGAATAGAAGCCCAGGGGAATAAAACACCCATGTGTTTTGAGATCTAGTCCAACTGAGAGGGGTCCTGCCTGGTCAAGGAAGAGGGAGGGCCAGCTCTCAGAGAAGCTCAGCCTCAATTCAAGCTGTGATGTGAAACTCCAGGTGGATAGGAAGATACTCACTGTGTTTTGTGTCATTTTAATTATGCAATGATTAGGCTGGCATCCCCATTTGCTATGTGTAAAAGCATGAGTTGACTTTTTTTTTTTTTGATGGTGCTGAGGATTAAATCCAAGGCCTTCACATTAAGCTGTATCCCCCAGCTCTTTTTAAACAGTTTTAAAATTTTGAGACAGGGTCTCTTAAGTTGTCCAGGGCTTGAACTTGGAATCCTCTTGCTTTAGCCTCTTGGAATGCTGAGATTACAGGCTAGTACTACCATGCCTGGCTACCAATGTGCCTTTTAAATTCCATTTGACTATAATCATGGGATGCTTAAGTTATTTGGACTAAAGGCCATAGCTCAGACTCCATTTTAAATGTACTGGGATTGTAGGTGGTGGATTCATGCATGGTTGGACTACCCTGAAGAGGGCCTGGAAATGAATCATGGCAGTAGCTCAGCTCCTTTTGACCACTCCAGGACCTTTGAAATGTGGAGTCAGCATGGATCACTAGCTTCTTGTCTGTGGGTACAGTGTTGTCTTGCTGAATCCCCTGCACATTTTGTACTGGGCTCATGCTGCCTTGCTGGATGTACTCTGGGCTACTTGTCCCTGTCTTCAAGCGCTTCATGACTTTTGTGGGTGATAGGACTCAAGGCAGTCATTGTAAAAGCCATTGTTGAAAGGATGGAGGAGCACATCGAGCTGAAATGATCCTGATCAGGAGCATTATGGGTAGGGCGTGAGGGCTTGAATAGGTCAAGAGACTGGAGTTGCATTTCCGAAGAAGCAGTGGATGAATGTGTGAGGGTGACTAAGGGGTCTTGAATTACCTGGTTTTTCTGGTGCTTGGTTTAAGGTGGAAGAGCAGCAGCCCACTAGACAGTTGAGTGCGAACCAGACTCAGGCTAATCAAGACTCTTTGAGGGTAGAAGCGGCCATGAGCCAGGGTATAGGGAGATACCAGTAGAAAGGTCTTGGAATTGTACCCCTACTTGGCCCCTCTGCTAGGTTTCCTTAATGTTTTCTTTTTAGTAGCATTTTATTACTTAAATTGCATTTAGATCCTCTGCATCTCTGCTCTTTGAAATAGGCTCAGGCCCAGCCAAGGGGATCAGGTGCAAAGCTCAAATCCTAATTAAGAAGAATGAAGAGAGACTACTGGGCTGAACAAAATAGGGGAGAGACTCAGGGGTATAAGGAAATAACCAGGATAAAAAAGCACACAGAGGCAAATGACATCGACACAGTGATGAAATAGGAGTTTTCCACCCTCATGTCTCACAGAAGCACTGAGTTTGACAAGCTCCCACAGAGAACAGTACCTTTGTGGGAGCGTGGGAATCTAGGGGAGAGGTCTCAGCTGGAACAAAATATTCAAGAACAGACACATTGAAGAAGTTAAGATCAGTTTTACTTTACTGTTGACTCCTGTCTCTAAGGCAGCACACCCTAGTGCCAGGAAACAGCCCTTCAGCCTTAAGAGTGAAAGCAAGAGTATCATGAACCCCTCTAGCTTTCGAGGGCATGTGGGATGCTTTCCTAGAGGCTTACTTCCTTTTAAACCCACCCTCCATTGAGCTATTGGTAGAGGATTTGGGAAAGGAGCAGGGGCTCACAACAGTTGGGACATTGAGCTCAACAAAGGACTGAGGATTCCCTTTACTGTATCGTGGACTTCACCAAGAGGCCTACCCATGAATGTAGTAGGATGTGTCCCTTAAGGTTGCCCACCTCCAGCACACCCTACCCTTCAATCCAGCACCCTATGCAGTCTTCTCCCAGCCCCTCACAGACAGCATATGATCCTCTGCAGATTGTACAGGAGCACACAGACAAGTGGCCAGGCTCCGATGAGGTGCGAGGAGCCTTGGACACATCTGAGCATGGCCCTAGGGAAAATCTGTGCAGCATCTGTGCAGCTGTGCAGGATTGAGATTAGGCATATGATCTTTGGACTTAATCCTCAAAAGGGACAGGAGGAGAGGAGTGGATGTACCCATAGAAAAGGTCAGAGAGACTCCTAGAATCCCTAGCCAGGATGATTGGTGAAGATCTTTCTCCCCTGAAGCCAGTTTGTAAAGACTGGGGTTGGCGAATGTTGTTTCCAGTGCAATGCAATGCCAGACTTCAAGGAAAATGAAAACAACAAACTCCCCCTCACCCACTCCACCAAAAACAAAACAAAACAAAACAAAAAAAACAAAAACAACAACAACAAAAAACAAAGCAACAACAACAAAAAAACCCTCAAGAAAACATGACATGACCAAAAGATATTTTTCCAGCAGTCAAAGTAGTTTTTAAATGAAATTTGAGTGAGCTACAAAAGTTTATGGACAGCTCAATTAAAAAAGGAAAATAATATATAAATGAAACAAGCATTTCATCAAAAAGAAGTCACAAAAGTAACCAAGAAGAGATTCTAGAGTTGATGAGTATGATGACTGAACCAAAAGATGCAGTAGAGAGCTCTGCCAGAAGACTGTTAAGCAGAAGTAAGAACCAGTAAAGTTGAAAACAGGTTTCCAAGTTAGGATTATATATGCCATATGTAGACCAGTTCATCTAGCAGTCAAAGACATTCTTCTCAAGTGCACATAAAACATTTTCCAGAATAGATCATATATTGAGTATAAAACAAGTCTTAACAAATTCAGAATGAGTGAAGTTAAGTATCTTTTCTCTCCACAGTGTTGTGAAGCTAGAAATCAGCAATAAGAGAAAAATCCCCAAATGCATGTAAATTGAATAACAACCAATGAGTTAAGAAATTGAAGTGGAAATTTAAAAATGTCCAGAGACAAATAAAAATGGTTGAACAACATATTGATATTTATGAAATGCAGCCAAAACAGTTCTAAGAGGCACGTTTATAGTGGTATGTGCATATGTTTAAGAAAGAAAAAAAGATGTCAAGTAAATAACCTTTTATACTTAAAGGAACTAGAAAAAGAAAAAAAATGAACTAAGCTCTAAGATCAGAAATGAATGAAATAGAGCCTACAAATAATAGAAAAGCTCAACCAAACCAAGACTTTTTTTTTGTTTTTGTTTTTGGCAAAGATATATAGAATTGACAGATCTTTAGCTGGACTGACCAAGACAAAAGGAGAGAAAGCTCAAAATTATAAATGGAAGAGAAAACTTTATAGCTCATGCCATACAAATAAAAAGGATGAGAACCAAATGTTAAGAAAAGTTATATATCCCCCAGAGTGGAATAACCTAGAAGAAATGGATAAATTCTTAGAGATGTGCAATTCATGAAGATTGAATCGTGAAGAAATAGAAAATCTGAACAAACCAGTAATAAGGAGATTGAAGCTGGATGTGGTGGTGCATATCTGTAATCCCAGGTACTTGGGAGATTGAGGCAGGAAGATCACAACTTGTAAGCGATGCATGGCAGCTTAGGCCCTGTCTTAAACTGGGGAAAAGAAAAAAGGGGTCAGAGATGTAGCTCGGTGGTAGAGAGCTTGCTTAGCATGCATGAGGCCCCAGTTCTACCAAAGGTGGGAAAAAAACCCAACAAAATATAGGGCACATGTGTAAATACCCATAGTTTCTCTGGTGTGGGAAACTGGAAGTATAAATGAGGATCAAAATGTATAATAGATAATGTGAAATAGGAAGAAAAGGTCTGAAGGGGAAGGGGAGGGGAAGTGGGAGGGATAGGTGAAAGGAAAGAAAGGAAAGGAAAAAATGTGAGAAAAGGAAAAACGGAAACAAAGTCTTTGTAAATAGGATGGGGTGGAGGGGTTGAAGCGGGGCAGGGGAATGTGGAAAAAAGTAAGAACACGGATATAACATGTAAAGGTACAAATTCCCAATGATGATTGTCATCATATTGTATACCTAAAATGTACCAATAAACTTAATGAATTAAAAAAAACCAGAGATTAGGATGTGTTGCTCAGTGATAGAGTACCCTAGTTCAATCCCAAGTATGGTTCCACTTCCCAAATAGATTGAATTAGTAATAAAATATCTCCCAACAAAGAAGACCTAGGAGTAGGTGACTTCACTAGTGATTTTTATCAGCTATTTAAAAAATTAACTCCATTTCTTCTCAAATTCTTCAAAAAAAGTGAAACAGAAGAAATATCTCTAGACTTCCATTACATACACTGAAATGCCATGCACTGATTTTTTAAAAAAAGATATGTAAAGATACTACAAGAAGACTTTGCAATGCAACATCTCTGGTGGAACATATCTGCACAAATCCTCAATAGACTACTAGTAAAGTAAATTCAAGAACACGATCAAAGGATCTTACACCATGATCAAGTGGGATTTAGCCTTGGGATGCAAGGGTGGTTCAGCATACACAAAGCTATAAATGTGATAAACTTTATAACCAAATAAAGGAGAAAAAAACTAAATGATTGTCTCAACAGATGCAGAGAAGCATTTGATAAAACTGTCTTTGTATGATAAACACACTTGGCATAGGAGTGTACATCAACATAATAAAGGCTGTGTATGACAAGACTACTGTTAACATTATATTCAATGGAGAAAAATTGAAAGCTTTTCCTTTGAGGTCGAGAACAGAACAAGAATGCCTACTTTCACAACTTCTCCAGCAGAAGTTTGGAAGCCCTAGTGAGAACAATTAAGGAAAGAAAAAGAAATACAAGGCATCCAAATCTGAAAGGAAGGAATAAAATTGTCTCTCTTTATAGATGGCATGCCTTTCTGTTATTGACAATGAACCATCCAAAAAAGAAAGTCAGAAAAACTTCTCACAATAGAATCACAGAGAATGAAATACCTACTTGTAAACTTACTCAAGGTGAAAGAATCAAACACAGGGCTGGGGATTTAGCTCAGTGGTACCACCACCTGCCTTGTAAGCAGAAGGTCCCTAGTTTGATCCCTGCCCCCCCCAAAAAAGTCAAATACTGACAACTGTAAAATTGATTAAAGAAGGTACAGATAAATGGAAAGACATCCCATGTTCATGGATTGGAAGAATTAATATTGTTAAGACATCCATACTTCCTAAAGTAATCCCTATCAAAATTCTCATGACAGTTCTTACAGAAGAAGGAAAAACAGTCCTAAAATTAGTGGGGAGCCATAAAAGACCTGACCAGCCATAGTAATTCTGAGTTAAGAATAAAGCTGAAGGTGTCACAGTTTCTGATTTCAAAATATATTAGAAAGCTATTATGATCAAAACAGTATGATACTGCCATGAAAACATACAGATCAATAGAATAGAACAAAGATCCCAGAAGTAAATTTGTGAATTTATGGTCAATTCATCTTTAGCAAGGGTGCCAAGAACACACAGCAGGAAAAGGATAATCTATTAAATTCATCATGTTGGGGAAAGTGGATATCCACATTCTGAACTGCGAAATTGTACCCTTACCTCACACCATATGCAAAAATCAATTTAAGATGGATTGAAGATTTAAATATAAGACCAGAAACTATAAAACTACCAAAAAAAAAAAAAAACCACTCAGAAAAAAACTGTTAAAGTTGCTTTCTTGACATTGGTCCAGGCAGTGGTGCTTTTGAAATTATCTTCCAAAGTACAATCAAAAGCCAAAATAAATAGGATTGCATCAAGTTACACGTCCACAAAGTGAAGAAGAAAAGGTACTGAATGGGCCAAAATAATTTGCAAACTGCATCTGGCAAAGGATTAATATCTAAAGTTTGTAAAGAACTCAAGTCAGTAACAAAGACCAGTCAAGAAGCCCACTAAACCTCAAACAAATCAAAGCTTATAATAACATAATTAAAAAGTAGCAAAGAACCGGGTATGGTTGCACTAGACTATAATCTTAGCTATTTAGGAGCTTGAGGCAAGAGGATCTCAAATTTGAGGCTGGACTGGCCAGCTTGGTGAGATACTGTCTCAAAATAAAAAGGACTGAGAATGTAGTTCAGCGCTTCCTGAGTTCAGCCTCCAGTACCCTCACCTCCCACCCCACAGGTGGCAAAACACCTGAATGAATATTCTACCAAAGTAGACACACAAATGGCCACAGATTTTTGAAAAAGTGCTCAGCACCGCTAATCGGAGACGTGCAGATGAAAACCACATGAGGTATCATCTCATGAAGGTAGAATGGCTTCTATCAGAAAGACAAAGGGTAACAGTATTGATGAAGGAGTGAAAGAGACGAACCTTTGTTTCCTGTTGATGGGAACGTGAATGAACATAGCCATAACAGCATGGAGATTCCTCCGAAAATTAAACAGAGTGGCCATCTGATTCAGTAATCCCAGTCCTGTATATACACCCAGAGGAAATGAATCGAACCTCACAGAGATTGATGCACCCCACATTCATTGCAGTGTCATTCTTGGCAGTCAGGATGTGAGGTATCTGATGTTGGACAGGTGGGTAAAGAAAATGGGTGGAACTGTTATGTCCTAATGGTCCTCCCAAATCCATGTGCTGAAGCTTAATTGCTAATGTGATAGTATTAAGAGGCAGGGCTTTTAGGCTATGATTACGTCACAGAGTTGGAGCTCTTGTGGATGGGATTAGGGGCCTTAGGAGAAAGTGGGCTCTCTCTCTTAGGCTCTTTCATCGTGTGAAGACTTGGTGTGTGCCCCCCACCCCGCCATGTGAGCATGCAGCAAGAGGCCCCTCCTTACACACTGCACCTGCCAGCACTGCAGCCTTGGTCTTGCAGTGTCCACAACTGTGAGGGAAAAAAATGCATCCTTCATAAATAACTCTGCCTCAGGTGTTGTGTTATAGCAGCGCAAATGGACTGAGGCAGGAATATCATTCCCTCTTAAATAAAACAAGTGAACTCTGCCTTTGCAACATGGCTGAACCTGAAGTATGCTAAGTGAAGTAAGCCAGACACAGCTAGACAAGTCCTTTATGGTCACACTTATCTGTGAAATCTCAGTAGGTAGAGCTCAGAGAAGTAGTGGCTGGGGGCAGGGGATGGAGAACTATTGGTCAAAGGACCCAGACTTCCAGGTACAAGATGAGTAAGTTCTGGGGAATCCAGTGTGTCGCGTGGTGACTGTAGTTGGCAATGCTGTGCTGTGTACTTGCGGTTGCTCGAGTGTTTTCACCATGTACACATAAACGCGCGTGTGAAAAGTAACCGTGAGGTGTAGGATGTTAATTAGCTCAGTCATGGTAATCATACTGCAGTGTACACATGTATAAAACTGTCACGGTGTATTTCTTTTTGTCAGTAAACTTCAATAAAGCCAGACAGTTGCATTGCTATTCTCAGGACCCTAGTCGTAACATCCCATGGTATAATCTGACCCAGTCTGCACAACACAAGCACGGACAGGTTTGTAAGTTATAAGTAGAGATACAGTGGACCCTTGACTTAGGAACTCAGTTTGTTCTCATGGGCTGGTTGTAACTCAGTTTGGTTCACTGAAGACTCAGACTCCTCTCCATACCCTTCAAAGACTCTCTCCTGTACATGGGCAGATCTCAGTGTCCTTAGAGAGACGCTGGTCCAGGATTTCTTAATGAACCCCACGTAGGAAAGGATGCTCTCAGGTTGCTTCCAGAACTCTTTAAGGGTTAAATCTGTGCCTGAGACCGTCTGGAAGCACAAGTGGCTGGCATTCGGGTCGTAATGCAAGACTTTGATTGTAAGTTAAAACTAAGATGCCAGTCATAACCCAAGTTGTTTGTATGTCAGGCTGGTTGTAACTTGAGGTTCCACTGTATCTTCACTACCATTTTTAATCTTTTCCTTGATTTTGCATTTCTTGGCAGAGGCACAGGAACCCAGGGAGGAAGCATTAAGTTCCTCCTTCCTGGACCACAGGAGGGAGAGGGATACTGACATGTGGCTGTCATTTGGCCAAAACACAAAGATTCTGGCCAGTTGTTGGGTCTGGGCCTTGGGTCCAAGCCTGTAACTTAGACTTTAACATTTTACTGTGAAATACTTGGAACATAGGAGCTGAGAGACCAGCAGCCACTCTTTCGAGTATGTTGTGTCTTTACCATCTGCCCACCAGCACCTGTCTGGTTTTGTTTTGTCTTGGGGGGCAGATACATTTCAAAGTAAATTGTAGCTGTCATTCATCCCTAAGCACTTAACTGTATGTGTCGTCAACTAGATTTGGCATTTAGGGGAGGTAAAACTTACCCCATGAAATGCGTAAATCTCCCCCACACAGCTCAGCTGGAAGAGTTTTGATAAAGTCAAGGTCTGCAGCACAAACTGCTCAAGCGGCGGACATTAGCTGTACTGCAGGGCTTGCTCCGATGCCCTTCTGCAGGGCACAGACAGTACACCCACACTCAGGGGCAGCCTTGGCTGCTGGGTTTGACAAGGAGGGCTGGGTGTGGGATGTTGGCAGAAGGTGGTGGCGGGGCTGGGCTTACTGGGTCCCTGGGCCTGGGTCCTCTCCAACTGTCCCTAGTACCTACCTGGGGTGGTCGGCAGGTCGGTCAGCTGACTGGATTTCAGACAACCCTCTCTGACCCCAATTCTGGGACTTGGAGCCAGCCCTTTCTCTCCAGGCCTCTGCTTCCTTCTTCATGAGATGGTGTGCTGCAGGCTGGACTTCAGTGGTGGCATCCCGGCAGGGAGGGGCGGGCAAGACCAGTCATTTCCTTGTGCCTCATATGCCAAGCCTCTCAGGGCAGTGGTCACACACATGCTGCCCTCCGTGTGACTGCGGGTTGCCCTTGTGCCAGTATTTTATTAAGGGAAAGGTGATTTCCTCCCAGAGATGAATGCAGCTGGGTCATAAAGCGACTGTCCCAGATGGTGCTCTCTGGGCCTGTCCCCTGGGGTGCTGAGTGATGGAGAGACTCCTGATTTTTTTGCAGAACCACCTCAGTGCTGATCCTCTGCAATTTTTGAGCCTCCCAAAGGGCACTGTGTGGCCCCAGACACTGTGATGAAATGAGCCAGGATGGGGTGCTGCAGGTCCAGCTTCTTTCTGTTAGTGAACGTGAACTGCACCTCATTCACAACCTGTGAAAATAATGCTGTGCCTGCTGTGTGGGGCCAGGAAGTCTGGGACGGTGTCAGGCAGTTAGAAGCCAGGTGTTTGTGGGGTGATTCAGTCTGATAGGTTCTCGCCTTATTACTGGCTGCCACTTGCCGAACAGTGTGGTCGCTGTGGTGTGGATGGGCTGGGGTGTGGTGGACACTGGGGCCTCCACTCTGCTCCCAGGCAGCTTCCTCATCTGGTTACTCTGAATTTTCCCAGTATGGCTCCCGCTGTGAGTCAACCCCTTCCCATTACCTCAGCAGTGCTCCCTGCTGTGCAGATCACAAAGCAGTCTCCTGCTTGCTGCCTCTTTCTCTGTTGACTCCCTCCTTTGGAGAAGTTGATAAACTTACCTGTGGCAAAAAGTGTATCCCCTCTGTGCCCAGCCTTGGGCCTTCTTGGGCACCTGTGTGTGAGGCAGTGCAGCCACAGCGCCCAGCTAGTCATCAGGTAGGCTGGCACCGGCAGTGACATGGAGGTAGGGCGGGAGTGAGCTCTGGATGTGGTCAGGTACGAGAACTGGGGAGCTGGCAGGTGGGTGGGTGGAGTGGACAGTCCAGGAATACAGTTCGGCTGGAATAGACCAGGCCGAGGTGTGGCTAGAAGTCCTAGATGGAGTTGAGTTGTCATGGATGCTTCTGCTTGGCCGCAGCGGGCTCCATGGCTGTTACCGCACCTGATCGTAACACACCCTCTGCGCCTGTTGTAGGCATCACCGCAGCCGTGGCCTGAACATGGTGCAGCTGTGCTGTGGTTCTGGGCAGTTCCTCAGGCTCATGGCCCATGGTGGCTCCTATGTGGAGGGCAGCTCTGCTTCTCAGCAGGCTTAGCCTGGGGGCCTTCCAGGCTTAGCCCCTTCCTGTAGCCAGACCCTGGTTCTGGGTGCTTCAGCCCTGGAGTCTGGGAAGATAGCCCTGCCAGGGCAGCTGCCTGACAGCCCAGCTCCCACTCCTGTGTGATGTCTGCATCGCCTGCAGGAGAGTCTCACTTCGCTGAGAAGGAATGGCCTTTGTTTGTTGATTAGTGGAGAAAAGAATTTAACAATGGAGATTGAGGTTTTTAATTAATTGTTTCTAGCTTAATACCCAACTTTCTCTCATCTTAGCAGATTAGATTCCATCTTTCTGTGTGCCTCAGACTGAAGGATGTCTGCTCTCAGGCACATGGTTGTATCTGACGTTATTTTCAGTCTTGTACATGTATTCTCAATAAGCCTTTTGTTCCATTGAGAAGATTAAGGGCAGTATTTGGTTGGAAAAATTTTAATGAAGCACCTAACAGAGCTATTATTCATTTTTGAAACAAGTTGCCCCGGTTACCATAGTAATATTAAACCTTTTATTAAATATTTTCCCTTTCAGTCTTGAGTAAGTTTTTGTTAAATGCTGATGGGGGAGCTGCGGATCCATGAATCTGGCATCTGGAAAGAATTTTCTAGCTCAGTTGAGTTAAATCATTCAAGGAATTTATGTTATAGGAACATAAAGCTTATAAATCTAGTTTATCATATCTATCATTTAATTGTTCATGCAAGCCAGCTCTTCATGTAGCGATTTACAGTAATCTCAGTGAAATAACAGTTTTGTGTCACAAAATGAATAATGCATGCGAAGAAATTGTTGAGCTCCTTAAAATCATTATGCTCAAAATATTAGGCTCTTTTTCTGAAAGTGATAGAATGATGATCATGTAGTAGTTGCAGGCTGGGTTGCGCTTGTCTGTGTTGGGTCTTCAGCTCTTGGGAAGGAAGTTGTGGCCAGACGCCTCTGGGAGGACTGAGGACCTTGCCACAGTCCTCCTGTAGGCAGCAGCCAGCCAGAGAGCTGGCAGTGCTAAGGCCCTGCGGGAGGGCTGGGGAATTGGTTTCAGGGGAAGAATCGATGCTTTTTAAGATATCTGTCTGTCTGGGACGAGAAGTGGATATCTTGCCATTAGTGTTGTTGCCAGGACAAAACTGGCATTTGCCACGGTGAATCTGGAAGGCAGCGATGTGCCAGGTGCTTTTCTGTCTCCTTTCCTGTTACTCATCTCTTGAAGCTGCACATATGTACCACGGTGTGATAGCTGTTGTTTTTAAATGATGAGGTTAACAGGCGGCAGCTACTGAGATTTCAAAGGATGATGCTGGGAGTTAGGCTTGTTAGCAGGCTTTAGCCATTTGTATGAGTGTTTCTTGTTGGGTGTGGTGACAAAGCTCATTGCCAGCACTTTAGATCTCTAAACAGCCTTACTGCAGGAACTGTGGAGGTCTGAGGGGACACCTCCTGGGTCCTGGGGTCCCAGGGGGCAAGAGGGGAGCAGCTCCTTGCCTAGAAATGGGAGGCTCTGTGTCTCAGGAAAAAGAGTTTTCCGGAATGGGAGTGTCATCCATCATTGTCAGAAGGTCTGTGCTGCCTTTGCCTTCTCTCCTGCTTTAAAAATCTGTGTTCTGAAAAATTTCAAACACACAGAGGTCAGAGAACAGTGCTGTGGAGCCAGGACACCTGTCCCCAAGATGCGACCGCGATCAGGATGCTGCCGCGGTCGCCTCCTCTGTCCCTTTTCTTCTTTTCCTTTTCCTTTGCTGGAGTATTTCAAAGCAAATCCCAGACATCATGTCATTTCACCTTTCTATACTTCAGTATGCATTCCAAAAAATCCCCTAAACCTTCTGCTATTTTCAGAACATGGTGCTGACGAGAGCCCCAGGCTGGGTGTCTTCCTAGTAGGAATGTGTGTGATTCTGCCATCCAGGCTGGACCTTGGTGGCCCTGGCTTCCTGGCTGCCAGTGACTCTCATGGTGTACAGCTAATTGCGCCTGGGCTGAGGACTTTGGGGTGGACGAAAGCAGTACTGTAGGATGCCCGCCCTCACTGTTGGAGATGCAGGGCTGAGTGGCCGACCTGGAGGCATTGGCTTTAGTTAGATGCCTAGAGTCACACATGTGACAAGTGCCACCATGAGAGACCAGGAGACAGGACGTGCTGGCAGGGGGAGGCAGAGAGGCAGAAGAGCCTCTCTTAGGAGTTGTGCCTCGCGCTCAGTGGGCGGCATGGTCCATACCCCACTAGGTTCTGGTGGGCACACTGGAGAGGACCTAAGGCCTGAAGCTGCTGGTGTTGCTTTCTCCATGCCCATTGCCAGGCTCCTCCCTGCCCACTGTGTGCACATGACCATTGACCACAGGAAGGTGTGCAGTGCTTTGGGCTTTTTCTCTTCATCTTAGGTTGTGCTTGCCAGGCTTGCTGATAGTGCCTGAGGCCAGAGCCTTTCCTGAATTAGAGCTTTTGGGTCCTTTCTTACAAGATGTACAAATGCACTCTGCACCAGAGGCTGCCAGGCTTGGTGGTTCTCTTTGGAGGTGAGTGCCTTTCCCTCATTCTGGGGAGGGAAAGTGGGATTTGAAATGAAAAACAGTTTCAGTTCCAAATGGATGTTTATATATAAAACACCTGAAAAAATATGTAAAGGCCCAATCTGGTGGCAGCTGGAGACATGGTCAAAATACTATAGTAGGATGTGAGTGCGTGTATGCATGTGTGTGCACACATGTGTAGGGGACCCATACAGAAAATGGCCACAGGGAGGACTCTGAACATTTCCAGAGTGGTGGGCAGTCTTTCTGGGTGACAGTCCCAATTTGGAGTGGGGGAGACGAGCAAGTATTTGGGAGAGGGGACTTGCTTTGAAAGTGCTCTGTAAGAGCAAGCTTTTGCTCCAGGAGTAGATTTGAAACATTTCATTTTTATTCATTTCTGTGGTTATGTTTACTTCCCCAAGTGGTGTAGTGGAGGGGCTTTCTGGAGAGCCAGTGAAGCACCCCAGTGGAGCATGGAGCCCGCCCCCCTGTGGGTATAACTCTCCTGCTAGAAGGTTTCCACCAGGGACCAAGGAACAGGGAGGGAGGCTGGTGCTAGGAAGTCAGCATGTATAGAGCCAGCTGGAGTTGACTGTGGGCTCATAAATTTGCCGGTGACTGACTGCAGTGAGATTTTAAAGCAGATTGCATGTGAGTGTTAAGTGAAGCCTCATTGAGGCAGCTACTTTGGCGCAGTCGGTGGGTTTCTTTGAATCAGGAGGGAGGCTTGGGCCACGGGGGCCAACCAGTGGTGCACAGCCTCTCTCCATCAGCACCTCAGACAGAAACCTGTTTATGCTCTCTGATACAAATATTTATCACCTTGCTCAGTAACAAGGGCTTTAGGTTGGCATTGCTGTAGCTGTATGATGATGTTTATGCTGTTACTGTATATTACTTTTTTATTGCATACTATTTCTATTGCAAATAGTCATGAATATGGTTACAGTTTTGACTGCATTATGACATGTTGCTCTAAGTAGTCTCGTGTACCCTTTAGGTTGTAGGGATGAGCAATTTGAATTCTTTCTTTGGTGTCTCTGCTGGTGTGTGTCAGCCTGCTGTAACAGCACCTCACTATTTCCTTCCTGGATGCAGGCCTTTACCACGTGGCTTCTTAACCCCTATAACATTGCACTGAGAGAGCCTTAACCAGTGCATCCTCTGTTGTTGCCCCATTATCTGAACCTTTTGCGGGATGCAGGGTTCCTAGAATCACCACTGGACACACCCCTGAACCTCACCTTTGGGGTGGCCATCTTACGCAGTGGATCAGAGAACCGGGTGCTGATTTGTGGAGTGCTGTGGGGAGGCCCTGGCTGTGGTGAAGATTATTCCAGACTGGCTTTCTTCTGTAGAGATGCAGTCTGCCTGCAGGTTGTCTGCACAGGCCTGGCTCAGCCGCTGCAGCAATTACCTTTCCCTGTCTCTCTCTAGTGCCAGGTTGTGCACTGTCAGTGCTGTACCAGGGCAGCCCTGACCTGATACCCAGGCTTTAGCCAGCAGACTTCCTTTTCCCTCCAGAGGCCTGGGCCTTAGATCCTGTTACTTTTTGGGACTGCCACCACCTGTTCTTGGTCCCAATGGCATCTGCTGTTGACTAAGACACAGTCTCTATCGTCTTTGTTAGAGAACAGCAAAGTCAGGTCACCTGTGCTCAGCTAGAAAGTTGACCCAGATTCATCCACTGTCTTACCTTATTTCAGCCTGCTAGCATTTCTGGGTGAGGCCGAGCAGCAGGCGGCTGGCAGAGAAAACCAGAAATACAGGCCATGCGATCTGATTCTGATTTGTTTGTCATCCCTGCTTCTTGCTAGTGGATTGTTCTTGGATTGGGTTTGGAACTTCACAGGGTGGGTTTCAACTTCCTCATTCAAGACTTGCTGTGTAACTGTTGCCTGGTCCCATAGCTTCTCTCGTTTGGTTATTAGCACTCTGTCACACCATGAAGCCCAGAGATTGCGGAATGTGCCCTCTGTCTTCATTGAAGTTATGCCTTTGATCACATGTGTGGCTAGGTTGGTTTGGATGAACCTGGGTAAGGGCCTTTGCTGTGACTACCATCTTTGGAACATCTAGAGAGGCTGGCCACTCAGGAGCAGCTGCTTCCCTTCCCTCCTTGGCTACGTCTGTGCTCTGCCGCATGCCTGCTGTGCAGTAGAGCACACAATGGGTGGCATACGTGTCCCTACCTCCTAGCTCCAAGGCCATCAGGGCCAGAGATGAGTGAAGGCAGCAGGAGAGTGGGAGGTGAGTGTGATATTGAGGAATGTGCAGAAGGGCCCTGCCTGACCTCTTAGGAGGCAGCTGCTAGTGCTGAGGGGCCAGGCATGGTCACCGTGAAATCTTTTGCCCATTGGCATTGTTGTGGGCTTGGTTGCTCCCAGCGTGGTAATTGTGTAGATATGTGCATGTGTGCATGCATGTGCTTGAGAAATTCACACATGCATGTGGCAGGCAGAACTTTTTTTGGGAGGAGATTAAAAACTTGACCTCAAAGTTTTGGAAATAAACTATTTTCCCATTTAGAAACTGTACCTGTTGCACCCACTAGGATGGTGGTAATACAAAAGACACTGACAGGTGTTGGTGAGGATGTGGGGAAATCGGAATCCTTGTGCGTCCCCAGTGTGAATGCGAAACAGTGCAGCCATGTGGAAGGCCGTCTGATCCATTCCTGGCAGCGAAACCCAGAGCTGCCATGTAACCCAGCAGTCGCACTCCGGGGTATATACCTAAGAGAAACGAAGACGTGTCCATGTGAAAGCTGTGCCTCCGTGTTCCTAGTGTCATTAGTGTGATAGCTGAAAAACGGAAGCTCTATCATGGGTGGGTGGAGAGATGAGATGCAGCCTACCTTTCCAGGGGAGCTGTTGGGCAGGCCGTAAGGAATGAAGCGCTCACACATCCTTCGCCCTGGATGAGTCAGAAAATGCTGTGCAAGTGAAATAGTCTACTCACACATGACTCTGTGTGCCATGACTCCGTTCATCTGAACTGTCTAGAACAGGCAAATCCAGAGCAACAGAAAGTGGACCAGTAGTCGCTAAGGTTTGGGGGATGAAGGAAGTGGTGGGTGATTGCTAACAGGCCTTCGGTTTCTGTTCTAGGTGGTGACTACATTGAGGAACTAGGTAGTGGCGGTGGTTGTACAGCTCTGTGAATATACTGGAAACACTGGCTTGCACACTCTGAGTTGTGTGGCATGTGAATTATGTCTGTGTCGAGGACATTTCTGAGGGCTCAGCCAAGGCTTTGCCATCAGGTTCCAGCCTTCTGGGTGGTGAGGAATGATGTCAGACTGTAAGGCTGGACAGGTGGATGAGTTCCTATCTGGTGTCACCTCATGGCTCAGAGCTGGGGTGGGTGAATGTCTCCATGGGGTGCTCTTCTGTGTCACTGCAGGTCACAGAGCACCTTCGGTTTCCCCAATCTTCTTCAGAGACGCTGTCCAGCATGAGAGACTGTGCCTGGCTTAGGCTAGTGCCTGCTGCTGCCCAGCTGGGCCCTGAGGGCAGGTGGGATGATGGCCCAAGACAGCACCAACCCAGGCCGTTTGTGATCCACAGTGCGCTGGTTGAACCCAGCACTCTCTACTGACCTGGCATCTCTGTCCTGCTAGGCAAAGGGTGGCAGTCTTGTGAACATTCCTCCTTGGCCCCAGATGCTGTCGGGGTCAAGTCCAGTAGTTAGAAGCCTGCAGCCTATCTTTAGAGGGGAAGATATGCCTCTCACATGCATTAGAAATGGAGTTTCGAACATCAGCACGGCCTCCGTAGCTCTTCGCTAATGGTAACAGGATGGAGGCTGGCCGGGAGGGGTGCATGACTTGGGGGGAGCAGCAGCTGGGATCCAGCTCATCGTAGGTGCGCATACTTGGTCTCTTCCTGTCTGAATGTAGTGGTGGGCTGCCCTGGTCTTCTCAGAGGCCCCCACTTTGTGCATCTGGTATTTTCTAAAGATAGGGTTTCCTGCTTGGGCGAGCAGATCCTAAGGGATGCCTGTCACACTGTGGTGGGACTCTGGTGGCCCTGTGGGTGGTCAGCAGCTGATTGTGCTTCCTGCTTGTGCTTTATGCGCTCAGCCATTTTAATTGCATACATTGGTGTGTGCCGCTGGCCTGGCCTGCTGCAGGGAGAGGGAGTCCCATCCCCTTACACCAGGAGATAGCTGGGGCTGCTGGGTCTGTTCCCTGTCTTTGAGCTGGCCCTTTTTCGTGAGGCTCAGCCATTATTGCTCATTTCTCTGAGGCTCAGCAGGAGGTTATGAGGCTCCTGGAGTGTTGTGTGTGGTTGGGATCCTAAATGACATTTGCATGATCTCAGTTGTGCGAGATCCTGCCTTCATGTGTTGGGAATGTGCTGCTGAAAATGTCCCCACGGGTCAGCTCATGTTGTCCTGGCTCTCCTAGGCCTTTGCATGTGCCCCATCCATTCATTGGCATCCTTGGTCAGCATTTCCTCATACCAGACCCTGCTAGGTCTCAGTATCACCCCTGTCCTCTCCACTCCCCACTTGCACCCCTGTTCATGCTCGTCCCATCTCGCCCTGGCTCTGCTCCTGGATGTACCTGGGAGAACTGCCCCTAGGTCATTTCCTGTCCTTGGATTCTGCCTGTCCCGGAGCTCCACATCACTAGTACTGTCTACGTCTCTGCCAACTGCGATCCATCTGTGGCATGGTGCCCAGCGGCCCACTTGCCTGGCACTGGAACCCCTAGTGCTGCTCCTTTTGGTGACGAGATCCCGTTGTGGCTCCTTCTTGCTGGAGGCAATACTTTGAAGGGCCGCTAAAGACCATGGCCTCAGCAGGCACGTGTCTGAAGGAGGCTGGAGGCGATGAGGGATGACTTGACTCTCCCTGAGCATCTTTTTGTTTCCAGAGCGCTTGGACCTCTCTCAGCCTTTGTCTTTATTTCCATCTCTGCCCTGGGAGCCTCTCCTGCTCCTTGTGCTCCTTCTGCAACCCACTTCACCTTTCTCACTGTTGGGGACAGTAAAGGCACTTCTGCATGTGAGCAGAGACCCAGGGATGGTAAAGCAGGTAAGGGGGCATGAAGATACCTATTTCTGGAATGCACTAATCCTTAGCATGAGAAACTGGCACACAAAGCTATGGCACATGTAAACATTGCCTTTTGTAGGCTGTGCACTCATACTTGCATGCCTTGGGCTGTGCTGTGCCTGAACTGTGCTGTGTGGTCACTGTCACCCACCGTCAGGGTTTTCCGCTAGCTGGAGCCACACCTTGCCGGAGGGTTTTAGGGTTTCACTTCACACAGACTAGGATATCTCCCAAAGCCTAATGTGTTCAGAGGTGGGACCTATGGAAGGCAGTTGGATCATGGCAGCGCTGTACTCATCCGTGGATTAATCTATTAGTGAATTCCTGGCTCAGTATTCTTCTAGGAGATGGGCCTGTTTGGAGGTGATGACCTGGAAGGGTGTATTCTTGTTCCCAGCTCTTCCCTTCTTCTCTGTCTTTGCTTCCTGGCTGCCACGGGATGAGCACCTGTCCTCTGCCATGACCTTCTACCATGCTGTTTCTGCCTTAGAACCAGCCATCCAGGGACTGAACCCACTGAAACCATGAGCAAAGTGAACCTCCCCTTTACATTGTGGCTGTTTTGTTCCAGTGATGAGAAAGTGACTAATACAGAAAATCTAATGCAGATGGTTTGAGACACATAAGTGTACTGTATCATTTCCCACAAGTCTTTATTTTTATTCCCCATTTTACAGAAATGGCTTTTTTGGAGGTTACCAAAGATAACACAGTTGAGCAGTTGTGCTTGAAAGGTGATGGGAGCCAAGAAGGCTGTTAATTCAGTTTCCTCTTTCATAGATGAATAAACTGACCCTTGAGAAATTCAGTGATTCAAGAGATCCTCACTGAACATTCACTGGAGACCCAGAAGCAGAGGGAGGTGACCCGGGGTGCTTGGTTTCAGTGCTGGCTGGCCGAGGCAGTTCCAGAGGCACTGCTGCTCTCTCTCTGCCTTTGGAGGTATCCTGCACCAGGGAGCAAGTCCTGGACAGCTCCCCTGTGACCTCTCGCTCTGGAGCATCCCCACACTTCTGACTGTCCTGAGACTGTTCCATTCTCTCCCACCTCCGCACCTGTGCACTCCTGCATGCATGTCTCAGCTTTGCTTGGCTTGGAGTTCCCTGTATGTTTGAGCTCCCGGGCTTTCCCTCGTCTCCCATCTTCTGCAGCCTGCTCTTTGTCTTCTTTCTCTGAAATATGTCAGGTGTGGTGGAAAGGTCATGAGCTTTGCTTGAGCATCAGGCCACTGAGTTTCCTTTCCTCATCTGTAAAGTGTGCATTAAAATTGCTCTCGGGGTGAGAAACCCTCTCATGCCTGGCACAGACACTGC
Source organism: Fukomys damarensis (assembly GCF_012274545.1). Classification (NCBI taxonomy): domain Eukaryota; kingdom Metazoa; phylum Chordata; class Mammalia; order Rodentia; family Bathyergidae; genus Fukomys; species Fukomys damarensis. The sequence continues at coordinate 2,975,228 of NW_022900931.1, read as the reverse complement.
TGTGCAGAGACCTTTCTTCTCTGTCTTCTCCCTGTCTCTCTCCTCCTTCACTAAACTAGCTGCTCTCCTCACTTCCTGTTTCAGTCGGATGTCACTGATCTTTCTTACCAGGGTACGACCTGGGGGACTTTACCAGATTCTACCTCTTTGTCTCCATCTCATCCCTGTGAAAGCCCTCTGCTGTTGTTCTTTCCCAGTGCCTTGTGTTGATTGAGCCCTGGTTCTTTCCCTCTGCCTTGGACAGGCCTGCCCGGTTCCAACCTCCATCCTCGTTGGACCTGGAGGCAGCTTCTGGGCCAGTTCCTTGTCCCCTCTGCCCATGATGTTTTCCCTGCCTCAGCAGCAGGCGAGGCACAGTAAAACACACTTTCTCCACCACTGTAACAGCTCCCTCCTGCTTCTGGACTACTGATATTTAATGCCCTTCATCATTGGACTCCTAATTGCTTATTCCTCCTTCTGTTCCATCCACACATAGATCCACACACTGATCCCGGACTCTTCATTATTTATCTCTGCTGGATACTTGTGAATAGTAACCATCAAAATATGTGCTAACACATACATTGCTGTGATGACACAATAGATAGCAACACTGTAACCATTGTAATAGTAGCAAAAGCAGCAAGAGTCAGTATGTTTCTCCTTACCTGGAATGTGTCTTTCTACCCATTTTCAGTATCAGGAAGCCTCTTGAACCTTGTGCCACCCAGAGTGCTGAGCAGTGCCCTGGACTCAGGCTGGGCACAGTGCAAGTGCTGGAAGTGCTGGCGTGTTGTCCTGGTGTGATTATTATTGTGCCCAGGGTGTCTTCTTTTAACTCCTTCTCTTATGGTTGTGCCTTTCCTTTGTACACGCTGCAGGTGTGAATGGGGACTTTCCCAGGGCAAGCTTACCTGGAGCCTCTTTACTTCTTACCCATTGCGTAAACAGGAGAAGGGGGTGGTTTCGTTACTGACCTTGTTGTACTTTCATCCTCAGTGCCTTGTCTGCAGCAGTCCACCAGGAATGAGGAGTGTAGGGCTTGTGAGGCATGGTCCCTGTGTTCCTGGAACTTGTGATCAGGATGCAGGCAGCCCAGAGACAGGTCCAGCTGATGCTAGTGTGAGCGGAAGTGTGCAGAAGGCATTGGGTCCATGCAGAGAAGGGGGAGTGGTTGCTTCATGGCATGGGCCAGCCTGGAGCCAAAGGTGGGACTCGGTCAGTTCTGGATCAGGAGTAGAAATAAGGGCAAGGACAGTGTGTTCTAGACAGCACATTCTGGTGGTGCCTGATAAGTGAGCCTGGCTGCGCCATGTGGGTTGTAAGCCAGAGGGAGGGGTGATGGTCAGTGCTTGGCTGTCCCAGGGCCTTCTGTTGCTGTTTGAGCCTTCTTTCAGTTCATTGCAAGTGAAATTATATGCAAGGGACTGTGGGATTATGTTGCTTTGCCTTTGTAATTACATTGCATACTTATCTAAAATTAATTGAGCTTATCATGGACAAGGCTGTCTTCAGCCTCCACACATCAAGCTTCCCGTCTTGTGGATTCCACAGACATGTGTGGCATCTAGGCATATGCTTGGTGGCCTTCAGAGGGAGCCCCCCAGGAGTGCTGCCAGACAGCGCCTCTCTTCCCATTTCCTATGAAGGTTTTGTCCGGGCTTCTGCAGGTGACAGTGTGTGGGGAGGCACTTTTTTTTTTGTTTGTTTTTTGTTTTTGGTACTGGGGATCGAACTCGGGGTCCTTGGGCTTGCAAGGCAGGCGGTGGAACCACTGAGCTACATCCCCCGCCCTGGGGAGGCATTTTGAGGTGACCGGATGCAGAAGGATGGGGATGGTGCCTGGCGCCTAAGCCCATGTGCAGCGCTCTGCTGAAGGCTGTGTTAGGGGCAAACATGATGCCATTCCTAACTGCTTGTCAGATCATGGCATCAGGGCAGTACTTGCTGGAGCCCATCATGGTGTGGAGGAACCTGATGCCGGGTTCTCCTGTCAGCAGACTGCTAACCAGGGGGTGGGTGGCATTGAGCACTAGGTCCTGTATGCTCTTTCTCTATATACATGCACACACAAAGAGACAAATATATAAATACAGCATATTTTAATGCTGAAATATGCAAGGCTTGGGTCTGTCTTTAAAATGGTGGTGCCTACTGAAAAGTAAAAAAATAAACCTCAAACTTCTAATTTGTCTGAAAGGATTTAGATTTTTAACATGAAATAGCAGTAGCCTTTCCTTTAATTAAATGCCATGCAACATTGGCTGTGGGATCAATGTATTGAAGGGAAAACCAGTGTAATTAGACCTTGTGAAGTGGCTAACAGATGATTAGGGCTCTCTATTCCGAGGGTGGGGCAGGGCTGGCTTCAGGAGGTGCGGATTAGTTGTGCTTGGCTTTTCCCTGTTGTAGACTTTGAAAGGCCAAAGTTTTCCCTTAAACATTTTAGGTGTGACAGAGCCCTGCTGGTGAAAGTCCAGTATGTATTAAAAATGGACACTAAAGCAACAGGAAATTATTCACCAGAGCAACAAATGGATATTACTCCAATAAGTTCCATGTTATTAGACATTTAGATCATATCTTTTGAAAATATATAAATAACGCTGCAATTACCATCTTTCTATATAAACATTTGTTTGAATTTTGGTTATTTCCCTGGGCCAAATTCCCAGAAATGAAATCACTGGCTCCCAGGGTGAGGCTGGGATGTGAGCTGTAGACACCTCTCCCCATGAAGTCTGGTGCAGGGCTGCCACCAGCCCTGTTTCTGATTGGTTAAGGCTGAAGTGCCCACATAGCTTGTGTGCTTGCCTGGAGCCCCTTGTGGGGGCGCCCTTGGCATCACTAGGTTCTGATGTGCTCTTCGATGGTTTGGTTTGTCTTAGGCCAACCTAAAACCCTTGCCACTTAACAACAACAAAAACACATCTACTTCTGAGATCTTTGAGAGGGTTGGCTAGTATATTGAAGACTTGGGGGTCTCAAGGAAGGCTGTGGGGCCTCAGCTTCCTCCTCCTGCTCAGGGCTGTGTGGGCCTCCTCAGTTCTGATCAGAGTTGTGTGCTGAAGTCCGTGATCGTTATACCCTCTATTCTCCCAGTCTGCCTCCCTGAGAGGTGCTTGGGGTTTCAGGTACCCTTTAAAATTGCCTTATCTGGGCTGGGGGTGTAGCTCAGTGGTAGAGTTTGTGTGTAGCATATGTAAGACCCTGGCTTTGGTAGCTGGTGCTCTGCCCCCAAATCCTTACCTAAGACGATAAAGCATCTTTATTGAGGTATAATTTACATAACAGTCTGCCATGTAAAGTTTACAATTCATTGAATTTTAGTATGCTTATTGAGTTGTGCAATTATGACTAAAGACAATTTTAGAACGTTTTCATCATCTCGGAAAGAAACCACACACCCATTGGCAGTCATTTCCCTTCCCGCCCTGCTTTCTCCCTCCCTAGGTAGCCACTGTTCTGCTCTCTGTCCTTATGGACCCCTGTATTCTGGGCATTTCTTAGAAATGGAAGCATCCATAGATGGCCCTTTGAGCCTGGCTTCTCTGACCTGGCCTAATGTTTTCAAGGTTTATCCATGTGGTAACATGCATCTTTCATTGTATTTTTGGTCGAACAGTACTCCATTGTGCTTTAGTTTGGATAAATACCTTCCAAGGCTCCCTGTTTTGAAGGCTTAGTCCCAGTCTGTGGCCCTACTGGGAGGTGATGGGACCATTAAAAAGCAGAGCCTAGTGGGAATCTTGTGGTCATTGGGGTAATGCTATGGAATGGGACGTCAGGACTCCAGCCCCTTCCTCTGCCTGTCCCTTTTTCTCATTATAGCCCTAGGTGAGTGGTTTTACCACAGGTAACCCCACCGTGACATACTGCCTCATCATAGGCTCCAAAGCAAGGGCCACCCAAGCATGGGCTAAAGCCTCTGAAACTAAGCCAGAGCACACCTTTTCTTTTTATCAGCTGGTTGCGTGGTGTGGAGTTGTTGGGCTGTGTAGTTACTCCATTTAAGATTTTGAGGACTCTCCAGACTGCCCTGAGGACTACACAGTTTTTCATTCTCATAGCAGCGTGTGAGGTTCCAATTTTCCAACACTGGAGAAGTGTAAAGTGGCATCTGCTTCTGGGTGTTATTTCTTTGGTGCCCAATCATTTTGTGTGCCTTTCACCTGTTTACTGGCTATCTGTTGTTGTT
>NW_022900931.1:2949476-2970952 GCF_012274545.1 Fukomys damarensis | reverse complement strand
TTTTTTTTTTTTTTTTTTTTTTTTTGGTACAGGGGTTAGAACTTGGGACCTTGCACTTGCAAGGCAGGCGGCAGAACCACTGAGCTAAATCCCAAGCCCATGGCTATCTGTGTATCTTCTCTGGAGAAACACCTATTCATAGACTTTGCTCACATTTAATTAGATTATTTGTCTTTCGATAATTGATACTCACATATTTTTTTGATGCCACAATGAACCCTCACGAATGCCCAGCACATGTTCTATCACTGAGCAACACTCCCACATTACCTAAGACGACTGATGCTTAGTACTGTTCGTGTTTTTAGTTGGTTGCTGTGAGGACCAGGCTGGAGGTAGCGCCTCAGGGAGGCTGACTTTAGGCTGGCAGGTTCCATTTCCTGTGGCTCTTGTCTCCTATCCCCTGGCCGTGATCTGTGTGAATCTCCGGTAGAACTGAGCTGGGCCTGGGCACTGCATCTCAGATTTGTGGTAAAGTACATATGGCAGGTAAACCACTGGTGGTCTTGTGAGATCTGCTCCAAGGGTTGGGGGAGGAGCCACTGCTGTCGAAGACCAGCCGGACAGAGAGGAATAGTGCTTGGAGGGACACTTTCAGGGCTTCTTGGAAGGGTGGCCTCAGCTGTCCCAGATGGAGGGCAATGAGGAGAACACCCAGTGTAGAGAGAGAGAGGGCTGAGGAGTTGTTTCATTGGACTGCTGACTGAACTGGTGGGCACTGACCACCCTGGTGAGATTTCCCCTGGTTGCTGAAGGGAATGGGTCAGTGCTCTGTGTGTGCAGACTGACGAGTAGATGTGTGGACACACTAAGGGAGCTTCAGTGGTTCTGCCCAGCGGCGGGGACATCAGGGCATCAGGAGCTGCAGGGCAGTTGGGCCTCCTGTGGGAGACTCCGAGTCTCTGTGGCTCTGGGCACGGAGATGCGCTTCCCCTGCAGACCGCCACATGGGCGGTGACCACCTCTGAGTCTAAAGCACGGAAGTCTGTGGCTGTGCCAATGTGTATCTCTCCTCTTGTCTCAGAGTTTTCCCTGGAGTTTATTGCTATGCAAGTTTCTAAAAAGTCAGAATTAAAACCAGCTGAAAGGGGACCAGTGCTAGATGAAGAAATAGCTTAAATGATGGGTTATTCTCATTCTGTTATTCTTGGCTTTCCAGAAGAAAGGTGCTGATAGTTATGAGTTCTTTGCAGCCACCATTTCGTGACAGATTTCTGGTTCAGTCTCAAATGTGATACTTTACATCCAATTAGAAAGGATGTGTCCTGGTTGCTGTGTGGATTAGGTTCACGGAGCATTCAGCATAATTGTGCCTGTCATCTAGCAGAATTGTGCTCGTACGTGTGTATAGTATGTTGCCATTTACATATTCCTGTGTGTTGTTTCTGTGACTTCTGAGAGGCAGGTATTCCCATTGGCCAGAGTGTCAGTGGAGGGGAGTGAAACTTGGGAGAAATGAGGGGCATGCACAGCCTCAAGGGGTGCTGCTGGCCAGGTGGGGCCGGGACCCATGCCTCTTCTGGTCATTGTGTCTTCTCAGGTTGAGGCCAAGGTTGAGTTTACTGCCAAGTAGAGTCCTTCTGGTGTGAGTGCGCTTGAGATTGTAGTTTTAATAAAAACTTGCAAGTTTTATTTTTTAGAAAGTGAATCTACTATTGTAGAAGAAAGAAATGTTATTTCTCATTCATTTTCTGCATATTTAGTTTTTCCTTGTTTCAGTTTTCTCTCTTAGAGCCCTAGTGATTTTATCATCTGATGCCAAATTTAGAGACAGGAAGGCTGCTTTGGGCTGTCATCACAGAGTGCCACAGGCTGAATGGTTTCTAAAGAGGATGGGTGTGGGTGTGGTATGCATGTCGCAATCCCAGCTGTGTGGGAGGCCAAGGCAGGAGGCCAGCTGGGCAATTTAGACCCTGTCTCAAAATAAAGAACAAAGGCCAGGTGTGGTGGTGTATGCCTGTAATCCCAGCACTCAGAGGCTGAGGCAGGTGGATCGCTGTGAGTTTGAGGCCAGCCTGGACTATATAGTAAGTTCCAGGTCAGTCTCAAAACACCCCCCCGCAAAGAACAAAGGGCTGGGGCTGCTGCTTGGAGCTGATGTGCCTGCCTGGCATATACCAGGCCCTGGGTTCCAACGCCAGGATACAGAAAGCGGAAACCAAAACAGAACAGAAAGGAGGCTGGGAAGTCGAAAGTCAAGTGCCAGTGCCTGGTGAGGGACTTCTCAGTGCACCCTCATGTGTGCAAGGTGGGAGAGCAACAGGAGACAAGTGCCGTGTGTTCACGTGGCAGAGGAGCAGGAGGAGCGTGCCCACTCCTGGGTGCCCCGTCTTGATGGCATCAGTGCCCCTGGAAGGTGATGCTTGTGACCTGAGCTTCTCCCCACAGTCCTGGCTACCTGCAGTGCTGCAGCAGGGGTTCAGTGTCTAACATATGAAGTTGTGGAGGAGACAGAAAACTTCAAGTCACAGCAAAAGCCAAATCAAGCTTTAAATATGATGACTTAGGTAGTTGAAATAAGAGTAGGAAATGAAATGCTATGCAAACAGTAATCATAAGAGAACTAATTACATCAGAAAAGTAGACTACAAGACCGTGAATTTTCTTAGAGACAAAGGGATGTTTCCTGATGGTAAAAGGATCAATTCATTAAGCAAATATGTGAGGCCCAAATGCGTATGCACTTCACACTGTTGGCTACTGTGCAGAGCACACATGAACTGAAAGGGAGAAATAGGTTTACAACCACAGACAAATTTTGACACCCTTCCTTGAGCAATTGATAGAACAAGTAAAGTAAAAATTATTAAAGATATGGATGGTTTCAGCCACACTCACCATTTCCAGCTGATTTGTAGAAAGCTGTATCTATGGACTGAAAATGCATGTGCTTTTCAGGGATGCAGCAAGTAGACCACCTGCCGGTCAGGGACAAGTCAAGGGGAAGGCAAGAGGTTGAAGCAACACTAAGTTCATCTGGTCACACACTTTAAATTAGATATCAGTAACAATAAGATATCAGCAAATACATATTTTGAAATTTCTTTGTTTTTTTTTTGGTACCAGGGATCAAACTTGAGCCCTTGCACTTGCAAGGAAGGCACCGGAACCATTGTATTTTATAGACTTCCAAATAACTCACAAGTCAGAGGAATCACAAAGAAAATTAGAAAATGTTTTGAACTCCACGATAATGACAGCACATACCAAAACTGTGCGATGAGCTAAAATAGTACTTTCCGGGGAAATTTAACAGCTTGTAATGTCTTTGAGAAAAGAGAAAAAGTTTTAAATTAATGATCAAAATTTCTATCTTAAGAAACTAATCAAAACCAAGTAAAAGGAAAATAACTTAAAGGTGGAAATCAGCAGAAAAAAGAGAAGACACAAATTACCAGTTTAAAAAATGAAAGGGGGTACACCACTGCAGATCCAGTAGACATTAAAAAGATAGTAAGGGGAGTTATTTAGGAGTTTATGCCAGTCCATTCTAGAACCTACATGAAAAGAACGCAGTCTTTGAAAGATATAGCTTAATAACACTGATACAAGAAGAAACAGAAAAATTTAATATTCCTTATTGATTTTAGAAATAAAATTTGCAATGAAAAAGCCTTCACACAAGGAAAATGTCAGGGTGAGATAGCTTTAGTTACTATGAGCTCTCCCCAACACTGAAAGAAGAAATAATACCAGTCTTCTAAGAACTCCTTTAGAAGAGAAGAAGAGTAAATACTTCTCCAGTTATTTTTTTTTTTAAGGTAGCATAACCCTAAAGAAATCAGACATCAACATTTTGATAACTATGGACAAAAGTTGTTTTAGAATGTTGGCCAATTGACTTTTGCTTCAACCCAAGGAGGATTAACTGCCAAAGGAATAGCTCTTCTGTTGTAAACAGCTAGAAAACTGGACCAAATGTGTGGAACAACTATGCAGTGAAGGGCTGTGGCTCGAGAGAAGGGCCATAAAAAAGGGGAACCTTGCTGTCACTCAGCTTCTACTTCGAGGCAGTTTCTGGGCTGCTGCACAGTTAGAGGGAACCTGAATGAACCCGGCTTCTTGCTGAATTGAGGAATTGGGGAAGGGAGTTTGGGAGGCTGGAGAAGAGGGACTTACGTGAAGAGCCCCAGATGCATGCTGAGGCTGCCGTCAAGTCCTTGGCCAAGTACCTGTCTGTCTGCCTGAGAGTGGGGCAAGACTCTATGAACTGGGGAAAGACACCAGGAAGCAGTGCGTGGAACAGTGTTCGGTGCTGTTGGAACCGAGGTCTGGAGAGAGCGAGCACTTGTGGGAGGCTTGCAGACAAGCTGAGTGAGAACCTGGGAGAAAAAGCCTCTTTTCCACTGTGCCCTCCAGCAACCTCTACTGGAAAGGATATCACACCAGCTGCCAGAGGAGAAACATTCACAAGACATGGCCCCGTTATCATAGAGGTGATCAGTTGATACTTGAAGCATCGAGCATTCAACAGAAAAGTAACCAGCCTGCAATAAAATAGGAGCACGTGATCCAGAATCAGAAAGAAGATAAACCAGTCATTAGAAACAGGCTCACGGATCATCATCAACAGCAACAAAACTATGAACAATAGCTCGGTAAAAGATAGGTACCAGTAAATGATGACTATACTTCACAAACAGATGTGGCTGATAACCTGGAAATCTGTTCAAGGAACATTTGTTGGTCATCACACAATTACTAACTCAAATCAGTATGTGATACCAAGTAATAAGAAATGAGAAAGATCAATAACACTAAATTTTGACCAGGTTGTATAGCACTTGAAAGTTTGGTACATTGCTGATGGGTAGAGTAGAATGATGCCACTTTGAAGTAGCTTTTTTCTTTTACATAAAAGCATACATCAACCCTCTGATCCATCTGTTCCACTCCTTAATATTTGCTTAAGAGGATTGAAAACATCTGTAAGAATGTTTGAAGTAGCTTCTTTATGGGTTAAACTTGTAACCACCCAAGATGTGTATGAATGGGTGGATATGTAAGCAAATTGTGTTATGTTCACAGAATATAATACTCTTTCTTCTTGTAATGAATGAACTACTGGTACCTGCAACATGTGTGAGTTTTATAGACACATATTGATCAAAAGAAGAAGTGTTCAGGAAAGTATCACTGCATGTGATGTTCATATGAATTGCGAGAACAGGCAAACTCATCTGTAATGACAGGTGAAGCAGGTATCAGAAGGTCATTAGTTCAGGATTACTGGAAAAAAGTGATAGAAATGTCTAGATTTTTGTTGGCGGGGCTGTGTTAATATTTTTACATAAAAATTATACTTAAAATATTATTACTGCCCCAAACAGCCAACCAGCCAGCTAAGTAGCCAACCCTCCCATCAGCCTGCTGGCCAGCTAAATGGCCAACAAACCATAGCTAACCAACCAACCAACCAACCAGCTAGCCAGCCACCAGTTGGCCAACAGGCTACAGGCTGTCTGTCTATTCATCTGTCCGTCCATCCATCCAGCTAACTAGGCAGCTAACCAGTCAATTATCTATTCATTATCCATCCATCTATCTGTCTGCCCATACCTCATCCATTCATTGTCCATCCATCCCTCTGTCCATCCATCCACCTGTGCCTGCCAGCCAACCAGCCATCTATCCAACCATCTAGCCATCCATGCAGCCAGCTGGCTAACCAGCCCCATCTCTTAATGGTACATCAGCTTCTGTACCCCTTGGTCCAGTCCTCTTCCCAAAGCCCTGCCTATGAGTGCACAATGCTCTCAGGGAACATTCTTGATGTAAACTGTAACGATGAACTTGGCAATTTTTTCTCTTTCGTATTTCTTTAAATGAAGCCTATGACATTGTCTGTTTCTCTTCTTGCTAGTAGAAAATTTGTTGATTTTGGAAAGTCCTTGGACTTGGCCATCCTGCTTAGTAGCTTAGACCTCTGTTTCTTGCCTGATGGGGCACTAGATGGTTGCCGTGGTCCTGAGCCTTCTGTCTGACCATGGCACTCTCAGAGGAAGGAAGAGAAAGTTGCCTCCAAGTGGTCCCCAGGAGCAAGAGTGTTTCCAGAAGCCCCAGAGAGTGCTGCCTGCTCAATGGCTCAGGTGGTGTCCCAGGTCCACCTTGTCACAGCCACTCTGAGGCCTGCTTATCTCTGCATAGAGTGCCACTCAGACACACCTTTTGGGGTGGGGTGAGGTGGGTTCAGTTTCCCCCCAGGCTGCAGGAAATCACTCTGCACTGTTGCAGTTCTGCCAGAAAGGGGTGATTGGGCCCGGGGTGAAAGTCTGTCCTGGGCATCTGTCAAGTCCTGGGCATCTGTCAAGATGGCTTTTCTCCATCAACCTAATTGAGCACATGGTATGGCAACGAGATTTTCTATGTTGGACCATCCTATTGCTGTTGGAGGAAATCCTGCTTGTGTGTACTGTTCTTTGGCTATCCTACTATTTTGATCTGTAGTTTAGATCTCTGTATTCATAAGTGAGAGTGTCTGTCACAAAGTTCTTCTAAGAATCAGAATTAGCACAGTGGAGAGACCCTGGCGTTGAAGGTAACTGAGTTCCTGTGTGGCCTTGGTCACGCAGCCTCCCTTAGACCGTTTCTCATTTGCACAGCAGCACTCACATCCCTGATGAACTCAAGCAGTTCCTGGGATCAAATAAGATCTTACATGTGAAAATGTTCTTTAAACACTAAAGCTTAAACAAGGATAGCACTGTGTTTCCTGCTGTATATTCAAGATTTTTGACTTTTTAAGAGTTCCTTTTAATGAGGAGATGGATTCAGAGGATATTAATGAGCCAGTTTTCTCTGTTTTTTTTTTTTTTCTTTCCCTGAAACCATAAACAGAAACAGAGCTGTGCAGAGGGAGAGGGAGAGGCTCCGGGAACATGATTGGTAAACATTACCTTATTGGTGTTCAGATATTAGGTTCCTGCTTTTCATAATATCCTGAGGGAGCTGGGGAAGATTTGATATTTTTCTGAGATTGCTATAAAATGCAAGTTATTGCTGATACCATTGCCCAATTTTTCTGTACTTACTTTACTTAGACTTTAGTAATTGGAAAAAGATTAGATGTCAAAACTTTGTATTTTGTTGATTATATTACCAAAGTCTTCTCTTTAATCATTTCTTTTATTCTTAGTATTAATCATTGGCTCAGAGCTGTTAGGAGAAGAACCTAATGGTGGATTCTCACTCAGTGAAGGGAATAATTCTGTCTAGTGGTCCTGAGCGTGTGTAGATGTACCTGCATGTGGCCCAGGTTCTGCAGATGTCCGGGGTGTATGGACAGGGATCTTGGGGGCACAGAGGCCAGGTAGAATGTGGAGCCCCTTACCCTTGCCCTACACCCCCTGCCGTGCCCGGTCCGGTCTCCTCTCTGGCCAGCCCTGCTGCTCCTGCCTTTTCCCACCTGTTGGTTTTGTTCTGACTTGTGCTTTTCTGCCCTGAAGCCGCGTTGTCCTGGCTGCGCACAGCCTTAGTTAATGCTATGTAAAGATCAGCTTATCTCAGAAAGCAACAGCTTCTAAAGCCACACAGAGAAAGCCATGGCCTGTAGGTATCAAACTGTAAGTGGGAGAGAGTGACGGGTGAAAGCGGGAAAGGGGAAGCCAGTTAAGGTGGCTGGTCTGCGGACACATGTTGGGGGTTAGGGGAGGGACAGAGAAAAGTCCCTTGGAGGGAAGGAGGCTGTGCCCCGGGCTTCACTATTGAAGGGAATGTGGGGCTTCACTGGCCCAGGCTCTGGGTCACTTGGGTGCATTTTGCAAATGCTTACTCTGAGATTTTGATGCCAGCAGATAACATTTAGCTTTGTTTGAACAGAGTGTTGACTTACCTTCTCCCATATCTTACAAGCAATCAGCTGGCTTTAGTAGTACACACCTGTCATCCCAGCACTTTGGGTGGCTGAGGCAGGAGGATCCCTGTGAATTCCAGGCCAGCCTGGGCTACAGAGTGAGGTCATGGCCAGCCTGAACTAGATGGTGAGACTTTGTCTCAAAAGACACCCCTCAAAAAAGTCAGTCTCTGAGATACTTATCATTTAGATTTATTCTGGATCCCCCACCCCCAGTAACTTTGGTGGAATATGTTGGGGAACTGGGGAAGATGCTAACCTTTTGTACACTCTCGTTTTTCATTGTTCTTTTTTCTTGTCCACAGAGGAGTTACGGAAGCTGAGCTGGTCCGGAATCCCTAAGCCAGTTCGCCCAATGACCTGGAAGCTTCTCTCAGTAAGTCTCTTGCTCAGTGTGCTGCCTTTCTCCCATGAGGACAGCTGCCCAGCTGCCCAGCTGCTGAAGGTGGCCACCAGCTGTGCCTCGTGCTGCCCGTCATGGTCACATGGTGACCCAGGGCTTTGCCATGGCCAAGATGGCATTGTCCACACTTTGCTTAGTTTTATGACTGATTTGACGAGGCTGGCAGAAAGTGAGGATTAGCAATACTTTTTGATAGCTGTGTTCTTCTCATCTGATTTTTAGTGTTTAAAAAAAAATCATCATAGGATAGCCAAACCTGTGCTGTAGGAAGTGTATCAGGTCACTCTGAGAAGTTGGGCATGTGCGGTTCATCAGGGTGTGTGTGTGTGTGTGTGTGTGTGTGTGTGTGAGAGAGAGAGAGAGAGAGAGAGAGAGAGAGAGAGAGAGAGGGAGAGGGAAATTACCAGGGAGTGGAGGGAGGGAGACCGAGAAGGGGTTATCTGAGAGTGTCTAGCTGTGAGAAGTAGTTTGTCTCTGTGGTGGAGTGTGGGGTCCGCCCCTCAGGCCTCGTAGCGGGCTGCCTCCCTGGATACCCTTCTGGAAGAGTCGAATGGGTGGTACTGGTCACCCGCACACCCTCATGTACTTAGTTAACCCCAGTTTAATATTGGAAATGAGTTCAGCTCTCAGAAAACTTCAGAGCAGTTTACAGACAGCTTTCTTCTCTTTTCCTTTTTTATTGTTTTTGGAGATAAGTCAACAGAGAACCCTAAAGTGTCTGCTCTAAATTGGGTCTGACTGCAGTGTTTAAGAGACTCTTTCCTGCTAATGAGTCTTAATAAATCTGCAGCTTAGTACCTCATAATCCTAAATGCAGATGCAGCTCTGAACAGTGAATATTTATTGATTAAATATTCTCTTGCAATTAAAATTATACCTGCTGTGATTGCTTATATTTTTGTTTTGTGCTTTTTATTTTGAGCATTTATATCCAGTTATCCTAATGTCCTCCAAGAGAGGGGATGAGCCCTTCAGATTGGTTTGTAAAATGTTTTGGTGAAAATACCTTGAAGATCCTTTTTTGTAACTTTATGTTTATTGGGGATGCTGCATGTGGGTAGGAAGTCTTTATGTGAGAGTTTCTGTGCTGCTCTTTTCTTTTACTTGCCAGTCTGTGCGGGTGATAGTTGTGATGCCAGGAAGTGCCTGAAAAGGGGCGCTGCGGAGCAGAGGGAGACAGTGACAGCCATGCCCCATTCATCAGTGGGGATGGGAGGGTGGTAGATGTTGCAGCCTCTGCACAGGAGCCCTGGCAGTGCCAGCTGGAGAAACCCAGTGTGCTCAGGTGCATTTATTTAGCTGTCACTGATCATAGGGGACTTTGCTCGGGAGACTGAGGAATAGACCCTGGCCACCGCTCCATGTAGGGGCTTTCCTGGCATTTTGGAGGGACTGTGGTGTTCCCGGGGGAGGGCCTGGAAAGTCGTAAGACCAGAGACAAGCTGTCACTTTCAGATCCCAGCAGAAGGGGCCGGATGGGCAGCCAGGGGAGTAGGAGGACCCAGGAGGAGTCCAGGCCACAGTCACTCCCCAGACCCGGAGGTCACCTGGGCTTTGTCCTGAAGACTGGCTCTGGGAGTAATGAAGCTGGTCCTGGAAGGCAGGGCCGTGGAGGTCCCCTGGTGGTCCACGCAGTCACTCCGTGGAGAGTCATGGGGCCCTGGGTTTAGTGCTGGGGAGTGGTGGTGGGGAAAGAAGACCAAGTCCATCCGTTGCTCCCCTGCCTGCAGAGCAGAGAGGAGAGCACCTGCCATTCCATCATACCCCTTACTGCGTGGAAAGGGACCTCTTTGCTCAGGCCCTGTTCCTGTCCCCCTTCGCTCTGCTTGCCCTGTGCCTGCCCCTTTACCTGGTGCGAGTGCTCTCTGGGAGCAGACCAGGTGCATGCATGGATTTCTGCAGAAGCAGAGCACTTTCTTTCTGCTGGGTATCAATTGGTGACTCTTACCTAGTGGTTCTGGCCCTGTGGCTGCTCCCAGGTACAGTTCCCCACTCATCAAGGGTGTGGGGGGCGTGAGAGTGGTGTCATTCATTCACCTCTGATTCAGTAGGGGTTTCTCCTGATGCCTTTTCCAGGTTTTTTACAACTCTGAGGGTCCCCAGGACCTATTGAAGAATGGGGCTTTTCCATCTTGATTGAGCCTTAGTGTTGTCTGGGAGCTTGGGAAATGCTCAGCCATAGGCTCCTGGAAGGTCTCCTCGTCCAGATCTAGAGGCTCTGGGACACTTGGGCTTCATACAGGGCAGTGATCAGGGCATGCACAAGTCGGCTGGGAAGCTGGTCACTGGCAGTCATGTGCCCCATGATGGCAGAGCACCAGGGACCGGAGGCGCACGGTGGGGTCTGGGTTGGGCGGTCGAGGTGTGCATGATAGGCCAGAAGCCTGCGCAGGTTTTCCAGGTGACTCCACGAGTAGGAAGTCAGCTCTGCCCATCCCAGGACTGAGAGATGGAGAGGCACACGGGCTGAGGGAGCTCCTCCTGTGACAGGTAACCAAAGCCGCCTCAGTTCCCAGTGTACCAAGGGCTTTTCCCATCACATTGGGATTGCAAGAGCTTCATGGAGGCACCTTACTTTCCTACATGGCTGCCATTTCTAAAGAAGCATCACGCGTCCTCTATCCTGAGCATGCCATTAAGCCACCAGTCATGCTACTTAGCAATTAAATTCCACACAACCAGCTTAGTACCATTAAAAAAAAATTAGTGCTATAGAGAACCGTATTTTTGGCTTTCTTTTTAATAACTATTTGAGCAGCAAGAAAAACTCATTAATTGGGCCTGGGATGTAGCTCAGTGGCACTGTGCCTGCCTAGGAAGCACAAGGTCCTGAGTTTGATTCCCAGTACTGGGAAAAAAATCTAATTAAACATTTAACATTTATGTTAGTGAGTATAATGATGAAGAATGATAAGTGCGACCACAGGTTCATCTCACCCTCTTCCAGTGCGTTGAGGAGGGTTTCACATGAGCATGGTGGGAGGGCACAGTCGGGTTTTGTGTCACTGGGACAATTTAGGTATAAGTATATGCATGCATTGTTTTACATTTATGATTAGTGTTTTTATAGCATGCTAATATAGCAATTAAGTTTTCTGTAGTTCTGTCATTTAAAATTCATTGCATACTTGAATATATTTCATTTGCATAATTTCTAGTCTTGCTTAATTATCGAAAGGCCTCAACTTGCGTATGTGTGTTTTCCTTTAGGAATGGGAATGTCAGGAGTATGTGTGGGGCTTTTTATCGATTATGTTCCCGTGATGACATACGTGCCTTTTAGGATTTGGGCTGCAGTGAGCTAAGTTAAAATTTGAGGAACAGGAAACATTTCTAAGAGTGCTTACCCTGTTGCCCCATTTCTGTACCAGGGTCTGCACTCTCCCTCTGACACCCTGGAGACCTGGCTGTCCTGCATGGCAGCTGGACCCTGGCCGGGCACACTGGCACCACTCTGGCTGCTGCACATGGCACATGCCTGCTGTCTGCCAGGCTGCTTTGGGCCTGGTCTGTCCTGGACATGCTTCCTGCCTACTCCACACTTTGTCTCTTCTCTCTCCCCACATCTTCCTCAACATCAAGACCAAACTGAACCAAGATTGCTGGTCACGTGCTGGTCAGAGTTAGCTTGGGGGTGGGGTGGGGTGGGGTGGGGTGGGGGTTCTAAGCCCATGGGGGGGAGCTGTTGGCCAGAGTGGGGGGGTGGGGTGGGGTGGGGGTTCTAAGCCCATGGGGGAGAGCTGTTGGCCAAAGGGAGAAGCTCCCACTGTGGTGGGAGGAGACAAAGGGAAATGTACGTGAAGTTGATGGAAGGTGATAGGTGCTATAGAAAGCTCCTGGGGCAGGCTGCTGTTCTGTGGACGGTACAGAGGGCCTCAAGGACTGGTGGCCTTTGAGCCGGGACTTGCAGGAAGGAAGGGGAGGCTCGAGGGTTCCTGGAGGCACAATCCAGTTTCTTTCTGTGAAGAGATCTTGTCTGTTCCAGGCCAGTGTATGTTGCCATTGTGTCTCAGCCCAGACAGAGTCCCTGCCCCAGTGAGGTGGCATGGATGACGGAGAGGGTGGCACAAAAGCAGTGAGACAAGAGCAGGAGGATGGGCACTGAGGAGCGAAGTGTGGTGGTGGGAGGACTGGAGAGTGGCCTGTAGCCTGGTCCGTCTGGTCTGGTCTGTGCTGTGGTCCGTGTGAGGCATCCCTATTCCTGGTGCCAAGTGGAGAGCCCGGAAAAGCTCTGTAGTTACTGGGGACTGTGGATGCCCAGGTGGATGCCCAGGTGGGTCATGCTTGACAGCACCTGTGCCAGGCGGCCGGGCACTGCAAATTGGCTATTGCTGTTGTGGTTGCTCAGCACCAGTATCTCTCCCTTATCCAGAGGAGCAGCCCCAGCCTGGCCTGCCTCGGCTGTGGTTGACCACCTCCCTCACTTTGTCAGCTGGGCCACTTTGTGGTGGGTACAGCTCTCCAGCATAGTGTAATTAACTGAGTGCTTTTTGGTGACATCACCGTGGCTGACAGTGGAGGGCACCAGGGTGTGACGAGGCTGCTGGGTGTCAGTTTCTTCTCCTTTTCTTGGGGCTGCTTGGGAATGGGCTCTTGGGCGTCAGGAGCCTTGAAGACCTATGCAGTGTGATCACAAGATTAGTGTTCAAGTTTTAAAAATTTATTATAATAAAAAACACTTTGCCATGAAACTCCGTCAAAATACTGGCCCTCCCCTCTGAACACACTCATCCCATCGTTCTTGCTGCTGTCTGAAGCAGTTGTGGAGGTCTTTTCTCTCATGAGTGTCTTTAGGAGCTCTGCTGCTGAGCGCCATCAGCAGAAAGGCAGGCTTCTGAGAATGCTACATTCACCGCATCTGGTAACGGGTGACTTCTGGCTGTTTCTCAGTCAAAAGAGCAGGAAAGGGAAACATTTTGAATGGATGCAGAGTATCGAGACAACCATGACAATGCAACTACAGACACTCACGGAAGAGGAGTCCAGAACTGCTGCAGAAAGTGGCAAGAACGGTGGATACACGAGTCTGAAGCGAGGGGCGGACTCTGAGAGGGATTAATGGCAGTGTCTTTTGTGGTCATAATTGAAAACAAATATTCATCGTGTATTTCAGTCACCCCTGGTAGCTATCCCTTTCAGCTAACAGTTCACTAGTAGGAATCTGATCTCAGGAATTAACAGATCCTGCTAGCTGACAATTTTAAAGAGTCAACGTATTTTGAAGTAGGAGACAGGTTACGTATCTTTACACATAAGCCCCCATGATGGTGGCCATGCAGCCTTCAGGATTCCTGTGTCAGAGCAGGGCTTGGCCCACTGTTTCTGTAAGGGTCTGGATACTAAATACTCCAGCTGGTGGGTCCAGCGGTCTCATTTACAAACATGCAGGCTGTTGCTGTGGTAGAAAACCAGACACTGACATGGGCTTGGTGTGTTCCAGCAAAATTGTATCTATAGAAATAGTGGCCTATAGTTTGCTGATCCCTGGTGTGGATCTGTACTTAGTGACACTGGGGACTTGCTCATGATTTTAAACGAAATATGTCAGCATGGAATGTGGGATGAAGGAAACGTTCCTGAAAAGTACATGAAAAGGGCTAATTGTAAAGATTAACAAATTGGGCTCTGTTGAGCAGGCCTTTCTTCATCAAAAGACGTTCTCGACACCACTTAGGAGGTGGACAGGATACTTCCCCGGGGCTTGCAGGCAGGCTGTGGGACTGGGGCCTGGGGGTGCGGAAGGAGGCAGACAACGTCACAGAAAGGGGCTGCACCTGAATGCACCCCACAGATCAGCCACGCTGCGGCGTTCGTTGCTCCCCTGGGAAATGCCGGTTCTTACCACAAGCTGCCGTGGGACGTGTGACCCTCCCAGTGTTGGCACGAATGGGGAGGAGTGGAAATCCTCGCACACTTCTGATGGGAGTGTAATCACTCGAGGAGTTGTTTAGCGACCGCTTTTAAAGGTGTGTGGGCCTAGTCATTCCACTCCCAGATGTGTACCTGACAGAGATGTGTGTCTTGTGCTATAAAATATAGGTACAAAGATATTTAAAGCAAAAGCTGGAAACTAGAATGGATTCTGTACATGGAGGTGTTAGGGGACAGTGAAAATGTATCGCTGTTTCCTGTTATAACCTGAATCATTTTTCCACACGTAATGTTGCATGAAGAGCAACAATTCCAATTCTTTGAGGTGAAGGTCAGGGAGAGCATGGGAGCCTCCTGAGAGTCTCAAGGGCCAGGTGTCTGACTCCTACCCGGGTGGTATTTGTGCAGGCGTGTGCAGTTGGTGAGCTCACCCATTTTGGGGGTTTGCTCTTCTGTGTGCATATTATATAATTATGTGCCACAGGGTGATGTTGTGAGTGCGTGTAGGACAGTGGCCACGTAGAATTGTGTCGCCTGGTGAGATTGTGGCCATCTTAGTTGGTGCAAGCACAAGCTGTGAAGTTTTCATGATAGAAGACTCACCTAAGCGTACATTGCTCAGAGCATGATGCATGACTGTACTTGTTTGTCATATATAATGGCTGCTGATGGGAACGCCCAAAGGGATCTAAAAGGTATATGCTCGAATAACTGAAGATCCAGCTGGATTCTAGCTGTATTTTATTGTCAAGGTCTGGCAACACTGATCTCCGTTTTTCATAATTTTTTTGGGTACCAGGAATCGAACTCAGGACATTGTGCTTGCTGGGCAGGTGCAGTGCTGCTGAGCTACATCCCTGGCCCAGCTGTGTTTTTCTTGGTGGACTTGTAGTTCCTGGTTCTGCCTTGTGGTCACATCATGGCTGCCTCATCTCCAGGCTGTCCACACTCATTTCAAGTCATAGCAGCAGAGAAAAGTCCCAGGCTTGGCTGTTATACCTGCATTGGGTCCTTTCTATGCCTAAGCCTGTTTAGCACTGTGTCCAGTGGGGTGGTGGTATTGTGTAATTCTTCCCCATCTGGACCTGTCCTGCAGAAAGGCGGAATTTGAAAACTTGTGGGAAGAAGTAGAGAGAAAATCTTCCTTATATAGAACACAGGAAACACTTAACTAAACAAGTAAAAGCATTATGAACTGGACTTCAAATTTAAAACTTGAGTGCAGTATGAAAAGGAAATCACAGACTGGGGGTATTATCATATAATATATATATTTTAAAGAGAGCATTGTATTTAGAATGTGTGCTGAGCCCAGCAACTCAGTGAGGAGACAGACACTGTGATTAAAGGTGGGTGGAAGGCTGGTATTAATACTTCACCTAAGAAGAGACGCATTGGCTCTGTGAAGACATTCGTGTCATTAATCACTGGTGGATGGATCAAGACCACACCCAACAGAATGACTAGCATTTAAAAGAGTCACATTCTGAAGTGTTGGAGGGGAATTAGGGATTCTCATAGTGTTGCTCTTTGAAATGGAATCTGGCAGTTTCTTAGAGAATGAAACATCAACCCACATTATCCAGTAACTGCACTCCCAGGTACCGTGGTGCATGAACTTAATTCTGTTCCACAATTCTGGAAAAGATGGCCACATTCATGTTCCGGCCATGGTCAGTGTTGGTGAGCCTTTTAGAGCTTATGATAACAAACGGCCTTGTGGCACGAGTGCCATAGGGTTGCCACCACTGGCTGTGATTGTGTTCCCCACAAACAAAAACAAAAATTTGCCACACACCTCCGTTTGTGACCAAATTGATCACAAATAAAAGCTTTTGTGAACTGAGGTATAGTTGTAGTAGACCATGAGAAATAAAAAACTGCATATTTCCAAAAATCTCATATAAGAATTATTGGTAATAACCTTTATTCATAATAGCCCCCAGCTGGAAGCAGACTGCGTGCTCACCAGCAGGCCAGTGGCTTAACTGGTACATCCTTGCAGCTCATTGCTGCTTGGAAGGCAGAAGGAAATAGGGTCCTGGTTCATGCAGCGGCGTAGCAGAATCTCAGGAGTTGGTGTGCACAAAATCCTGAGCAAGTCTCAGACAGACCTGCCTTCTGTGGGGAGGAGGTGGCACCACCCCACGCCAGGGTGAGTGGGCACGGACAAGCACGCAGGGCCTGGGGGGTGCCCCACACCTTCCTGGACAGCGGTCACACAGCTGATACCGTCATCAGAGATCATAGATATGTACCTAAAACGGTTGCATTTTGTTTTGTAAATTATACACCAGTAGTGTTAACTTAAAACAAACAAACAAACAAACAAACAAACAGAATAAAGAAACAAACAACCCCTCCGCTAGAAAACACTAGGCATTCTGGGCTCCTCCTGCCCTCCAGGGTGGCCATCCCTGTTTGGATCTGCACCCAACCCTGTGTATATTACATCTGCAGCTGCCAGAATCCCAGGAGGTTTTGTGGAGTAGGTACGGGTTTGCCTAAGGGCAGCTTTGTTTGCATGCATATGTGTGTGAACACACACTCGCATGGTGTAAGCGTGAGGCCGCACAGACTCCTGTTCCTTACAGTCTGTAAGGTGTTGGGAGGAGGGGTTGCTGCATTTTCCAGCTAGGCCGTAGGAGGCCTCACGTCCCAGCTGACCCTCACTGGCTGTAATGTGGACCTGCTGGGGGCGTGGAGGCTGTTGACACCCTGGACACAGGTCTGCCTGATGTTCTCGCTTCTCCGTGTATGGGATTTCAGAGCCATCAGGCTCATTTCATATGTGAGCCCCTCCCTGCTAATTCTGTTTTTCATTGTTATAGTGCATATTTTCCGTGCACAGTGATTACATTCCTTGTGGGGAGTTGGTACCTGGACAGAGCACATCTTAATTCTCTTTTCATCCCCTTCCCTCCGTCTCCTTCTCCTTCCATCTCTTGGTCCTCTTTCCTTCAGCACAAGATCTATCTCCCTGTTTTTTATTGCTTTGTTTATATTTTGGGTTTCTCATGTAAGAGAAACCATGTGATATGTAAGCTTGTGTGTCCGATTTATTTCATTTAACATAGATGTGAACCTTTTTATTTCCCTTTTCTAATCATGGCCCTGTGAGTGAGCAGTAGCCATATATGCGTATTTATTTGCTTTTCTTTTCTCCTAGGGTTACCTTCCTGCCAATGTTGACCGAAGGCCAGCCACTCTTGAGAGAAAACAGAAAGAATATTTTGCTTTTATTGAGCATTATTATGATTCTAGGAATGACGAAGTTCACCAAGACACATACAGACAGGTGGGAGTCCTTTTTCTTTTCTGTCTCTTGAAAGACTTTGATTTGGTGATGGTGTAGGAAGTATTTCATCTTGTCTGTGATTGGTTCACAGATTTTTATTTTCTCATAAATAAATATATCTGAAAACCAATAATGGTAAATTTCCTCTAATGATAATACGTGGCATTCCTTGTGCAAAAGTAAAAAAGGATATTTGAAATTAGAAGTACAAAATGGATGCCTGAGATCTGTCTGATTAGCAGGATATCCACCTCAGAGTGCTTGCTGGTGGCCGTTTGGCATCTCTGAGACCTGCTGCCTGAGGATTAAGGACGGTTAGCACAGGGTAGGAGCCCGCCGGCGCCTGACAGGGAGGCCCCATGGGCTGTAAGGCATTATGCTCCCAGGTACGGTGAGGGGACTTAGGTATGAGTGCCGATAGGTGAAAGGTGTTTTAATCACCTTAGTTCCGGCGTGACACTGCTCAGTCCATGGCTAAAGGTTTTGCCAGTTTGTCGTTTTGCTAGTTAATTTGATAAAAAATGGGTATAATTACATTTTCTCAAGCAGTCAGTCTCGACAGATGATGTTTATAATGGGAAAAACACTTAAAAATGATTTACAATTCATAGCACATCCAAAATTTGCTGTTAGAATAGCTCTTTGAGGACTTTATAATTCTTACTCTGTATAGTATGTGAAAGTTCAGAGTGGTAGTTCTTAATCGGTTCCTTTGTCTTGTGTCCGCACAAGCTCCTGGTTTCCCTGAGGCACATCGGTGCTGAATGTTTCTCTTTGTAAGCTCTGCTTCTCTGTGGAGGAATCTTGCCAAGTTTCTCCACCCTAGATGTGGGATATCCCCTTCTCTTCGTCGCTTAGGTGTAGATCTGTTGGAAAGGTCCCAAGAGAGGCCTTAACTCTGATTCGTAGTCAAAGGTTCTTCAGGTTAAGTGGATTCTTTGGAAAGTGTCTTCCTGTCAGCAGGATGCCACTGGTCCTGGACGCCTGGTGACTTGTGGAGGAGAGCAGCTGCAGGAAGCCAGGCCAGAGCCCCTCCAGCCCCTCCAGG
This sequence comes from Fukomys damarensis, assembly GCF_012274545.1. NCBI lineage: Eukaryota > Metazoa > Chordata > Mammalia > Rodentia > Bathyergidae > Fukomys > Fukomys damarensis. Next base: position 2,952,480 of record NW_022900931.1, on the reverse strand, counting down.
GGGCCCTGCCCGTGCTGCTGCCCATTCTCCAGCGGGTGCTTCTGCTTCACGCTGGGGGCTCTTTGGCCGTACTGGGCCACCGCCTGGGAACCCAGGGAAGTGAGTGAGTGCAGAGTGTGTCTGGATTTGGGGAAGGAAATTGTAGCTCACCTGTTTGATGTTCCCACGTCACTGGTCTTTTGAAATGGATACATTTGATATTATTTTGCACATGTTTTGATGTATTTTTATTCAAGGAAAAGACAAAGGATAGCACTGGTGTTTACCAGCAGGATTTACCAGGCTGCATTCTGTCATGAACTGCTGAAAGGAAAGTTAATTACAGACAGGTTGCACACATCTTTACTTAGTTACTGCAGTAGGTAATAAAAAGAGCCCATATTATTTTGAATTCCCAAAATATTTTTACATTAATATAAATGAAAAAATGTGATGTCAGGAGTGGTAGGTTTTCCTGTCTGCCTGATTCTTCTGCAGTGAGCAAATGTTTCTTTTAGAGCAGCTCCCGTGCTTTCTCTCCGTGTGGCCATTTTGGCCAGAGCCATGGTGTCCCACTCCAGTGGGGCTGCAGAGGGGCCTTAGCATGTCCCTCAGGCACCTTATCCTTTGTCCATCTGAAGATGTCCTGTCAAGGCCATACAGAGTTGTTCAGAGTTAAAGATTCGTTTGGTGTGTCTTTCCCTCTGGGTCATTCCATAGACCACTGTAGCCTTTGTCCCACTTGCCAGGCCTGTGTCCATTGGGGGCAGGCTGGGGGAGGGAGAGGTTACAGTCCTGTCCACCCAGCTCTGTGCAGTTCCTCTCCTATTGTGATGGCAGGGAGTGGGGTGTGACAGGCGCTCTCTGTGCTGGCCATGTAGTGAACATGTTGCCTGTGGTCTTGAGTAGGATGGGCCCTACTGGCCCTGGCATACAGAGGCAGGTGAGACCCTGTTCCTGGCTTGCAGGAGCCTGTGGTGCTTATCCAGGGGCAGACTGTGCCCACAGGATTGTTGCTGCAGGAAGCTGTGTGCTGCAGGTAGCTCTTCAGGATGTCCTGGTAGTCAACATGGTGGGCCTTGTTCCCTGCCTGCGGCTGAGCTCCTTCATATGCCCTCCTGGCATCTTCTAACCCTGCCAGGTTGCTTGGTGTTGCTGCCCACATAGTCCTGTGCATGCCATCGATGCACGTGCATCTCAGCTGGTTCCTTAGGCTGAAGGTCCATAGCTATCCTTGATCTGTGCCAGTAGCACTTTGAAGGATGCAGAGTGGGCTTTTTATAGCTAAGGAGACTGAGTGGTTAACCTACAGCCACAGGCCAGCATGTGCAGCGTGAGGCCTTGCCCCAGTCTCTAGGTTATTAGGTTCTCTGTGAGTCCATCAAGGGTGATCTGAAGTGTAATTCAGCTGCAAAGTCCCTCTTGGTTTTAGTTGTGTCTTTTCTCAGCCTGGTGTGCTGCTGTTATCCCGGAGAATGGGAGCAATGGCAGTTGCTGGTGTAGGGCATTCTCATGGATGGGATGTGAGCACCAGCCTGTGATGCCAGCTGTGCTCTCTCTGTCCCTTCATGAACCTAAGAGTGCCCTCCTTTGCAGTGTTGGGAACATTGTTACAACTCCTGTCAGATGGTGGCAAGGCAGGAATTGGCTGACACCAGCAGAGACTTTCAAATGCTTCCTTTGAAAAGTGTCCTAGACTCCCTAACGACCATATAAGTAGAAGAAAATGTGGCCTGTGTTCCAAGAAGGCGCTGTCACAGCTGAAACCCTGCACACTATTGATGTACTTGAATTGCTCTCTGTGTCAGAGGCTGAAAATCAATGTTTACTAATTGCTATGGATTATGTTACTAAATAGCTGAGGGCTTGCTCCGCTCCTAATCATGCAGCAACCCGTGCTTGGTTGGGAAAGCATCGGGCAGACCTGTTACCCTCGGACTGGTAAGCCTTGGTCACATAGCATGTGCTTTCTGGACTCCTCATCCCTAGCAGAATTTGGGATGGCTCAGTGTCCTCAGAGAGTGCAGAGGAAGGGGTGGAGTAGGCTCAGCACCAAGTGTTGCTCTGTGAGTCAGGGTGCTTGTAGTGATACTGTCGTCCTTTTCACTAAACGTTTCTTTCTCCTGCATTTCCAGATCCACATAGACATACCTCGGATGAGCCCTGAAGCATTAATACTGCAGCCTAAAGTGACGGAGGTAAGAGGAGAAGTGATGACTGGAAGTTCACACTGTGTCTCTTTGTTGTGAGTGACCATGCTCACGGTACCAGCAAGACAGTGGGAACCCTTGAGGGGCTGGACCCAGAAAAGAGTGCAGGGTGGCCGGTTTCTGGACAGTTTCCCTTAGTGGACATAATTGCTGATAGGAATTGCTAATTGTTCTTAAATATCTTTGTGTAATATTGTTACATATAAAAGAATATATGTAACGTGTATGTGTGTCTAAACTCATAATCACCCCAGCTTTAGGAACTGGAACCCTGCCAGCGTTGGCTAACGTGCTGGCATGAACTTGAACCTGACTCCTGGTGTTGAAGGTACATCTGCACAGACCCTGCCCCGGAGACACGCGGCTCTTCCCTGGCTCTCATGCCTCTGGCTCTATGGCTTTTTACTGAGGGAGTGGTGTGTCACTGACTTTTGCATCCTTTGGAACTGTATCACATATTCGGTTAGTCTCTGCAGCTTGATTTTTCCCCTCTTGTTGTTCAGCTGCCTGTCGTATCTAGTTGTATAACAGTCCGCTGTTTCACTATCCCCACACTTCCTTTGGCCTTTCTGCTGATGGGCGCTTGGGCTGTTTTTCATGTGTTTTTAGGAATGGTGGTGTGGGCACTGCCATGTGCATTTCCGCAGGTGCCCCGCCAGCTTTCTCTAAGACATTTCAGAGGAGCACAGTTGTGGCCCTGGCCAAGTGCCTGTTCAGCTCTCAGTGGTGCCAGCGGCTTCCCAGAGTGCTCTGTGAGTGAGGCTCACCTGCAGAGGATTCCCACCCTTGCCAGGCGTCGCTGTTTGGTTTCTCTT
>NW_022900931.1:2916634-2949361 GCF_012274545.1 Fukomys damarensis | reverse complement strand
TTTTTTTTTTTTTTTTTTTTTTTGTAGAATTAAGCACCTCTTTGCATATTTATAGGCATCTTCGGTATTTCCTATCCTGGGAAATGCATGTTCTTCTGCACCACCTGCTTTGGGGGTTGTTGATCTTTATATGTTTGGGATTATAATTGTTCCTTTGTATGGTGCAGATATCTTCTTTGATTCTGTGGTTTGTATCTCACTTTCTACTTGGTAGCTTTGATGAGAGAAGTTCTTAATTTCAGTGTGGTTGAACTTGTCAGTCTCTTTCGGTTAACACTGATGTGTTTTAGTTAAGCAATTTTCTCCTGCATGCACCTTATAAAGGGTCCTTCTGTGTTTTCTTCTAGGAGCTTTGCTTTTACACCTCCATATTTCACCTCTCTGTACTTGACAGTTGTGTGTATAAGACCAGGCCAATCCCGGTGCAGTCTGTGGAGTCCGGCTCGACTCCCCACATCTCCAGTGTCACTTCTGTTTTAATTGTTGCCACGTTCCTGCAGGTCCGTTTTGGGTACTCTGTTCTGTCTGAGTACACAGCTGTCTTCTCTTAGTAGGACGCCTTGTTAACTAACGCAGCTTTATAATGTCTTGTGATTTGGGGAAGGCTGGGAACTCAGACCCCGTTTTCCTCCTCAGAGGCACTTGCGTAGCCCCAGTCTTTGCTCTTTCATACAAGTTTCAGAGTCGGATCACTGGAGTTTGTTTGTTTTGTTTTTGTTTTTAGGGTCAGTTCGATTTATACCTAAAATTGAATAGATTGTCTAGATCCTCTTGAGGGAACTGACATCTTTATGAAATTTAGCTTTCATTTTTATGAACATGGTGGTTTCCCATTCTTTTAGGCCATTTTTATGCCTCAGAGTGAAGTTTTTAATACTGTGTATAAAGGATTTTGTCTGTGCTTTCTCATATTTATTCTTGATTCCTTAATTTTTGTTGCTAAAGTAAGTGGCCTGTCTTTAGAGTGGGATTTCTTATTTTAAAATATTTTGTTTGCATCCTGATTCCTACGGTAAATACCCTTTTAAACGTTGACGTCTCTTGTCTGTGCAGTGAATCTGCTCACAAACACTCAAAGATTGTTAATGCAGAGGTTCGATGGACTGTGGAACACATGGAGGCTATTGCTCTCCAGTGGACACAGTCCCTTCCCGGTGCTGTGCTTGCTGTGTCTGGAGACGAGAGAACACTTGCAGAGCGTGATTTCCTTTGTACGTCATTTACAATGTGGTTTGTGCTTGTGTGTTTCTTCCCTTCTTCTTGCCACCTTTCTGAGTTGTCTTGAGCCTCTTGGTCTCAGGGTGTGGCTCCGGAGTGCTGCCAGTCGGTGCCAACAGGGCCTGGTCCTCTGGGTGGGGAGTGCCTCCCCTTGAGGCCTTGGTGCTCCACAGGTCCCAGCAGGGCTGGGTGCCCTCAAGGCAGATGGGCCTCTGGGGAGGCGTGGGGCTGGCCCTGGCGAGGAAGCACAGCCTGGGTTCCATGCTGAGCATTGGCCTCAGGTGCAGACGCGGCAGTGTGGGGAGCCACAGTTTCTCCCCTGTGGAGGTTAGACTTGGGTGCATCTGCAGGTGATGGCGAACCTGTAGTACTTGTGGTGTCACAAGGCAGGGGTCTGTTACCATCTCCTGGATGCTTGGCTTTAACCTCATGGCCCAGGTTGGCTGCTTAGCACTCCCCATCACTGCTGCATTCCACTGGCTGGGAATTACAGTACAACACAGGGAAGGAGGCGTGTTCCGCCTTGAGTATCAGGTCAGTTGCCTGTGCACTGCTGCTTGTATCCTGTCGCTCACCTTTGTGACATCGTGGTGCCTAGCTGTGTGGGAACCAAGAGCTATACCTTGGTTGTTGTTGCTCACACATTCTGCTGATGTTCAGCTTCTCCTGCTCAGGATGGATTTCTGCCACAGCATTCTTTGCTCACTGTATATCCATGCTTTTTATTTACTCAGGACTGATTGCCAGCTCTGCTCTGATCATTTCCTCCTTCTTTCTCTCTCTTCACTTTTCCTCTTTCTCTATTTTTACTTCTTCTTCTTTTTTTTTTGAGACAGGATCTCATGCGTAGTTCAGGCTGGCCTTGAACTCCTTGGGGTCCTCTTGCCTCAGCCTCCTGAGAGCTGAGACTACAGGCGAGCATCATGGCACTTAGCTTCTCTCCTCCCTCTGTCCTCTTCTTTTCTGCTTTACTGAGGTCTGATGCGCAGACAATAAACTGCATATTCTAAGGGTACCTTAGGTGTGTTGATACCTGTGTACAGGAGTGCTCTCTCGGTACAGTGAGTTTATTGGCAAAACCATGTTCAAATGTGGCATTCGGGCCTGTCCAGTGGGTACGTTAATCATTTGCCCAGGGACTTTTCCTCCATTGTTATCCTGTTGCCTGCCCTCTGGCTGGCTGCTTTTTAGAGCAGTTTCACAAATTACAGAAATAAGAGGCCTTTTTCAATTAGCCACCAAGAAGCAGTGTCCCATTCCACTTGAACAGACAGAATAATGAAACCCACAGGCCTGTGAAGCCAAGTTCTTCACTCTCACGCAGAGTTGGTGAGATTTTCCAAGAAACATTAAAGGAGTGTTTTCTAGGGTGCAGACACTGATGAGGATGAACTCATTCCCGCTGCATTCTTCTCTTTGACTCTGGATTTGTGCGAGCCATTCGCTTGCTGGGGAGCGGGCCGGCCACAGAGAACCGGTCCCAGGGGCCGTGTGAGGGAGCTGAACTGGTTCTGAGGACCGCTGGGTAGTCTGTCTCTGCAGTGCTTCCCCTTGCGGACCTCCTCACCTTGTGACCGTCAGGGCCTCACGAGGTTCCTGTGGGCCCAGCTGCAGCTCCGTGTTCTGCCCACTTCCCCCAGCAGGCTGGCAGTCGCTTGCTGAGCTCCACTTTGGTGTTCTTCATCCTGGGCACCGAGAGTTGTGACCCGTGTGAACTGCCTGGCTGGGACTCCAGCCGGTGCTGAGGGCGTAGATCTCTCCCAGTAGGCTGCGAGCTCTGCAGGGCCAGCAGCCAGGTCTGATTTCCCCACCAGTGTCTTCTTGTACTCGCCATGGCGCCAGGCTGTCCCCTCCCATGTGAGCATCCTATTGGCACGTGCAGGTGCCAGGTGACATGGAACCCATGCCTGGAGACACGGGCCTGAACATCCTTATGTTTGTGCTTTGTGACTCCTTGTTTGTCATTTGGTGTCATGGCCGCTTTCTTTCTTCAGAGGTGAGGATGCCTTCCTCAGAACCCAGGAAACAATCTGTGCTGTATTATAATCAGTTCACTCAGCTCGTCTGGTGTATACACTGGGGATTTCCTCTGTAGATCTTTTCTCTCTTCTTGTTTTTAGAGGTGAAAAACATCAGAGCAGAATGGCGTTTTTAACATTTATGTCCGCCTTTAAGACGAAATTAAAAATTTAACTTAAGATCCCCAGTGTCAAGTTTAAAAAACAGAACAGTGCTAGTGTCTCTCAGCCTTTCTGTGTCCCTCAAGTATTTGACATGTATATGCTGTCTGTCTCACAGATACTCTCCCCGTGTATGCGTATAGAGTGGATGGGTACGTGTATCTCCTGTGGGGGAGGGCTCGGTTCTTCACCCTTGCGAGTAGCTGAGAGCCGAAGTCCTTCATTTCAGAGATCTTTTGCGACCTCACGGTCTCCCAGGGCTCCTTCTGATTCTCCCGAGAGGTTTCACTGTCTTTTGCATGCAGGAGCGTAGTCTCTACAGAACTGACTCTGTTTGCTGCCACGGTCCCCTTCTATAGAGGTTCCGCCTGTGGACAGCACCACCCCGTCTTCCTGCAGGTTCTCAGTGTGGGCTCCTTTAGGGCTCTCTCCATGGCCCCCTGGTCTCTCCCCCTGTCCTGTCCCAGCCTCACCTTGTCTGGATTATCATTGCCTTGAACCCGTGGGACAGGCTGGCCACCCGAGTCTCGTTTTGTTTCTTGGCTGTTCACTATCTTTCCTTTGTGTGGTGAGGTCAGTTTTTCCATTGCAGGAAATCGCAGAAGTTAGGTTGAATCTGTTGATGAGTTTGAAGAGAATTGTTTTGTTTATTCATTTCTTCTGCTTTTTATTTTTAAAGTGTTTTTACCTTAAATGTATGTACAACTTGTTAAATTTATTCATAGGTGCGTTTTTATAAATATTGTCCTTTAAACTTTTAATTTAATTGTCTTACTTTTATTGTCAGTTTATAGACATTCAGTTGACTTTTCTCAGGTGATTTTTTAAAAAAATAAAATCTTTTTTATTTTTATTTTTTTGAGACAGGGTCTCACTACATAGTTGAGACTGACCTGGAACTCACTGCGTAGTCCAGGCTGGTCTCAAACTCATAGTGATCCTCCTGTCTCAGCCTCCCAAGTGCTGGGATTATAGGTGTGCGCCACCACACCCAGCTAAAAACAAAATCATTTTTAAGGCACAAAGCCAGCACTCTGGCCATTCTCCAGCCTCATCAAAGAAATGCAACCGTGTAGGATCAGTTATTCATTTAAACAAAATAGATTTAGAGTCATCTTAAAAAATTCAAACTTAAAAAAAAATTCAAACTTCATTTGTTGATTCACACCATTATTAAAAAGAGGAAAAATAGAATGTAATATTTAATTTCTCCTGATCAAGGTGTTTCTTTTCAAAGATTTTTTTGTTTTTAAAATTTTCTTTTGGTCTTCCATGTCCCCACACCTACTTCAAGGTTTTGGTTCTAGTAGTTTTTATATATATTAACTTCTCTTGTGGATTTTGGTACCTTCACAACTTGTTGGAAATAAATTTGCATCATGTTCTGTATAATAACTGTAAACTACTAGTATACTTTTAAGACTTTACAAAAGACATTACTTTCCCATAGCTAATAGTATTTTTTAAATAGCATTAGCGGCAGTGATGAAATAGCACCTCTTTTCAGGTACTTTCCTTTTCTATAGCATTTAGAAGTGAAGAAGAAGACTGAAAAAGCAAAGAGTTGTGCTTTGATTTTCACAGATCTCCTCAGGTTTCTCTCTAAAGAGCATTGACTTAGATTCTCTCAGCTGATTTTATACCTGGCAAACTTAGTAACCTCATTTATCAGTTTAACAATTATAGACTTACTTGAAGTTTTTACAAAATGAATTATGTCATTTGTGAACAATGACAGTTTTGGGTTTTTCTTCCTAATATATATTCTAATATTTATATTGTATATGTATATTTTTAAATTTTGCTGGCCAAAACTTCTTTTGACTACAATATTGAATGTGATACCCAACACCCAAACTTAAAGGGAGAGAGAGAGGTTTATTTGGCACACAGTTCATAGAGGTTCAGTCCATAATCAGCTGGCTCCGAAGCAGAGCGGCGGAGGAGAAACAGTTTATGGTGGCAGAAGACAGCAAAAGCAACAGGAGTAACAAGCATCTTCCTGTCTCTTTTACCCCATCGTGCCTTCAGGACCAGGGCGGTGCCAAACCAATCAGTTAGGTGTAGTCATTCAGTAACCCGCGCACTTCACCCCAGTATCACATGTTCCAGATTCAGCACCTCAGAAAAAGCTTGATGCTTTGCGGGGGACATCTAAACCAAGCTGTAATAGAATGTAAGTGGGGCAAACAGGCATCCCATTCTTTAGCTGACTTTAGAGGGAAACCTTTGTTTTGTTTGAAGGAAATCTTATTTACTGTACTTTCCCTTTTCTTGGACTTCTCTTCTTTTCTTTTTATTGTGTATTTGCTCTACATAGTAAGCCTGCCTGGTGGGAATTGGTCTGTACAATCACACCTTGGTCCTTTTCGTTCCCTCCCATCTCCCCCAGCCCCAGCTCCCCTTCCCTTCTCCAGAAAGTCTGTCTCCCTGCTTCCTGTCATCTGTTTTTTTTTTTTGCTCCTAAATGACTTAGGGTTTAGGTTTCTCATATAAGAGAGTATCTAACCTTTTATATCTGATTTATTTTAACTTAGCATGATGGTCTCAAGGTGCATCCATTTTCCTACCAGTTACTCAGATTATCTTTCTTTACGGCTAAGGAGCACTCTGTTGTGTATAAATGCATAGGCTACTCCCAAGATTTAGCTGTATGGGTTGCACTGCTACAAACAGGGGTGTGTCCAGGCATGGTCGCACACACCTGTATCCCAGCACTCAGGTGTCTGAGGCCAGAGGATTGCTATGAGTTCCAGGCTAGCTTGGGCTACTTAGTGAGTTCAAGTCCAGCCTGTCAATGATTTCGGTGAGACCTTGTCTCGAAAAACAAACAAACAAAAAACCCCAAACCAAAAACCATGGGTGTGCATGGATCACTATAATATGATGTTAACTTTTCCTGGAAGATATCTAGAAGAGGTATAACTGGGTCAAATGGAATCTCTAGTTTTAGTTTTCTGAGTAATCCCCATACTGATTTCCATAGTGGCTGCACTACATTCTGAGGGTTTCTTTTCCCTCACAACCTCACCAGCATTTGTCTTTCGAGTTTACCATGGGAGCCAACCTTTCCGGTGGAAGAGGGAATCTCAGTGTTGTTTTGATTTGCATTTTGAGGGAAATGTTGAACATTGCACCTGGAACTCTTTCCTGTGTGAGGAAGGTGCCTTACTCTTGGTTTTGGAGTCGTAAATGTTTGTTGAGATTTTATTACAAATGTTTTTTTCTCTCATCATTGGAGGTCATGGTTTTGCTTCTTTAGCCTGTTAATGTGATGAATTTTATTGGTATGGCTTTCTAGTATTGAGCCAGCTGCACATGCTGGAAATAAATCCAAATTGGTCATGATGGTTCTATTTTTTAATGCATTACAAAATTAAGTCTGTTAACATCTAATGTGCCGTAACTGCCAGAAATAGAAGGCAAATTTCTATTTAATTCAAAAAATGCCTCCTAGCCATTTATTGATTCTTCGGTTATTATTTTTTAATGCATTACAAAATTAAGTCTGTTAACATCTAATGTGCCGTAACTGCCAGAAATAAAGGCAAATTTCTATTTAATTCAAAAAATGCCTCCTAGCCATTTATTGATTCTTCGGTTGCACCCTGGCACGTAATCCTATCAGTTGTGTTGGATACCTGTCCTCATAATTGTGACGCTGTGATGCTCTGCTGGAAAGGATCGCTTCTTTCCAGTACTTAATTTTGAACACAATAAAACCTTAGTGTTTCTCTACATACCGGGACCCCTGGTGAAAGCCAGAAGTGTGAGATGCAAATGAACACATTTGAATAATTGTGTGTGTGTCGCTCCCAGTGAAGGAGAGTGGTGTGTAATGCTAGTGTGCATATATAGTCCTTGTTGGCTTGGTGTACTCCATGTGTGTTTGATGAGATGTGTGGTTGCCTGTTAACCCACATTCCGGATTTGTTAGGTACTTCTGTTTTGGATCCATCCATTAGGGCGTCACAATCCAGAGAGAAGCGTTCCCCAAATCGAGTCCCCAGTGTGAAGTTGTGAATCACGTCTTCTCTCAGAGCCACAAGGCTGCCGGGTGTAAGGGATATGAATCCCCCAGGTCTCCTCAGTGTGACTCTGTTTTGCTGCTTCCCTCAGAAATTACCTCCATGGCACTTTATATGCATTGCTGATGCATATGGTAGAATTATGATGTTTTCACATTTCTAAAATCAGATATTTTTGTGAGTAATCATGAGCACAGCAGTGTTTTCGGTTTCAGTGACTCTCGCTTGTTAGTATGCAGAGTGTCTTGGCTAGGGACAGCTGGGGTTCAGCTTTGCCACGGAGGCCTGCGGAGGGTGTTTGATAAGACACACAAAAAAAAGCAAAGATGGAACGTGCCCTGAGTGGGCACTTCGCCAGCCCTTGGGGCTCCAGGGGAGATGCTGCTTGCCAGACTTTTAGGAAGAGCTTTTTGGTTTAAGAATCTGTGTGTGTGTCAGAGCTCTCAGGTCTCTGAAGTATCTAGGCAAACCAGGAGTACCTTTTGCCTTTTGATTTCTCTGGCTCTGGGGAAACAAGTCACAGCGGCCACTTTTATTATTGTTGGGTATGAACTGATTTGTGGAAGAAATACTTTGGGAAGAGTTTACAGCTTGGACTACTTTTAGCGAATCCATTCTCACAAGGACATAGGTATTAAGAATGCGAAGAGAACATTAATAGCTGATCATACCCTGTGAGTATTCATTGCTGGAGCCATTTCAGATCAGTCTGTTTCCATTAAGTGCATCTGCAGACATGGCAGAGCTTGGCTTTGTGGTGGATGTGCATCCTCCCCTGACAGCGTGCTCCAGTAACTGTGAACTGATGGAATGTGATGGATCTTCCCTCGCTTGCTTTCCCCAGGCTGTGCATTGTTTTCGCCTTTCCTGCACAATGGCTAGCAAAATACCTGATTTTTGGTGTACAGAGTCGTGGGACTATGCCCCTCCCCTGAGAATGTCAGTGGATGCCCCGCGGAAGTATGGGTGATAGGACTGAATGTTCTCCGTCCTCAGCAGTGTGCACCTGGAGTCCATTGTAGAGGCGGTCATGCCCAAAGCCAGAGATCAGACAGAGTTGCAAATTAAATTATCCTTCCGACTGTGTTCTCACTGCTTCAAAGAAGCACAGAAATTAGCTGGAGGGAGAGCCTGGGAACTCTTGAATCTGGACAGCACCCCAGGTGTGAACTCCCATGGTTCACAGCTCTGTGAACCCTGTTTTCTGGCCAGGTAGCTTGAGAGCTGCTTGCTTGCCAGCCTGCAGGAGAAGAATGTCCCAAGTCCGGGTGCCTTGGGCCCTGTCTCCTGGGTATCTGTGTGTCCGTCCACCTGGCCACATCCTGGTGGTCTTGTAGATGCCGCCCTCGCGATGTTAGAGGAAGCTGTGTGGCAGGGCACCCACCTGAGTGAGGGGCTCGGCTCTGTGTGGAGATCTGTAGGCAGGAGCAGCGCCACTGTTTGGTGGAGATGGGAAAGCCGGGATTGGCAGCTCCCGTCACTGAGCTTGCCGGCCTGCCCGAGGCCGTGCCCATGTGCCCGTGTGCCCTGGCCCCAAGTGTCCCCTGCTCTTGTGTGCCCTGACCTCTGTCTGGGTGTGGGCTTGACTTCGCTGGCTGTTGACTCTTTCGGTGAGCTTTTGGCTTTTGCTGCTTGGCCTTGGTGGGTATCCCACTCTGATCTCTGGTTCCTGCTCTGAGCTCAAATCTGGGGGGCCAGTGATCTGAGGGGTTTCAGAGGCCTGTCTAGGTTCTAGGCCCGGTCTCACAGTGCAGGAAACCTAGGGGACGGAAATGGCCTGATTCTCTAAGCCTTCCTGAGCAGGCCAGAGAAGCAGTAGTCTCCCTCTCCTTGTGTGTTGGGCCTTGACTGTTTGAGGGCCTCAGTGCAGGAGTCGGGAGACTGTGCCTTTACGGGGTTCTCCAAGTGGCGTTTTTAATTTAACTTTTTATTAGTACATGTTTGCAGTATATGATTATATTGATCACGGGGGCTGGCACGTGTACGTAACACATCGTCGTTCTTCTCATGTCCTCTTCTCTTTCTCCCCCTCTCCCTCCATCTCTTAGTCCCCTTTCCTTTTGCAAAAGATCTATCTCCCTGTTTCCTATTATCGAGTTTCTCATATAAGAGGAACCATGTGATGTTTAATCTTCTGTGTCTGCTTTATCTCACACATCATGGTCTCAAGGTGCACTCATTTTCCTACAAACGACTCAGGTTTATTCTGTTTGGCAGAGTAGTGCTCCACTATGTATAAAAACCGTGCAGTGGTATTTTCTCTGTCCATTCACTCATCTGTTGATGGACATATGGGATACGTCCAAGATTTGGCTGCTACGAGTCGTGCCACTCTGAACATGCATACCCAAGTTTGTAGCAGCAATATCATTTTGGGTTGTAGCCAACCCTGCAGCAGTGGGAGCGAGCAGTGGTGGAAATGGGGAGCCAGGCAGGAAGGCCAGGGGCTGCACAAGGTCTGTGGCTCCAGGCTCTGAGAGGGCCGTGTGCATCTGGGGCAAGTGTTCCTGGAAGCATGGTGCTTAATATGTTCCCCGTTCTGTGCCTTCAGTGTACTTTGAAAATGCTTGTTTGGGAAAAAGTTATATGAAGCTGGTCATTTCTATTTTTCTCACCTGTCCGAGCAAAAGCTTAGAAGGGCTCAGTGCATTCTTTGAAGAGTAACCGTGTAGTCATGTGGTACGGGGCATAGTAGTCCCATGGAGCCTGTACCTCTGTATTGGGGCAAGGGCCTCTCTCCTTACGGCATCTCACAGTGAGAGCCCATCAGGTGACAGTCACAGGGGAGGTGGCTGAGGACGAGACAGGAGAGGACACCAGAACTCAGGTCTGCCAGGCCTTGCCAGGAAAGGAGCCAGACGGCCCTGGTTGGCACTGAGGAACCAGCTCTGGTGATGGAGGAAGCAGGGTGGGATCCAGCAGGCACCAGCGCTTTCTGACCAGAGGGATGACTGTGAGTGCAGGCTCCCACAGTGAACAGGACATGGAGGCCAGAGTAGCAAGAGTGCTCTCAGCACACCTCTGGTCATCTGAAGAAATGCTGAGGGTTCTCCGTGCAGCCTGACAGGCAGAAGGCATGGCAGCAACCAAGGTGGATGAGCCCCTTCCCCGGTATGGGCAGAGCTGCAGGCTGGGGAGCCTGTTGAGGCAGAGGAGTGGCTGTTTTAGGTGGGGTGGTACAGGATGCTGTCTCTATTTTTTTTTTTTGGGGGGTGGTACAGGATGCTTTCTTTTTTTTTTTTTTTTTTTTTTTGTACCAGGGATCGAACTTAGGACCTAGTGCTTGTGAGGCAGGTGACGGCACCACTGAGCTAAATCCACCCCCACCCCAGGGATGCTGTCACTAAAGAGATGGCTTTTGAACTGAGGTCTTTTGCTGAAAGTTAGGGGCACCACAGGAAATGTGGGAAGAGGGGGCTCCAGGTGACAAGAACAGCAGATGCAGTGGCCCTATGGTAGGAACAGAGTGACTGGGTATGGTGGAGAGGCCCAGGAGGCAGCAGTTAGGTGGAGAAGGAGGAGGGGTGTATACATTAGGCCCCAGAGTTGTGCTCAGGAATTTGTGTTTCATGCAAAGTGTCTAGGGATCTCTGGGGGCCTAGAGGAGTGACCTGATGTGTTCTGTGCTGTCACAGCACCCTGTGCTGCTGAGGAGTTGTGGAACACAGGAGTTGTAGCAGGGAGGCCCCTGGATATAGAACTGGGCACCCTGGGCTGCTGGCTGGGCTGGTGCAGGGAGATGGGGAGGGTGCCCTGTGGATCCTGCAGGCCTCCCCTGGCCCTCCAGAGGCTGAGTTTGGGGTGGTAGCTGGAGCCCCCCCCATGTCACCCTCCCAGGACGCTCTCTGCCACCTGCCTGGTTAGATGTCATGGCGTTTTGTGCTTGAGCTATCTGTCACCTTGATTCTCACCAACTGAAAGCTTTCCTTACTAAGAAATCGGAGTCTGCATCCTCCCCAGGGGACGCAGCTATGCTCGTCCTGGTGGGGTCCTGTGGGTGCCTGATCCCTGGGCTTGGGAGGGTTGGGAGTGCTGTTGCTGGGTACTCTTTGAAAAGGGACCAGGCACCTGCGCCTGCTCAGTGCTGCTCACAGCCAGTGGTGCCCTCACAGTCTCCCTAGGTGCTGCCTGGCTTGGACTGGGCTCATCTCCGTCTCCCCTTTGAGAAGTGTGGTTACAGAGGTGCCCAGACAAGCTTGGGTCTCTGTCCCTATCTTTGGTGGGCCTTAGGGTGTGGTCCCAGGCAGCAGCAGGGCCCTCTCGCTGCCTGCGGGTGTGAAGTTGTACACTGGAGCAGACGGGCACTCCCTTTGCATCCTCCCCAGGGAGCTGCGTGGGACTAGGCAACCACACTGGGTTTCTCTAGTGCTTGGCTGCTTAGGGAGAAATTGCCTATATTCTTGTAGACTCAGAGGTGCATGTGAGTGTGCGTGTGTGTGTGTGTGTGTGACACGTGTCTTTGAACATGTGTGGCCTGAATGGTGCCTGAGTCCCTTGCCCAGTCCCTGTTCCAGCCTCCTGCTCTGAGCACAACCCCACACCCACACTGTGCACACACACTTGTGGGTACATATCCCAACCCTACTGCCTGACCACTCCCTGCTTACCTGGGGCGTGGCAGATCAGTTAGGTATAGGTTTTGGTCTTCTGTCTTCCTTACTGTCCTTTGTGACTTACACATGAGAGGAGCACTTGGATCCAAAGCAGGGCAGTGGTGATTCTGTGTAGCCTCCAAGGCTCCTACTTAGTTTTGCTACCAGGGAGGATACCTGGCTGTGATGCCCAAGGCTCTGTGATTTTGGGGAAGTTGCTCCACTTCCCTTAGTGAGCCCATGTGCTTCCCTGCAGAATTTGAGGCTGTCCCACCAAAGGGGCTGCCCATGGGCGTCTGCCTGGCGACAGAGGTGTGGAGCACTGGTGCCTCCCTGCAATTGCCAAGTTTCTGTACATGAGAATCCCTTAAAGGGCTCTGTGTTACTAATGATTTTAATCTTTGAATTTTTTAAAATACTCAGTTTTCTCTAGAAAACTGTTGACTTAAAATTAAAAATATGTATGAATATATATGCCTGAATGTACTACTCACTCAACAAATATGTATCAGGGACCTCTGGCCTTACAGGTGGTGGTTTCTTTGTTAGTTACTCACTCAGTGCTGTGGGTCAGTGGATAGGATTCTAGTGCCAGCCTGGGCTCCAGGTCTCTCTTTGTACATTGCAAGTCTCCATTGCAAAATTTGCTTTTGTGAGGCTTGGCTGAGCCATCAGATGTGGCCTTGGCCTGTGAGGAGCCCCAGGTTCAGGCAGGAGCCAGCAACAAGAGTCACAGAGTAGGAAGTAGGCTCTTCTGAGAAGAGGCGAAGGAGGGAGCATACAGCTGCACAAGTGAGCGCACAGGATGGGGTCCTGCAGGCAGTGGGATCAGAGGCCTCACAGTGTGGCCAGTGTGTGGGTTCTGGCCTGAGGACAACCTTGGGGGAGGGCCCAGTCTAGGGGGCCATGGGAGCTGCAGCCTGGCCCCGAGGCTCCCTTGGTGGCAGAAGTTAGAGCAAGTGGAGAGGTTTTTAAGCTATGAGGGAATGTGGGCTCATACACATGTGCGGGTTGGGTGATGGGATTGTGTTGCATCTCTGTAAAATCCTTCTTGTAGACAAAGGTGGAGGTGTGCGGTGGGGCTGAGTGACGTGGAGGAGGAAGAGCAACTGGATGTGAGTATTGTGGGAGAGAGGGCAGGCTGGGGTCCTGCCCATCCCTCGCTCTGTCAGCTGAGTGCCTGTCTGTCTTCTTGGATGGTGAGGACTTCCCAGGGACTTCAAGAGCTCTTTATCTTGCGGGGGAAATTCAGAGCATGCACACATACGTGCATCTCTCCTTCTTTCCCTTTCTTCTTTTGTCCACTGAATCCATCCATCCGTCCATCCCTCTGGCCATCCATTCACTTACCCATCCATCCATCTCTCCATTCATCCATCCTTTCATCTGCCTGCACCCACCTGGTCTCCCACCCATCTCTGGGGAAGTATTCAGAGCTGGGTGCTGTGCACTGTCCCAGTAAGCCGTGGATGGCCATTTGCAGTCATGACTGGTGGGGCCTGGAGGTCTCTTGTGAAAGGGCAGAGTTGAGGGGGCTGGTGAAATACTGCACAGTGCTTAGGAGTCAGTACAAAGTTCAAATCATTGGACTTTTACAAAGAAATTAAACTGAAGTGGATGTTTGCTTATAGTATTTGCATTTTCATATTAAAGACAATGAAAAACATTGATAGTATGTTTTTAGGTAAAAGAGTAGATGGATTTTAAGATCTCCACTTGTTGACTTTTTGCTACCACCTCTTCTATTTTCTTTCAGATTTTTGAAAGGATCCTGTTTATATGGGCAATCCGTCATCCTGCCAGTGGATACGTTCAGGGGATAAATGACCTGGTCACTCCTTTCTTTGTGGTCTTCATTTGTGAATACATAGGTAAGGTCATACCGCCATAGCTTTCTGTGAACATTGAACATGAGCTTTCCTGGCCTTGCTGTGTCACTCCGCGTACTTATTTATACCTGTAGTGACAATTGCCATGAAGTTCAGTGATATTAAGGATGAGAAATAGTTGAGAATAATAGTTCTGCTATTGATGCCGCTTTTGAAAAAGTCTTTAAATCTACATGCTCAACTACTGAAGATATTAAGATACCATCACCATTGTCAGCATTTTCTCTTTAATAACATTAGGAAGAGAATTGAATATGTTTGGGGATTTGTTTTATGTTTTATTTTTTAAGTTCTGGGGATTGAACTCAGACCGTGTGCCTCTGAGGCAGGTGGTGGAACCACTGAGCTAAATCCCTGGCCTGAATTTGGTTTATTTTTAATGGCTATTGAAGCATTGGCTTTCATGGTTTGAATTTAAGTGGATAAAGTTAAGGCAATAAGACTGTTACTGAATATTTTCCTACAAAGTAAAAACCAAATCTTTATGTTTCTGTGGCATTTCGTCCTTTTCTACTTTGTTTTTTGGTCTCGGCGATCTAACTCAGGTCCTTGCACTTGTGAGGCAGGCAGCAGAACCACTGAGCTAAATCCCTGGCTCTTTCTTCCACTTTTTTTTTTTTTTGATACCAGGGATTGAACTTAGGCCCTTTCGCTTGTGAGGCAGGTTCCCGAACCAGTGAGCTAAATCCCCAGCCCCCTTTTCTACTTTTGATATACGATAACATTTTGTTTCATGGGAATATTAATTACATGCAAAATAATTCATTTCACAGATTTACTTGGGCTATGCCATTTGTCTTGAATAGTGCATATTTTTCTTTCATTTATGTTAGAACAGCAAACTAATATAACTTTACGTATTTCAAACATGTTATAAATTCTTTTGTTTGTGGTACAGAGGATCAAACTCAGATCCTCGCACTTGCCAGGCAGGTGTGGTGCCACTGAGCTACATCTCTTGCGCCTGTAAATTCTTAAGAAATGGGAAAAGTGGTGTGTGTGTGTTTTTTAATTCAGCTGTGAATTCCAAGTAAATGCTCAGGAGGGCCTCCGCCTTCCATTGAAACATTTATGTTGAAAACTGACTTGAAAGCGTCTTTCTGTGACCCCTCCTGGCTTAGCCTCGCTTGTTTCTGAGAGAATGGCTTGGGCCGTTTTGGTCTCCGGCCTGCCTGATTGTCCTGGCAGCCTGAGAGGTGGGTTAACTGGAGGGCAGGACATCCTCAGAGGCTAGAACATACCTGTGCAGTGAATTTTATTGCGACCCCTGGACCCCTGGCACTCTGCTCCCGTGTATGATTTCATAGGACGTCTTCTCATTGCTAAGCAGCTAATGAGACCCATTGTCGCTCCCTCCCTAATCATCTCGAGCAGGGAGAGGCCACTACTCAGCGCCTGCACTCCGCTTCTCACTCCCTCGTTGGACAGATAATGGAAATGTTCCTAATGATCGGGTAACAGTAGGACCCCTGTCAGTAGCCCTCAGAGTTGTTAATTGAAAGAAGTTCAACTGAGATGTGATTAGAGAACTGATATTGCATGTTAAATAGACCATTTAATTAATGTGGTAAATAAGTTTGTCTTAACTACTTTACTACCAACTTGTGTTGTACGACCCAAGTGATTCTTAATGCATTTCCCTGATTATCAGCAAGACAGGATGAAGGGACATGACCATGACGTTAATTGTCCAGGAGAAAGAAAAACCAGGGAAATGGAGTGTGTGCTCTGCAAATGGAGACTTCAGCTTGTCTCTGAGAGGCTCTCCCTGCAGACGTGCTGTACACACACGTGAGTGTGTATCTGTGTGCACACACACATGAACACACCTGCTATTGACTTGGGTGTACAGTGTTGCTTTGGAGTGTCTGTGTAACATGTACCTGTTATTGGTGGACATTTGAAAAATTTGGGGTCTGGACTTCAAATAGGATCGTTGGATTTGTAGTCCTTTTCTGATCTCGCTTCCCAGGATCCAGAATGTTTGTTATTGTGGCCCGGGCCCATCTCTCATGCCATATGGCCTAGTGTCTGTGTAAATTGTGTATTGCATCACCTCGCTCCCTTCTGGGGCTGAAGTTTTGTCCTTCTGCAGACTCCAGGCTGCACCCCATGGTGTTGGCCCTCACGCAGGGAGATCGCACCTTGTCTGAGTGCCTGCTGACCCTCTGCTGTGCTGGGGACACAGATGAATGAGGAACGGCTGGTTCCTGCCGCCTTGCAGCTCATTGTAGTGGGGAAGACAGATTTTAGATGAGTGATTAAGAAGTTTAATTAAAGTAATTAGCATTCATGTTATCAAGAGGCGGCATAGCGGAGGTGGTCAGAGGAGGCTCCCTGAGTAGGTGACATTTCAGCGGAGCTCATAGGAGTGTGGGGATGTGGGGAGCAGCAGGGGAGCCTGCCGAGAACCAAAGTGCCCATGGGGTAGTGATGAGTGCTGGCTTGGGGAGGGCTGGGTGAGAGTGCTGGGGAGCCACAGGGAACCCTGGGTCCAGTCTCAGGGTGCACTGGAGACTGAGGAATGTGTATTCAGGTCCCAGTTTTTCTGTATTCACTTTGGTTCTGGCCTCAGGGAGCCAAGTAAATAACCAGGTGAAGGCTTCCTGAGGGGATGTATGGATTGCTGAACTCCTTCTGTGCTTGGTCTTGGAGCAGGTGATCCTCAGGTGCTGTGCTTACGGAAGATCTGCAGAATTTTTTTTTTTTCTTCAAAGGTAAAACCTGGCAATGAGCTTCTGCAGTTCAGATGCCTGAGTGCTTTGGCAGCACTGTGGCATCAACCCAGGCTGTCAGGTGATGGTTCAGATGCTTGCAGGGTGAGTGGCATGGGTCTCAGTCTAAATGGACACTACTTCCTGTCATGCTTGTGAGGTTATTGGATTTTCTTTCTTCAGAGTTGTAATGTGGCAAGCAATTGCAGTTAATTGGAGGTGCAAGAAAGCCTCTAGGCCTGGGATTCTGCCAGGGGTCCTCAGGCAGCAACCTCAGTTTGATGCATTGTCCGAGCAGGGGTGGGGCTTTTCCTGGGAATATGCATGTGCTGTGTGCCCAAGCAAGCAAAGACCTCCTTGGCTGTGTGCTCCTGCTGGTTCTTCTGGGCAGAGAGGATGGAGCACATCGCCTGGGACTGTGGTCTTCCAGGTGGGAAGCAGCAGCCTGCTGGGTCTCAGTGGGTGGTCCCACCTGTAAGTGCCAGCACTAGAAGCCTCTCCAGGATGTTGTCTTTGATTTGAAACAGGAGGTGGGATTTGAAACAGAACTTGGGAGGGGATCCATTATTTGAGGAGGACCTCAGCTTCTCAAACTTGATGACCTGCTTCCTGGAAAGAAGGGGACTGCTGATCTACCTGCAGGAGGCTGGCCAGGGCGATCAGAGTCAAACAATTTGGAGGGGGAGAGAGCATTTCTGGAACACAGAAACTGGATTTTCCCTCCTCTGTCTTCCTCTGGTGGGTCACTGGTTCCTTGACCCTCTGGTCTTATGTGTGTAATGCTGTGCACAGAATAAGAACTTTATGTAATCTGATACTGAAAGGAATCCCCAAAATGTTTCTATTCATCATGAAATAAAAAGAAAAACACCCTATCAGCTTTTAAATCTAAGGGAAATACTGAGTGTAGAGCTATTGAAAGGTATAGGCAAGTATGCAGGAGAAAGTTGGAACATTTGATTGTCCCACTTCTAAAAATATTTATCTGTGCCTCTTTCATTCTTTGATTAAGATTTGCTTTCCAGGGAGGATGAGAAAGTGTTCTCCACTTCTGCCCTTGGCAGGAGAGGCATGCTTGCTTTGCCCCAGAAGTGCGCTGTACCTTCCTTAGCTCCTTTCAGTTCTGAGCTGGCTCATGGGACAGGACCAGGGCGTGGGCTGGAGGCAGTTACCTGCACTTCTGTTGTCTGGTCCTGTGGGGACATGTCTAGTGTTGGGTATGGAGGAAGGAGGATTTGCAGCCTTCAGCCTAAGCTGTTTTCCTACTGGTCCCTCTTTCTGGGGCTTTGGGCACAGCGCAACCTGGGGGTACCTCAGGTTCCGGTTCTGATACAGCCATGAGGAGGCTCGCTCTAGCCCGCGGTCTCTTGAGGATGAGCTGATGTCATCTTCCCTCTGAGTCTCTTCTCTGTGCATTGCTTATGTTGTCATTGCGATATTATGCAGTCAGGAGCATATTATGTATAACATTTTGTTTCAGGCTTTTTCTTATAGCATAAAGTTTTCCTTATATTATTTTCCTATCATTTCTACTTCCTGCACATAATATTCTGCTGAGATGATATTGGATAATTAATGAAACCATTCCCCTATTGTTCATTTTTTCCCCCTTTCCACCCCTAGGCATAGTATAATTTTTAAGTAAAGCCTATATTTTTCAAATAGTGTCTATCATATTCCTTTTAGGAATGTTTAATTTGTTTTAAAATTAAGAAACATTATTCAATCTTCTTGAATTGCACAATTGAAATCAAGAACGCATTTTTAATTTAAATAAATACTTCCAGCATAGAGAAAAAACAAAGAAATATTATTTTCGCCCCTCTTTGATGCATCTTTGCTCTTTAAATTTAGAAACAGTTTTGACAGGCCCCTTGGAGTAATTGTATGTTAGCTGGGCTACAGGAGAGGAATGATGATGGCTGTATTTTGTACGATGAAGAGTATTTTACAACTGTCATCGTCAGCAAGTTTAAGCTTAGACTGATTTGATTTTGTGTGTCATTTTTTCTTAAATTACATTTGAAAGCAAATATGGAAAGGGACTAGAATAATGCATTTACTTAAAGAGCATTAAGAATTTTAATTTTTATATTCTTGTTTATAAATTGGAATCTCAGAATTTTAGGTTCTGAATTAAAACCTGTTAGTTTCGCTGGAGGGCATTTCAGCAGGCAGCTCTCTGAGCACAGGAAGTCAGTTTCTACAAGGGTTTGTTGGACACAGGAGAGAAACACTGCAGGGAGTTTACTGGGGCTGTATTTTACCACCAGATCAGAGGATAACCAGGGCTTTATGGGGCAGGGACGGAAAAAGCTATTGTTGGTTTCTCATTGGAAGTTAGTTTTATAAGTGGTTTGTTCTAACTTTTCCGTGTTTGCATTTAAGTTTTACTGCATTGTACTTTGTGTTTTGCTTGTGTGGTAAACCCAGGCTGCACTTAGGAACATCTGCTCCTCCTCCTGAGTGCCCCTCACAGTGTAGGTGCTTATGTGGCCCACAGTTCCTCTCAGGAGCCCTGGGAGGTAAAGGCCAGCTCCTGGACAGGTGGTTCTGTAGCTATTTTGTCCCAAGGGGCAGTGGGGCGGGAGCCCAGGGAAGTCCAGCGAGATAGGCAAGGGGAAGACAGGCGCTGTTTGTTGGGTAACCCCAGCTTCTTTGTATTCTGTTTGTCCTTTATAGATACTTTGAAAATGATCAGAGTCATGGACTCACTGTGGGCAGATTGAAAAATTCACTGACAGTGAGATTGCACACCCTAGAGACTGTCTCTGGAATGCTTGGCGACCTTCCTCTGGCTTTTTGTTGGTAGCTGTTGTGTTATGCATGCACATTTCAGTGTTGTTTTCTCTTTACTATCTAAGCATTTATCCGAAGCCAATACTTTTTTAAAATGTCTTTTTATAAAGTAGTGACACACTGCTTCCAACAGTGGGTAGACAGAAGGCCAACAAGGACCTGGAAAATTGAACATCACTGAAAACCAAGCCAATCTGACAGACACATGCAGAGCATGACTTCCAGCTGCACAGAAGGCGTGCTCTTAATCGAGAGCATAGGGAGCAGTTGCGAGGACCGACGTAAGCCAGGCCCCTGTGCAGGCCTCGGGGAAATCATGTCTGATAGGTTCTTCCATGACACTTGCATTAGGTTAGACGTCTTTAGCCATCTGGAGAAGTTGATGCATGTGCAGAAATTTTAAACACACTGCAAATCACCAAAGGGTCAAAACCAGAAATCCCAAGGGAAATCAGGCATTGCGGTGAGACAGAGTGTACAAGCATGGCGGTGGGATGCCCCTGGAGCAGTCTTGGGCAGGAACTACAGTAGCTCAGACTGAGTTAAAATAAGAAGGTCGTACCCTGTTCGCTTCTAATTTCAGAAACTGCAAAAAGAAGAGCAAAGTAGAGCCAGAGCAAACAGAAGGGAGGACATATTGAAGACTACAGCAGAAATAAATGAAATGGAGACTAGGACAGCGGAGGGAGTCAACGAAACTAAAGATAGTTCTTTGGAAAGTATCAACAAAATTGACAAATTTTTATCTAGACCGACCAAGTTCCAGGGAGATGGGAAACAGCCAAGTTACCTAAAATAATGAATAATTTTGGAAGCATGTGGTGCGAAGGGGAATTCTATACATAATTCTACAAATTAGGTGATGTGGAAGAGATGGAGAAATTCCTAGAAAAATACAGATACCAGAGCTGACTGTGCTGATGAATTTCGTGTCAATTTAGGGAGGCCATGGTGCCCAGTTGCTTGGTCGATGCCAGTCCAATGTTGCTGTGCAGAGGACTTTTTATATAGGAGTAGCGTTTCTATCACAGACTTTGAGTCAGTCACACACTGCCCTCCACAGTGCAGACCAGCCTCCTCACCTTAGCGGTGGAAGGGCACGACAGCAAAGACTGGTTTCCTGAAGGAGCAGGACTTCAAGACTGCAGTGAAGGAGCACCGTCTGCATTTCCAGCCTGTCATCTGCCTGCCCCACAGATTTCAGATTTTCCTGTCTTATGTATACGAGCCAGTTCCTTTCAATAAATCTCTTGTGTCATATGCACACCGTATTCACGTAGGGATGTATATGTATGATTGAAATAGTAACCTAAAAACTTCCACAAAGAAATCCTAGACAGGTTGAGTTCATTTGTGAATTCTACTTTTAATAAAGAATTCATATACTTGTTCACAAAACTCTTCTAGAAATAGAGAAGAAACCCTTTCCAGCCAATTTGACAGGTTGTTATTGCCATGATATGAAAACCAAGGACATTACTACTGACCAGTGTCACTTGTGAAGATAGATATAAAAATTCTCAAAATACTAACAACTGAATGCACCACTATGCATAAAACGTTTGCATATCATTGCAAATGGAATTTATTTCATGAATACAAGGATGGTTCAACATATGAGAGCCAGTGTCATATACTTTATTAACAAAGGACAAAAAACATACGATTGTTCCATTTAATGCAAATAAAACTTTTCACAAAAACCTAGCACTTTTTAATGATGAGCATATCCAACAAACGAAGAAGAGGAGGGAACCACCTCCCAAATAAATACTTCTATACAATCCCTGGTACCAAAGAGAAAAAAAGGCTTCTATGAAAAAACTACAACTTACACCATGCTTAGGGGGAAACAGTGGGTGCATCCCCCTGAAATCAAGAAAAGATGAGATCATCTGCTCTTTCCACTGGCATTTACAATTATGTTGATTGTGGTCAAACAGTTAAGATAGAACATGAAACAAAACCCATCACATTCCCAGAATGAAAGCGAAGAAGTAAAAGTGCCTCCGTTCATAGATGCTGTACCTCATTTATAGGAAATCTTAAAGTATCTATAAAAAAACTATGGCATTTGGTACATTCAATGAGGCTGTAGGATAGAAGTTCAAGATAGAAACTCGTTTATGGGCTGGGGATTTAGCTCAGTGGTTCCACTGCCTGCCTTGCAAACACAAGGTCCTGAGTTTGATCTGGTACCCCCCCCAAAATCAGTTATATTCTGTATGTTTACAGAGAACAATTTGAAAATGAAATGAAAATAGTTTCGTTAAAATCAAAATGAATAAAATGCTTAAGATAAATTTAGCACACGAGATGCAAGGCTTATACTCTGACAACTGCAAAGCATTGTTAGAAGAAATTAAGGAAGACATACATGAATGGGAAGACATTTATTTCATTTTTATGGGTTGGAAGGCTTAGTACTGTTCAGATGGCAGTGCTTCCTAACTTGATCTAACAATTCAGCGCAATCCATCTGAAAAAACCAGCTGGCTTTTGGGCAGAAATTGATAAGGTTATTTTAAAATTCACGTGGACACTCAAAATACTTAGGATAGCCAGAACCGTGTGGGGGACGAGGAGAAAGAAGTCTGATGACTTGCATGCTCTGATATCAAAACTTAACTGCAAAACTACAGTCCTTAAGACACTATCATATTGCCATTTGTATAGATGTGTAGATTCATTGACTATAAATGAGAGTCCAAAAATAAACCTTCATATCTATGGTCAGTTGATTTTAACTATTCCAAAGGAATTCAGCGAGGGAAATTGTCTTTTCAATGAATGTTCCTAGGTCAGCTGGATACCAACAGGCAAAAGAATAAAGTTCTGTTTCTGCTTCTTACAATAATAATGAAATGGATTATAGATTTAAATGTAAGAGCTAATGCCATAAAATTCTTGTAAGAAAACATAGGAGCAAGTCTCCATGACTTTGGGTCAGGCCATGGTTTCCTAGGTACAGTGCCAAAAGGAAAAATGACAAAAGAAAAAGAAATAAATAAAGTGGACTTCATCGAATGAGAACTTTCAGAAGTAAGCAATACTCCCAGGAAAGTGAAGAGGCACTCCACTGGATGGGAGAAAATGTTTGTAAATTATATATCTGATAAGAGACTTATGTTGTATATAAAATAACTCTTAAACCCATTAAGTCAATCTGATTTACAAGTACAAAATATTTCAATAGCCAGTTCGCCAAAGATGTACAAATGGCCAATAAACCCATGAAAAGGTGGCCAGCATCATTAATCATCAGGGAGTACAAGTCAAAACCACACTGAGACACCACTTAATACCCACTAGGAGAGTACTATAAAAAAAGATAGACGGTAACACACAGCTGTCAGAGATGTGGAGCTACTAATGCAGGGGAATGAGCATAGCCCGCTAAGGGCTGTAGGGTTTCCTTTGGGGAACAAAATATTCTGAGATTAAATTGTGATAGTGGTTGCCGACACCAGTGAATATATTGAAAGTCCCTGTAAGTGACTAGATTGTGTAATATGTGAATTATCTCACAATAAAAATATCTTTAAAAGAAAGTAGGATCCCATTATTCTGGTTTGAGGAGAGATCATAAAGTTGGAGTTTTCTGCCGGCCAACATTTGTGTCATTTCTACTTGTCCACTCTTACAGATAGCACAGGCAGCATCTTGATTGCATTTTGGATTTCCTTGTGGTGCAGAGTTAGAAGAAGCGTTCCTGAATCAAGAGCTATGAGTATTTTGAGTTGACAATGCTTGCTAGATTATTTTCCGCAGAGTGTTAAATATGTACTCCCACGAGCCGTGTACAAGATTTGCCATCTCTGCTGTCTTTGGTGTCTTCTAACATGAATTACGAAACAGGCCCCTGATGGACTCGGGACGAGTCCCATGTGTGTGCTTACAGACGTACTTTGTTCCTGTGTAGACCCTGTGGTGTTTATATGTGAGACCGTTCCAAAATGGCCCAGAGTTCACCCATGTTAAGTGACTGAGTGAATTAGTTGAGGACCAGGAGCAATTAATACGCTCTCTGGTATTGACATCTGAGTTTTCAACCTAAATATGCCTTATTCAGGAGGCCTAATTAGAAACCAAGCATGAGCAAGGGCACACATATGTGTGTGCGTGTGTGTGTGTGTGTGTGTGTGTGTGTGCACGCGCGCGTATGCCTGCAGTCCTTTTCAGGGTGCTAGGGTTTGGTTCTGGATGTGTGAAGCTGAGATTAAGGGCCTGTGATTACTAAATGACTACATGAGGGCGAGTGGTTAGCACTGCTCTAATCCGGCTAGTCTGTCTGGGATGAAAGGCAGAGAGCCGCGGTGAAGTCTGTCTCTCTTGTTGCCTTTGCTACCTTGTGTGCACTGTGTTGTTTCTCCTCTGCGATGACTGTTTGTTGTCCGTGCCTTGAAGTCAGCCAATTAAGGACTGAAACATCTGTGAGCTATAAGCCAAATAAACCTCTTCCCTTTTAACTTGGGTGTGGGGTGTTTTGTCTCAGCAATGCAAGAGAAGTAACTGACACATAGGGGATGGGATGCCTGGTGACAGAAGCGAACGCCTGCCTGACAGGCCCTCTGGACTCAGCTCGGGGTAACCCCACCCACAGGTCTGCCCCTCGGCCCTTGGGCTGGAAGGTAGCAGAAGAGTGGTCAGTGTGAGCAGTTTTGTGGACACACGGTCTGCGAGTTGTATGGTGCGTGTCTGATAGACTGTCACAGAGGAGGAGGCTGCTCAGATTTCTTCAGACGGTGAAGTAAAACCTGTGTGAGTACAAGCTACTCAAACAAGTCCCATTCTTCCTTGGCCTTTGACCTTGTTCCTGGGGCTTTGCTTTCCACAGTCTTGATCCCTGGGTCTGCTCCCCTTTCTCAGGCAGAGCACACAGGTATGCAGTCTTTGCCTACATCCCTGGAGGTGAAGGCCCCTGTGTGTCACATTGTGCCCGGCATTTGACTTTATGCTTGCAGTGTTACGTACACACGGTAGTGGTTGGGTTGGGTTTGATTTCAAAGTGAAGTTGTGAGTTGTTGAGTCTCTTAAGTCAGAGTCTCTTAAATCACTAGGATGTGGGGCCTCTGATACTCTGATCTGAGAATTCTGAGCTTTTCCTCATGTGTTTGGTGGAAAAGTCTATGCAGTATTGAGTGTGGTAGGATTACGGGCCAGAGAAGGGGCATGGCTTCCTTCCCTTCTGCGAAGTCACTAAGCTAACTAAGCCTGTAATTCAGCCTGTCTGTATGTGTGCTGTTACTTATCCCTGGCAGCCCGCAGAGGTAGATGCTGCTGCTTTAGATTAGAAGGAAGGGGGTCGAGGGACTGAGCGGTTTATTGAGGGCCTGCAGCTGCAGACCCAGATCTGACCGCTCCTGCTCACCCTTGGACTGTGGGCAGGGTCTAAGGGTCTCTCGGAGGTGCCACAGGCTCTACTGGCCATGTGATTTCCAGGCTTGCAGCTGATGGCTGTGTGGCAGGATTAGTTTCTCCAGTTTACAGCATTCCTCAGTGACACACTTTCCGAGTTCTGCCTCATTTGAGTGTGATCCTCCAAATACCGACATTTTTTATCCTTGTTAACTTGGACCCTCATGCAGCCTTTAAAACTTCTTTCTTCAGACAGCACATTTTCTTCTGGTCCATGGAACACAGTTTTATGTGTCTCCTCATTCTTTCTTCGAAAGTGAGTTTCTCTTCATTTCTGTCTTAAATTGCTGTTACTGCGGAAGTGGCTCAGGTTCAGAGAAAACGATCTCACGTTAGAGGTGTGCCTCCCTCTGCCCTCCTCGAATAGATGCCGCGTAATTTATTACCAAGAAACTTCCGTAATTCAGCCCAGGACCTTTGAAAGCTTTTGAGTAAATACATCCAGTAGCCTGCCTCCAGTATGGGGACAAGCGGAGCGCTGGTTGAGTGCCACGTCAGCTCTGGTGTGACGGCGTGTCGTGAAGGCCCCAGAAAGATGCCTGGCTCAGTGTTAGGAATTGTGTGGATCCTATTCCCTGGACCTGAGGCCTGCATGAAAGGGGAAGCCGCGCGTGAAAGTGTGGTCAGGAGCAACCCGACAAAGCCTGCTTTTGAGGTGGAGACATTATTTATTACTATTATTGCATATTACTATTTTTATCCATAGACAGTCCATTGGGTGCAAAAAAGTTGATGGCATTTAGTTATGAAATTCGTACAGTATAGTCTGTGCACTGTCACTCTCTTGGTATTTCCAGTTCATTGTTACAACCCGAGGAGACAGACCTGTTTGTGCGCTGAGTCATTGTGAAGGAAAGCCTTACTCTGCTGTTACGAGGCGAGGGATCTTCTGTGGCGCAGGCACTTGGTGTGAGTTCTGTGCTGCTCAGAGTGACACTGAGCTGCGATTATTAATGACTTCGCTGTGTCAGACACGCTAAGTGCTTAATTACCCGCCACTGGGATCCTTGAGAGCCTCCACGTCACCTCTGCGTGAGGAGCAGCCACCCCTTCCGAGGCTGCCCACCTGTGTGCGGATCTCTGGAGCTTGTACCCTGTCCCCCAGCTGCCCCTGGAAGAGGCTGGCCGGGGGCTCTGCCTGCGCCAGTGTGCCTTCCTGAGTGAGGCTGTCTGCAGGGTTTTTGCACAGCACTGTTTTCCTTAGGTTTGCTCACTGTTCTTGCTTCACAGAAGGATCCCTTGCTGCCCGCTTCTTTCTTCCCACAGTTGTTTGCTGCCACCATAAAACCTTGGAGGTGGCCGTGGGAGGGTTCCCGGGGCAGTTGCCCGCTGGGCCTTTTGCTTGGCCCTGCAGGCTTTGGAGGGTGTGGCTAGGGTGGTTTGTGTTGCCCTAGCTGATGTCCTGTATGTGGGGAGGAAATCTGGCAGGCAGGTGGTTGGTGGCTGCTGTGTGTCTTCCCTCCAGACACAGCGTGTTTTCTGCTTGGGTGCTGCCGGCTCTGTGCACCCACCTCGGGCCTGTATGTCACTATCACCAGTGCTAGTGAGTTTTTCTCTCTCTCTCTCTCTCTCTCTCTCTCTCTCTCTCTCTCTCTCTCTTTCTCTCTCTCTCTCTCTTTCTCCTCTTCTTCTTCTTTCCTCCCTTTCTTCCTTCCTTCCTCTTTTTTCTTCTCTTCCCTCCTCCTCCTTTCTTTCTTTTCTTTGTACCAGGGATCAAACTTGGGATCTTGTGCTTGCAAGGCAGGAGACAGCACCACCGAGCCAAGTCCCCGGCCCATCCAGTTCTTTTATTTTCAGGACCATTTTCTCCAAAGAAATAAAAGTTATTCCATGTGTCACAGTTGCAGCGTGCACCCTGAGCAGGGGGACAGTCAAGTGAGGAGCTGCTCCTAGCCTGCCCCGGGGCACAAGTGGCTGCTTTTCTTCTTGGGCGAGAGAAGTTCCTCTGAGACAGGATTTTCAGGAGACCTGGCCCTAGTGGACGCATGGAGACGAATGTAGACACACACAGGTTCTGTTCTCTGGTGAGGTGTATTTGTTTCTTGGTCATTGTTTTGTTTTGTTTGTTTGTTTGTTTTTTGAGGCAAAGTCTCATTATGTAGGTCAGGTTTTCCTTCTACTTGTGGTGATCCTCCTGCCTCTGCCTTCCAGGTGCCGGGGTTACAGGTGTGCACCACCAGGCCTGGCTAGGTGGGCTCATTTGGCCAGACATGGTGGCAGATGGTGGGAGGCGCTCAGCTTGCCTTCCCGAGTCTCTGATGTCCACTTCTGCTCAAGGTTGCCGTTTAATTTGGACGACAGAGGCCCCAGGAACTGGCACCACCCACATGTGCTCTAGAGTGGCTTTGCCCAGCAGCACTCTGCGCCTTTTCTATATTTGTTCTTATTTGCTTTTTCCAAGTTTTTATTTTTGGTGACTACATAATAATTGTGAATATTATTGAGAGTACAGTGTGGTCTTTTAATACACGTGTATCATGTGCATTGATCAGATCAGCATACTTAGCATCTCCAGCTCTTTATCATTTATGTTTAGAAGCTGTGAGCTCCTTTCTTCTAGCTTTTTAAAAAACAAGTAATAGCCATGCCTACCCCACTGTACTGTGGAGCACCAGGGCTTAGTCCTTATATATCTGTGTTTAGTACCTGGTAACCAATCTCTCTATATCTTCTACTTGCCGGGCCCCAGTGTCCAGCCATCTCTATTCTACATTTAGATAGATTTTTTTTTTTAAGTGACTATGCATGAGAGAGAAAGAGTGGTATAGTACTTGTCTCTCTTTGTCTGACTTAATTCACTTAAAAATAATGTCCTCTAGATCCAGTGGATGTTGCTGAAAGTGATAGGATTTCATTCTTCCTGATGGCTGGATGATGCTCCATTGTGTGTGTGTCACCCTTCCTTTGTTCACTCTTCAGTGAGCGCTTGGGCTGATTCTGTCTGTTAGCTTTGGTGAATCTGGCTTCCTCCAAGCAGTGTGCCTAAGAGCTGTCAGCTGTTGAGGTACCTCCTTGCTATGGTAACTTTGTTTCCTTTGGATACACCCCAGACCTGGGACTTCTGGATCGCGTAGTTGATCTACCTTTAGGAACCTCCATATCGCATAGTGGCTGCACTCCCACCAGAAGTGCTTCAGAGCTCCCCTTTCCCTGTAGTCTCACTAGCATTTGTATTTTATTTTATTTTTGTCTTTTAGGTAGCAGCCATTGCATCTGGGGTGAAATGATACCTTTCTGTGGTTTGAGTTTGCATTTCCCTGATGGCTAATGATGTTGAGCTTTCTTCACATATGCATTTCATGATAGTATATTTGTAGTTTGTATTTCTTCTTTTGAGAAATATTTATTCAGGTATTTGCTCCTTTTTAAATTGGGTTATTTTGCTGGGTGTTTTTGAGTTTTTTTATATGTTCTGGATAATAATCCCTTCTTGAACAAATGGCTTGCATACATTTTCTCCTGTTCTGGTGCTGTCTCTTAGCTCTGTTGTTCTCTTTGCGGTGTAGCAGCTTCTTGGTGTGATACAATCCCATTGGTTTTTGTTGCCTGTGCTTTGGGGTCTTATCCCAGAAATCATCGCCTGTGCTGGCATCTCAAAGTGTTTCCCGTGTATTGTTTTCTAGTAGTTTCATAGTTTCAGGCTTTCCACTTAAGGTTGTTGATCCTTTTTGTTGAGTTCTGCGCAGGTTGGGAGCTGGGCCTGAGTTTCTTTCCCCTGCCTGTGAATGTCCAGCTGCCCGCGCACCGCTCATGATGAGGCTGTGCTCCTTCCTGTGTTTGTGTTGGTGCCCATGTTGAAAGAGGTGGCTGTGACCTTGGGTTGTCTCAGCGACCAGAGCTGTGCTCTGATGCCGTGTTTTCTGCCTGAGCGGCTTGGCATGCATGTTGCCCACCAGCCATGTGGCTCCTGAGTCTGGGAACTAGGACAGCCATGACCTCATGTGACCGAGGAACTGAATTTTCGATTCTTTTGATTTTTTAACCCCTTTCAATTTATATGGGTGGTGTGGCTCCCATCTTGTGAAGTGTGTGCGGTTCTCCAGTGCTTGTGCTGGCTGCTCAGCGACAGGACCCAAAGGTGGATGGTGAAAGTCTGTTCAGCCTGTGTCCTCCGCAGGAGGCTTCTCCAGGGGCCACAGGGACTGCGCAAGGCTCCCCTGTCTTCCTCAGCATAGCTGGTGAAGGGAAAGGGTGGTGAGGGAGCAGGTAATTTTTTTTTGTACAGCCGTTTAGTTCTGTGGTTGGAGAGGTGGTGGTTTTACTACCTCTCCTGTTAGCTGGGGTTGTGTTTAAGGTGGGGTCTCCCTGAGTCCCAGAGCATGAGGGTTTTCAAAGCCAGCATCCACTTGTGAGGCAGAGCTGGGCCCTGCTCTATCCTGTCCAGCAGGGAAGGGAGCAGTACATGTTGAAAGTGACCTTTTGTCTTGGATGTCAGCCAGGCAGAGTAGAGAGAGGAAATCATTGATGTTTTCTTTCCTATAGTTTCATAGCCAGAGGACTGGGACAAATTGTGTTTATTTCAGCAATTAGATTTAGTACAAAGCCCAAGATTTTGGGATAGCACAGTGAGACAAGATGGAAATTGTTGAAAATAATTCTGAAGTTTACCTCGTTTTTTTGCACAAATTTGCATTAAAGCCAAATCCTTGCCCCCACCCCAGTCGCATGCACTGTGTTGGTGTTTGAAAGTTCAGAGAGAAATACCCTGAAGTTTCAGAAAGTTCTTAGAAAGCAACCAGTCGTTAAACAGATTATAAGTTTACAATGTGGGCCACTTCTTTTTTTTTTTTTGGTACCGGGGATTGAATTTGGGTTCTTGCGCTTACAAGGCAGGCCCCTGAACCGCTGAGCTAAATCCCCAGCCCCAAGGCCGCTTCTTTCTCCTGGGTTGTGTCTGGCCTCTGCCTCCTGAGTCTGGCTGCAACCTACATTGCTGAGGTCACCCAGTTCCAATCAGCGTTCGGGTCTGCATAGCAGCTCCCTGCACAGCCTGGCTGGGAGCTTTCCTCTCAAAGCAAGAATCTTCCAGAAGCAACTCAGGACAGATAGGCAGTGCCTTAGGCAGTATGCAAATTTTTAATAAAGCTTGCCTGCTTAGGCCCTGGGGCCAGGGCAGACATCCAGCTCTCCCTTTGATGACCTCCATTACCAGACAGCGTGTGCAGGTCTCTGGGCAGGCAGAATATAAGAGGTGCTGCTAATTATGAGTCTTTCTGTCTGATTTGGGACAAGGGCTGTCAGCAGCTCAGCTCTTCAGTGGATCCCCAACGAAAGGATGGATTGCAAGACAGGGCCTTGCTGGCGTGTGTGTGCGTGCCTACGCCAGCCCAACCAAGCAGAAAGTTAGTCTTGAGTACTTACTGACCTGACAAGAGAATGTACTATTCAAGATGCTCCACATAAGCTGCTCAGACCTGGCCAGAAGAATTTTTTAAGTTCTAAACTCAAAAAAGTAAAAAAATTAATGACCCCAAAAGCAAATGTAACCATTCTTTGTAAACAAATTAGCCTAGATTTGATTTGGGGACTGTTTTAAAATTTCTTTGAATTCTACAAATGTAGGGTCATTCTTAAGACTGAGACTTTACGTCTCACAACACGATGTTTGGCTTGTTTGGTGGGGCACATAAAGGGCTGGCTTGTGGAAAGGGTGGAGGGCTCTGCTCAGGCTCCTGGCGGCTCTGTGTGTCTTGTGTGTAGAAGAAGGATATTAAATCCCTGGACACCTAAAGGGTCCATTGGACCCAAAGTTAGTCTTGGAGTTTCCTGTTTGAATGTTTCAAACCATCTCTAAGGATTGCTATTTTAGTGCCTTTTTTTCCTGTTAAAATTTTCTTGCTATGTTTCCCAGGCTGCTTTTTAATCCCTAGGCTGTAGTGATCCTCCCACCTCATCCTCCCGAGTGCAAGGACTAACACCATTCCTAGCTGCTTCATCATGCTTATTCTGTTCTTCAAAGAACAAAAGTATTTATGTTTGAAAAATATAATGAAATCCTTTCTCACTTGCAATTACCCTACCAATCCCTTGGACTTTAAAAAAAATAAATTGAGGACATATTATTAGATCTTAATGCTGTTAATTTTTTAATATCTGGAAGCAGTTTCATATTTTATCCTTATAGGTATTATTTCGTCATTACTCACCAATTATTCACAACCTTAGTAAAAAGGGACTAAGATAATAAGAGAATAGAAGGTAGGAGGTGTATCAAGAATCATGTAATACTGAGATAAACTGCTTCTCTCAGTATGAGCTTTGAGGTTCTTCTTGAGTTGCCAAATGATCATGGTATCTTTCAAGAAGATAAAAAAATCTGGAGATATCATTTCTGAAGTCTTTTAAAAGCTTTTGTTGAACACAGTAAAGAGTTTAGAATTCCTTATTTTCCACATGTAATGGCAATGAGAGGAAAGTCGGCAGAGGAAGACATTTCCCAATATTAAATGGATCAGGAGATGAATGCAGACAGGCCGAGAGCAGCTCTCCCGATGCTAATGATGTTGGTGACATTGATCATAAAAGCAAATCTCAGACTTTTGGGGCTCAGTTGAAGGTATTTTAGATGAAGTTTCTCAAACTCAAGCATCACTGAATGGATGATGTTCTAGGGACAGGAAGGGACTGTGGTTTGTTGTCAGTCATTTAACAGAGAGGGCTGTGAGCTTTTTTCCATCACTGTAAGGAAATGTTTCAGAGGATTAATTTATAAAAGGAAAAGGCTTCCACCGGCTCGCAAAAGCCATTCCTGATGAATTGCCGGTGGTGAGTGAGCAGTGAGCACGCTGTGGAGAGGAGTGCTGTAGGGCAGAGTGGGGAGGTGTGAAAGAGGAGCAGGAAGGGGCAGGACTGCAGTCACCTCCGGCCCCTCCCCGACCCCATCTCTCAAAGGTTCTACCACTCTTGATGCCTCCATCTAGGGGACCAGGCCTTGAGCACATGGACATTTTGGGGACAGCTAGCATCCAAATTAGAACAGGCTTTAATCACACAGCATTTGACGACAAGTATTGGGGCCATCCCCTTGTGCTAAAAGACATGTGCTGGTATTGTTTTATCCTTTATGATGTTTGGGAATCAAACTTGATACATTTCATGACATTTTCATAAATGCTGAAAGGAGGTGTTCATTCAAGAGGTGATTGGGAAGAAATAGATGTAGAAATGAAAATATCCATCGGCTCGATCATTCTAATTTTGTTGATGAATCTAAAAGTGAAAATCCTTTGCAATTGTGGAGTAAAGAAGAGGGCTGTCTGAACAAATTTAGAAGCCATGAAAATTTTCAAAAGTATTATGTTTCAACAGTGCAAATATAGGAAAAAGGTGATAACTAGATAAGCTGAAAACTGTTAGAGATGTATGTGCGATTAGAATCTCGATTGCATTTCCTCAGCGTAAATGCAAGAAGTACCCAGAGTGATGACAAGCTAGGGTGGAGTTTTAAACCTGGCTCCAGGATTTACACTACAGATGCAGTCCAGCTTCAGTCATGATGGTTGAGGAGGAATTCTTGTGTTTCAGGGTCTGGGGATTGGCTCCAGGACCCCCATGGGTACTGAGTCTGTGTGTACTCAAGTTCTTTATGAAGTAGCATGGTATTTGCATATAACTTACCGATGTTCTCCCAAATACTTTAATCTCGAGATGACTCATGATACCTAACACAGTGTCAGTTTGACCCACATAATGGTTATACTGTGCTGTTCAGGGAATAATGACAAGAAAAGTCATCATTTTTTATTTTCTAATGCTTTTGATCTCTGGTTTAGGGAATCCGTGGTTGTGGGAACCATGGATATGGAAGGCTGACTGTATTTGCACACAAAGGATATTCCCCAATACGTTCAAAATATAGAGAATTTGAGTTTGCTATATTCAATATTAAA
>NW_022900931.1:2804186-2916368 GCF_012274545.1 Fukomys damarensis | reverse complement strand
CATATAACTTACCGATGTTCTCCCAAATACTTTAATCTCGAGATGACTCATGATACCTAACACAGTGTCAGTTTGACCCACATAATGGTTATACTGTGCTGTTCAGGGAATAATGACAAGAAAAGTCATCATTTTTTATTTTCTAATGCTTTTGATCTCTGGTTTAGGGAATCCGTGGTTGTGGGAACCATGGATATGGAAGGCTGACTGTATTTGCACACAAAGGATATTCCCCAATACGTTCAAAATATAGAGAATTTGAGTTTGCTATATTTACAATATTAAAATTTCTAATTAAGTGATTTTTTGCCCTTGTTTTATTCATAATTGTGTAAATTATTTGTAGAAGGACTTAAAGTACTTAAAAATCAAAGAGTCCTCTTGGATTCAGATGCCGAATGCTCATTCTTTTTCCTGGTTTATGAGGGCTCATGGAGCCGCCAGTGGGGCTCTTCCCAGCGGTCACCTTCTCCCATGTATCCAAGAGGTCTGGGGAAGGCGGGACGTGCTCACTGCCGTCAGTAAAGGTGGGCTTTCTGGCACTGCCCCTTGTTGTGGTGGGAGTGTTAGCACCTCTGATGAGCCCATGGCTCTTGTTTTCTAGGACAGTGGGTGGCAGAGGCTTGGAGCACCTTCCTGAACTTGGGGACGGCTCCTGCTGCCCGAGGGGTTGTCACCCGCAGAGGTTGGCCCTGCGCTCTGGGTGGAGGTGGGCTTCCCATGGGCCTTTGTGAAGGTTGGTGTGGTGGTGTGTCAGCCGGAACCTGGTGGGGAGGCCCATTTTCCTCTTCTGCTCACCCTCAGGAAGACAGACGAGGCCTTGCAATTCCCAAGTTGCACGGCGACACTGCTCCTCGTGCAGGTGCAGTGCCCATGTTCCACTTGTACCTGCTTAATATTTACG
The DNA here is from genome assembly GCF_012274545.1 of Fukomys damarensis. NCBI lineage: Eukaryota > Metazoa > Chordata > Mammalia > Rodentia > Bathyergidae > Fukomys > Fukomys damarensis. The sequence goes on along the minus strand of NW_022900931.1, from coordinate 2,915,464 downwards.
CGGGGACACAGGCCCCAGGAAGTCAGAAGCATGGCTGAGGCCGTTAGCCTTCGAGCAGGTTGGACTGCAGCCTGGAGAAGGACAGTGGCTCCTTGGTTCATGCTTTGTTTATTTGGCACTCAGCATGCATCCTTGGTATTTGTAATGGAGCCATCTTTTGCTTTTTCTTTTGTCTTTGTTTTGAGGTGACAGATAGGTGAAAATAGAGACATCTTACTGACTCCCAAAGGCCCCAGCCATCACTGCTGCTGTTTGTTTCTCTGGGGAAGTTTCGGCGTCTCTGGTGGATAATAAGGAATGGCTACTTTGGTCACACTCTTTCAGCTGCTGAGCTCTGCCATTAATGTCAGATGTCTAAGTTTTTGCTTCAATAATAAGAACTGAATAGTATTCAAGAAGGATTGGAATCGCATTAATATTTAAGAGCCTTGTTGGATCTAGAAAGTGTCCGTGAAACCCTTCAGAATGTAATATATACAGCACATGTCAATTAGGAAGAGGGATGAGGCGCACTTGGCTCGTCGTCTGTGGAGGCCGCCTCAGATTGTCCCAGGAAGCGTGTCTCCTGGCTCACGCAGACTGCTGGCCTCCCAAAGGGATCCCTGCCGAGAAATCGTGCTCTCTATTACTGTGCCGTTCTAAATAGACCTGTGTCCCAAATAGAAAGGAAAATCAATTTAATTACTTATGAAACTTTTCCTTGAGGGTGAATGAATTATGAGGGAAAAATGAAGTATCTGTCTGTCATCAGTAAGTTTATTTCAGGGCCAGGGAATAGGAGAAATTAATTCGCTCTGAAGACAGGGTGTCAGGTGATTGGTGAGACCGGAGGGAGTGCACACAGAGGTGCCTTCACCCGGCGCTGCAGGGTGGGACTATGCGAGGAGGAGCTGGAGGACCCTTGGTGGTGGGAAGACGGCCCTGAACTGAAGCCAGAGGCAGCACAGGTGTCAGAGCAGAAGAGTTATGAGGGAGGAGAGCGCTAATTGCAATTACTGTAATTATGAGGAGAGAGAAGCACTCTGGAAGGATCAGCACGCTTCACTTCTGGCTGGCCCTCTCCTCCCCGCGCCCTGTGGTACCCACCTTGCTGTCATTAACGAGCCTCCCTTCCCACTGGAAGCAACAAGGGGAGGGCACTGGACTGGTGTCTGCCCCGGAAGTCATTAGCAGCCGGGTCCAGTTCTTCTCCACATGCTGCAACTTGGCAAGATGTCTGCCTTGGTAGAGCAGAAGTTAGAAACCAAGGCAGGGAAGGAAATGGTCCTTTAGTTGAGGCCTGAAATGTTCCAGTGTGAAGGGCATAAGTGCAAATGGTGGAGTGTGGTGGTGTTTGCCTGGGGTGGAGCATCAGGGATGGTGATTTGGAAAGGAAGGAATAGATCTGCATTTCCTGTCTCCTGACTGGTGTGTCCTGTCTGATGGAACCGTCTGTCTCCCATGAATGTGTGTTGCTCTGTGGTTTTTAGTATATTCACTGAGAGGTGCTCTCATCACCACTCTTAATTCTCAAGACATTTTCTTTTCTGATAAGGAGACCCCATGCCCTTTGGCAGTTTCTCCCAGTCATCCTTTTCCAACCCCTAGCCACCACTCATCTTTGTCTACTTCTCTGTGTGGACTTGCCTATCTTGGCCCTTCTGTGGGCATGGACTCACGTGATATGTGGCCATTTTGGATTGGCTTCTTTCACGTGTAATTTCTGAGACCCACTGTGCTGCAGAAGGGATCAGCATTTCCTTTTTTGAAAAGGTTGTGAAAGGGTTATGTGTGTGCCACACCTTGTTTATCCATTCATCTATGGGTGGACGTCAGGCTATGTCAGCTTGTTGACTATTGTGAACAGTGTTGCGTGAACGTTCCCCTACAGTTTTTTATGTGGTTGTGTTTTCACTTTTTGGAATGTGCTTAGCAGTGGAATTGCTGGCCAGGTGGGAATTCTGAGTTCTGTGTTTAAACTTTAGAGGAATTAACTAGCCCGTTTTCCAAATTGTCTGTGCCGCTTTACATCCCCACCAGCAACATGTGAGGGTTCTGGTTTTTCTGTATCCTCACGAACATGTTATTGTTTGTCTTTTTTATTTTCTCCATACTTGTGAGTGCAAAGTTATATTTTATTGTGGTTCTGATTTTTATTTTCTTGATGGCTAATGATACTGAGTATTGTGCATGTGTTTTTTTTTTTTAAGGTGGCAATTATGTTTGATACTGATTGATTCATTTAAAAATCTTTTAAACTTTTATTCCTTTCACTGTCATTAATATCTGTCTATGCACTACATTTTAAAAAAGTAAACTTTTTACTCCAATTTAAAAAATCTATTGTAAATTGCTTAGAATTGGTCTCAAATTTTGTAAAATGAAGATAGTTTCTTTTTCATTATCTCTTTTTTCCATTTTTTGGATTGTTCCATCTCACCCCCCTGGATTTCCTTCAGCGATCTGGAAGTCTGGGTTTGTATCTTGTTTAAGTGTCTTTTCATTTTTTTGTTATTGTTGATTTTTTGTTTAATTTGCTGCTTGTAAATTGCTTATTGCAATATCTTTATTGCTAGTATTTAGAGTGCTTAGGGAATGGCTACTTCTTGAATTGTCTTCCTGATATAGTTGGCCTTTGGGCTTTGGGTCTGTAATGGCCTTTAAGTGATCTCAGTCTTGGTGTACCAGTAAAGACAGCTGACTAAAGCAATCATGTCACCTTAGCCAGAGTAATACGTTTGGTAACAACAGTATCATCAAACACAGCTTAGAAAATGACAAATCATGGTAGCTATTATTCTGACACCTTTAACTGCATAAAATAGATTTGTGGTTATATATCAAAATCAAGGACCAATCAGAAATACGTTTACAGTTAGTAAGTCCTTCAATATATCAGCTTTACTCTCCTGGAAGAAGGCTTAGAAGGAGTTGATGAGGCTGTGGGGCATAGAGAGATAGAAGGAGGGGTGAGAAGTAGGGGTAGAGGACACAGGAGGATCACACAAGCTTTGGGGAAACTGAACACAGGAGGAAAAGAAAGAAGGAAGGATCAGAAACAAGACTAGAACAAACTAACAGCACCAGGAGAACTAGAAACTGTATTTACCCTCTTTTAGCAATGAGAACAAGGGGCCAAGGAATTAGCTCAGTGGTTTCGTCGCCTGCCTTACAAGCACAAGGATCCGAGTTTGAGCCTCAGTAGCAAAAAACAGAAACAACAAACAAACAAACAAATGCTAACAGTAAGAACAATCAAAATAACAAGAATAGGACAGAAACAGGAACAAGAGAGAAATGAAGAAGGAAAGAGAAGTAAGAGAAAAGAAAAGAAAGGAGACAGAAAGAATTCTCTGTCAAGGTGTGACTCTGCTATTGCTGGTATAACGTGGATGGCAGTGTGCAGGGCAGAGTCAATTAGTCTCAGCAAACCGGCTGTAGTCCAGTGAGATTCAGGCTGGTTTCTGGCTGCAAGGCCAGAATTGAGCTCCTTGACCTCCTGCGGGTTAGAATTCTAGAAGGTTCTACTGCAGATTTGAGTCGCCCTTCCCTCACAGCAGGTCCAGGTTCGGTAGGAGGTGCTGGTCCCAGCAACTCACCAATTGCTGTGGTCAGCTCTGTCTTCTCTCTCCCAGTGGGCTTCAGGTTTCAATGACAGTGAGCTTTGGAGAGGTCCCCTCTGTGCTGCTCACTGCTGCACCATCTTCCCCAGCTCATAGCAATGGCTCTCAGGCCCCATGTCCCTCTGCCTCACAGATCTGGATCTGAGAGATGCCCTCGCAGGTGAGTGGAAACTGTGCCTTTGTTCCGTTTTTTTTTTTTTTTTTTTATTAGAGGAAAAAGATGGGTATGAAAATATCTTATTTTCAAAAGCTCAAAGTGTAGGTTGATTTTTCTTTCAAGTTAGAGAATTAAATTGGCGTAGTGTAGATTATTTCAGTTTCAGTCTTGTGCCTGAGAAATTTTAAAGAAAAATTCAGAATTGAATCCTGACTTCTTGTCTTCCTGCTTTCAGCAGCTGAATGAATGGCTTCTAGATCTGTGGTGGCCACAGCCTTAGTTCTTGCAAGGGAAAATGGAATTGTCTTTTGGACTTCTTGGATTTTTCATGCAATTCAGCAGACTTGAAAAACTGGACAGCAGTAGGAGTTTGGATCATGAGGCTGTTAAGGCCTGACCCTTGCGCTTAGGTAAACTCAGGAGGCTTGAGCAGTCTTTATGGTACTCCTTCACTCAGCAGTTCCTCTGGGAGCTTGAGGAGCCAACTGAGGACAGTGGTGACTGTGATGAGGTTGCCAAACTGACTGCTGCTGACATTTACTTAGCACGTGTTTCATGTTAGGAGTGTGTAAAGAGCTTTCCTTGTCCCTGTGTCACTCATTCAGGAACCTGTTGCTGTATTACTCATTCACGAAGATGATACCATTATCCCCTCACCTTCTACACTGGGGCAGGAGAGTGCAGGGAGTGCAGTCCAGGCCCTAAAACTACTGCGTTGGAGTGGGGTCCCAGGCAGCGTCCTGCTGTGTTTGTCTTTAGGTGAAAGACATAGCCCAGCACTGCACACGCCCAGAGTTCTGTCCACCAGAATGCTTAATGTGTCTGTCACGAGAGCCACACAGTCAGGCACACAAAGCCCACAGCCCAGGCTCTCCTGATGCTTGCGGATTTCCCAGGCAGTTTTCATTTGGGCACATCATTTCAAGCAATCTCTCAGCATCATGAGCTAGTTACCAACAGGTCCACACGCAGGAATGAGCCATGTCCCCTGGCCCGTGTCAGCAGGCTGGCCTGTGTCAGGGGCATGCTTTGAGCATCTCGGGGGTGGATTTCATGCAGCAAGGCAACACTTAATGAATTTTAGGTTGGTGCATTATCTCCCAGTAGGGCTTAGATGTTTTGGCCATGCCTTTTCTCTGGGATGTTTTTGGTATAGTCCAGTGTGTAATCATTTTCTTTGGTCTGCCTTTTGTACAGTGTATCCTTCCCTGCCCTCCTGCAGGAGAAGCAAGCCTTTGTCATAGAATTGAAGGCCAAAGACTGTACAGTTTGGAGCCCAGTTGGTACAGTCTCCTCACTCCACCCCTACTGTGCACGTGAGGCAGGGGCAACCCAATGATTTGCCTCTGTACTAGTAAGTGACTGTTGTGTGCTTGTTGTGGCCATCTGTACACTGATTTGACAGCAGGCCCCAAGTTTGAAAGGGTCTGTTGGCTACATTAGCTGATAGTCCTCAGATCACCCATCTCAGGTTGCATCACTGTTGGAATGTGGCTCCTGGACCCTTCCAAGTCACTCTGTATGATCTTAGAAATAGCAGATTGTCAGGCTGGCTGATGTCAGTGTTCCTCAGGGTGCAGCCATTGCTTTTAGTTGGAAAGGTGGACCTGCGGGCCCCAGCAGCCTGTCCTGGTACCATAAAGGGGGACTGTAGGATCTCTGAAAAACCTTCACTCCTCTGCATGTCAGGAAGCAAGGGCTCTGGGCCTGGCTGTATTGTCTGGTGGGACAGAGACACCCCCAGCCTGCAAGTGCTGCAGCCGGCACTGCCCTCCTTGTTGCAGTGATTTAAGTTTTGTCATGTTTCAGGGCCTTGTGGAAAGTGCCTTGGTTACCTTGCCCATCTGTCTCTGTGTGTGTGTATATTCTGGTTTTCTTCAAGTGCTGGCTCCAGCCCTGGTGAGTGTATTTTCTTTGTCTCCGTCTCATCAGGCATGAGTGGTTGGCTGAGGGCTTCTGCCCAAGCAGCCTAGCTGCAGATGGGGAGAGCTGTCTGATCCCCTCATCTGCCTACTTGACAGCTTACCTGTCCTTCTGGAAAGTCAGCTTTTCATTGTGTCATAACTTAGGGGACCTGTTTGGTGAGCTCTTTCTCTCAAGAGAGATGTAGAAAAATTACCAGGGCTTTTAGAATCCTGCTCTCCTGAAAAATTTGCCTTTTCTATGCCAGCTGTGAATAAGGGAAAGATGCTCTCAGAACAATTGCATAAATGAGGTGTTCTGAGGGACGGCGTGTTGTCTAGGAAACATGCTTTTGGAGGGCCACAGGGATGAAGGGCTGAGCATTAGAGATGAACAAGAGAGATTGACAAAACAAAGCAAACATAAAACAAACCCGTGTGCCTTCAAATAAAACATTTTAGGTGAAGGAGAGAACACAAGACATCAGAGCTGCTTAAACAGTCAAGATTTTCATTTTAGCTCTGAAATTGACAAGTCGGATGGCAGCCCCCCTCTTCTTCTTTTGGGCTGGGACATTGTGAAAGCAGCAGCCCCAGTTGCTTCGTGCACTCCTGAGCACTCACCAAGGAAGGGCCATTTTTGTACAAGATAATGGTTTTGTACACAAGACCCCACATTCTTGGTCACGCTCCTTGAAACTTCCTCTGGTCTGGGCTTTACTGAACCATAGTCCCACTAGGGCTCACGCCCTGCTGAGCCATAGCCCCCAGCCTGAGAGCATCTTTGCAGGCCGTCTCCATGAGCTCTGTGATGGTGGCTTCTGCTCTTCTCAGCTTGGGAGACATTTGATACAGGCCTGGGGGCAGGAGCTACAACTTTGTGAAAAGACAGAAATGATAGTTCAAAGCTAGCTTGTTGTTAAGAGCCCTGTGAGACAGGTCCAGGCTGCTTGTTTCTCCATCGAGTCAGATGCCTATTGTAGACCCTACCAAACTACAGCACGCATGTGTGTGTTACTGTAACCAGAAACCCACAGGAGAGGCCTGACACACAGGTGTGGGTCATACAGACTCAGCTCCCTGTGCTGGTGAAAAAGACACCAAGACACAGGCAGATCAGCCTGCTGAAGGCCTGTGGGGATCTTGTTTTCTCTTCAGTGAAGGCCACATGTCCTGGAAGGGGTGGAGGTCAGAGCCCTGGGTTTGCTCCTGTCTTCACCTCCATGAGAGTTATAGGTGGATAAAGCTGGTCCTCCGGGAGGCAGCGTCTCACTGCTGTCCTGAAGACATAGGGTCTGTCCCTGGAGAGAGGAGGAGCGTGGCTCCTTTAGGTTCTGTGTGAGAGCTCCTCGCTCATTTTGATGCTCTTTCATTTTTGAGTGCTGTCTTTGGAACTGACCTCAGAGAATTGCAGCCCGAGGTACCTTGGATGCCTAGGGCAGTCTTGACTATGAGGGCAAGCACACTTGTTTATTCAGGGAGACAGAGGCCACATGCTAGTAGGAACCTTGTGATTATTTGAGTCATCCTCTCATTTCCAGGTGAGGAAATGGACCCCAGAAGAAGCTGACTTTCCAAGGCCACCGGAGAGGAGGTGGCTAAGCTGTGCTTGTCCTTGGCCTCCACTGTGGCCACTGCCCTTTCCTGGCACTGTACCTGCCATGGTGTGGTTGTGGGGCCAGCTGGGCATGGACTTCTTGAGATGTTCTCAGATTGACCTGGGAAGTTCCCAGAAGTATTTATTTGGTGATAAATTAGAGTCATTTCCTTGAAGCATCTGAATTGGTTTCCAGCTGGTAAATTTGTGTAGTGTTATCCATCTGCTTAGCAGACATCTCTGTACTGAAGAAACTTCTTCTTTTGGGAAGGGCAAATAGAAGAAACCATTAAAATATATGTTAAGTTAGAAAGTGACAATTGTGAAGGAGAAAGATAGAATGGAGGAGAAGGAAAGAAAGTGTTTTACTTTCCATAGCTGGGCTCTGCCAGGCCTCCAGGCAGGGCAGCCAACACAGAGTGGTGAGTGGGCCCAGTGTGCTGCTGTGGGGAAGCCAGCCAGTGCAGACTTGGAGGTGGCCCTGACCTGGCAAAGCTGAGGACCCCACACAGGCTCCTGTGGCTGCAGCATGTGTGGGAGGGAGTCTGCTCCATACCATTTGGTGGCCAAGGCCTAAATGTGGCATGTTTGGGCAAGGGCTAAGAACTGATTGGAGGGAGAAGCTGGCTGGACTTGTGGAGACTGGTAGGCTATTGTGCTTATCCTGGTGGGGGGTGATTACGAATGGCTTGGAACAAGGGCCTTGCCATGGAACTGGCGTTGTGTGGAAGGTGTGAGACAGAGAAGTCAAGCTGACTCCGTGGGGTTTGTTTCTGGCAGATGAGTAGGTTGCCATTCCCGAAGGGGGTTCCTGTCTGGGAGGGATGTCAGGAGCTCAATCTTGGATAGGTGCTGTTTGCCTATCGGGTTCTTTTAGTATGGCCGTTATGTGGATGTGTGGACAACACAGGATCTGATGATTTATGCTTGCCAATCAGGGCTGTGTGTCTGCAGCGAAGTGCAGGGCTCTGCTCAGTGTGGATGGCTGGGGGCTTTGTGGCCTGCTGTCTCCTTCTTCCTGCTGGAGGTCAGAGCCAGCTGTCATCCTGGTAACTTCCTGTTCTCGTTTTCTGGCATGGGCCCAGTGACATCCTGTCAGAGAGTTCTGAGAACCCACTGGTGTCACGGGAGCGTGGATCTGTGTGCATTGTGGATGAGCATGGGCCAATGCTGGCAGAGGAGAGGGGAGGGCACTTTGTGGAGCCTTCACCTCCTAGATGCTGGTGTACGCAAGAGCCAGGGTGCAGGAACAACAAAACCATGGAAAACCGCATGGGACAGCCGTGTTATTTCTCTCCAGGTTGCAAATGGACTTTTAATCCTGTTGGTCTTCTCTAGAGAAATCCCCTCAAGTACGTCTCCTTCACATCCTTTGCACGTTTCCAGACCCGGCTTTGTCCTGAGATGAGTGTGAGAACTTGCATTGGTACGGGTGTGTGCATGTGCATACGTTCATGTTTGTGGTGAAAACCCCCTCATGGTTTCCCAGCCTTCATTTGTTTCTAGGCCTCACCTCAGCCCACCTCCCGTTTACCTCTCTGCTGTGGACTCAGCATCCATAAAACCGAGACAGCCCCTCCAGCCTTCCTTCTCCTTGGGAGGCTAATGATTGAGTATATGTGAGTGCTGTGAAGTCTTTGAAATAGAACCACAAAGTACATGTGTATTATTATTATTATTATAGCACTAATGGTATTTATATTTAAATCATTATTATTGCAATAATAATACACCAGTTTGCCAATAAAACACAAAACCGCTTCAGAAGAACATTCTAAAATGATAGCATTTTCTGAGGCTGAGCTGCAGTGTCTAATTTTGGGCCTTCACAGTTGGTTGTGTGATTCATGCATTATGTATTTCCAAAGGATGATGGAGGGTGTGCGGTTTTGCCCCGAGCAGTGAGGATTGAAAATACGCAGTCAGTCCAGTTGTGCTGAAGGAGCAATTGGAGTCCAGATCCACAGGGCTGTGTTTCCTGCAAGGTGAGGGTGTCTCCGCCTTTGATGCTGTCTTCGAGTCTTCAGAGCCTGACTTTGATAATACGTCATTAGGGACGAGTCCTTGGTTTGTTGTCCAGCTGCTGCGAGGCAGGAAGTGGACACGCATCTTGACAGTGATGGATGTTTTTTTTTCTTTTCGATCCATACAAAATTCATAAAGCTGATTTATAGCTAATGGAATTTGTGCTGCTTGATGCAGAAGGCTCAACTGTGGAGCTTTATTTTGAAGTAAATATCTTTATTTTCAGTGCTCGGTCCTTTAGTCCCTGAGTGGGTGACAGTGCAGGTGTGCTGCCAGGAGAGGTGAGGAAATGATGCCACCTGTCTCCTCTCATCCCCCTGGAAATTGCATTTAGCATGTTGGAGCTAGAGCAGTTGTTGCATTAAGGGCAAAAGTCGGCCAGAGGAGGCTGCCGTTACTGCTCGTGAGATCAGCATGTGTCCTGCTGAGCCCCGCATCCTAGGGCGGGGGTGTCCACACAGGAACAGAGGTGGCCCTGCAGGCTTCTCAAGCAAATCCTTATTGAAGCTTCTGGTGACTGTTTGTTCACCCTGCGTGCTGTCGCCCTCTGCGGTCGTCACGTTCCTCTGCATTGTTGAAAGCTTTTTTCTTCAGTAGCCCCAGAACACTGAGCTGTCCCCTTCCTCACTGCCATGTCCCACACCTCTGTCTGCTGCTCTCATGCTGTGCTGCCTGGGTGTTGGTTCTCTCTGCGTGTCTTCATGGCCCTCTAGCCCCTTCCATGTGTGTGATCTGCTCTGGCATTCTGGTGGCTTCACCATTCTGCATACTTAGGTATCACAAGTACCCACTGAAGCTGTGCCAGAGGTTTCATATTCTATGTTTCTCTGGGGACAGGAGGCATCGTTTTGACCAAATCTGGACAGGGACTCATGGATGTCGTGTTTGGCCCTGGCTCTGGGTTCCAGACCACTCAAGAACCCACTGTCTGGGAGCAAGAGGATGGAGGGTCATGCAGGGCAGTTAGAGGCCTGGGCTGTGAGACCTGTAGTCTAGCAGTGACCCCAAGGGACCAGGCTGGTGACTGGAGGGAGGGCTGTAGGGGGCAGTGGCCCTCACTGTCCAGAGAGCCTTGTGGGTCAGCTGAGCCTTGTGGCCACTGAGGGAAGCTGTGTGAGATGAGTAATGCTGCTTGCTTTAGGAAATTAGCACCTGTGTATAACACATCTCGGTTGTTTTCCACCCTTGTACCTTCATTTAGCCTTCCTGTTCCTCCTGATTCCCTTCCCCATCTCCGAAAGCCTGCCTTCTTCTTTCCTACCTTTTCTCCTTTATTTTATTAATTTACTTACTTACATTGTAGGTTTCTCATATAAGAGAGAACGTGCCATATTTAACTGTCTGTGTTTGACTCATTTCATTTAGTGTTATGGTCTCCGGTCCATTGCATTTTCCTGCAAATGACACGATTGTATTCTTCTTTTATGGCTGAATGATATTATTTGGTGAATATATTCTCCATTTTCTTTATCCATTTGTCTGTTGTTGGACATCTAGGCTGCTCCCAGAGCCTAGCTATGGTGAGTTATGGGTCTGTGGATATTACTCTAGGATGATGTCTTTAATTCTTTGGGACTTTACTCAGGACAGGTATGGCTGGGCCAAATGGAATTCCTGCTTTCACTCTTCTGTACTCGTTTCCATAGTGGTTGTGCTTACACAGGTGTGTTTTTAAAAGTGCACACCTATCAATTATTCTTGGCCTATGTCAGCTGGCTTCCTCCTCATGAAGCCTTGGAGACCCTCCTTCTCTGAGAAGGGTGACTCCCCGCTTCCCTGGAAGCAACACCCCAGCCCTCTATCTTCATGAGGTTCAGGAAGCTGGTTTTCCATCTGGTCCTCAGCCATTATATCTGGGTGCTATGACTGTGCTGTCACTGTGACTCCTGTGTTGCGCTTCGCTCTGCAGGGCTCTCTGGCCTACCCTCAGTTACAGCACTTCATTACCGCAGTGCGCATTCTTGCAAAGAAGGAAGGGTGCAGGCCAGCCCCGCCAGCCAGTGAGTCCTCCAGGCTCACAGACTCCCTCAAATGAAACTCAGGGAGCAGGGCTGTGGGAAGCTGAACAGCAGCCTGCTTGCTGGCCGCCGGGTCATAATTAGTAGAGCAAGTGCAGGGCCGTGGTCAATGAGTGGAGTCTTCTTTCCTCCTCTTGTGTTGTGCTTTTGTCTTTCCTTGCTCAGCTTGGAGTTGGGTCGCTCCCTGTGGTCCCTCTGTGTAGCTCCTGTCCTGAGTGCCCAGTGGGAGCCGGGGACACCGCCGACCGCCACAGCCGGCTGCAGCACAGGTTGGGTGGCATCACCATCCCCCAGCACGGATAAGCACTGAGGTCTCTATTCAGCCCAATTCGGGCCAGAGTGAATGGGTCACCTGCTCATTAGGGGTCTAATGGGAATAACTGCACAGTTTAATACAGTGACTTTTTGCATAAATTAGCAAAATGCTGCATGCATTTGAGATGGAAATGATTGAATTCCAGTGCAGGATAAGTAGATCATATCAGAATATCCAAGGAGGAATTTCTGATGAGCTGTGGGAGTGAAGGGGTTACCCCCGTGGTATTTTATTGAACCACAAAATGTTATTTATAACCCGTGTCAGGAGCAATTAAATTGATTGATGATTAAGAAAGTTTAATAGTTGAATAATAAGATGCGGTTCTTGACAGCTATTTTTTCTCATTCTGGGAGCATATTTTATGAGTCTAATAACAGTGTTAAGGATGGGCTGTATAATAAGTTGTGGTGTAATTATATGGTGGTAATATAATATTCAGTCTAGTGTTACATGGTATGTTACTTATAAAAAATTAAAATACTAATTATAATTTTTTGATTTATTATTGAAGTGGTTTGTTAATTTTGACTTACCCAAAGCAGGGTTAATTAGTACATATTGATATATTTGATTAAAAATACACTAATGTTGAATTGAATAAGAAAGGCCTAATAAAATAAATTATTTTCCAGTGCCCAGAGCATGGTACCCTAATTTCAGTTCTCTTTTATGTTGATGTGCAGAGTTGCTTCACATCGACCAGAAGGTCACTGTAACTTCTGGGGCCTCCTCAGGGTCCTGCACCTTTGGAGGTTGTGTCTACACCTAAGATTGTCTTTCCTTCCTTGCCTGAGCTTGTAGTCACTATTATCTTTGTGAACCATTTCTTATATTTGTGGGAACACACACACACACACACACACACACACACACACACACAGTGACAAAATTCTTTTTGAAATGAGCCAAGATGTTACAAAGTAGGAAACACCAGTGACTAATAAACTAAAAACACAGTCTAGCTTCACAGTAATGAAAATGCAAATTGACCCAATAATGCAGTTCTATTTTAGTCTTTCAGACAGCACAGATTAAAAAGATGGTAGTGCTTTTCAGGTTGGGTGAGACTGACACTCTAGTCGCGGGTGAGACAGCCCTTCTGGAAAGCAGCTGGGTGCTTGCTGTAGGGTGTGGGTGTGCCCTGTCCTGGAGGTGGGAATGTGTGGGAAGTCAAGAGAGCAAGTTGTGGGCGTGGGTACTCCCAGTATCCATCCACTGGGGAGCTGATGTCCTTCTGGTGGTGCACGGTTCTCATGTAGCCTTAAACAGACTTCATGAAAAAAATCCTTCAAAATGTAAAAGTCAACAGGGTACACACAAAACAACAGGAAAGAAAATCTCATTGGATTTCAGTTGTGGTTTGTTAAAAAGTGTTTGTATCTTGGAATTTCATGGACTGAACTATTTCCCCAAAGTTTGAAGTCCTGACCGTCAGTACTTTAGAGTGTTGGAGAGAGTATCTTTGCAGAGGTAATAGAAGGCCAGGCCCCTGTGCCCTGATCACTGTGACCAGCGTCCTGCTGTGTGAGGGAGATGAGGATATAGACAGTGGGAGGACCACCGGGAGAAGAGAGGGTGCTCGCCCCAACCTAGACTTCGGGTCTGTAGGACTGGGAGGTGACGTCTTTGTGTTGGTTGAGCTTCTTTCTCTGCGGTGTTTTGTTGGAGCAGTCACTGATGAAACTATAAACCATACCAAGGTATTAGTTATGTCTGCCTACTGCATGGGAGGATACCTTATTTTTCTTTTTTATACATTTCTGTACCCTCCAAATTACGTGTAAGAACTATATTTATGATGAGACATTGCTCAGAAGGTTGCACCCAATCTTTACGAAGGATACAGAATAATGAGGCAGACACCCCTTCTCCTGCTTCTTCTTCAGTCACCCCTAAGTTGAAGGATTGGGCTGGGTGAGATATGTTTCCCCTACTCAGTACTGACAGAGGCCTGGGGCAATCTGCAGAAGTGAGGTCCCCTCACCCTGGCAGTGGTGATGCACACGGGCCACTGTGGGCCACGGGCCATGGTGTGTAAGTGGGAGGACGTGGACCTTTACTGACAACCCCTCTCTGTCTGTGGATTGTAAACACAGCTGATCCACTGGGTGCTGCTTTTTCTGAGTAGGATCCACTAAGCTCAGTTTCAAAGGATGCTTGGAAGTTGGGCAGATTGAGAGGGAAGCAAGTATGGAAAAAGCAGGGCCTCGCCTGGCACCTGGCAGTGCTGGATGACACAGGCAGGGACAGGGCAGCTGGGATGTTTGGATCTACTTCCCACCAGGTCCTGTGCCCCAGGCAAGTTGCCAAATGCAATGGTCTGAGGGCTGCAAAGAACACACCCTCTTCTGGGCACATAGATGGAGAGGTGGACAGTAGGATAGCACCTTGCTCAAGCTTGCATAGATCTCACAATGAGGACAACTTGGCTTGCTGAGCTTGGGGATCTCCAGCAAGGGGTGAGGGTGCTAGGCTACCTTGAAGAGGTTGCAGGAAGCTCAGCCTGGACTCTCCTACAAGAGGAGGAAGAGCTTATTCCTTACTACCCAGGATGGGGCAGAGTGCACCCTTTATAGCTGCCTGGTGCTCAGTTTACCTCTGCCAAGGAGGTGGTAGCCATGGGCCAGAGTCCTGGAAAGGGCTTCCGACAAATGCTCAGATGGATATTTGCTGAAGGTGAAAGACGGAAAAGGCTCACCTCTGCCCCACTGTCCACTGGCCTCTCTTCCCTCTGCCTCTGCTGGTCTTTGGTACAGCTCTGGGACCCATGATTGTATTTGGCACTGATTCTGCCCGGGGTAGGCCTGGCAAAAGCCACCATACCTCCCCTCTCTCTGAGCGGAGTACCACCAACCAGTGCTCTCTCACTAGAAAATTTTTCCCTGGCAAGTTTGCTGGTCCTTTTACTCATCAGCCTGGCCTCTGGTTTTCTGGAATCTACTCTTCTGATGGCCCACGTCATATGTGCTCTCTGAGTCGTCAGCTCCTGGGCCCTTTGGTTTAGCCTTTTCAGTGCTGGCCTGGGACCTTGGAAAGCTCTATTTTCATCCGCAGGCTCCTGCCCAGACATGGATCTGGTTTCTTATATGGGAGGATGGTGTCAAAGACTAAAACTGGTTTCCCTTGAGCATCTGGGGAAAGCATTCACACAGTGTAGGGGGCCACTGGTGAGGAAATAGGAGGGGCCCAGGCCTGTGCTGTTGCCTCTGGTTAGCAGTTTGTTTTCACCTGCCTCTAACTGGAAATCTGGAGAGCCTGCTTTTCCTTTCCTTCAGCACTGGCATGTTATACACTGCCATGATGAACCAGAGGCTTGAGTCCCTGTTGGACTCAATTTAGAAATCTTTTTTTTTCTTTACTTTTTTTTTGGCCAATGGCATAGGACCCTCCAGTTGACCTGACATTTACAGGTCCAGGCTGCTCTCTGTCCACACCACCTGAGCATGAAGAGATATCTAACCATTTGCTTAAGACAAAAACCAGAAACCTGTGCACAGGACTTCTTGCTGGAAGAGAACTTCATGCCATAGGTGGAAAATACAAACATGGTTGAGTATTTCTTATCTAAAGTACTTGAGTGCTGAATATTGGCTTTCAGAAGTTTCTCTTTTTCTTTTTTCTTTGGTAATGAGGATCAAACCTAGGGCCTCTGTACTGAGCTACATCCCCAGCTTTGAAATTTTGAGACAGGGTCTTGCTCAGTTGCCCAGGTTGGGCTAAAATTTGTAATTCTCTTGCCTCAGCCTCCCGAAGTGCTGGGATTGCAGTCATGCGCCTCCATGCCCAGCCAGGATTTTGGAATATTTGCTTAGACTTTATAGTTTGAGCACCCTTGATTTGAAAATTTGAAATCTGAAATGGTCTGAAACCTCAAACAGTTTGAATGCCAGTGTGATGCTCAACAAATTTCGGACCCCAGAGTGCCTTGAATTTTGAGTTGTGGATCAGGAGCACTCAGCCTGTTTAGATCTCCGAGGCTTTGGGCCCCTTGCCCTCCCTTTCTGGATGAGCAGAATTAGCCACAGTTCACTTTTTATCTTTGGCAGCTTGAACTCTGATTTCTTAGCTGCTTTTGAATAAACAGATATTTTTATATTGATATGTTAAGACAATTCCATGTTTTAGAAACCAGCTAAGAGTTTTAGAAAATATGGCAAGGGGAGGTCAAGAATTCCCCTTTCTTTTTAAGTTTTCCTAGTGGATAATTGCAGTGGACTTGATTAGGTTCTCTCATCTCTTTAGACCCCAGCTGCTTAGGTCTCGGTGTATGTCTGTACCATTTTATAGTCACATCATTACAGTTAGCTTTTGGCAGCTGGGATGCTATGTGGGTGGTTCTGGGAGCTGCTCCTCACCTGAAACAGGTACAGAGACTTTAGCAGCCTTTAGTCCCAGTCTTCAGTCACACATCCAGATTTCGGCACAGTTTAAAACGTTCCATGCCCATAGCCCAGTTTTGCATTTTGTTATCACAACATAAACACGATGAAGAAGAAACTCAGAAGTCATTTCTGCAGGTAATTGAGTTGACAGAGACCATGTTTTTTATTTATAATTTTTTATTAGTACACATTTGCAGTACACAATGATTACATTCTTTGTGTGGAGTTGGTGCAGAACACATCTTAATTCTTTTCATTTCCTCCTCCCCTTTTCTCCTTCCCTTCTCCTTCTGTCTCTAGATTCCCTTCCCATTTGCAAAAGATCTATCTCCATTTCCGGTTTTCTTTTAATTTGCTCTGAGACCATGATTCTTTAACCAGCCTCTCCATTGCTGGCTGTTGTAGAGTCCCAGGACCTCTGGAACCCAAGGGTCTGGCAGGTGTGGGTAAGCCTTCCACCTTGTTGTAGTTGAGGGACTTGTTTAGTTTGTGAACTTGCAGGGCTGCAGCAGGGATGATAAATACTGTTGCTGTTCTTCCTGATGACAGCTGCACGTGTGAGCTGTTCCTTGCCTATGGGAGTTGCTGGTCAGACAGTATTGTTTTGGGCAGATTTACCTGGGCCGTGTTAATTTTAGTAGTTTAGTTTATTGCATGTTTTCTCATAGTGCCTGTTGGTTCCTGAAGACCATGGGAGCTGCACTTGGTTGAAATGCACTTCCTGAGCCTCTTTAGAGATTCCGAGCTGGGTTGACATGAGGTGGCTCCAGCCCAGAGGAGAGCACTTTCTTGTAGGAGATACAGATGTCTGTAAGATCCTGGCAAAGGAGAATCTACGTCTTTGGGTTGGTACAGGGGAGCTGGACTATAACAGGAAATACAGAATGCAAATTAGCCCTCATTCATGTTGAGGTGTTCCTACCTTCCAGCATATGGAGATGAAAGGAGGATCAGCGAGGTGGACAGCATCCCGAACTGCTAGCTCTCCTGCAAAAGCACATACTCATTTAACCAGTATTTGTCAGGAGCCTCAGAACAGAACTCTTTCATGTGCCAGTTTCATTTGAGGAGTTTTTCTTAAGGAAATCATCCTCAATGTGGATCACATCCCTTCTGCAGGAAAGATATTTATTGGGGCCTTGCTTATGACGGTGAAATGGGGCCAGTGTCCCAGAGTAGACAGGGGGCTGAGTGAGCTGGGACACTACCAGCTCTTTCAAAGCTTATGCAGCACCCTAAGAGGCGTGCATTGTAAAATAGAAAATCCTGTTCCAAATGGGCTAGTGAGCCTGAAGCACCCTTTGCATGAAGCGTCCGTAGGGCAGGAGTGGACAGTGGGCGGAGCTGCTCACAAGTGAGACCTCAGCCACTTGAAAAGGAGGCTACTCATGGGGCTTTTCCCTGGTTTTGCCTTTTGGGGATGGAGGGGCCCTCTCCCACTACTGCTGACTTGCAGAATTGGTAGTAACCATGAGCCACTACGCTGTTAGACAAGTAGGAAGGGAAGTGTTCATGTTATGTTTGTTTATTTGTTTGTCCCCCCCCCCCCCCCGTATTGGGGATCAAATTCAGGACCTTGTGCTTGCCAGGCAGGCTTGGTGCCACTGTGCTAAATCTCAAGCGTGAGGCTTTGGCTTCATGTTTTACAGCTAGGCCCATGCATTCTTTTCAGGGGCACACATTTCTCTTTGTTGATAAATTGAAGAGCCATATGAATTGATTAAATTATTTCAAACAGAGCTGTATTTTTAAAAAAAAAGTTGAAAGGAACAGTTCTATTTTGTTTTGGTTTGTGATGTAATCTACACACTGTCTTTCCAATTTTTGTTTGATAGACTGGCCTTGTAGCCTTTCTATGATAGCCAGTTGGGATAGTTACAATGTAATCGGTTTTTTTACTTCATTTTTATGGTCCATTTGCTGGTTGTAATGGAGAGGTCTGGATGGGTTGAATGTATCCGCGCCTGGTGAATGGGTGTCAGGGGCATGGTGAGGGTGCAGCAGCCTGGCCATGGGCTGGGTCACCAGCCTGAGTGACCATAGGAGCCTTTCCCATAGCTGTGCTGAATGCTGCAAGGCCTTGGCCACAAGCCTGTGTCAGTCTTGGTACACGAAGCCAGGGGCTGCCCAATGGCATGTCACTGCCTGCCCTCCCCGTAAATATGATGAGAGCGGCTCAGCCAGGCCGTAAGTGGCCCCAAGACAGGCAGCACATTGGGTTGATGTTTCTGACTCACTGAAGACCAATAATCGATGAGGAAGGGGCTTCCTTTTTGGTAAATGCCCCAGGAGAGCTATCCTGTAGGAACATCGGAACTGGAGGGCCTATTGGTTAGAGCAGTGGGCATTTACTGAGAACCAGGGCTGGCAGGCCTGCCTCTGTCACACGGCAGGGTGCTCACAGCTAGACTGTGCACCCAGTGGGGCCAGACCCAGGGCTGTTCTTCCTGGTGAATGGTGCCCCCCCATCTGTCTTGGTACCTGCTATTCTGTCTGGACTCAAGGCTCTTCGGACTTCAAGAGACTTTGGTAGGGTTTGTGATTGTTCTGCATGGCCTCTTTCCCGGGCTTTTACCTGCATGGTTGTCACAGCTCATATCAATAGGGACCATTTTAAGCAGTCCTGGCCAGTTCATTGATGAACTGGTGTGTCTTAGTGTATTGAATTGACTTGATTTAACAGTATTGATCATTGCCAGTAATGTTGATCATTGCTTCCTGATTTGAACTGTTTTATATCTAATTTTTATATCTATTTTAATATCTTTTATATCTAACTTTTAAGTGCATTTCCTTCATTTTTCATTTGGTCCACTTAGATGTTTCTGGCCAAAATAGTTCTTCATCGATTATTTGTATGAATCCTTGGCCTATAATCAGTTCTGAATGTTTTTCTAACTTCTTTGAAGTTTTTCACCTATAGTTATGTAAACAGTCTTACGTGACAACGCAGACCAGGTTTCCCCTTTGGCCTGGGCATTTTCTGAGCAGCTGGGGTTTTGTCTGATGAGTCCGCATAATGAGATTCCCTGAGGCTGACATCGACTTCTCATTTCCGAGGTTTTCACTGAACTTTCTGGTGTCACTTTTGTGTGTGTATGTGTGTGGGGTACGGGGATTTGAACTCGGGACCTTGTGCTTGCGAGGCAGGCAGTGGCGGTGTCACTTTTTGTCACAGGGAACTATTTCTAGTACGGGGTGAGCATTACCCCTCCTCCCTGTGTTTAACTGAGGCCTTCATGAGCAAGCAGAGCCACCTGTGGGTCCATCTTTCTTTCCCTTTGGCTCCTGTATTTATGATTGGAATGAGAGAACATTTTGCTGATTGATTTAAATACCTGCTTATCCATTGAGGGATTATTTTTGACTTAATTAGATAAAGGGAGTAAATCAGTTTAATGGATTGATTTATGATCAGTTTGTGTCTTCAGCTTGCTCACTGTGTAATTCCTGCCCACAGCCTTTCCAAGGTGAGCGTCTCCGCAGAGTCTCCTTCTGATTGGAATGGAGCATCACAAAGGAGGTCTTAGCCCAGAGTCCCAGGCTCTGTCTCTCATTAGGAAGGAATGAGGGACTAAGCCTTCAGTGCAGTGTGTGCAGGATTCAAGCTTCCGCCCTGTGGAATGAGACGATTGCAGGGCCCACCCGTCTCAGGTGACACCCACGGTTCAGAGCCTAAGACCTGGGGGAGGTCTGGTGGGGAGGCTGTGCCTGCCTCGCACAGGCACATTTATGGAGGGTCCTGGGCACTCATGTCGGCACAGGCACCGCCCACCCGGGGTCCCTCCCTCAGTGGGGGACAGCAGCATGCAGGGGAAGACCCAGATAGGCGACAGAGCTGATGTCATGTCAGGGGGTGATGGCAGGCCATGTTCACGGCCCCTGCAGTGCAGGGTGAGGACATGACTCTGCAGTGACCCATTTGGAGTTCTCTCTGCTGAGCAGTGGCCACCCTGGGAAAAACTGTCCCCTTTTCTCCATCACTCCCGAGTTCTTGGACCCATTGGGCCTGGCTCCTGACACTGGCACGTCATGGTGCCCGCCAACTCCTGTAGTGCACAGATGACTTTAACAGTGCCCTCCGTCCCCAGGGAAGAGCAGCCTGGAGTGCATCCTCATCTGTAGATTTCCCTGTCCCGCCTCTCCTGCTGCCTCCTGCTTCCATGCGCTCAGCCCGTGTGCCTGGGCCGTGTTCCAGGCACCTCTGTCACTGTGGCCCTGAACACTTCCCAGGCGGTGGGGCCCTTGTCAGCAGTCTTCCTGCAGCAGTGAGTGAGTGCCGTAGTGGAGGGGTCTGTCAGTGGGCGAATGAGTGATGCATCCACTCTTCTAGGCTTTAAGGGTGTGCTTTTTAAAAATCTCTTTTATTATCATTATTTATATTATTTTTGTACCGGGGATTGAACTTGGGTCCTTGCGCTTGCAAGGCAGGCCACCGAACCGCTGAGCTAAATCCCCGGCCCTAAATCTCTTTTATTTTTAAGGGTGTTCTTATTTCATCATTTTCCCTTTTCCTTCCACCCTACCATTTTGTTTCCTGCTCATGAAAGTGCTGAGCACTTATTAATAGAATGAATCACTGTTTCAACAAATGGACTTTCTGAACTTGGGTCCTTGCGCTTGCAAGGCAGGCCACCGAACCGCTGAGCTAAATCCCCGGCCCTAAATCTCTTTTATTTTTAAGGGTGTTCTTATTTCATCATTTTCCCTTTTCCTTCCACCCTACCATTTTGTTTCCTGCTCATGAAAGTGCTGAGCACTTATTAATAGAATGAATCACTGTTTCAACAAATGGACTTTCTGTTCACAAAAACTTCTACTCACAGCACTTTAATTAAGATCAAGCCCAGTCAAATTAAAAGAATGTTCTGAGGTTAAAAAATCTTGAAGAGGCAGAGATGTCATTATCAAAACAAGTGTGATGGCAGGTCCAGGAAATGTATGTCACTCTGCACTTGGGTACCCAGTCCAGCATTCTTATTCTCCCGAGTGTGGCCCAGAGAGCCAATTCCTTGTGGAATCTGACTTTGGTTTCTGTACTCAGCAGCAGGCAGACTGCTCTGCCCATTGCCACCCTGTGCCCAAGCATGTGGTGTGTTTCTGTGCATCCAGGGCCCTGAATGTGGCGGGACGGAGGGTTTGTCCTCTTCACCTGGGATCCCTCTTCCGGCTGGGCTGTTGGTATTGGAAATGGCCCCAGCACACTGCTCTTGTGTGTGTGGTCACCACCTGCTGCTGATGTCTACCCACTGACCACATGCCCTACTGCCCGTTGTAGCTGGGCAGCCCCACTTGACAGCTGCAGGACAGAGTTGGGATCTCTGATTGTAGTCTATCGCCTTGAGGAGCACATTATTTATATTAGAATTTAGCATTCCTCCTGCTAAGCCAATTTGATCATAGTGTTAGTTGTTTTTGCTGAACCAAAGAGTTTTGTGAATTTATGGTCTTCTGTTGTGACGCTGCTCTCACCGAAGCAGGACTTTTCTCTGCGTTGGAACCCAAACCTACGTAATTAAGTGCTTAAAATCTCCATCACCGAAGTGTCAGGGTTTGAAATTTAAAACTCCCAAGTTGGGAAATGTGAAGATTAGACCCATAGAGTAATTCCAGCTTCCATATAAAGAACAGAATATTTTTGATTACCAGTTAAGCTCCTAATTACGTGGAGAGGTTTATTGCAGGGTTTGTGTGGTGCAGGTGATTAGTGTAGTCATAACAACAGGCGTTGCTCCCTCCCCAGCTCGCTCTGACAGGTGCCAGCTCTCTACCTGCCACCCTGTGTTCTGTGCACCAGTGTTGGTGTCCTAGTGTCCTCTGCCATGAGGGTCCTGTTCACGTGAGGATGCGTGGATTGCCCCCTCCCAGCCCCTGGCTCCTCCGCTTGGGATAATGTGAGGCTGAAGCTTGCCTTTGTGCTCTGGGCCCTCCCTGGTCATTATAGAGTGCGGCTCTAGTGCTTGGAATCCTGGCCATTTTACCCGGCTGGTGAGAGAAAGGAGCCCACCGGCATCCCTGGAAGCAGGGTGACCTATGGGGCCAGCTCTTCTCTTGAGTGAAAAGGCAAGGCCCACGCGGTGCATGTGACTGAGGGGCTGTTTGTACCTAGGGAACCATACCTCCAGGAGCTCTGGCTGTACCAGGCACATTCAGGCAGTGACCACAAGGCCTCCTCCTCTGCCAGCCAGGGGAAGTGGAAGCTAGGGAAGCAGTCCCTTGGGTTCAGAGCATGTCACCTCGCTGTCACCTCCTTGCTGGCCCCTCGCTGAGGGCTTTCTGGCAGAACATTCCAGTTTCCCGTGCAAACTCAGAAAAGCTGCAGGTGGTGGGAGTCTTTACTGGGCAGCTGTCCTCCACACACAGTCCTCACCACTCGAATGTTCTTGATTTGGGGCCCATGAGTGTCCCTGTTTCTTTATTTTCTGGACATGAAAAGTTCGACAGAAAATTTTTGCTCTTTGTTTCCCTCAAACAGCTTTTTGCATGTCAAAGCAACGATTAGATCCCTGGATGTTTTCTCCTGTCCAGGCTTGATAGGCTGTTCTTTTATTGTTCCCTATGCCCCTCCACCTGTCTACCCCTGAGTGTCCATCCTTCTGTCCACCCATCTGCATAGACTGGGGGGGTGATCAGAGCCCCTGCCAATGTGGGGGTCTTGGCTGTTGTGCAGTGTTGTCCTGCCTTGAATCATGGACCCTGTCCCTGTCCACGAATGCCAGCCACACTCCTCGCCCTGACCACACTGACCCCAGAATGCTTCACAGGGTTCTCAAATCTTTCACAAAGACAGGAGCATTATCCCTTGGGAGTTTTTGCTCCAGAAATATTCGTGTGTGTGTGTGTGTGTGTGTGTGTGTGTGTGAGAGAGAGAGAGAGAGAGAGAGAGAGAGAGTGAAAAGGCAGATCTGGGCTATTCTTGTGGCTTAAAAAACATTTTCGTCCCTTTTGCAAAAATAATAACTGTTCCTTAGGAAAACTATTTTTTATTTTTCTATACCCTTCAGCAGAAAATAAAGAGTAGAAGGGGGTGTCCAGGGCTCCCTCTTTTTGGCACCCTTGTGCACTGTGTTCTCTGGGTGCCTGTCTTTACTGAGGTGAAGGATAGAGCTTTTAAAGAAAATAGAATTGGACTGGGGATTTAGCTCAGTGGTGCTGCCGCCTGCCTCACAAGCACAAAGTTCCAAGTTTGATTCCCTCATACACCTACCCCCGCCAAAAAGGAAATAGAGTTGTTGATAAAAAGGGAATTATTTTACAAATTGAAGTTTTAACTTACCATAGCAGGATAGCATTTTCAAAGAAGGTTATTTAAATCATCCCCCAAAGCTTTTCCACAATGTACGATGGCAAGTGAGATTATCTTTAATTAAATGTTTTTACACCCTGTGACTTCACATTTTCTGGTGGACTCCTTGGGGACTGCTGATTTTCTGCCCTGGGCTGCCAAGTGACTTCTCTACTTTTTCCAGATGCCCGGGGTTAGGCTGTGTGCTTTAAACCTCTCTGTGACTCTCAGGGTCCACACTTTGCTCATCTTGCTGTCCTCAGGGAATAGAGGACAGGGTAGCCTCTGTAGGAAGGTGTTGTGGATACTGTGGGAGAAGAGGGGGCTGGGCACCCCCAGAACAGTGTCACATATGCCAGTGTTGATGTTAGTTTGTAATGAAATGATAAGAACCAGAGCCTAGTAAAATTTTAGAGGAAATGAGTTGGTTTAGTTTTTATTATTTTTAGTAATGTGCTTAGGATAAATGTCACCTTAGAGAGTCCCCCAGTATAAGAAATAGAAACTTGAAATGGTCCATTTTAAGGTAGTCTTTTATTCTGAGTGGTAAGCTACTAGTAGACAAAATCGCCTACTAGCTGCAGACAAGAGCAGTGGCAGGTACCTGAAAGTCCCTGAACAAAGGAGGAGTGGATAGATAGTCAATAAAGTATGGCTTCACTATGCTGATTCTGATTGGAAAACTACTGGGTTACCCACCCATGGCTTCATCATTTGTCTTTAAACACACAAAATGCTTGCAGAGGGAGTGGGCCAAAGGTGTAGCCTAATCTAGTAGCATCCCGGAAGATTGCACACCCCATAGCTCTCAGCCAATGAGCAACTGGGGAGGGGACCTCCATGCTAGGGGATAAACTGCTCATTGTAACTGCCCTGGGCTGGTCTGCTTGCTGATTAGGCTGCCACCACCAGTGCAAGATTGAGAGGGGAAGTCTTGCTTTCCCTGCACTCTCAGCCCTGAGTTTGTACACTGTGTATGACCAAAAGAACGATCCTCACACAGGTGGCCCATCCCTGTTGTGGCTCCAGCCTAGTCAGTTTCACCTGGCTGGGAAGAGTTAAGGCTGTGTACACTTCTGACCCAGCCACAGTTCAGGGGTGCATTCTGCTCATGTTGTGGCCACCTCCAGGTGGCTTGTGGGGCGAGGTGTCACTGTGGCTCTGGTGAAAAGCATCTAAGCCCATTCCTGGGTCCCTGAGGGACGGCTCTGCCTGAGAGCTCCTGTTCGGTGCTGTAGCCTCTGAGGCCCATCTGTCCTCTTCAGTTTTCACCTGTGCATTTATAGTTTTCCCCTTTGAATTCTGTCCCTTCATCTAAACTCTGGGTACACTAGCCAGCCTTTTGTTATACCTGAGAAAAATGACTTAGAAGGGGAGGTACTTATTATGGACCATGGTTTCAGAGGTGTCGGTGTGTGGCTGGTGGCCTCTGGGGTGGAAATATCTCACTAGAGGAAAGGTGCCCACCTCACAGCAGCCAGAAAGCAGAGTATGTTGGGAAGAGCCAGAAAAGTCCTCTCCTCCAAAGTCGCCCCCAGCGACTGACCCTCCTCCTACAGCAAGGCAAGGCCTCTCATAGTCCATTCAGCTGTGGGCTCGTCAGCAGGTTGATCCGCATTCGCGGAACAGTCCTTGATGAGGCCAGTGCTCCCAAATTTCAGTCACTTCTGTAGGTCTCACTGCAGGGGAGACTAGACCCCCAGTACTGAGTCTTGGGAAGACCTTATTTAGACCACAGCACTAGGATTGTTTGGAACGCTTCAGTGTCTGCGTTTTCCTTTCTTGCTTGTGATCTTAGTAGAAAAACCATCCTCATTGATGCCGATGGCATCATTTCCCCAGCCCATTTATGTGGTGTGTATTGAGGGAGCCAAACTCTGCTGTGAGGTGAACGTGATAACCACTACACTACGGAAACCCGTCCAAACTCTACTGTCAGTGCTGTGACTGCAGTCCCCTCTAGCCCTGGCTTCGTGAGGCTCCTCTGGTGGTTCTGTGCTCCTCCTTTCTTCCTGGGCAGCAGGGTGCTTGGCGGAGAGTGTGTCTTTGGAGCTCATGGTCTTGAGTTAAAGTCTCTCCTGTTTTGGTCATTTTGGGTTACATGTGTGCCTCCCCCGTCCTCAGGATGGGGTAGCAGGTTGGTTTCTGGCAGTTGGAAGAGGAGCACAGCCTGCTGATCTTGCCCAGGTTTTGTCCAGGATGTGCTCCTGGGGCCATCAGTGTTCTGTGCTCTGTGAGGCCCTGTGGTATTACCTCTGGGTGGCCTTACCAGCCATGGGGTCCACTGTCACACTCTGGGGGCTTCTGAAGTATGCTCTGCCCCTCTTGATGCTTCCCCCAGTGCAGGTGGCTGCTGTTTTGGGCCTGGGAGGGGGATATTTATCTTGTTCTAGCAGGAAGGGCAATCCTGATTCTCTTGGCGTTTGGAAGACAAATCGGCACAGGGGTTCTCTGAGTTAAATGCCATTACTTCATTACACTGAAGAGTAACAAATGGCCCATTGTGAGAAATGACACCTAGAATAGGCTGCCGACATTTCCATGGATAAAATAATAAGCCAGCTAAACAGACGAAGAAAAATCGAGGCTTCTGCCATCCCACACAGAGTCTGTTTTCTGTGTGTCCGGGCTAAGAGCCCCACTGCTTCTGTGGCCGAGGCAAGGCTTGGGGTTTCGAGGCTCTGTCTCCCTGTTTACCTCCTACTATAGCTAAGGAAGGAGCTCCATGCTTGGAAGGCCCTTGAAAGAGAGAATATGTCCATGGAAAATGTCTCACAAGACAAGCTCTGATTATGGTTGCTGGTTCCATTCCCTGAGAATACCAAATACAATCAGCTGTGCTCTAGACCGGCGGGATGGAGATTGGTTCTGCCGAAGCCATCTTCCCAGGGAGGTGGCCACTGGCACTTGTATCTGTGCCCCCGACCTCGCAAGGTCATCAGCAGAGAGACAACAGTGCGGGTCACACTGAGGGCTGTGACAAGCCTGTCCTGTTCCCTCCCACTGCTGCCTGTGGTGCGCACTGACAAGCATTTGGAGACCTGGCATTTGCTTTTGTGACAGCTCGGCCACTCTGGGGAATTTGGAGACAGTATTCAGAGCGGGCATGCTCAGGCCAAGTGCTACACTCCTGGCTAGCAGAGTTCTCAGGCCTGGTACTGTGCAGGCCTGGGCCACAGTGGGCAGAGCCGTCCCCGTGTGCTAAGAGTGTGGAGTCATCGGAGTCATCGGAGGATATGGGCTCAGGCCACAAAGAGGGCCAAGGATGGAACCATGGCCAACCAGGCATGCCTGTTGTCTGAATCCTGCATCTGAGGGAAGGGCCAGGCCATGGCCATGTGTGTGTCTGCCTTCAGGGCTAGCCCTTGGGTGGTGAGTGTGTGCACAGGGCTAGGGATGAGGGCCCAGTACATTGTGGGTAGCAGCATCCTGTACAGTTCAGTCCAAGGAATAACTGACCCTTCTTCCACCTTCCTGCCGCTTGGACCACTCTGGTACCTGCACGTTTCGTTTTTCTTTAATGCACAGCTTCTTCAGGGGATCAGCTCTCCGGCCTGGCCCTACGTGTTGGTTGTACAGTGGTTCTCACACATGGTACCTGCCACCTGCTGTGCACCTCAACCACAATGGTGACAACCTGGGGGCCACAGACACAATGCAGAAACAGTGTGGCCCATCCTTACAGTGCAGTGTTGTTCATCCACAGAAGGATGAAGAATCGATGTCCTCTGAAAACTGTGCTGGTGAGAGGAAGCTGGCTGTGCAGCCACGTGGTGTAGGTGCCCATCTCTGTGAAATGTCCAGTACCGGCGGGCCCCGGGGAAGGAGTTAGGTCGGTGGCTGCCAGGGTCCACGAGGAGGGAGCAGTGAGGCTGACTGCTGATGGCCGAAGGTCTCTGACCCAGGTGATGGATGTGCTCTGCACAACTCTGAGTAAACTAAGGACCCTGGGATTGTATACTTTAAAGGGTAGATTTTATCACCCTTTAGTTATTTCTCAATTTAAAAAGCCCCCCCCCCCACTGAATTAAGCTTAAACTTGATCTGTGGAGTGAGGAAAAGAGCATGTGAGGGCCACTGCTCTCTGTGTCCCTTCTAGACACCCTCTTGCTGCCCCAGAGAGGTGTATACTGGGTGAGCCAGTGGGGTCTGTGGCCGAGACCTACTTTGCTACAGGGCTAAGCCACACCGGAATCGTGTCCATGGCTGGCAGCATCCTGTCCGACAGAAGGACAGATGGAAATGCAGCCTTTGTCATTCTGATTTCTGTGGTGAGCCATGGACCAGGGAGGCGGCGTGGTTGTCCACAGTGAGAGGTAGGGACCATGCAGTGTTCTGTGCCCTTGTGGGGAGCAGTTACGGTGCAAGTTCTGATCTTATGGTGAGGCTGGTGCTCTCAGGTTGCTCAGCACATCCTGTCCTTGGTCATTGTTTCCGTGCATGTCCTGGTCCATGAGGACCACATGGCATCAGTAGCAGAGCTGTGACTAGGAGCAAACGAGTGGGCACATCTGCAACACACAGAAGGGTGCCTGGCACCTGGTAAGCGCCCAGTAAATATTACCAGTTGTTATTGTTGTAAGCATTATTGTGATTTTTTTCCCTGCTTAAAACTTTCTAAATTCATTCTGGATTAAAATGTTTCTTTTCTAAAAGAACATTTTCCTTGCAAAGATGCATGTACATCTGCAAATATAACAAAAGTGAGAAAATTAAAAAAAATAGGATATATAATTTAAAAAAAACATTTAAGAGTTTTATGCTGGGTGATACCAATTTTTGTAAGAATCTAAAATTAGTTTGTTCAAATATCTGATAAGCCATTTCAATTAGGCATCTGTTTTGCATTTGAAGAACTTTTAAGTTATATTTTCTCATTATGCTTTTATAGGTTCAGAAGAAATTGTTTAGAGCACTACTGTCAGTGTTTTCTTTGAAGCACATCTGTGTTCCTGCTTTCTGGGGTATTTGATCACTACTTAGAAGTATTTACTCAGTGTAGTTTTGGAAACTTTAACCTTGGAAACATGTTTTTTAGGGGGATTATTGCCAAACAAATACATAAATATATTAGAAGCAGGGTTTAGAAAATCTGATGGAGAAACTTCTGGATTTCCACTAGGAATTAAGTAATATACTCTAGGTTCTTCCTTAGTGGAATGTGAAATGCCTGAGAAGCAATAATTTACTATATATTAAATATATTAATTAATCGGAGAGGATTCAGAATATTAATTATCTGTAACTAATTAGGTACTAAAATTGAGAAGCATTAAGTGATGAGGTGTAAGGCTGCACAAGCCATTTAGTAAGCGTTGTGAGAGATGGGGTGGAGGCGGAGCGAGACAGCGGTTCCCACCCTGCCGTGGTTAACTGTGCCTTGTCTTTTCCATGCTTGGCCTGCATAGAGGAGGACGACGTGGCCACGCTCGACATCTCCCGCGTGCCCGCAGAGGTGCTGCGCAACGTTGAGGCCGACACCTACTGGTGCATGAGCAAGCTGCTGGATGGCATCCAGGTGAGCTGCACTCTGTGGGCTCCGGAGGCTGCAGAGAGACTCGGTCCTAGGTCTAAGGGGCCTCTGTGGAGAGGCGTTGCAGGCCTGCGCCCTAGTCTCCACCTGTTACTGAGCTATTACTAAGCTTGGGAGCTCTGGTGTCCACATGGGGGCAGTGCAGCTCCTGTGGCTGGTGAGATGGGAGCTGCATCCCGTGTGCTTCTCATTGGGATGGAGGTTCACAGTGTCCCACTGAGGGTTGCAGTGGGAAGGTGGGCACAGAGTCTGACCCCACAGCTTCTGGTTGTCCCTCATCTCCTGCCTGCAGACTCTAATGTCAGCACCCAAGGGTGGCTGCTCTGGGGTGCAGGTTATTTGGAGGAACCTGCCCCTTAGAGAATTGGGTCGAGGCTGGAGCAGCCCTTAGCCCTACCAGCCTTGGTGCCAGGGCCCTCAGCACTTGGGAGACTGCAGCTGAGCCTGGTCAGAAACCCGAGTGAGTGCAGTCCTGTGCATTATGGCCAGGGTGCTGTGGGTATCCCTGACTGGGATTTTCACAGAAAGGCTGCAGTGACAAGGGCTGCTCTATGGAAATGGGCTGGGGCAAGAATTCTACCCAGTGCCCTGATGGTCCTACTGGCTCACTTAGGAATGAGGACTAGAGCTTGCGAATGTCTCAGGGGTGGTGGCTGAGGTCAGTAATCGCCCTTGAGGGCAGGGTGGGGTGTGTAGGGTCCTGTTGTGCACACGTGCCTTTCCTCCATAGCTGCTTTGTGCTGGGCACTGTGCTCTGTGCTTGGGAGGGAGTGGAAGGGAGTTTGAGGGCGGCCCCAGAGCTCCCTGTAGGACAGGGCAGACATCTCAGTATAGCACAGGCACCCATATGTGGGGTACAGGGGACGCTGCACTGTGGTCGATGCCCACGCAGGAGGGAGAGCCCAGAGCAGGGTTTGGTTGATGGGAGTTTTCGGAAGTTCCCTCTGGGAAGCCCCCCTGGGAAGCCCCGTGTAGGGGGCCCCTTGTTCCAGCTTTAGAGATCCCTCCAGTCTGCCAAGGCAAGGTGGGAATACCTCAGTGTCCCCTGGGCCCTACCTGGTGCTCCTGGCTGAAGAGGTCTCCGATTCTGAAAGGGACAGAACATGGCTTTTATAAAATGTAGCTTAAAGATTCAGACTCTGAGGTTTAATTTGAATAAATTAACTGAAGTCTTTGTGTTGAGGAAAGCTGGGTTTGCATTGCTTTTGATAAGTTAGGCGACGACAAGAAGAAATTGGAATCCCTTTGTGTTGCTGAAGAGTAGAAACCTCGTATCTATTGCTGATCCAGACGTCCTCATGACTTATTTTATTTCTTGTGAAGAAAAATGTGCCCACTGGAGACATATTTTGGCCCAGCCTCAATTCATCACTTCCCTTCTTTTGTTAATGTTTTCATATTTTTATTCTTTCCCCCAGAATTTAACCCTCCCTCCCAAGAAGAGAGATTGAATCATAATGTAAAACTTTATAAATTTCCACTGTCACTCTTCTGCTCGTGAGTGATGGAACTTGTGCCGTGTAAATACAGGATTATCTGGCTTCTGTTTGTAAATAAGATCAGCTGTACAACAGGATCGATGCTGGCTTTTCATTTTTCACCTGAGCCGCTCTCTACCGACCTGGTTTATTGACAGGGCTGATGGGCGGAAGCGCTGTGCTCTCGGGGTGCTGCGTTTACAGTGCGTCGCAGCCCCGGGTGGCCGTCCATCCTCCTGTCATGGGGTCGCGATTGATTCCGAACTGTCCTTGTGAAAGCTGCAGCTGAGGGTGCCAGTCCCTCCATCCCGCCATGTGGGAGCTCAACTGTGGTTCCTGTGGCCAAGGCCCCCCCAGGCGACCCCACTGAGCCCCTCCTGGGGACTGCTGGTGCTCACGAGGGGGCCATCATTTTATTTTCTTAGATGCATGCTGGTTTGAAACCCAGCCTCACATGGGCCAGAGAGAGGCAGCCCTGCAAGGACCCTGGTGCTGCTGTCCTTGATTCCTGGCTACTTCTGCCCCTTTGTCTCTCCTACTTCTGGTCTCTCTCCCTCACATTTAGTCTCCCGAACTGTCTTCTTAAGCCCTCATTTCATCCCATCATTGCCTCGATGGAAAGCCCTTGGGAAAACCTTCCTCAGTTTTAAGTGCAGGCCCTCTGCCTGGCCTTCACCAGCGTCCCTGCATTTCACCGAGTCAGCCGTATTCACCCAAGGGTGCCGACGGCCCACACCTTTGCCACAGACAAAGTGCGGAGTCACTACACCCAAACTGCAAGTCCCCAGCTCTTCTTCGCAGGGACTGAGGACTGCGGAGGGACCCTGTGACCCACGGGTACGATAGTGAGGGTGAAGATGCTGGCTGCGTCTCCTGTGTGACGATGCCTCTTGATGTGGGTGCCGTGGCCTGGACAGATCTGAGTCTGTACCCGTGTGCCCGCTGGAGCTGAGATGGAGCCGCCTGCCCAAGATCCCACAGCTCATGGGGCCGCTTGCCGTGGATCCTCAGCCATGGTTCTTCACACTGCTTCATGGCTCCGCTGGGCTGAAGTGAGGTGGACTGGGCTCTACCTCGCTCTAGAGACACATAGACCACTGCTGTCTGTTTTCTTCACCTCTGATGTCTGGATAATGGTAGATGTGCTTTGAGTTGACCTTGAAACTTCGGTTTGAGTTTCTGTTTTCCATTAGGTTTTATAAATTCCTTGGTTCATTCCATTGATTAGGCTCGAGTGTTGGACCTCCTGCTGTACAGGGCCCTCGGAGGACTGTGGCTCGTGTGACCCACTCATTTTGCTGCCCCAGTGAGCCTGGAACCAGGTTGGCAGGGCCGGGAGAGGTGATGGCTGATGGTGACCAGTGCCAGGCCATGGTGGACAGGAAACATTGAAAACGGATCATCGGACTCCTTGAGATGAGGGTAGTTCTCCAGGAAGGAAGAGGATGGTGGGTGAACTGTGGTCGGGGCTCGGAAGGCGTGCCAGGAGCAAAGCTGGTCCTGCCTGAGAAATGAAGACAAAGCGGTTCTGAGTAGAAGAGAGCTGCAGCGTGAGCCGGAAGTGGGAGCCCAGGAGAGGACCGAAGCTGTGGCCGTGGTCAGCAGACAGGTGCTAGGCCAGCAACAGGCAGGTACCACAGAGCCGGTGGATGTAATGTTAAATGTAAAGAACATTTAAAACTGAGAGTAAGACTGAAGATTTTGGGCTGGGGATTTAGCTCAGTGGCACAGAGCCTGCCTTGCAAGTGCCAAGTCCTGAATTCAATTCTCAGTACCAAAGGAAAAAAAAAAGACTGAAGATTTTCATAAGGACTAAACAGCTGCTCATCAAATGTATAGTCACTAAAATTTACAAGTCTTCAGACACAGGAGAGAATGGAGTTAGCCAGCATGCATCTCTGAGAAAATTTGCGGAGTGGGCAGCACAGAAATACCAAAAATAAGACAGAGGTAAGACGTGGAAGAGGGAGGAAGAATACAGGTTCCTGGCTGGAGGAAAGCCTGGATTTATAAGGATAGCTGAGAATTTTAAGACATTGTTACTTACATTCAGTGAACAAGTCTGGAGAAGATGAGACAGAACAAAGTCACCGGGGGACCAGAAAACGAGAGCACTGTAGCAGGAGGAGAGAGTCCCCAAGGGAGGGCAGGCTGGCAACCCACAGAAGTAAAGATACGGGCGTGGATGAAAGAAGATTGCAGCAGCGCCCGCAGATGCCGGAGAGAGTGGAGCAGTGTGTGCAGTGCTCGCAAGAAAAGTAACCACCAGCCAGATTGGATTTAATGAAGTCTGCCAGCTGCGCGGCTTCCCAGACCCCTCCTGAAATGGGAAGACTCGGGAGGCAGATGGGAGCCGGGGTGGGAACCACAGTAGTGGTTAAGTAGCTGGGTGGTTCCTGTGTAGCTGTGGCATGGCCGTGTGGCTCCTCAGACAGGAAGGAGAAGCACTGGTGAGGACGGAGGCAGAGTGAAGAGCAGCCGCGTCCTTCGGCAGGGCCTGGGCAGGGTAACGTGCAGGTACAGAAGTACTCCAGGATGGGAGAGCGGGAAGGGCCCCGACTGAGACAGGGTGACCTGGAGGCATGGTCAGAGCCGTGCCCTTTTCCAAGTGTCCCCTTCCCTCCCAGCAGCCCACAGGGTGCCTCCCATTCTGTGGCCCACAGTCTGGCTTCCGCTTGCCTGCTTCTCAGTGATTAGCAGGTCAGTTTTTAGCAGGATTGGCAAGAGTGGGCGCATTTGTACCACACTTAATAGTTTGGGCTGGGGGGGTGTGTCTTAGAGCCGCAGGTTTGGCCTGCAGAGAACACTGCTTTCCTAGCGCACTCCGTGATAGCGGTTCCCAAGGAGCTTTGTGGACCTTGGTCTGGTTAGGGGCCAGCAGCTAGGGGAGCATCTCTGCTGTGCCAGACTCTGTCCTGTGGAGGGACCCGGATTGCATGGGATTCATGGTGTAGCTGGGAAGCCAGGACTGTGATTGCGCCTTCCTTCATTTGTGATGGACAGCGCCCTGTCTGCTCCTTTGGTGCTGGAAGGAAAGGAGCAGCGGCTTCATTTCCAGGTCTTGGTCTTACAGGGGAGACTTCATAGAGTGATGCTGGGAAGCCACTGCTTGGCCCTATGAGCAAGTATGTGAGGTCATTGGTACCACCTGTTCAAGCTAGTGGAGCAGTGTGGGCTGTGTTTGGGTCAGGCAGGGGAGACTATGACCCTGATGAGCCGAAACTTGGTGGTAGGAAATGCAGGTGGGCTAGGTTCAAGAGGGCCGGCCAAGCAGCCATATGGAGTGGCACCATGGTGGTCCCATGTGGCAGTGGGAACATGCTGCCTCCTTGGGGCTTCTGGGAAAGACCTGGATGCTTTGGGTAGCTGTCATAACGGGGATGCCCCTGGCATTGTTTGACAGTGTTAGGCTACTAAATGTCCAGCAGTGCACAGACTGTCCTGTCCAGGAAGAGTCTTGTTAGCACATAGGAAGAAGCACTGTATAGAAAGATGCTGGGCTAATAGCCAGCACATCTGGTCTCGAATTTCCCCACCTGTGCGATACTGTTAATGATTCCACTTGGTTTTGTTCTGAGAGGTGAATTCAGTGGTAAGAAAGACTTCATTTTGTGGTAAAGCAGGCACATAGCACACCGTGTGTGGTTGCTGGTTTTTGTGGGGCATGAGGGACCCAATCTGGCTGGGTACCTGGGCGCCTGTGCGGGTACAGGAGTCCTGATCTCGAGCGTCCCCTGCTATACCCTTAAGCTTCAGTGGGGAGTGCTCAGTGCTGGGGACAGGATGTTGGGTTCCCTTCCTCAGTCCAGGGTGGCTTTGATCTGCAGCATTCTTGGGGTTCAGGTAAGCTTCTTTTGGAGAGATTACTGGTCTCCTTGTCTTCTCTCTTGTTCCTGGCTGGTCTCCTGCCCACTCTCCTCAGTGCCGCTCTGTGTGACTTGTGCTGTAGGCTGTGTGACCGCAGAGTGCCAAGAGGACTGCATGTGGGTTCTCAGGGCTCTGACTCTCTGCAGCCTTGTGAGGGCCCAAAGGAGAGGTGCGCTTCTTCTCTCCAAGTGCACTGGGAGGGTCCAGCCTGAGATTCAGTATTTAAAGATAACTTGGCCATTATTTCTTCCAGTGGCTTTATGGGCTGTGTCTTTCTAATGCTGCTGGGTATTAGCAGCTGCCTTTTGGGGATGACTTTTGGTGTATGTTACAGAAATATATCAGAGCCACTTCTGTTGAATATTTCTTTAAAAAAAGATTTCACTGAAAGGGGACACTGGTGCCAGGCCCGATGGGGCTGGAAGCTGCTATCTCACCGGTGTCCTTTCCTGTCCCTGGGGTCTAGGGGTGGCTTGCATTGGGAAGTTCCTGGCTGGTGAGGCCATGGCAGGCTTTCAGGGGATTGTTCTGTGCTCTTGCCAGTCGTTCCATTTCACTAACAACACTCAGGCCAAGGTTGTCGGTTAGCCATTACTTCCAGAATTACGACTTCCATATTTGCCTACCCTGAAGTCATACTATTACTCTTAGATTATTACTTAGCAGGACAGCTTCTTTGAGTAGAAAAGAACCATTGCCTTTTATAATTAGTGATTTACATTTCTTTTCCTTGGGGAAGAATTCCTCAATCTCAGAACCGGTGGGTGCCTGCAGTGGAAGGGGTGGGAGGGGCAGCCCTTTTACCTTGGCCCTTGTTGTTGAGAAGGGCTGGAAACTAGGAGGCCAGGACAGGGCCTGGGGGGCTTTGTCCTGGTGGGGTGGAATGTACAAGCAAGGCTGGTGAGTTAACTGACAACCCAGAGCCAGGCCAGGAAACCGGGGTCTATTTGGGGAGAAGTTCAGTTCTTAGTTTGTGTTCCAGGAAGGCGAGGAGCTGAGGGCAGAGGGTAGGAGAATCTTCATGGAGAGAGTAAGCAACTGGAACCCAGGTGGTTGGGAGGCTGTCTTGGGGACCTCAGGAGTCACTCAGATGCCTGTAACCCCTGTGGTCTGTACTTCAGATGATGCTGTCTGCCAGCTGGCTCAAAGGCAGAACGACAAAGGGGTTGGTTGTGGCTTGGAAATGAGGCAGGGAGCCGCTCAGCAGGCCAGTTGTAAGTTGGTGTTTGTGGACATTGACACAGTGCCCACCCAGGACCAGCAGGCAGCCCTCCAGGTGAGGGCTCAAGTATCTCAGTACCAACTGGGTCACGCTGTGTGTGTCCAAGAGGCAGAGGGATGTGATTTTAGAGCCCAGGTCGATAAAATCAAGCATTCATCAACATTTTAGAAAGGTTTATTAAACAGACAAGAACGTGTTAGTTACTGGGCTGCAAGAGAAGATTCATTAAGAATGAGCCATTGAGCAGCAAGCAATTTATAAGTGAAAATTTAAAAAAATTAATATAAAATAGCATTGAAAACATAAAAATTCACGTTGTTGCTTGAATGAATTTTTTATTCTTTTTATTACCTAGTTCTCCATTGTCTGCCTCAGCATTGTTCATCCGTCCTCCTGACAGTGGGTGCCAAGGCGTTTCCAGAGTTGGCCCTGAGGAGTGATGCTTCTGTGATATTTCTGTGTGTGTCTGGTTGCTGATGAGTTCCATTTCTTTTGGGCGTCCTGGGTGTGGATTGGCTGGGTCGCACATAGAAGGACGTTTGCTTTGTGTAAGAGACAGGTCTTTTCACCAAAGCGGTTGTCCAGTTTCACTCACCTGTCATCCATGGTATAAATTCTGGCCCTTCCACATCAAAGTGCAATTTCACCAACATTGCATTGCTTGCATGTTCTTTGTTTATTCTGTGTAGCAATCCTTTGTCAAGATTTATATTTTGAGAGTACTCTCTCTCAGTCTGTGGCTTGTCAGTTCATTTTCTCAACAGTGTCTTCTATTAAGCAGAACAATTTAGTTTTAATAAAAGTTAATTATTTTCTTTTGTGACAGTTGTTTTCTGTGTACTCATTAAAGTCCTTTGCTTGCTCCCACGATGCCAAGATATTTTCCCACGCTTTTCTTCTAGAAGCTCTGTAATTTTACTTTAGGCCTTTACTCTAGCTTGACTTAATTCCTGTGTGCACCACGCGGAAGGAATTCGGGTTTATTTTTTGTGTATAGTCTAGTGAACACAACACTATTTGTTGAAAACAGTACTGTTTGCTTTCTTAAAGACTGCTTTGCATCTTTGCTGAGACTTTAATGCCCGTGTAAGTGTGCATCTATTTCTGGATTCTCTTTTGTCTTGTTGGGCTATTACTGAATTTTTATGCCAGTTCATTCTGTCTTAGTTACTGTAGTGTTTCTTGGAGTAGAATAAGGTAAATTTTCCACCTTTATCCTTCTAAAAAATTACCTTGAAATGTTTTGGTCCGTTGCATTTTCTTGTAAAGTTTATTGTTAGACTGGCATTTTGTACCAAAACCTAAAAAATAAAAAGCCTGCTGGGATTTCCACTGGAATAACATTGACTCTGTTGACAGTTTCCCTAAATTCGACTAATTATTAATAGTATTAAGTCTTGTAGTTCATTAGCATGGTGTATTTCTTTATTTGTTTATCCTTTAATTTATCTTCCGAAGCACCTAATAACTTTTAGTGTATGGATTGTGTTTGTATTTTGTTAAATTTGTTCCTAATATTTTGGGGTTTTAACGCTACTTTACATGGTATAGATTTGTTATTTTTTACTATTGGTATACACAAAAACACCTGGATTTCATAGACCAACATAGATTCCCAGCTACTATTGCTGCATATCACATCCTCACTCCAAAACTTCTTGAGTTAAAGCAACTATTTTTTTGTCCTCTTACATTGTGTAGGTCAGCATTTCTGTCAGGCTGGGACATGACTAGTTTCCCACGCGCCACAATGTCTGGAGCCTCAGGTGGGAAGCCCTGAGGCTGTCACAATGGACGCCTGGGGCTGGAGTCACTTGGGTCTCCTTTTGTGCGGGGTGTGGTGGCTGGAGTTGAGGATGGGGGACTAAGATTTTAGATGGCATTGTTGTTTACTCACTGCTTCTTCACATGGCTAAGACAGTCAGGCTCCTCACATGGTGGCCCACAGGTCACAGTAGCTTCTAGAAGACAAGGGGGGAGTTGCATTTTCCAGGACTGAGCATCAGATGTCCCATATTATGCTCCTGCTGTGGCTGTGGGTATGCTGCGCTCTCTTATTGAAGTAGTCACGGCTTACCCAGATTCCTGGGAGGGAAATGGACCCCGCCTCTTGATGCGGGGTAGCATGATCACATCACAGATGAGCACGTAGAATAGCAGACATTGTTGTGGCTGCACTTGGAAAATATAGTATGCCACATACTGGTTCTTGCCAATTCTAGGAGCTTCTCTGTGGATGCCTCAGGATTGTCAGCATCAGAAAGGTGTCCTTTGCAAATGAAGGGGTATTACTCCTTTCTTTTCAGTGCACTGGCTTTTATGAACTTATCCTGCTGTGTTGCTTTGTGAAGGGCCAGAAGTGCAGCATTGAGTTCTGAGGACAGTTAGTACTGGAGAAAGCGATGCCTTCAGGCTCCTACCCTAAGCATGGTGTTGACCCTTGACCCTTTGTGGGGGCGTTGCTGGCAGTGCAAGGTAAAGCAGGGGAAGGGGTCTAGCTTTTGGAAAAGTATTTCAGGGATACTTGGTATATAATAGAAGTGGAAGATGAGGATTGAATTCTTAAGACTTGGTGGATGAAGAACAGGAAGACAGATCTTAGTTTGCCAACATATTTTAAAAACGATGAATCCTTATATCGGTAAATGCTTTTTTTCACCTATTGAAATGCTGATATGATTTTTTTACTTATTTTGTTAACTTAGGGAGGGACATTGATTATGAATGTTAAACCAACCTGCATTCCTGAGGTAAACCCTACCTTGTCCCAAGATAAACTCCACTTTGTCATTTTTATCATAAAATATAATCCTTTTATATATTTCTGAATTATCTCTATTAATATATTTTTAATGATTTTTACATCTCTGTTCAGGAAGATTACTGGCCTTTAGTTTTATTGTTTTCCTGATGACCTTTTTGTTTTGGCATTAGGGAGATGGTGGCTTTATAAAATGCTCCAATAAATTCTGAAAGAGTTTGTGTAAGATTAGTACTGTTTATTCCTTAAATGGTAGATACAATTCAGTGGCGAAGACATTTTAGCCTGGAAGTTTCTTTGTGAGAAAATATGAATTTACTTTCCACCCAGGTTAGGGCTGTCCAGATTTTCTATTTCTTCTCTTGTCATTTTTTAAAAAAGAAATGTGACCATTTTAAATGGGTTGTCTAATTTATTGATGTATTTCCACTCACTGTCTTTTTTTTGACTGTTCTTTAAAAATCAGTAGGAGCTGATTGGAATGAAGTCTTCCATTCCTTATATTGCTAATGAGACTGAGTAGTCTTGTTTTATGTCCTTCGTATAGTCTCTCTTGGTGAATGTTTCCTGGGCCTGCTGTGCTGGAGGGAGTTTCTGTCTAGTCTCTTCTACACTTTATTGATTTTTCAGTCTTCTTTTTCTATCAGTTACAGAGTGAAAATGTCTAAAACTTGGAAATATGACTGTTAATATATTCCTTCTTTTAGTTTGTCAGATTTCTGTCACAATTTGAGTCTTGGTCAGTGGGTGTGCACACGTGCTATCTTGTGGGGTCTGTGTGCTTGTTGTTTATCGATCTGATCTACTCCTATTGGCTTTTGACCATACCCCTGACTCGAGGTCCATTTTCCCAGATGCCAACCAAGCCTTCCCTTCCTCTTCCCATCCTGCTTTTCAAATTTAATCTGTTTGTACCTATTTTACATGCCTTTCTTGTATGTAGCTTATACTTGGTACTTGCTTCCTTATCCTTTTAGTGTGTATTTAGTTCATTTCTGTTCATACTGTGTTTAGTGTAATTCTTTATGTGGTTGGGGTTAAGGTTGCCATTTTGTTGTTTATTTTCTATTGTTTTCGTCTTTTCTACCTTCTTTTAGATGAATTAAGTATTTAAAAAAATTAATAGCCTCTGTTTTTTTAGAGCAGTTTCAGGGTACAGAAAAAGTGCGCAAAAGTTAAAGAGTTCCCCTGTACTCCTTCTCCTAACCCAGTTTCTCATCTTCTGGACACGCCACCTTAGTGGGTGCACTGTTATGATGGATAAGCCAATAATGGGACATTATTACTGACTCAAACCCATACTTTAATTAGGGTCACTCTCGGTGCATTTTGACAAATATCTGATGACATGGGTCCACTGTTACAGCGTCACGCAGAGTAGTTTCATGGCATTGAACTCCCCTGTGCACCACCTGTTTACCCCTCCCTCCATCTAAGCCCTGACAGCCAAGGATCTTTTTACTTTACTTTTTACTCTGGCTTTGCCTTTTCCAGAATGTCACTCAGGTAGAATCATATGGTGGGTAACCTGTGCAGCTGGCTTCTCTTAGTCTGTCCGTTTTCTCTGTGGCTTATTGGCTGTCTCTCTTTTCCCTGTTTGTTCTGCTCCTTTCACTCTGCATCTGTATTTTATCCTAGACCACCTTCAAGTGCTGTTTCCCACTTGATGCTGGTGAATAGGGTGGTCTGTCTCAAAAAAAGTGGCTGGCATTGAAGTAGTTTACATTGGGAGGGGTTGGCCACCCCATGGCTGGTGGCAGCCTGTAGTCCCGCCTCCATCCTACGACCAGCACCAGCTGTGGCCCTTGGGGACAGGGGGCTTGGGTCTGTACTGGAGGTGGCCACTGCCATAGGTTCTTCTACATATATTCACTCATGTAATACTCCCAGAGCCCTTGACAGGGGCCTCTCTGCTCTGCATTTTACTGAAGAGGAAACAGGAGACCCAAGAAATTCGGCTAGCAGGTGGGAAGTGAGGAGTTAAACACGGCTCTATATGCTTTTATGGCACCTCTCTGCTCCAGTGCTGTCTCTGAGAGGCGTGCCACAGGGCCCTGTCCTTGGCCTTGTCCTTTCCCCCTCTTCTCAGAGAGTGTAATGAAGACATCGAGGATATTGGTTAACCAGTGCTCCTCAGCTTGGAGGGACAGCTAATGTGATAGATGACATAATCAAGATTCAGAATGAGTTCAGCTGCCTGGAATGCCAGCTGAGAACCATCGAATGCGCATGGTAATAGGAGTAAATACAAAATCCTGTGTTCAAGTTCAAAAAACCAACCAGTATAGGTCAGAAAGAAGCAGTTTGGGTTGGCTGCGTCTTCATGGAAGCTCTTGTCATTGTTCTGCCTAGATTACAGCAGTTGTCTCCTCACTGGTTTCCTTCATCCCCTTAGGTCTCATTCTCTGATTTCTCCCCTGAGCAGCTGGGAGCATCTCTCTGAATGCAAACCTTGTTGCTATGGTGGCTCCCCGTCCTGTTCCCTTCCTCACTGGGCAGTGGGCCATGGTCTCATCCTGTGTGGCCTTGGGCCTTGGCATGACCTCTTCTTGCCTTAGCCTCTTCGCTGCCCAGCCTCCCACCTTTCCTGGAGTGCGTGCTGTTGCACTGCCCCTAGGGTTGCAGGCTGTGCTGCACATGTGCCCTCCTTCCCACCAGCTTTGCTCAGAGCTTTCCTTCTCGCTCATCTTAGCCACACTGCCCCCTCGTGATCTCCCAGGTCAAGCCCCTCTGTGCTGAGTGGTCAGTCAGCACTCACCCTGCCTTTGCATGATAAGGGCCACGAACATTTGCCCAGCTACTTTGTGGCTGCCTCTGTGAATAGGGGGCTCCGTCTGTGTTTCTTTTGTCTGTGTCAGGAGACCCCAAGCTCCACCTCAGCTTTGGTGACCTACAGGCTGCAGCTTAGAGTTGCACTCACAGTTGGGATTCATTGCTTACCGGGATGCAAAGCAGAATCGACTGTGGAAGAAGGCATAAGTCCCGAGGAGCCCAGGTGCAGCCCTCTACATCCTGTCCCAGTGATTCCTCCAGCTGTGAGCTGGGCCAGCACCCCAGAAGCCTCGAAGACTCGGTGCCCAGGTGTCACTGGGGGCTGATCCTGTGGACACCCCTACCTGGCGTGCCCCCAAATTCTAGCTACTCTGCTGTTGGGCACCATAGTGCACGCTCAGTCAGGAGTGGGGAGCCCCCATGTCCAACTTTCCAGAGGCCAGCCAAATCCTCACCTTGCACACAGACCTCTGAGGGCAGAGTCAGGCTGCTGTTCTTAACTTTTCTCAACAGCAGTGATGCTCAGGATTAATTCTTTTTTTGAGGGATGTACTGGGAATCAAA
The DNA here is from genome assembly GCF_012274545.1 of Fukomys damarensis. Taxonomy (NCBI): domain Eukaryota; kingdom Metazoa; phylum Chordata; class Mammalia; order Rodentia; family Bathyergidae; genus Fukomys; species Fukomys damarensis. The sequence continues at coordinate 2,873,981 of NW_022900931.1, read as the reverse complement.
TTCGGGTCCTTTCACTTGTGAGGCAGGTGGTGACACCACTGAGCTAAATCCCCGACCTAGAATTAATTCTTTGGCACACAGGAGGCCCTTGAGATGTGTTGAATGAACAGAGCAACAGTTGGACATGGTTCTGCCTTACATGGGGTTGGTGCAGTGGTTGCACAAATTAGATTGCTGTATCACAAGTGGAAATTGTGTGCAGCACGGCAGTAGCCTTCACAGCTTCCTGTCGTTGCAGTCAGAGCCCACACAGGGCACTGGGCCCAGGGCTATGGGCTGGTCCACCTTGCAAGTACTGAAGCCGATGAAAGCCTTGGGTTGTTCTTTGCAAGAAGGGTTTTCAGAGTTGTGTCAGAGGCAGGTCTGGGCCTGGTTGGCAAGGCAGATTTGGTGTCTGCACTGGGCAGAAACCTTCCTGCCAGAGTAAGGTTGGTGGAAAGGGGTGTGCCTGAGGGGCAGGGGCTGTGGGTTTAGCAGGTGCGTGTGGTGGGCCCTTCTGACTGAGCTCATGGTGGTGTTTGGTTTTGCTCTTCTCAAGATGCTCTCAGAAAGCTTCACTCTTCTGAGCAGAGCAGTGCTGTTGGCTGCACTAAGGCCAGGTGCTGCGGGGCAGGTGGGGGCGGGCATCCTTTCTGGCTTGTCGTAGAGCCCAGCTGCCTGTACACAATGGCTCCCTCAAGGCCCCTAAGTTCTGCAGACTTCCTGAGCACTTTGTAAATTGCATCCTTTTCTAAAGACCCAAAATAAAAACCTCCTTCGGTGGAGATGTGCCTGCTTACTTTTATGAAGGGAGTAATATTAATATCTTACAGTTAATATTTCGGAAGTGCACAGCATTCTTGCTCTGTGCCTGTTTTGCTGCCCATCTGTGCATCTGCACAGCAGTTGCTTTCTGACTCAGGCGTGTGGGGAGAGGCTTCTCCTGTCTGGGGGTGTTGGGGAGGCCCGTGTGCTGTAGGGCTTCCTCTCACCTCTCCCCATGGGAGTCCTTAGCTTTGGTGTCTGCTCCCAAGATTGCCCTCAGAGGCGTCCCAGCTGCAGAGCAGGGCCTTCTGCCACCTGTGGACTCCTCATTGGGCACAGGCACAGTGCTCTACAGTGGCCTCTGCTGTGGCGGTTTTACCCTTGGAGTTCCCAGCGTCCCCTGAGTGGGCATGGTCCAAAGGCTGGCCTTCCTGCTCTGGCCTGCAGCCAGGTGCCTGCCAGCCTTGACCGGTCTTTTAAAAATGTGGATATTTTATTCCCCTGCCTTTTAAAACAGACTTTTGGCTGTTGTTCTTTTCTCATTGTTTGGATCTCTGAGAACCCATCTTCCCTCCCTGGCTCTTGAGCAAATTGAGAAATAAAACAAAATAGTGGCAGATGGAGGCCAAAGAATAACTTTTATTTCTGCTAAATGAGAGGCTTGAAATCCTATCATGGTTTTGGAGCCAAATAAACCGGTTGACTGAATCCTAGGATTGTCTAGACTCCTCCATTCTACCCTGGCCAGTGCCACACCTGGCAGGCCACCCTCCTGCTCAGCAGAGCCTTCTGGAAGGGCTGACTCCTAAGATATTTGGGGAAGTAGGGGTGTTGAGCTCACTGGCTGCTGCTTTCTGGGTTTAGGAGTCACAGTGGCCTCTGGGGTGGGTGTTTTGGGGGATACAATACAGGTACTGACTGAGCTCCTTTTATTTAGAAGAAGGCCCAGGTCTGGGAAGAGCTCCCAGTTCTCCACATCCAGCCTTTTCAGCCTGGTGTTTGCACAGATCCCTGGCCAGTGGAGGACAACACACAGTGCTTAGCACAGCACGTTGAAGGCCCCCACTCTTGAAGGTGTTGTCCCGGGACCCCAGGGAAGTGTGAACTGTTGGAATATACTCCTGATGGCACTGAAATGTGCAGAACAGAACATTAATGGACTGATCTCCAAGTGCTTTCTCTACCTGAGGCTGCAAACCACTCTCTAGTGTATTTCTTATCCTTAATTCTATCCAGCTGTACTGTTCAAACTGGCTTATCAGAAATTCGTCTGTCAGGTTAAGTGGCAGTCTGTAAACGTGCAGCAATGTAGAATGCCCCAGATTTGAATATAAACCTCCTTCTGTCACCAGTTGCCCTGGAGAAATGAAATCTTACAGGCTAACCTTTCCAAGCTCAGGTCCAAAGATGATGACATTCAAAGGAATTGCAGTCCAGAATCAAAATTTCTTATGCCTGCTGAAGTCCAGAGCTATGACAACTCACACTTTTCCCTTGACTGCCATTGCCACCATTTTAGCCAGCAGGGGCTCAGACCTCACTGGGAGGAGCAATGCCCCTTCAGAGCCCAGATGCCTAGAGTGTTAGATGCCTGGTCTCTGACAGCCCTCACTTTTGAGAGTTCAACTTTTAGGAGGACCCAGATTTTATCAGAGAACTCAGCAAACCTAGAAAACAACCATGCCCGGGCCCCTGGGAGTCGTCCTGGTGAGATTGCGTTCTGAAAGGGCCTCCTTCCTGTCCTCAGGCTAACGGAGGACCTAGCATTACTCTGAGTGCGGCTGGCAGATGCTGCCTTTTTTTCCCCTTGCAGAGATGTCAGTTTGGAACCCAGAGGCTGTCCCTTGAAATCCACCTGGGAGAGCTCTCAGCAGGAGGATAGGGATGATTCTGCTCATTTTCCATGTCTGCAAAAGCATCCACAGTGCCTTGCAGGCATTTTTAGCTTTGTGCCACAGTGGGTGCTGCTCCTGCCTTTGTTAGGAAGTGGGTGTGCACAGTATGTGTGTGTGCATGGTGTGTGTGAGCGCGCGTGCGCATGTGTGTGTGTATGTGAGAGTGAGCAAGAACACTGTGTCAGATGCAACTGCTGTTATTACTTTTCACATTTGACTTTGGTCTTGGAAACTGCTGCTGGCCCGAAGTCAGCCTCAGCTCTATGTGCCTCCTAGGAGAGTCCCCTCCTGGAAGTCTCCTCCTGGAGTTACGAGCTGGGGTGTTGGAGCTCTCTTACTTTGTCCTGTGGGCCCCCCGAGGCCTGACTCCTCTGTACTGGCTCCATCATTCTTCCATTAAAGCCTGGGATGTTTCTGAGAACATGGGATTTCTGCATAGTGGGCACTTCGAGAAGCCCCTCCAGGATGCCTGACTCCAGTGTTTTCCAACCCTGAACCTGTAGATGAGGAACCTGGGATCAGGATCAGTCCCTCTGCTTCTGACCTGGGTTCTGACTGCTGGTGGAAGATGGGCAGCAGCTGCTCTCTGTCTGCAACCCTGCAGCAGACACCTGTGCCCGAGGTGTGCGGGAAGCAGGGCCACCTGGTCTGCAAGGCCACAAAGGCCATGTGATGTATTGGAGTGCTCACCCATCTGTGCTAGTCCTGCCTAGCAAGTTGCAGCTGCCTGTGCCCAAGGCCATGTTGCCTGTGGCCTTACAAGGCTGGTGGGGCCTTCTGCAATGTCACTGACTGAGAACAAAACTGCTGGGGTACTGATCTGACCAGAGGCTGTCTGCTCACTAGGGGCTTCAGAACCTAAGCCTGGACTTCCCCAGAAACCTAGGTTTAATCCTGTCATTTTATGGCTCCTGGTGCTCTTCTTTTTATTTCTTAGTGAGTTGTAGAAGCTCCAACAAAGTACATCCGCTAAACCTTCTATATTAGTTTTTATTGCTGCCATAAAAAAATTACTGTAGCCCTGGTGGTTAAAAGAACATAGATTTATTGTCTCAGTTCTGGAGGTCAGTGCTGACCCTGGCCTCTTGGGGCTGAGGTCAAGGTGCCTGCAGTCTATGTTCTTCCTGGAGGCTCAGGGGAGCATAGGCCTCCCTGTCTGTCCAGTGCTGAGGCCCTCGGAGCCAGTGCTGGTGGTTGAGTCCTTGCCACCAACTCCTGTGTCCTCCTCGTGTAAGGACCCCATGATAACTGTGCACCCTGGGAGATCACTGTGAGGCCCTCTCACTTCTGCTCCATCTGCAGCCTCCAGGCTTGGGCCCAGGCATCGCCCTGCACTCCTCCCCGGCCAGAGCTGCATCTGTGCATCCCCACTGTGGGACGAGGCGGGGTCAGCGTCCTTTCTGCTGTCCTGGGTGGCGACAGCAGTCCTCATAGCGGTGCTGTTGTCTAGGTGTCTATTGTGTCTTGAATCCCCTTCTGTGCAACACCACTCAAAGGGTTTCCTAGAAGCTTCAGAGCTGTTCTACAAGGCAGGGCTGTCATTCTTATCGCCCAGGGAGGTTATTCTGCTTGCCAAGGTCACACATCCTGTGTTACACAGTTAACGGAGCTGAGGTTCTGTTTTAGGTCCGTCTGACTTGAAACACGCACTGCCTCCCCACGCAGGTTCTTCTGTCTCAGCCTTGGGGACTCATTAGTCTGAGAGGCATCACATATGCAGCCGAGTTTTCCTCGTGCAGTGTTGTCAGCCCTGAGTGTTGTTGCTCAGACTCTCACGTGGCGCTGGCTTCCCTGGCAGGACTGAGTACTTGCTGTCCCTGTGCCCGAAGAAGCAGTCATTTCCGAAGACTGTTCTGCTCAAGAACTGGGCCTGTGGTGCCTATTTATTCAGTTTAACTGTAAATACCTTCCATTTGCATATAGAAATGCACCAGGAAGCACTTCCCTCTGCGTGTGTCGGCTGCCATCGTAAGTGTGCACTTTCCTTCCTGAGAGTGAGCACGACCCAGTGGGGCGACGCCTTGGTGGTGTCCTGCGGAGCCCCATGCATCCCCTTAGTCCATTTCCAAAACAGTCTTGAGATTTGCAAATTCATGTGACTGTAAAATTTGCTGTTTCGAAGTTATTTTGGCCACCTTTTCCTCTTTGGAAAACACTTTAATTTTATGTATATGATACACATATTGTTATTCCTTCCTTAGGACAACTACACTTTTGCCCAACCTGGAATTCAAATGAAAGTGAAGATGTTGGAGGAACTGGTGAGCCGGATTGATGGTAAGCAGCTCTGGGTTCAGGGAGAGGGCTGGTGGGGGGCTCAGGGAGGCAGCTCGGGCCTCAGAGGATGCTGTCCCTGTGGGCCGACGGCGCCCAGGCCTGCTCACACCTGTGTGTCCCCAAGGCAGCCATAGAGTACACATCTCTCCCTCCACGCCTGCCCCTCCGTGTCATCATCAGGAGGCGGCAGAAGCCAGGAGGAGGGTAACGGGCACACCCTGAGCAGGCAGCTCTCACGCCTTGTCGTCACCTGGGTGACCGAGTGGTTGTTTGTGGCTGTCCTTTGGTGCTCTCCTCACTGTGTGCATCGTTTCGTTATTGAGGAGGTTAGCCTAATTTCTCCATGGAATCCAATTCATTACCAACACTGGAAATAACATCTTTAATATTATAGAAAAATTATAGTGTGTGCTCGGGCAATTTTAGATTATGCTTTCATATTTAAGTGGGGGCTTTGAAATACTTTTTACCTTTATCCTTAAAATAATTCCCCCTGCAGTGTGCTGACTGTCACATTGCAATAGTGGAGTTTAATTAAATGAAAGTTGAGAGATAATGCTTGCCCATTCCCAGCAGAGTCTCCTGATAGTTTGTTAAATTAATGAACAGAGCATTAACGAAGTGATGCCAAGCAGAACCGTGCGTCTGTTTGTGACACCCGCTGGTCAGCGATGAGCTGCTGAGGAGAGACTCGCTCTTTCCTAGAGTCCCAGGTGAGCTGGCAAATCGTTTCATTGAATGTACAGAGAAATAGTGCTTTGTTTGAACCTCAGACATGGCAGCTGGCCTTCTGAGGTCAAGCAGCTTCCGAGCCTGCCCTTGCCTGCCCGGCCGTGTAGACGTTTGTCACTGGAGTCTGCACTGGAAAGGCACTTGGTGTGGGTAGCCACGAGTGACATTATCAAATGGAGCCGTACAAATTATAAACTCCATTCTGTTCCTTGATTGAAGCTGATTTTCAGCTCCATGTTTAATGGTTATTACCTAATTTCCATATTATGAAGTCTTGCCCAGTTCTTCCAATGATACTTTATTGGATTCAGCATTACATTTAGTTACTTCTTAATCTATCTACTCAAAATACTGATTTTTTGCCTCTGTCAGTGCATTTACCTTCATTCGCTCTGCACGCACACTGAGATTTAACTTGGCTGTAGTTGGGTTCTTTTCCCTGCCAGCAATTTCACAAGCGTTCCCCGGTCCCATTTAGTTCTTTGAAATACGACTTGCAAAGATGTGAATTACTTGTTCTTCACAGGTTCTTCTTTTCCTCTTGTGCCCCTTTAAAGGCATATTTTATATTTTCTTGGAGGTCAGAAAGTTGTGGCTAGTGCTCATTTGCTCCGTTGCTGCAGTTGGGGAAATACTTGAATTGATTTTCTCTGTTGCTGAGGTGTGGAAGAAGCACATCGCAGGTTTTCTGGGTGATTATTTAAAGGAGAGGCAGCAAACACCGGAGGAACCCTGTATGAGTCTGTGTTCTCCAGTAAAACATCTCTTTATTTCCCGTGCAGCTTCTGTAGGGCATTTTTATCCTGCACCCTTTTGCTTAGAGGATTGGCTCTTCATAGCAGAGAAGATCCTCTCGGAAGGAGGCTAACTGGGGCAGCCTCATTGTTCCTGTTCTGTCCATGAATGCTTAGAGAATTTCCGTGATGGCTTCAGTGTAAGGATGCCGGCCTTCCAAGCAGGAAGTGCACCCCAAGCAGGAAGCATACACTGTCTGCAGAGCTCAGCCTGGCTGGGACCTGTCTTCCCTGTGTACTACTGGGAGCAACACCGCCTGTGACTCATCACCACCTCTGGGAGAGAGAATTTGTATCTTTGGAACTTTTTTAGGGACTGTAAAGATTTTATTAAGGTGGGATGTGTTACGAAGAAGAAATTGCTTTTGAGAGAAAACCACTGCCTCATTTCTCCATTTCCAGGGAAGGTCAGCATTTATTTCTAAAATGTTTCACTTTGATGCAGGGGATACCTTCTTGGGCTCACAGATGAAGAAAGGTAAGGATCTGTGGCAGATCCATTTGAGATGGTGAGGAGGGAGCTAAATTGCTCTGCAAAATCAAGTTGAAGAATTCAGGAGTTGCAGCGGCACTGTTGTGGGCCAAAGGTTAAAAGGGAGTGGAGAAGGCCTGGCGCAGAAGGAGACCGGAGGGCGGTGTGAGGCAAGATGGAGGTATCCGGCTGCCTGGTTGTCCTGTTGTTAGCCGGGGCTGGAGGGTGTGAAGGCGGCATGTGGAACACTTTTGTGTCCTGAGCAGCTCCTGTCTGGCACTCCGGAGTTTAACGGAGATGTCATGTGGACCTGCAGGTGTGGTGTGGGAAGAGAGAGGGTCATGTTGGTCATGGAAGCCATGTGAAGCAGGGTGGGCAGCAGCCCTTGGGACAGTGCTGGTGGGAGCAGTGACCCACCTCCGAGGGGGATCTGCTCGCTGACAAGCTCGGGGACCCCCAAGTCTTGAGGCAGAAGCTGTCTTCCCACAGAATGAGAGCTGGTGTCTTTAGCCACTTACTTTGGGATTAAAGGAAGAGGTGATGGTAGGAGGGATGCCTCTTTCCAGAAGTGGCGGGCTGGATAATTTCCCCCATTGGAGACAACTAAAGGTTAGTTTAAAAAATTTTGGGGCCAGGGATTTAGCTCAGTGGTGCCCCTGCCCCTCTCGCCAGCATAAGGTCCCGAGTTCAATCCCTGGTACCCGTCCCCCAAATTTTTTAAGGCCACAAAACAAAACAAAAAAAGAAAGAAAAGAAATTTCTTAAAAGCAGTGAACGTTTATGAAAAAATCACGCACTACCTGGACCAATAGCCTAGCTGCTATTGCTCCATGATTATTTCTTGATTCAGAAGGAATCATCCCAGAGTGAGGCACCAGCTTGGCGGCCTCATGGAAGGATGAGTTGAACCCTGACTCCCTCAGGATTGGGAATCCAACACACATGCGTGTTCACTGCCTGGGACCATAGAGCCCTCACACTGCCCTGCAATCTCACTTCAAGTCATGGGAAGACCACTGTTGTTTGAACCCCAATTAAGGAGATTTTGTACTGGGGCAGCTCAAAAGGCTTGTGAAAACTAAAACAAAACCTTGTGGAGAGCATCACCAGGATTCACAGTGTTTCTACAAATGCTCTCTTTGCAAGTGCAGTGATCTTAATGATGATCCTGCATTCAGGACTCTTCAAGTGAGAGTAAACAGAGGACAGAAGTAGGTCTTCTAAACATTGAGCTTTTGTATTTCTTAGGTGCATGTCATAAACTACTACCTAATAAATGTGAAAAAATAAAAGAAGTTTAACAGTGCCTGCAGGGAATATATTGCACAGTTTTGTATAAGAGACTTGAAAAATGAGCAAGTAGGACTTCTGCAGTTGAAAAATACAATAAGCAAAAATAAAACTGAGTGGACAGGCTTAACAAATTAGATACAACTAGAGGGAAAATTAGTGAACTGGAAGATGGGCAAGAAGGAAATAGCCCTAGAAAAAAGCCAGAGAATCAAGAATATGAAATACAGCAAGTAGGAGATATAGGGGGTGTGGTTAGAAAGCCTGAATGTATTTTTATTTGGGGTCACAGAAGGAGAGGAGAGAGACTGAGTAAGAGTGTGAAGAGATTCTGGCAGATATTTCCAGAACTATACCAGTTCACAAATTCAAGAGGCCAGTGAGTAACAGAAAAACTGTGTGGATTCACCAGAATGAACTGAATTAAACTAAACATAGAGAGAAAATCCGGAGCAGTTTGAGAAGAAAAACACTTTTCTAAGAAAGTCTATTCATTGAGAACTGACTTCTCAACAGAAGTACAAGAAGATATCTTCAATATGCTGAAAAATAGAGTTGTTGCTATGCAGTAAAGATGTGCTTCAGGAATGAATTTGAAATTCCAGGAGTCCGCCTGAACCTGGATGGTTTTACACAGTTTCGAGGAAACTGTAAATGAGGAAGGAAGCACATGAAACCATGCAGGAGCCACCTGCCCCTGCAGTCCAGCTAGCAGCTGGCAGTTGCAGAGAGGCCTGGGCTGTGCAAGGGCAGCCAGCATAGACCCTCTGGGAGAGGCTGGTGCCCAAAGTCCGCGAAGTGACAGGGCCAGATTAAAGCTCCGACCAGAAGACAAGGTCCCTCCCAGGACTGGAGGAGACTGATCAGGTCTGAGAGCTGGATGCTGGGCCCAGAAAAGGATTTGGCATTTCCTGGATGAGGGACAGCTGGTTTTCAGCAATTACAGGCCCTGCAGGACCTCAGTTATCCCTTCCGGTGTTCCAGTAAGGGCCTCATCCTGCCCAAAGCATCTTGGCTTGGCCCTGGTATGGAGGAGCAGCTTCTGGTACAAATAGCTGACTGCTGTGGGCCACACAGCCTCCAGCAGCCACAGCTCCATGCCCCTCTCAGGCAGGAATGAGTTTTTCCTGGGAACAGCTGCTGGTATGGGGTGGGAAGCCAGGGAGGAGTAGCTGTCATATAACCCAAGGAGGCAGGCAGATTTGGGGGGGTGGAGGGCAGTGGCCAGAGGAAGGAGGCTGTGTCTGCAACATTTATGGTGCTGTCAAAAATCCCACCTTCTACTTTTTTTCTTCTTCTATTTATTTGGCTTCTTGAACGTTTATCAAGTGGAGTTTCTCTTTTCTCTACTTGGGAGAAACAGATGAAACCTTTGTAGTCAGGGTGTGGTTCCGGCCCTCCTCCCTCCCCGGGCAGGCTCTTGAACTTGCCAGTCCTTGTGTGGTAACTTGGTGTGCTAGATGTTTCTGGAAGGCAGTGCACAGAAGTGGTTGTTTGGAGAAATGCATTCCAGTACCATGTGATTCTGTAGAGCCACCTGCTGTTGAGTTGACACTGGGTGTGTGTGGCTTACAGCTGTGTCCTCCTAGTTGCTGGGGTGCTGCTGGGCCTAGGGTGCTGTTGTGAGGACTCTGGACTCCAGGGCAGTCTGCCCAGAGCTGGGTGTGAAGAGAAGCGGGCCTGTAGGAGCCTGGCCCACTGAGCAGGCAGTGATGTGCCTTGGGTTTGTGCAGGGTGCTGTGCCATTCCTGGAGGCACACACTCTCTGGTTCTCTGCTGCACGGTGCCTGTCATCCCAGTGCCACCTCTCACCACCTCATGTGCCTGCCTGGGCTGCCCGTCCTTGTCTTTCTTATCAGCAGTGGGTCCCCTCCACTGCTGGCCTCTGTGACCCCTGCCTGACTTTGCACCGTTCCATTTGGTCCTCAGTGGCAGTTTGGTTTGAGTCCTGCCCCATTTGAACTCATGGCCTTGCACTGGCTCTGTGTGAATATGTGCGTGGGCCAGCTGTATGTGGCCGGGCATAAAGTCTACACTGTGGCTGTCTGTCGGGACAGGCCCAGTTAGGCGCATGATTAAGCAGTCTCTAAATCCCAGTGGCTCAGAACAACCTTCACCCCTCACACTGTCTTCCGTCATGGTTGGGCCAGGCTGTTCTGGGGGTGGGGTGGGTCCACACCTGGGGTTTTAGGTGGGTGAGCAGCTGCTGTCAGCATTTGTAGCCAGTGCTGGTGGCAGACAGAGGACAGGCTTGGGAGTTGTGTGCAGGCACTAACATTTCCAGCCATGCATGGTGCACAGCACGTTTCCGTCTCATCTCTTATGGAATGGAGCCGCGCCCAACTGGGCCCTGGAGCCTTTGTTGGTGACTCTGCTGAGGAGCATTGTGGTCACTGGCGCTGAGGGACTTCAGAAGCCACAGTGTGAAGCTGGAGTCCATTCAACTTAATTCATTTTCACAGTTTTATGAGATATGTACATAGCAAAATCTAAGGACTTGACGTTTTTCTTCAGGGAGGATAATTATTCCAAAAAATTCCCCAAACAAGGCTCATGGCTAAATGGAATTAAATGACTAAAAATTAAATATATTTTAAAGTCTATTTTGTTTTACATCAGAGTAGGGCATGTGTCAAACAGCTCTACAGAAAGTATAATTAGAATGTCATCCACTCTGTACTATCCTGTCTGTTATTCAAATGTTGAGTGCATTTGTAGGCTCAAGGAAGCTATGTTCATTCTGAAGTCATCTATCTACAATATTTGTATTAACTGCCAATCTGTCCCTTATTAAAAGATTTTGGTTCATAAAATCAATAATTCATACCAACTATTTAGTAATTTACTGCTGCAATGATAAATTTACATTAATACTCCAACTGAGTGATACAATTTCAATGTATAAAGCACATGATGAGAGTTTTGCTCCATCATCTCTGGGATGCTTATGTGCATTTGAAAGTGAAATTTCACATTTTTTTCAGTGAATCCTAATGACATTTCTGTACACTGTGTCTTTATTATACCTCTCACATCTTGTCTCGAGTAAATCTGTCTTGCTGAGACAATTATCCCATACTCAAAGGAGGAAAGGTTTATTTCAGCTCACAGTTTGTAGACATTTTAGTGTGTAGTTGGCTGGTCCCAAGGCACGGCAGTATGGCAGAGGGGCATCACGGAGGAGAGACAGTGCTTGGTCAGCAGAAGACAGCAAGGAGCAGCAGCAGTGGGGACCAACCAAGGCTGCCTTTGTATTTCATCCAGGCTTCCCACCCTCTGGGTGGTGCCATCCGCACACAGCGTGGGGCACTTTAATCCCAGCATCTCACACTTAATCCCAGGGTCACACACCCTCAGTCCAGCTGCCTCTGGACAACTCCACCTGTGACAGCACAAGGCTTGGGGGCGGGCATCTAGACACAGCCATAACACATCTATGTAACCTGAGCACACATGGCCCTGATGGCCACCCTGTCATTACTGTGTGAGGAGAGTAGCTTCAGGTCTGGCTTGAGGCCTGGGACCAGTGCCTGCCTTTGCTCAGTGCCCTATGTCTTGTGTGTGTGAAGATGATGACTGTGTAAATGAAGTGTTTGCTACATTCTACGATTAATGAAACCACAGAGAACTGACTTTGCTGTTAAAGGGGCATTTGAACATATTCACTCTGCAGGTGTCCCCCTGCTCTGGTCCACTCTTGCTTTTCTGTGAAGAACTGCTTTACGGGTTAGCACCTTGTTCCCTTTGGGTGACACTGGCTTCGAGATGAATGCTGGTGGGTGTTTCTGTGGGCACAGAGATCTGGCTTTGGAGGGGTGAGCTGGGATAGGACTCGCAGGGCCCTCTCACTGAGTCTATAGCCTGATTCTGGTGGGCTCTGCCCTTGAGGTGCTCAGAAGGAACAGAAGGCTGAGGAGTCTTGGTGGGCCAGGGGCTGGAGAAACCTGGTCACTGATGAGCCAGTCTCCCCCGTGTCCTCAAGGACTGTGAGCTCTCTGGTGTTCTGCACCAGGACCACACTGGCTCCTGGGTTGCTTGGGGGTTGGGGTGACCAGCAAAAGTTTGCCTTCCAGTTTTCCTGCCCCAACCGTAGGATATAGGGTGACTCCTTTTTCCCATCTCAGTTTCCAGCCCTACAGAACTTTGAAGCTTCCAGATGCCAGATTGAGCCAATAAAAATATAATATGTCCCAGTAAATCTAAATTCAGGTAAATAATGAACTTACTTTTCTTTTGTAGAGTAAATATGCCCTGGAAAAACTCAGATTTCACTGGGCCTCCTGTGTTTTGTCTGGAGATCCTTCTAAGCATGAGGTCCATGTTAGGCAATGTTGAACTGAAACCCAAACCTGAACTTCAGTTTTCCCTTTCCTCCTAGGAGAATATGGCCTCAGGTGTAATGGATTATGTGAAACTGGTCTGTACACACAGCACCCCACACATACACACCCCCACGCACACATCCCTGTGCACGTATGCACACACACACTCCCGTCCTGGTTTGCCTTGGGCATGGCCACTGGGTTTTTCATGTTCCCACGCCTTGATGCTTGCTGCCTGTTCCTGGCATGGGTCTCACTGGAATCCATCCTTAAGCACTCCTGTTCTCCCTGAAGCACTGCTCAACAGGGAGCATTTGCGTGTCTGCTGTCCCCAGCTAGCTGGGCTGGTGAGTTAGTGAGTGAAGTTATGTGCACAGTTCTTAGACTTTAAGCCTTGTGTGACATTAGCTACTGTAATCATTAATTAGAGAGCTGCAGCAGCGGGGTCTGGGGGGGCTTTATGGATCACTCTGCTGGCCTGGCTGGGTCCTGGGGAGCAACTTCCTCTCTCAGCCCCAGCAATGCCAGTATTGGCCAAAGCCAGGGAAATTGAGGGTGGCAGTGACCACCCGCGTCACTAATCTTTGACACTTTCGTCCCTAAGGAGGAAAATGCTGGAATTCATTACTGGCGAATAATCCTGCCTCTGTGTCTTAAACAGCTTTATCTACTTGTACATTTTTCCTTACTCAGGTTTTTAATTCAGGTTAAATGTGATTTTAATGAAATTCTCCAAAAGCTGTTGTGACTACATCGTGAAGTTAAAGTTGACTTAACTCTTTCAAGATAGACCTCAGCTACAGGTAGTAAACTAGGTTCAGCTTTATTACTACTCAAGTGAAAATGTTTCGTACCCCTAGAAGGTAAGCAGTCCGAGGGCAGGACCAGCAGTGGTGGACTGTGCAGCGTGGCTGCTCTCTCCGCACGCGTCCGCACTGGGCCCTGGACTGGAGATGGTAAGGCTATTTCCTTCGGGTGCACCGATCTGATGATGGGCAGAGCACTCATGTGAGTGAGGCTGAGGAAGCCCCGAGTCCTGATTAGGCCTGTGAGCTCAGGCCCAGGGCTCCCTCTACCCAGGCACAGGCACGGTCCCCGCACCGCCGGCCCCCAGCCCTCCCCCTTGACCGAGGTCGCTGCTGGGGCAGAGAGCAGGTGCTGGTGGTCATGTTGGTACCCTCTAGACCCACTGCAGCCTCCGCTGGGGACCCAGATGGGCACTTGCTCTTGAGGGGTGTCACGACTTCCCGGTTGCCCCGAGAACACTCAACGGTGGCACTTGTGACTGCAGTGTGCACCTTGACACTTGCAGATTACGGTCTTGAACTTATGACCAAAGTTTGCCCTGAAATAGCTCACTTTTATTATTTTCACATTGCTCTATGTATGGATGGACTTTGCAAACAAAAGACATTGTTCTGTTTATAGTATTCTGCTTTTAGTGGTTGTATTTCTGTTTACAAAATACAGTAATTCTCAATGGCTGAAAATTAAATGAACACCGGCAGCAAGCTGCACTTTTATTTTTCCAAAACAGTAAACAGGTTATGTTGATTTAATGCACTTTCAACTGAAAATCTAAATGGGTGTTTTGTTGCTTCTTTCTGAAGAGGGATACATTCTATAGTTCAAAAATCTCAAAGAAATGGAGTCATTTTAGTGGAAGGGCACATATTAGGCGTATGTTCCCTGGCCTCCGAGCCTCTGAGCTGACTCTGAACCTGGGTTGCCACTACCTGCTGGTGGTGGTGATCACGGTAGCTGCCCACTGAGCTCCACTCTTGGATCTTCTTTGCCCATCAGTTGGTCTATCATGGACTGGATTTTAAGAGGCCTGTCCCAGCTGGAAATGGCATGTGGAGTTCACTTTGTTGCTCCAGCTACTTGGGAGGCTAAGGCAGGAGGATCACCAATCTGAGGCTATCCTAGGTCTGCTAAAGTAAGACCATGTTCAAAGTTTTTAAAAATTTGGTGGAGGGTTGCTGAGGATTCAGCGCAGTATTCTCTGTGTTCATATCTGATACTGAAAAATTAAAAACAAGAACAGTCCTGCCCCCTCTGGTCTCACTCCCCTGTATGTTGTGTTCACTGTACCTTTCCTGGACTAGTGCTGAATGTGGGAGTGTACCCGACCCCTTGCCCCCTTGAAGGCCCAGAAGCATCCTGCTCAGCTTTGCCCATGGCCCTGATTTCTGTGAGAGACCAGTGTGCAGCTGTGCCCGGGGTTGCACCCTCTTCTCCACCCCATACTTCACCTTCTTATGCTTCTTATGCTGTGCCCTCACCTGGACCCTGAGAAGTGGGAGGCATCAGAAAGCCTACATTTCCTCCTTGTGCACCCAGCTCCTGTGGGTGAATCGCCTGATGAGGTGTCCACTGGAGAGAGCACTTGAGTCAGGCCTGTAGCTACAGCTATGGCTTAATGCAGCTTGGGGAGGAAGATCACAAAGGGTCAGGGGAGCTCACCATTTCCTGTCTGCTGTCCTAGTCCGCAGAGTTTATGCTGCTGTGTGGGTTCCCCTGTAGGTTCACTTTCCAAGACTTTTGAGTCCTGCGTGACAGCCCTTCAGCTCATTGGCTGTGGGGACCAGCCCCATGGTTTTTACTATTACTGTGTCACTTCTAAATGTGAGGGAAACTCTTGCATGGATAGTAGAAGTGACAGCAGTGCCTTGCTAAGTCAGGGTCTGTCTTGCCCAGTCTCTCTTCTGTACAGCTGAGAATTGTCCAATCTTAAAGTCAGTGTCTGCTGCTGCCTGCCAGAGCTGCCCACTCTCCTGCCCCTTTACTGTGGGCCTCTTGGGTTTACTGGTATCTGTCCCAGAGCTGCCTTTATGTTGGGCATAAAGACACTGTGTCCTGCTTGCAGGAGCCTTGATTTAGAGGAAGTCTTCAAGTGCTTCCACCCCAGTTGTGGGACAGTGAGGAGGACCTTGGAGCCAGCCCCTCCTCTGTTTCCAGGCCCATGGTATATCTTGGGCCATGGTCCTAGGGCCATGACCTGCTCTCTGGCATAGCCTCCTAATGCTTCGTGTTTCCTTTTTGGCTTATGTTTGTTTTCAGGGCGTTCCTCTGGAACGAGTAGAGATTTATTTTCTTAAAACTAAGAGGCAGCCTTCACCCCACTTTTGGCCTGGGATATCCCAAGATCATCTTGGGGCACCTGTCCTTCAGACAGGCTCACATTTCAATCTGATACAGTACAGAAGAGTTGCTTCCCCTTTAAGACCTCGTGCTGATGGGGCATAGGCCTGTGATCGCTGAGGAGAGGACATCCTGTCCTCCATTAAGAGGCACCACATTAACAGTTGCTCTGCGGGTTCTTCCAGCCTGCACTTAGCACAGTCATAAAAAACTTGCTGATTGGAGTGAGGACCCAAGACCATCTGCCCACCCCACCTCCACCACCCACTCCATGGGCCCTGGGAAGCCGTGGTGCTCTGGTTAGGACAAGCTGGGGGTGGGTAGGACGGGTCTCCCTGTTTTGCTCTTTCAGCTGCCCCATGCAGGGCATGGCGCCAGGTGGGAAGCACTGTCTTCGGGGATGCCAGCCACTGCCTGTTCACTGGGTTTGCTATTTCACTCACTTCTTTCCTGGAACCACTGTGTAGTGCAGGGAGCAGGACTAAGGCGGAGTGTGATGAGTGTTTCTCTCCAGCTGCCGTGGGATGGTACCGTCGCCACCAGGAAGCAGTGGTGGCCGCCTCTGGCAAGTACTGAACTGCATGTGTGTGAGGCAGGTGAGATGCTGTCCTCCTTGATGATGATGATGGCTTTGAGACCCTCCATGCCAGATTGATGTTGGGGTTTATCGCCACATGGAGACTAGTTAATTAAGTTGTAAGTATTTGCCTCCCAGATATAGTGGTTTTCTTTGACCTTAGGAGAAAAACACTGTCTTGGCTATCAGATCTGATTTTGAAATGATTCCCAGAGGCGTTTCTGTTTGTCCTTACAAGCTATTGGAGAAAGTGTATGTTTTGTCTTCCTCACCAGGAAGAAATGGTGTCCTTTTTAACCCAAGGGACAGAAGATAGCATTTCCGGGCCAGAGCTCCCCAGGATGAAGATGCTTGTTATTATGAAGGTTGTTTCCTACCCACAAACCATCAGCACTTTAATATTAGCACTAGTCCCACGAACTGGAGGCTGTGTCTTTTCATCTCTGTCCCTGGCTGAGAGGGGAACTCCTGGCAGCCCCTTGGGTCCTCCATACCCTGGTTTGCCCCTCAGGATGGTCCTTGTCACTTGTCACTGTGGGGTTCAGTCCTTAGTCCTTCCATCCTGAACCCCTGTGAGGGTGACAGGGTGTGGTGGGTGGGAGCTGTGCCAGGCTGTGGGGAGCACTTCCCTGCAGGGGTATAGCCAAGGTGAAGGTATGGAGGCCTTGGCACTGTTGGGGTGGGAGGAGAAGGGGTGGCCATGGAGATGGTGGGCCCTTGCCGAGGCCTCGCCTGATCCCCTAGGAGTCTGTGAGGAAAAAGACCCAGAGCCACCGCAGAACTGGGCCTAATGCCTGCCTAGGTCTGGAGGGCCCGGCCTCCTCCTACTCGGGCTCTGAAAGATGAAGTGCGACTTGAGTACACCTATTGAAGGGAACTCCACCTTTGAGCCTGGTGAAACCTCAGCCCTACTCTGCCTCTTGGCCTCAGCCAAAGGTCGCACCTCAGGTGGTCACTAAGCCCTTCTCCACCTGCTGGTCCCTCTATTGCTTGTCCAGATCTGACATGCAGTCCTGGCCAGGCAGAGGATACAGGCTGCACCTTTTCCTGGTGGGCCCAGGTGTCCAGAGCCCACCCTGTGGTGATTTTTCCTGTCCTGTGTCTGGGCCTGGGCTGCTCAAGACTCCAGAGTTCCACAGCAAAGGATCTGTGAGCTGGGACTCAATGCCGTCAGCTCTCTGGTGTGTCCATATTCTGTCCTGGTCCAGAGGACGAGGTCCTGCCTGGAACAGAGGACCTGGTGGTCTCTGCTGGACAGACAGTGAATAAGTACCCTTTGTATGCTTAGCGTGTATCAGGTCCTGCACCCACCCAGATGAGGGTGCCTGGGGACAGCCTGCTCCCACAGCTCTGCCCCGGTCCTTGTTCACTTGCACTGCAGCTGTGGGTCAGAGCTCACAGTCCTTCCCACTGGCCCAGGGTGGCTGAGGCTGCCTGTGTCCCATGCACAGAAGGTGGTGGTAGCACCTGTGTGAGTGTGTGGAACTGGGGGATCCCCCAGTTTCTCCTGTCTGCTCTGCTCGGGAGCCCCCCCGATGCTCCTTGGAACTCACTGCCGCTGTCAGTAGAGCTAACCCCTCTGAGCTGCTGTAGGCTAGTGTGGCAGTGGCCTTGCCCGCCCATATGTACCCACAGCTGCGGAAAGAGTACAGGCCCCAAGCTCTCCTGTTGTACCTCATGTGTGGCCCAGTGTGTCCATGTCGCCACATCTGTGGGGACAGATGGGACGCACAGTTCTTGGGCTGAGGTGAGGGCACAGAACTGCAGTCATAGGGTCGTGTGCTGTATGCTCCCAGAATAACAGACTGCAGTTGGACCTGGGGCCACTGGTGTCAGCTGTGAGCCAGGTGACTTTGAGAGCCAGGATTTGGGGGCCACGTGAGGGGTGGCTCTCATGGCTCCCCCTGCCACAAGCCACGTGGGAAGGTAGGTGGCATCTTCACTTAATTTGCACAAAGCGTTCTGGGAACAGTTAATGCTTTTTGCTCTTTGCTTAGTGTTGACTTACAGAGGTGTGAGGATCCCTCATCCCACCCTCTTTACACTTGGATGCCTCCCTTCTCATTTCAAGAGAAACTACGATTCCGCTTGAATCTGTAATTCTTGCTTGGCCTGTGTGAGTATGTGAGGGTGTGTGGGACTGGGCCTAAGCTGACTGTTCCCATGTGGAGACAGAGAGCTCTAGGAGGACGCGTGTCTTGTCTGGCGGCCACACTCAGGCCATCACTCTGGTTGACTGTTCGCTACGCGCTATCAGTGTGCACCTGCTGACTGTGGAAGCTGAAATGCATTGGCTCTGGCCGCCTGTCACACTGGGTATCCTCTGCCAGGGAGGAAATGGGGAGCTTTGCTGCCTGGAGCAGCCTGGCCCTGCGGCATGCTGGGGTCCTCAGCCGTGTGCTTCCTGATATTGTCCGGCATCCTCGCCTCATCAGTGAGAAAGTCCTGGTGTTGATGACAGGCACTGTGGCCGTGAAGATAATATCCTTCTTTGGGCAGATATATGGAAGTATTCTATCTAGGAGTAAAAGTCACAAGTCAACCCCATGGACCCCTCCTCCCAGGCTCTGCGTGGAAGCAAGCCCAGACCCTGGGTTGCGTGATGGTCCCAGCAGTGGTGACCCGGCCTTCCCTGTGCTTCCTGGTGACGCCATGTTGGAAGTATCCACGTGGCTCGAGAGGTTCCCTTCATGTGAGCTTGTGTGGTATTTCCCGGTAAAGAGGTGCAATGGCACAGTGTGGCAGGGCTGCAGTGCCTGTTGGGAGGCGTGCGTGCCACCCTGCCAGGTCTTGGCCCCTTGTGCAGTGGTTAAGCTGTCACCTTCATTGGCATCGAAGCCACCAGCAATTAGCAAAGCATACTTCGTTGCCTGTGTGGGTCATGAGGTGTGACCTTGGGGGTCTAGCTCTGGTCCCATCTTCTCTGATGCTGTTCCTGTGCTCTGCTTCCTGGCGGCCCTGAACTAAGCAGCTTTGTTTCTTCGTGCCTCTCTGCCACGATGCTCCTGCCTTGGAGCCAGCTTACCATGGACCGAGTCCTCTGAAACTGTGAGCCAATTCAAGTTCTCTAAGTTGTAGGTAGTTCCCAGGGATGGGGAAGCTGACTAATAACACTCGGAAAGGTGTGCTTGCCAGCCTCTCCACGATAGAGCTGAAGCTCGTCTGTGTCATTGAGTGTCTTGTGGGAGGCCCCTGGAACCCAGTGTCCTGGGGCTTCCATGCCCTCGGATGCACTGGCATGGCTCTGTCTGCAGAGCTGGTTCCAATGATTATGGTTGCTGAGGATAGGTGTCCACCTGCCCGTTGTTCTGCCTTTGGCAGCTGGCCTGTCAGCTTGAACTTGGGAGTCTTACTTTCACGAACAAGCCACACAGTTCAGTGTTGTGGTTTACTCACCAACTTGGCACAGGGTAGCTTGTCTGAATGATTTTCTCTGAAGAGGAGGCAACAGCAGGTCTAGGGTGGGAAGAGCATTCCTCTGACATCTGAGTGTTCCCTGCAGAGTCCTGGAGAGCATGTGAGGGGCATGTGGGCGAGGCCGGGAGGCAGGATGGAGAGACTTTTTTTTAGAGGAGTTGGGGTGCGGAGTGGTGCCCCTGGCCTGTAAGGGCCCAGGAGTTGAGCGTGGGCTGGGCTGGCTGTAGAGCTCTGGGGCTGCCTGACATAAAGTCCCCTCCTCGTGGGGGCTGAGCTCCTGCTGCCCAGGACATGCTTGGATTCCTGAGCTGTCCCCTGAAGGTGGCAGGGCACAAAACAGGGAATACAAGGACACACACACTTTGTGTGATAGGTAAGGAGGCAGAGCCCACTGCTGTTTGCCTGGTGACAGGAGCCATGGGAGACGAGGGCTTCCCAGTGATCTGGGGCTGGATTTTTGGTGCTAGAAATACAAAGAAATTCTTTCTATCAGAATGGGGCAAGGGAGTCTCTCAAGTCTTTGACTATGATGATGAATGAAACTGCGTTTGAAATTATATTCTTTGATAAAGTGAGGCCCTCTTTTAAAAACCTGCTCTACTTTTTATAGACAAAAGCAAGGCATCAAGTGCTCTGGTGAGCTGGGCTGCTGGTCGGTGAGGCAGCAGGGGGCCCATGGCACACAGCCTCTGCACCATGGTAGCCTGGGCTCCCTGTAAATTCTGAAGCAGGGCGGAGACAGTGAAGTCACTTTTGGGGACGCTCTGGCATGGGGGCTTTCTAGGGTCCCTGTCATCCATCTGCCACTCCCTAGAGATGACTCACCTACCTGGCAGGTACTCTGGCTGTGCTGGGCATGGTGTCTGGGGACTGGGCATTGGCCGCTGTGACCGGTCTTCCCGAGGATCTGCTGCATGACTCCTGGTGTCCCTGCAGTTCTCGCTGTCCCTGGAGAAGGGGCCCATAGGGGCAGGGAGCTCCCCTGTGCTCCAGGTGCACTCGCGTGTTCCCTGGGTGCAGTGGGGCTGAGCTGCACACAGCCCTAACCTTGTGACATCTCCATTCCACGTCCCTGATCGATTCTCCTGGCGACTCTGTCCAGGTCTGCCCATCTTCACTGCTGCAGAAAGACATTGGCTTAAGCACTTTGAACTCAGGCTTCTCCTCTCCTCCTTTTGTTGTTCACTGACATCATCTGGTGACAGTAAGTCATGGTGTGGGCCTGGTAGGAGTATTTATTGCACAGAAATTTGCGACAAGCAGGGGCCTCTTTCCCAGAGAGCCAGTTGCCGGACACTTGGCAGCGCACTGCTAGAGTGGGGAGATGGGCAGGGCAGGAGCGCCATTGCCTTCCCTGTGGTCCGTGCTTCCTGGAGAGCTGCTCAGCTTCTGTGGCAGCAGATGGCACCAGATGTGGGTCAGGAATGTGTGGGACGGCTTGCTCTGCAGAGGACACATTCTAATACCACAGTGGGTACCGGGACAGCACCAGTGTCTTGTACCCCGTTCCATTTCCTCACAGTGAGATTTATAAGTGAAAGACAGTAAGGAATTAGGAATGATAAGTAGTAAAATACAGTTATAACCACAGACTGTGGTACAAGCTCTGTGAATATTTTTCTCTCCCCTCTCTCCCTCTTTCTTCCCCCCTCTAGGCCTCTCCCTCTCTCCGGCTCTCCACCTCTCAGCCTCTCCGCCTCTCCCTTCTCTCTTTCTCTCTTAATTGCTGCAGGGTGAGTAGTGTACACAGTGTGGACCTATTGGGCTGAGTAAGTAAGAGGCATTGAGATGTCATTGTGCTACTCAGACCAGAACTATAAAACTTATGAATTGCATATTTCTGGGATTTTTAATTAATACTTTTAGACTTGCTAACTGAAGCCGAGGAAAAGAAACCAAGGAGGAGGTGGCTTTCAGGGCATTTTCATCCTTCTGTATTATAGATTACCTCTTGGTAAGGCATGAAATCTGAGCAAGTTGCCTGCCTGTGACCTATAGTTTCTTTGTTCTTGATGAAAAAATTGGCAGAGTAAACAGTCCCAGGTGCAGATACGGCTCAGTTTTATTATCTTAATTACACAATAGTGTCTGTGCAGACAGGTTGAAATGCCTCCTTTCTCTCAAAGCAAATCAGCCCTTAACTAGACCCCTGTCTTCAATGATGACTTGTGCTGAGGAAAACAGTGGAATCATGGCCTAGCTTTGGAAAGTGCTTTTCCTACGCGTGTGCTGGGGTCGTGGATCCTTCTGTCGGTCCATCCTTCATGACAAGTCCTGTCCTTTCCCCTCTCTGTCTCTATCCATCCACTCATCTGTGTGTCAGCCACCAGTCCATCTATTCACCTGTCCGTCCTCCTTCACACAGAACTTCCCAGGTCCTGGGGCTGGGAAGGGGACATCATGAGCTCACAGTCCCGACAGGACCCAACATGCCTTTGTGGTGGCGGCATCCAGCCCTCATTTGTGTCTGAGAGGGGCGCGTTTCCAGAGCGCTCAGCATCACTGCAGACCTGGGCTGCCCAGGGCTTTCTGCCACCACAACCAGGTGATGTGTGGCTTGTCAGAGGCATTTATGGTTTTTATTTTTCCTTTAGGTACTGGGGGATTGCCTCCCAGAGTGCTGGGGTTATAGAGAGGCACCTCCATGCCTGACTTGTGCTCTCTAAGCTGGGAGTAGCTGTTTCTCTGATTCCTTCCCCTTTGGACAGAGGGCCTTGCTTCTGTCAGGCAAGGAAATATCCCTGCTCTCGCCTTAGTCATAGCCATGCTTGCATTTCCAAGCTGGTGTCTTGGCCCTTCTCCTCCTCAGGGGCCTCCTGTGTCCCTGCATCAGGTAGACACATTCCTTTTGCCTTGCCAGCTACAGCGAGTGGTGGTCTTGGGCAGACCCTAGGGCGATCTCCTCTGATCCTCACCTTCTCATGTGATGCCTCCCTGTAAACCTCTGTCCTGGACACCTCATGAAACCCGCGACTTGATACTGTCAGTAGAGTGGGATGTCGAGGCTTGAATCCCATAATCACAACCGTTAGGACTCCCAACACAGGAAGCTAGATGTTGTCTGTGTGCTTCTGAAGTAAGAGCCAGTCAGAGAAGCCCCCAGGGCCAGGACCCATTTGTGGTTTCCATCCGGGGTCTGGTAGAGGCGGGGCCCTCAGTTGCATGCTGCAAGGGTGTGGGCTCTGCCGCAGCTGGAATGAGGTTAGGAGTGGAGTCCTCTCTAGTGTGTGCTGTAGGGGAGAGAGCTCAGCCTCGGTGGCAGCTGCATATGACTGGGATGTGATGGATTTATACTCTTAACCCGCTCACCTCAGAGTGACAGAACCCAGGCTGAAGGAGCAAGCTGTACCGTGGAGCCATGTCTTTCAGTGCACCTCTGGGGTGGGAAGCCTGGGTCCCCCACAGGAGCTCGGACATTCACTCCTAATGCACTCTCCTCCTGCTGGGGATGGGGACTGGGTGAGCAATACGTGGTGTAGGAGCTGAGCAGAGCCTCACCAGCTTGCCCTCCACCTGCGGCATGTTTAATTCAAACAAAGCAGAGTCAGAATGCAGCCGTTCATTCAGACCTGATCCGGGAAGGGAGCACCGAGTACCCACACAGACACTAATCATAAAGCTTGGAAGGGTTCTGCCCTGGTGATAACGCACCTCCCCAGCTCCAGGGGATATTTCCAGGGACCAGACTCGCTCATCTATGCAAGTCAACTAAAAAACTCACTAAATATGTAAAACACTGGTTTTTAAGAGAAGGTACACCCCGTGCTTGTGGTGGCCCCAGTACTATTTCTGGGTGGACAAGCAAGGGGGAGCCCTGCATTGGGATGAGCCTGTCTGGAGGAGCCCAAGTGCTGGAGTTCCTGGGGCTGTGGCTTGTAGGTGGCAGGGCCGACCAGGTTGAACACTTAGCTGTGTGTGTCTGCAAGCAGCCACCATGGTGCTAAAGAACCTCTTGAAAGGATTAGAGATACAGTTCCTGGAACCCTCATGGCAGAATTTGTAAGTCATGGGCATAGGGTCCAGAGCCCGGAGGGTTTTGCCTGGACAGTGGGTGGTAAATATTATGGCAAATATTACATTGCTCCAGGGTTTAAAAAGCAAGACCCCACACAATTAAACTATGCCCCATAAAAAGTTCAAAAATGTTCGTAGGAATGTAAAAATATTAAGTACCTAGTAAGGAAACTTCCCAATGTCTAGCTTTCAAAGGCATTTGCAGGCATGCAGAAAGGCAGGAAAATATAATGAGAAGAAGAATCAATCCGGACTGACCTGGAAAAGGCATGGAGGTTAGGCTTGTTAGATAATGACTTTAAAGCAGTTACAGAAATTGGATTCTCTATGTTCAAAGAGCTAGAGAAATAGTAAACATATTAAGTAGGGACATGGAAGATGTGAAAATGATTCAAATTGGGCTTATGGAGATGAAAACTCCTATGAAATGAAATCGCTAGTTGCACTGTATGGGTAACCAGCAGATCAGACTTTGGGGAAGAAAAGATTCACGAATTTGCAGGCATAGTAGTGGAAAGTACTTAAATGCAAATTCTCTAAACACTTCAGTTAAAAGGGAGATCTTGTCAGAATAGTTTTAAAAAACAAGACCAAAGTATGTACTTCTTAAAAGAAATCCACTTTAAATATGAAAACACAAGACTAAAATATGGGCTTCGTGCAAGAAACCCACTTCAAATATGAAAACACAAATGATTTAGAAGTAAAATGAGGGGAAAAGATATTCCATGCTAACACCAGTCTAAAGAAGGCTAGAGTTACAATATTAGTGTCAGAGTGGATTTCAGGAGAAAGGATAGAGCATATAAAAAGGTCATTTTGTATGATAAAGGGATGAATTAAGCAGATGAAAATAGCACTCTTAAATGTTAATGCACCAAATAATAGTTTCAGACTACACAGCAGAATCTGAAAATTGTAACAAAAAATAGCCAAATAAACAATTATAATTGGAGATATGAATCTCTTTGCAGTAAGTGAGAAAACAAGTATACAGAAAATCAGTAAAGATATGGGAAGCATGTACCATCAGATGTGACTTAGTTTACTTCGACAGAAAATTCAAGGAATGCACATTCTTTTTAATTGCATATGGGACATTTACCAAGACAGCCCACTTTCTGGGGCATAGAAAGATAGCGATAAATCCTAAAGGATTCAAGCAATATGAGATCTTCTCTAAGCATAGTAGGGCTGTTAGGGAAGTCCCAGTATTTCTGTACTAATTAACACACTTTTAAGTAACCCACTGCTCATAGAAGAACTCAAAATGGAAATTAGAAACTATTGTGAAATGAATGGAACATTTTGGAATTTTGGGAATGTAAACTAAGCTCCTTGCATTTCTTATCTAAATCTGAAAAAAACAAAACAAAACAAAACAAAAAACAAACAAACCAGTTGTCTAATTGGTGACCTCAGCTTCTGCCATAGGAAACAGAAACTTGTCTTTAAAAAAATTCAATAAAATAGGTAAATCTGTAGTCAGACTCATTAGGAAGAAAAAGGGAAAAGATACCAATTGCCAGTATCCCAGCACTGGGCGGCTGAGACAGAGGATCACATGTTTGAGCCCCTCTGGGTGATTTAGTGATATCCTATCTCAGAAAGGGCTGGGGTATGTATAACAGTGTGCAGGTCCTGGGTTTATCTCCAGTACTTTGGAAGGAGGGAGGGTGGTAGGGAGGTGAGAGCCATCATCATATTGTAAGGTAGAGGATAGAAGGGGACTTGACACTGACAATTTATAAAATGGGGATATTTCTCAAAAGACGTAAACTACAGCTACCTAAGAAAGGATAAAATAATTTATTCTCATATTTATGAAAAAATTCTTGTTTGAAACCCTCCTGCCATAAAAACCCTCCACCACAGGCATAGGTGGCCTCACTGTTAAATGAAGTTAGATTTGTTAAATGTATAGAAAAAAATGTTAATCCTACATGAACTATTAAAACAATGAATGGGAAGACATACTTCCCAGTTCATTCCATGAGGCCAGCATATTCCTGTTACCCAGTTCAAAAGCAATAAAAGAATGAGAACTACAGACCAATACCCTTCATGAGCATGGATGTCAAGATCCTAAAGAGAAATTTTAGCAAATGAAATTCAACAGTTTTAAAAAGAATAATATATCATTGTGACATGTGACTTATCCCAAAATGCAAGGTTGATTTAACTGTTGAAAAAGCAATCAATGTAGTTCATTATATTAACATATTAAAAAACAACAGACCCATGAAATCATCTCAAGCAATTCAGGAAAGCATTTGACAAAACCCAGCTTCTGCTCCTAATAAAAGTTCTCAGTCAACTGGGATAAGAAGAAACTTCCTAAATTGAATAGAGAGCATGTACAAGATAAAAATAAAACTATACAAAAATGACATAAATCTGAATTTTCCCCCCATCAGATCAAGACTATAGCAAAATGTTCCTGCTCATGACTCTGTTTATACACACTGGAGGTTCTAGTGAAAACAAATGAAAACATCCATACTTGCAGAAAGGGCATCTGGGGTGAAAAGGAAAAAGTAAAATCCTTTATTTGCAGGTAACACCAATCATCTTTTTGAAAATAGGATGGAATGTACAAAAAAGGTAACCAAAACTAATAAGAGTTTAACAAGTTTCAGGATACAAGGTCCATGAACATAGTTTCTATATACTAGCAATGAGCAGGTTTTTGAGATTAAGTGAGCAAAACCATGTTAATAATGTAAAAATGCCAGGTTATTTAAGGAAAACATGGCAAACGATGTAGTAAACCTGTACTCTGAAAGCCACAAAACTGCTGAGAGAGATCAGAGATGGCCCACTCATGTCCACAGATCAGAAAACACAAAATTATTCACTACCATTTCACTTAAACTGATCGCACATTCAACCCAATCCCACTTCAGATCCCAGCATACAAACTGATTCTAAAGTTCATATGCAAAGCTAAAGCCCCCAGAACAGCTAAAGCTAAATGACTCTGAGAAAATCAGCAACATTGGAGATCTAACACTGCCACCTGATTATGAGAATTTGTGACGCTTCAGTAGTGAAGATCATGTATTAATGGCATCGAAACAGAGGTCACAGGGAGAGGAAAAGTTCAGAAATAGAGGGACAGTTGATTTCTAAAAGATACCAAAGAAAATCAGTGGCAAAAGCATATATTACGATAATTGTAAATAAGATCCTAATGGTATAATTGACAATGTGTAATAGGAAGAAAAGGACTAAAGGTGTAGGGGAAGTGGGAAGGGTAGGGGAAAGGAAATAAAGCAAAAGAAAAAATACGAGAAAATGAAAATAAAGTTTTTGTAAATAGGGAAGGGAGGAGGGGGTGAGAGGAGGGCAAGGTATGGGGAAAAAATGAGAACCAAGAGCTGTCATGTAAAGGTACAAGATCCCAATGATGAATATAACTACTGTGTACCTAAAATGTACCAATAAACTCAATGAGAAAAAAAGCATATATTACATATATTTTAAACAAATAGTACAGCTATCAGTGGATATTTGTATGGCAGTGAATTATATTTAGATTCTTACCTTGCACCAGGTTAAAAAATTACTGCAAAATGAATCAAAGACATAATGAATTAAACGTCCAAAGTTATAAAATTTCTACAAGAAAACCTAAACAACTTTGTGAGCTTGAGTTAGGTACTGAGTATTTTTTAGAATGACACTAAAACCATGGAACCTAAGAAATTTTACGAATGAATTGGATGTTCTCTCAATTAAAATCTGCTCTTCAAATGCTGCCATCTTTCAGTCATCCTCAGTTTGCTCATCCTCAGAGTTGGGTGGGACGGAGCCCAGAGGGATGCCTCTGCAGGTCCCCTCAGCTTATCTGTGGTCCACGCTACCCTGTGGCATCCCTGGCCAGGGGTATCCTCGTCATGTGTGGGCAGCGTGGCCAGTGCTCCCTGAGCATCGGGCACCTTAGAAGCAGCTCCGCCATCCGCGGCCTTTTTGGTGACCTCAGATTAGACATTGCTTTTTTGGAGGGAAATAGCCTGTGTTGGGGGTGCTGTTGACAAGCTCACGTGCACGCCTGTGAAATGAGAGTGATTTAATACCTCGTTGCTTCAATTCCATGTATCTCTTGAAGAACTTAGAGTTTAGATTATGTTACTGTCAAAAAATATAACTTAATACCTCTCTAGAGATGAAAAGATTGTGTGCTGTGGTGTCAGATAAACACTTTCTTACAACCTGCCAGGAGGTGTAATTGTATTCTGAGCTCACGTTTACTGAGGTTCCAGGAATGAGCGGTGGTGTCTCTGTCATCCCCGCCCGGGAGTGGCTGTTGTGGTCCTGGGCGCTTTACTCTGGCCTGCCAGCAAGCAGCTGACTGCCTTCTGGGTTCTACCTTTGCTGCCGCCCTTATGTGGAGCATTTAAGCAGACAGCAGTGGCGTGGCATGGCCTCCATGTTGAAGTCACGGGGAGAGGTTGTCTTGGAGGAACTCATTTGCAGTTTGCCCTAGTGTCTGTTAGGATCTTGACCCACAGGGCCTTTCAGTGGTGCTGAGAGTATTGTTTGTGAGCCCAGCATGGCGTTCCACAGCAGGATTGTGGTGCTGCCACCTGGCATTAGAGCCAGACTCCCCAAGTCATGGGTCAGGCCTCTGCAACCTGGCCTCACCTCAGACACCAGCCATGTTTGGGGTGTCCGGGCCCCCTGCACTTCTGATGGACCTGTGGATTGGCTGGAGGCACAGTGGTATCCATGATTCCTGGACTTGGATAATTCCTTGAAATGGCTCACAGTACTCTACTCACGGTTACGGTTTTATCATAAAAGGCACAGGTGTGTCCTAAGAGCGCCATGGAGCTCCCTCAGCTCCAGGGTTCCAGCCATGCTTGGCTTTTCAGGGGCCTTGGAGTTTCTGGGGACCACCCAGAGTTGACTCATGAACAGGATGAAGACATAGCAAGAACTTAGTCTCCCTGCCCAGAATGGGAACAAACGCCTTCGAATTGTGAGTTATGCCTGAGCTGCTTTGGATGAGTAGCAGTGGCCTCTGACCACTGTCCTGTCCTTGGTGTGTGAGGTCACAAAGCCTCCTCTCAGAAGTAGCTTTTCTGGGTCTCAGTTTCTCTCCTGGGCTGGGGACTGGGTGAGGGGCCTGGGTGGGGGCTTGGGTCACCTCTCTGGCCCCTCAGGCCTGTGGTTTAGCTAGGATTCTGGGATCTTAGCCCAAGTGTAGTGGCTGGGGCCCGAGATTTTCTCCCTGCACGGTCAGCACATTCCTGAAATGCTGTTAAATTTTTCTAAATAAATCTCACTTTCTATTGATTTCCATTACATTTTCCAAGGGAAAATAGTTTTTTCTGAGGGGGTGGGGTGATAGTTACTGACCTGTCTGAGGAGAGGCTTCCTGTTGGAGCAGAGGACTCATGGTAATGCAGTCCAGCTGCTTCAGGGAGGCTGCTCTGGGTGTGTCACCGCAGCGTTCTGGTCTCCTGGGACCTTGCTGGATTTGACCCACAGCCCCTGGGCGTTCCTTTGCTTAGCTGTGTGGCCTAGGTATGTAGGTGCCCTGGCCCAGCTCGGCCAGAGGTTCTGCCATCCCTGTGGAGTCCTCTGTGGGCACTTCGGTGGCTCCCAGGTCCCCAGGCCTGCTCAGTTGGCAGAGAAGAGGCTCGCCTGGCAGGTTGGCAGGATGTGTATTTTCAAAGTGGGCTCCAGCGCCCTCCTTGGTTCTTGGACCAGCTTCAAGCCAGGGCGGTGAAGGGGATCCCCTGTAGGTGTGCTCAGTCCTGGTCCTCACCATGCCTACCTTTGGCCTTCAGGGCCCTACTCAAATAGCCAACTTTGTACAAACTGACCCTTGTCTCATGAAGGCAAAGATGAAAACATGCACACAAAGGAGGTAGTTAGGGGAAATGTCATGGGAAGTGTGAGGAAAAAACTCGCAGTGGGTAGTAGGTGGTGACTGGGAGGGGTCCTAGAAAGTGAGTGTGCCGCGTGGGCTCTGTCCAGGATCTTTAGTGGATAAGCAGAGTGTTGGAATTTGCTCAGTTGTGCAGTGGTTACCTGTCCCAGGTGGCTTTGTGGTTTAAAAATGACCAATTCAAACCCAGACTCTAAACCAGTTACTTAGCATGCAGGATTTAAAGGAAAACCGGCTGCTCTGCATTTTTAAGTTCCTTGGAGGAAACAGCCCTGGGCGTAGGGAGGGATTGAATTCCATTCTGCTGGAACCTCTGTCTGGGACCACCCTCTCCCCAGCTGTTTACAGCCCGCACACATCAAATCCCACAGTGATGGGCTGAGGCTACCGAGACACCCTGTGTTCATGTCCGTTGGCTCTTACTGTGCTCTTCATCCTCCTAACTGATGAGAGGACTGCAGTCTGGCTCCAGTTGAAGGTGTGATGCATTCACGTTTGCCTTGGCTCAGTGCCAGGCTCTGCAAGGGTCTTTGCCAGGTGTTCAGGTGTGAATGCTTGCACCTACTTTTTGGGCATATAAGTCTGAGTAGGGTCTAGGCGGCTCAGCAGGCTTTGCACCATGTGAATGAATACATGGCTTTCCTTTTAGTGTAAATCCTGGGCAGCGTTTGCGTACATTGTCTTC
Organism: Fukomys damarensis; assembly: GCF_012274545.1. Lineage (NCBI taxonomy): Eukaryota > Metazoa > Chordata > Mammalia > Rodentia > Bathyergidae > Fukomys > Fukomys damarensis. Next base: position 2,843,719 of record NW_022900931.1, on the reverse strand, counting down.
GCTTTTAATCCCGGAGAGGAGAAGTTTCTGTGGGTCCATTTTGCTAAGGAAAGTGCTCAGCCGGTACCGAGGTTGCCTTTCCTGCTTCTGCGCAGGACCTACCCTTCCCGGTGACCTGTCACACAGGGCGCCGGAGAGAAGTCTTTTCAGCCTGAAAGCTGACAATAATTACATCTGCCTGCTCATTCATTACGTGAGCACCCTTATTTCTAGTGAAATGGAAATTTCAGTTTCAGAATTATTGCTAACCAAATTACCTTTATCAGTGAAAGAGCATCTGCTCACAATTACTTATAAAATAGGAAAAATGAATCTTTTCAGCATATACGTTTGTGGCTCTGATGTGTATAAATTGAAAGTCATGCCTGGAGTTTAGCAGTCCATTTTTCACCATGTTCAAAACAGGAGACAGCCCTGCCAGAAGTTTGTTATGCACATTAGAGGGTGGCTGGAGAGCTGGTGGCGGGTTCACTTTATCACTCTTCATTACCTACTTGCAGAGAGGTCTGCGACCGGTGAAAAATGGGCCACTTCCCGGAAGCAAGGGCGAGTTCCGGTTTGCTGCAGGGCAGACGTCCCATGGGCCTGTGTTCAGCCCGCCTAGCCTGGCTGGAAGTTGGGCTGCCAGCAGAGTGCCCAATACAAGTGCTGAGGCCAAGGAAGTCTCAGGCCTGTGGCTGATGTCACTATCTGGCGGGCAGAACTTGGCCCGTTAGCTCGTTTTAGTTCAAGGCCCCAGGTCGGGCAGAAGAGAAGGCCGTGTGCTCAGGATGCTCGTATCCAGCAGTTCCCATGACATAGACAGCTTGTACCTTGAGGCTGGTTTGTCCTTTCTGCCTGCCCTCAAGAGTTCCAGGAGGGCAGGGAGCAGGCCTGTCTTTCCTGGGGCGGCCTGGCCTATGGAGGGTGCTGGCTAATCCCTGCTGTTAGGCCAGATGAATGAGCAGCCTTTGTTCCGGAAGGAATCGGCCTGTGCCATGTGGGCTTATGCTGTGTCAGGTTCAGTGGGTACTCCTGGAAGTGTTCTGAGCTTTGCTGTACAGAGGGGCGTGGCCATGTCCACGTAGTGGTTCTAAGAGACAAAGGTTGTGGCTGTTTTGAGGTAACAGTGGGGAAGCCTTGGCCTGTTTTAGCTCAGCTGCCACTTTGCATGTACCTTTGGACAGGTTGCCTCACAGGTGAGAGATGAGGGCCCCCAGGATCAGGGCAAGAGATGCATGGCCCCCACTCAGGAGCTGGGCACAGGGTGGCTGGTCACTGAACTCTGGAGTGTGCTTCTCCTGAAGTTGGGCTGAGGAGGGCCAAGGGCTTGTTTTTGCACCTGCTACTTTTGGATCTGAAAGCAGGGCAAAAAATGTTACGTTTTATTTTGTTTCATTGGGTTGCTTCAGTGGCAGATGTTCCAGAAATATGTGTTTAATTTTTCAGAGTTGTTTCTGGCCTGTTTGCCATCGGAAGGCACTGCCTCCTGGGCACCCATTAGAGCTGTTTGTTTTCCGGTTCCCTGGGTGCTGACTTGCTCTGTGGGTGGGCTGTTGGCACTGTAGGCAGGGCTGGGGACCTCGGCTCTCCAGCTTGTACGTCCCAATAGCATCTTGCTCTCCTCTGTCACCCTGTCTGCAATCTCATGAGAGAGGCTGGTCCTGGCATCAGGCTGCTCATTTAGCACTTGGGAGGCTGAGGCAGGAGGATCACTGCGAGTTCAAGGCCAGCCTGAACTACATAGCAAGACCACATATCAAAAGAAAGAAAATACAAAAGAGACAGAGCTGGGGATTTAGCTCAGTGGCACCTTGCCTGCCTTGCAAGCACAAAGCCATGAGTTGGATCCCCAGTCCTGGGACACGCACAATCACAGGACTGCTCATTTAACAAATGTGTCTGTGCTCCCTGCAGACCCGGCCCTGTTCATTTCCGTTTTGCAAGGGGACACAGTCCTGCCCTTGGGGTAGTCTCAGTCTTTTGGGGAAGACCTAGCAGGGTCACACAGCCTGTGCCCTGTGTAGAGCCCAGGGAAGGGCTGATTTCTCAGTGGCAGACCATGGGATTGGTGTTTAGCTGGAGGGAAGGAGTGGACATGCCTGTGTCTCCTGAAAGTGGCAGGAAGGGGTCTGTACCCTGGTGCAAACCCAACGGAACCCGCACTGGTAAAGTGAGAGTCTTCGCTGCATCTGGGTCCTTAAATGCTCCTGTCCTGCCTGTCAGGGTGAGGTCCTACTGTGGCATTGTGGTTAGAAGTTGGAGGAGTGGCTGCCCAGGGATGCTGGGGTGGCGCTGTGACAGGAAAGGACCTGGGCTGCTGGTACCACACTGCTCATGCCCACGGGGGAGCTGAGGAGCTGCACAACCAGGATGGGTATGGGGCTCGTGGTCGTCAGGTGTTCGCACAGCACAGACTGGGCCACCTGCTGGGCTGTACCTGCCCATCCCCTTGCGCTCCAGTACCCGCTTCCTCTCCAGAGTTGTCCCAGTCATTCTGGCCTGCCCTTCCCGGGCAAGAGCAGCCAACTGCATATTCATGAAAACTCAGCCCTCTTTTTTCTGTGTTAAGCAACCTTTTTCAGTAAATTTAGTCATTTTCTAAACTGCTGGTTCTCCAGTGTTCCTCAGATTTGAATTTCAAATACGCTGGAGGGCCCCGCCCGAGTATCTGCTATTTTGCCCTTGGAAACTGGGTAAGATCAGGCCTGGTCTTGACGGTCTGCATCAACTAACCTCTGCTGGCTTGTTTTTATGACGCGGCAGCCATCTTTCCTGGGCCTGCATGGGCAGAATGCTGGGAGTGGGAGTGGTCACCTGGCCAGCAGAACCTGTGCCCCTGGAAGGCACTTGTCGGAGTGTGTGTACCTGGGCCTGTCGGGCTCTAAGTGTCCGTGGCTCCTCAGAGGAGGCTGAGGCAGAGGTGGGGATCTTAGGTGTGGACTGTTGAGTTACTGCCCACCGTACTCTGATGCGAAGAGAGACCATGTAGCTGATGTGGGCCCGTGCTTCTGTTAGTGCTGTCATTGGCACTTGGCTCTTCCAGTGCCAGCTGTCCTCAAGGTGCCCAGAGCCCTAACTCAGAGCCCGCCTGTCACCGTCGCCATCTCCCCTCGTTGCTCATTCTTTTAAACAGGAGAGAGCCTTCATTTGGGGAATTCATCCTCTGCTTCCTAGGGTTGTGCTTGGGCCATGCTGATGATGGGGTGAGGTTCTGAGGGTGCACCGGGCGCCAGGGACTAGCGGCTTGGCGTCCTGACACCTGCGGCTGTGTTTGCTCTGTGCAGAACCTGTGCACCAGCACCTGGACCAGCACGAGGTGCGCTACCTGCAGTTTGCCTTTCGCTGGATGAACAACCTGCTGATGCGAGAGCTGCCGCTGCACTGCACTGTCCGCCTGTGGGACACCTACCAGGTGAGTGCCTCCCCGCCTGGGAGTCCCCTCCCAGCCAAAGCCCTCATGGTCCTTGGCAAGCCTGTTTCTGGTCGCCTTACGGTCTGAGCAGACGTGGAACATGGAGAAGGACTTCATGTTGTTCCCTTTGCCTCTGGATCTCATCCCATCCGTGTGGCGACCGAGTCCCCATTGCTTGCCAGCAGTTTACATTCTGAGCCCAAGCCTAGGAGTGCGGTAATGCTGGTAGCTCCGCCGCAAGTTTGAGCTACTTCTGCCCCAGACTTCACACACAGGACTCACACGTTGCCCATGTTTTCAGTTACTTATAGTGAAGATTTAAGAACGCACAGATGGATCCATTGCAGTATGAAATTTTCTGCTCTCCACTAGGTTTGATGACATTCATTCTTTGAGGAGGTTGAGTTTTCTGGAACAAACTGCCTTTGTTCCCTCGAGTGTCTGTTGCTCGTTCTCGCATCTTGGCACTTTTTTCACGATTTCCACAGGAGATGTGCCCGTGCTGTTTGGTTTAGGTGTGAGCCTTCAACCTCACTTACAAACAGGAGCACCATTATGTGGGGTAGGAGTCTTGACCTGTGTTCGAGAGAGAGGCTCTTAACACCTTGCTCAGGCGGGCACAGTCCTTTGTGGGCTTTGGAAAGGGCGCTGTCTGGGGAGACTGGTGCCAGGCGTGGGGTGGCGGTGTAAATCCCAGGTACTGGGCCTCACTCCAGCATTGGGGTCTTACACATGGACGTCTATGAAGGTGGTGGTGGGAGGCAGGAGATGCTAGAGCAGCCAGAGCCTCAGCGGTCCTCCCAACTTTCCCCTCTCTGAGGGACAGCGGTCTGGATGCCGCGTTCCTCCCACAGCACAGGGTGCTGTAAGCCTGCCATGCTGCAGTCTCTTGTGCTGTGCTTGTTTCCATGGGGATCATCTCAAACAACAGCCTAGAGCTTTGCTCCTGACCCTGCTTTTGGGCCCTGTGCCCCACAGTGGGTGTTTTGTGGCTCTGAGTTGTGTGTTCAGACTCTTTGCAACTTGTGCAGTCTAATGCTGCCCACAGGAATGATAACTGGTCAGTGGTTCTGCCTTCCTACCTGCTTGGCAGCTGCTGAATTTCTGCCTAGTAGCATTAGCTAGGACGCGAAGCCTTACCTGGGGCTATTTGGTTAAAGTGGCCATCGGTCTAGCGATTGATCGGCTGGCTGTAGGATTACAGGAAACAAAACTTAATATCCTGTAAATTGCAAACACTCTTCGTATCTGTGATTGGTTAGGTCGTTCAGTACCCAGGCCCCCCTCGTTAAACACAGAGTTCCTTGTAACACTGTCCCCATTATGAATAAATTAGTTATTAAGCCAGTCGCTCTGTGAGGAGCTAGAAGACCAATTGGCTCATCCATGGGCTGTGCCACTTCCTAAAACTCCTAATAGTTATTAAAACTTTAGGTACGATTATTGTCTCTTTATTGAGTTAATTTCCCTGAAATTAAATTTTGTCATGAATTGACTCATTTGTCCCATGGCCCCATTCTTGAACTGACAGTACCCTGGTCATAAACCTTTTCATATCTTAAAAATTGGGGGTATTTCCATTTTGCAGGGCCAAGTAACCATGAAATTGTATTGCATCTTTTGGCAATGAAAATACATAGTAATCATAGGATAGCAATCGGGTGATTACTCTCCCCTAAACTGGGGTGTTTAGTAGCTGGGCCATTACAGGTTTCAGTAACTCTTTAACCCCTCATGGGACAGCTTAAAATCCATTTGGACATGTGTCTGTGAAAGGATATTAGGAAGCCCCTACCCTGCCCTGTTCCATTCCTGGACTAGACGGATGAATGAGGTACAATACCACAGTGTCAAGGGAGCACCAAGAGACAGCCCCACTGGCTTGGCAGGTCCGTCACAGGACCTGGTGCTGTCACAGTGACCCTGGCTCCCAGGAGAGCCTCGGCAACGAGGCCACCATCAGGGGCCTCTGTGGAACATGACTGCCAGCTTTGCCCGGCAGACCCACCCTGCACATGGAGGAATCTTGGACCTGTTCCTTTTGCAGTTGGGCTCAGCTACAGCATTGGGTCACGCCTTTCTTACATGCCTTGCCAGTTTTGCCAGGCCCTCCATTGTGTTTATTTTGCCACCATCCACACCCTACTGCCTCGGGCCAATTCTCTAAGTCTCTTGGCCTTAAGCAGCCACTGAAGGAATGGTAAGGGCACATGTGGGACGGGCAGGAGCCCGATGCAGCAGTGCTTGGAATCTAAAGGCATGCACATGCTGTACCTGTGTAGTTGTAACCAGAGCTGCACTTGCTCCTTGGGGTCTGAGGACAGAGAGTCTGGCGCTGGCAGTGTCTCAGTCCAGGCAGGACATTGCTGTCCTGTGCTGGAAGTGAGCTTGGGCAGCTCAGGCAGCCTGGTCAGAGCTCTCCCTGGCACACTCGGCTCAGACTCCTGTATCCTCACTGCAACCCCAGCTCCCGGGTACTGGCTTTGAGCTTTGTCTCCTCCCCATTGGAGGGGGGACAGCCTTGGTCTGGGCTGTCATGGTGGCCACCTGGACTGCAGCTGGGCGGCTCCGCTGGAGAGCTGCTGATTCCTAAGGTCCAGATGCAGCCCCCAATCCTAGGACAGCAGCGTTCAGTGAGGCCGCAGCCTGAGAGCCAGGACCCTTCCTGGGTGCACCCCCAACGTAGCTCCTTCACTGTTTTCCAGAGTCACATGCAGGGCCTTTGTTGTTTTATGTCAGGCCAGGTGACGTTTATGAGGGATAAGAGAAAGTGTCCTTGTGAGCAGTGGGTGAGAGCCCCATTGCCTTGTAAGGAAGAAGGTGTGCAAAAGACTGTCTTTGTGAGTGTTTCCCTGATGGGGTAACTTTCATACCCTCACCACAGCAGGGCCAGCACCTTGGACAGAAGAGCTGAGGATGGATTGATTGGCATGTGTTCTCTTGTTCTTTATTTAATCCAGAAATTAGCTGTCATTTTTCAGGTCAGAAGTAGGGGAGCAAAGCAAGAAGAACCCCTTTAGCTGGCATCTGAGAGGTGGAATAGGAGGGCCAGGCCAGGAATGCAGGCCCTGGGGATAGCTGGTGGAAACCCGCTTAGGAGATGTGTCTGTGCCTCTGCCCCGCAGCCCTGTTTCTGCATCACTGCAAATGTGCACTTCAAAGGGATATGTGCAGAGTGCCTGCTGTGTGCCAGTGACCTGGGGCCGGGGACCCAGGACATGGGACAGAGAAGGGCTGTCCTCGTGGCGCTCGCCAGCTTGAGGCTGGGACAGGACTGTAGCAGCATGGATGTTTGGCTTGGTGTTAGGTAGTGGTAGATGCTGCCTGAAGCCTGAGCTGGGAGGGAGGCAGTGCCCTGAGTGGAGGAAAGGAGAAGAGGGGACCCTACGTTTGGGCTGTGGACAGCGGGTGAGGCCGAGTCTGGGAGCAGGAAAGCCCTGCTCAGGCTGCCTTCCAGGGTAGGGGCGGGCTGGAGGGGTGAGCACAGCTGCAGCAAGGGCCAGCGTGTGGGGCTGCCACTGCCGTAGAGAGCTGGGGCACCCTCCTCTGGGGTTGGGCTGGTGCCTGAGTGAGAGGAGGGAGGGAGGCAGCCGGGTGAACCCCTGCTGGTGTCAAGCATGCCTTGGGACTGGGATTTCTTCAAGTCAGAACAGTCCCTGGGGTGATGGGATGGGTTGAAGTTCATCTTCACGTGAACCCACATCGCCCCACTTTGGACAGAGGGCCACACGTGGCGGCAGCTGCAGACGTGTGCAGGTGCGCATGGGTCAGTGTGCACATGTGTGTGTCTTTGCTGTAACAATGGAAGGGCCCAGAAGCAACCAAGTCCTGCAGCCCAGCTGCTCCTCACTGAGCTGGTGTCTGCGGATTCTGACAGCGCTGTGCGGGCAGAGGAACCAGGGCTCCCTGAGCAGTGGCTGATGCTAGGGCTAAGCCCGGAGCAGGTAGGGGAGAGCTCAGGCACGCACAGTGACTCAGTGGCCAGGGCAGAACAGTCAGGCACTGAGTAGTCTGGAAGTGCACTGTAGCTGAGCGGGTAAAACACGGATCTCGAGTCCATATGGATAGAAACCAGAGGTTGAATCAGTAGATAAAGGGGGAGAAGAGAGACATTGGCTGTGCAGAAGAATTATTTATATAGGCCCCCCTTTAAATTGGGCAGTGCAAGGAGACTTTCCCAAAGTGCTCAGTGTGTGTGTGTCTGTGTGTGCGCGCGTACATGGGGTAATGTAGTGGAGATGCTGACAGATATTCCTCAGCTGGCACATCAAGGTCACTACAAGGCTGCCTTGATGAGAAGAATGCTGTCCTCTGTGGTCTTCCCCAAACCCATCACTGTGGACCAGTGATCAGACACCCGGCAGATCCCTGTGGATTACTCTCTAGAACACAGTCACTGGCAGGCCTCAGAAGTGCTGGCTTACCTGGTACAAAGACAGCATGAGAGACTGTCCCTGCCTGGAGGAGCTTGAAGAGATGTGACTGGGAGTCACACGGGACTCAGATGGAGTCCTGGGACATCAAAAGGACATTCGGGGAAAACTTACCAGCCCGTCATTCTTGGCTTATCAGCTGGGTCGTTTAGGAGTGACCATTGGGGAGATTGGCTGCAGAGTCTTTGGCTCTGGGGCCGCCTTCAGGGGCCTGGCATAATCTCTGCACCCTGCCCTGCCCCCTCTCCTTGCTGCCTTGCTCTTTCCTATGTCCTTGGCTCCTGCTGTCCTGGAAGCCCTGAACTGGCAGCTGCACTGTGTCGAATGGGAGATTCCCTGGCCCACACCTTTCCCTAGGGTGAGTTGGGTGCTGTTAGCTTGGGCTGTGGTGCCAGAGTTCTGGAGGCCAGAAGTCTGAGATCCAGGTGTCGGCAGCTCTGCCGCCTCACTGTGTCGTCAGGTGGCCTTTCCTGTGTCTGTGTGAGCCCTTTTCATATGAGTGCAGTAGTCCTTTTGCCCCAGGGCCCCAGGTACCTGACCTCACTTAATGTCACTTACTTCTTAAACTGGAATACCTTCACCTTGGGGATTAGGGCCTCAGCTTCTCTATTAGTGCGGTCATAGTTTGTGGGTAGCAGTCAGCTCCTTGCTGTGGCTGGCGCCCCTACCGTGATCCCTGGCATCGTGTTGGTCACCGGAGTGTGTAGGTGCTTCTCCCAGAATGCATCCGCCTGCCCTCCTCTTGCCTCCATATGATCTTGTCGGTGACTTGGTGGCAGGAAGGTAACTTGGGGGCTCCTGTGAGGAACTTTAGACTCTTAAGGGCCTTGCCAGGTGAGGGGCATGAGACATGTGTGCTCTCCCTACTGTCTGCTTACAGCTGCATTAAGCTCAGCTTCCAGCCCTCACCATGGATTTGGTGGACGGTCCCTGTGATTGTCATCTGTGGGAAACACAATGACATTAGTGAACTTGGAGCTTTGCCCTTGATTTGAGTTCCCACTCTGTCTGCTCTGAGCCCTGGGTATAGTGCTCGTGGCCTGCCTCTGCAGCTGCCATAGTCCCACCCACTATCCCTCGGCTATGCCTGACCTCTGGAGGCCTGGGAGGTGGAACCTCCTGCAGGGCCCATGACCCAAAGATTCCCTCCCTGGGCAGGACAGGGTCAGAAGTGGGCTTTGTGTGGGAGCCTGGCTGCACGTGGGCAGGTATACTCTCACCTGGCCCAGTTCTGTTCACAGAGGTGGAGGCAGCCCTATACCCAAGGCACAAACCATGTACTCTCTGGGTCCCTCCAATCAAGGAGACCCCCACCTTCTCCATGTGTCCTCTGGAGGGGAGTACACTATGCGAGGTAGGGCAGAGGCTGTCAGAGTGCATTCCTGGAAGGATCCCTTCCCTTCCCTGTTGACAGGTTGAAGGCCCAGGGCAGGGTAGGTGGGAGGAGCTGGCTGCGTCCAGCTTGGATGGAGGAGGCCATGTGCTGATGGCTTGGGCCTGCTGTGGACCCCTCCAGAGAAGCGTGGCTGTGACAGTGAGGGTGGGGAAGGCGGAGCACTGGAGGGTGGTTCCCTGGAGGGAGAGCCAGGGCTCTGCAGGCACACTGGGCAGTGCGAGGGAGGGATGGCTTCACTGGGTGGGGAGGCTGTGACTCAGAAGTGAAGGTGTCACTATGATTTAGATGACAGAGAGCGTCAGCAGCTTCTTGAGGGCAGAGGTGCCTTTCCTCAAAGTTCCAGAGACTTGTGTCCCTGTCCCCATAATGGTCAGGGTGGGATGAGGTTCTTGGGGCTGTGGAGTCTCTCTCTGTCTGAGGCTTGGCATATGTCACCTCCTCTGAGATCTCTCACTCCGCCTGGCCCAGGGTGCATTGCGAGGAGCCCACCTGTGTTGCTGTAGAGTGCTCATCGCACTTTTCCTGGGGGGATGCAGGACATGAAATATCTGTCATAAATGAGGGAAATCCTCTGAGGCTTTACCTTTCCTGTGTCCCAGTGAGTCTAAGAAAACAGAAATGTCCTTTTGCCCAGTGAGCATTGCAAGATGACTTCGTCTGGCTGAAGACGTTTGTTAAACTCCTTCCTAGTGATATCCAGGAAGCTGCTCGGACCCTAGAGTGCTCCCCACGCAGCCTGGTGGGGAGTCAAAGGACGAGATGTGGAGCCTGGCTCCCTGGGCTCGGGGTCTGGTCATTTCTGTGCCTTCCCATCCTTCCCTGAGGGCAGGGTCACCTTACCCCAGGCCCAGCGCACTCCCTGCTGGCAGGAGAGTCCTTCACTCTGAGCCACGCTGTGACTGGAGAGGTGTGGAATTGTTGGACCTCTGGCTGTGATGAGCCTTACGTTACCCACCTCAGCCCAGTGGGTCTAGGCCTTCTACAGAAGGGATTATCTTGGTGGTTCCCCGAAGTCCCAGTGGATTGTTGTTCTCCGTAGCATCTTGGATGCCAACAGTGCTATTTCCAGCTGATGGTGTGTCTACCTGTGGGTCCTGGGACAGGTCACATTTCCCTGGGTGGAACTCAGAGTAGGCCACAGCCAGAACTCTCCCCCACAGCTGTCACTGGGGTCCTATAAACGGTAGAGCTGCCCAAGTCCCAGGCTTACTGCTAGGCAGTGATGGGCAACCAGGTTTTACAGAAAGTGGAGCCGGGGGTCTCGGAGCCAGCATGCCTTGCCCAGCACTTTTCTCCCTTTTATGTTACTGTGCTCATTTCTGTCTCTGCCTCCTGTGCGGCACACTGGGCCTCTAAAATGGCCATGATAGTGGTGTTGGGGCCTCTGGTTGCCCTGGACAGTGTATAGAGGAGCAGGCCCTGGAGAAAGGACCTGGCCCCTTGTCCATACCTCCTTGGCTGACAGCAGAGACCCCATGGCAGAGATCTAGGCCCTGTGGACGCAGTGTCCTATGAGTCTGTGCCTGGGGAGAGGTTAATGTGAGTCTCTGAGTGTAGAATGTCTGGTTAGGTTCCTGCTGAACCCTGGCATTGGCTGTGCTATTTCTCAGACAGGCCAGGGGCGAGCGAGTGGTCAAGTCAGGTCCTGTTAAATGCCAGCTGCCTGCTGCCCCCAACTCCCTGGAATATCCGTTGGTTACTGCCAAGGGTCTGCACTGAGTGCCATATACCCGGTGCCCATCTCCTGGGCAGTTTTACTCATTTTCCTTCTGGGTCTCACCATCTGTGGGGCAGGTTGGTCAGGGGCAGTGTTGGGGAGAGGGTGGTGCTCCCTGCACTTAGTGGAGGACCTTGGCATTTCTCTAGAAAGACCTCTGTCCTGGCCACTGAGCCATTCAGCACTTGTGTGTTTATTGAGTGTCTGCCCTGGGTCAGGCCCCGCCCTTAGTACTGGGGTGCAGTCCCAGGAAAGAGGAGGCCCCTGTCCTCAAAGGGCACATGTCCCAGTGAGAGAGCCTAGCACCACCCCAGGCAGTCACTCACCATCATCTAGGGGACAGAGGTTGGTGTAGGGCAGGCCCTCAAGACTGCGAGGTTCTCGGGGGAGGCCCTGACCTGGAGCCCACGTGAGCGATGCAAGCTTCAGAGCGGGGCTGGGAGAAGAGCATTCAGTCCACAGGCGCCCAGGGAAACCAGGCTGGGATGCAGGGGCTGCAGCACTGCTCTCCTGTGGCAGGCCGTGCGCATGGATGGAGCGGAGCTATTGGTGGAGAGGCCCCTGGTTGAGTAGTGGTTCGCAGCTGCCAGCCTTCGGAGCCCGAGGTCACCCTGAGCCATGTGGGTCCAGTGGGTGCAGCCTTGATGTAACCATAGCCCTGCCGCCACCTTGACTATAGCCCCAGCCTCCAGGCATGGGGAGGCCACCATGGCTCAGCCCGCTGTGAGTGTATAACCCACATAGCGGTAGATGAGTGTTGTCACTGCCACCTGCCGCAAGTGGTGTGAGTAGCATTCAGAGGAGACTTGGCAGAGCAGGCTGGAGAGTCCTGATGGACCCTGAGTAGGGGCATCCCAAGGGCAGCCAGGCAGGTGGTCAGGGTGAGGCAGACAGGTTAGGTGGGGTAAGAGGAAGCTCTGTGCTGGGACCCTGTATGACACCACCTTCAGGGGAGCCCAGGGTAGACCCTGTGCATGCTTTAAAATACTTTTAGGGAGGTTGAGGTTGAGGTGGAAAGTGGGTGCCTTCCCAGAAACCATTTTGAACACAGGGTTCAAGTCATCAGTATCAGGCCATGAGGTAGAGTTGGAGTTGTAATGAAATGTGAGGCAGGTCTGCTCATGTTTTCCCGTGTTTGTGGGAGGCAGGCATGATCTATATGTGTCCACTGTGGTGTCTGAGGAAGCACCTGGCCCGGGGAGCTCATGGTCTGGCCCAGAGGGGGCACGTGACAGTGACAGCTGCATGTGATGCCAGGACCAGGCAGGTGCTGGGGCATGGGCAGGCTCCTCACCTTCCCAGGACACTGAGGTGGCTCCTGTGGGGATGGCTTAGTGGCTGAGCTGAAGATGAGCAGGAGTGGCAGAAAAGTGACCAAGGTAGGCTCCAGAGTTCAGGGACCTTGTGCCTGGGACACACTGGGCAGGTTCCTTGGAGGGGACTGTGGGGTGGTTCACAGCATGTGTGATGTGTGCAGAGCCTGCTCCATGTGAGGTGTGACTGGATATGGCTGCTATGGGGCGTTTGGGAGCCAGGGCAGAGGACAGGCTTTGAGCAAGGCCCCCTCAGATCCTTTGCCCTCTGTTCCCTGGGTGGTATCTTTGGAGCTCTTCTGAGCCTTCTGGGGCACCACGGAGCACTGATTCTGTGAATTGGGTGACATTGAGACTGATGGATCAGGTTAATCTACTAAGCCCAGAGGAGCAGGTCTCCGTGCAGCATCCTTTTCTGTAAGCTCATTAAGATTTGAGGGTGTAAGCTCTCCAGTCCTGCCCGCCTACAGGAAGCAGGCATACATCACTGTCAGCGGGCAGCATTTCCAAGGAGGATATTCAGCAAGGTTTATTCACTGCATTGAGTCTGCAGGGTAGAGCCAGAGAGGGATATCTGTCACTGTAGAGTGGCCCAGGGCAGAATCCTGGGGACTTAGAGGTGCACTCAAAGCATATCAGAACCTCCTCTGGGACCCTAAGTGGTTGTTCCTTTATGGTTCAGTCTCATCGCTTTTCATGGGAACTCATTCAGGGCTGGGATACTAGCGAGGGGTGGCTTCTTCCCTCTCTGGCTCTGGTTCACTCCTGCACTGGCTAGGGTGTGTGGACCCAGAGTTCTGGCCCAGATGTGCCCCAGGAGGATCGACTATCTAGTTAGGTACTGGGACCTCATCAACTCTCACCCAGTCCTGACCCAGGTCAACTCCAGAGCTCCCTTGGCACACAAACCCGAATCTGAACCCAAACCCCAGCTACCCTTAAGCAAGATGAGTGATTTACACCTTTTGGTCTCTTTGTCAGATTCCATTCCTGTAACAGACACCTGGGGTAGTCAGCTTATTAAGTGGAAAGGTTTATTTGGAGGTTCTGTTCACGACTGGGTGGCACTAAGCTTTGAGGGGCCTGTGGCAAGGCAGCACGGCATGGTGGGAGAACCTGGTGGAGCAAAACTGCTCATCTCAGTCAGGAAGTGGACGAGAGAGGAAGAGGAAGTGGCTGGGGCCCCACTGTCCCCACCCCCTGACCTGAAGATACTCTGTAAGGTCTTACAGTTTCCACCTGCTCCCGGCAGCACTGAGAACTGGGCCTTCAACACATGGGCCCCAGGGGACACTGCAGATCCGGATGAGAGCAGCCTCTGATTTTTAAGTTTGTACCAGATGACCCCTTTCTTTCTGAGTTATTTGGTGAGAGATTGTAAACTGTGGTTGCCTGGGAAGAGGCATTTAGATTCTGCCGGAAAGTACAGTGAAGATATAGTAGTCCCGTCTGTGTCCCCCTCAGTCACCTGGAGTTTAACCAGCATGGACTTCTGGTGGAGGAGTTGATCAGGGCCCTAAGGCACAGGGCTCCTTGTTTCTCAGACATCCAGTTCTCTCCGGCAGCGCCACTCAAAGGTGTGGAGTGACACCTTGTAGTCAATAGTGGGTGAACAGTCAGAATAAATTTCTTTGTGCCTGCTTCAAAGTAGACAAGAATGCTTAGTTAACTCTGGAGTAAAATTTAATGGTAATGATATTTTCTAAGGAGAGATTAAAGAGTTCTTTTTCAGTAGTTTAAATGTTCACCCAGCAAAGCCACTTGTCAGCAAGGCAAGTCTTTGGTGCTTCTTTTCTTCCATCTGATTCAGGAATGTTCGCTGGCCCTTCAAGGATGGTCTGCTGTGTGCCAGACCCTGCCACTAGGACAGTCAGCCGGCCATGTGGGGGACCTGCCATGGACCCAACTCTGACCTTTGGTGTCTAACTGCAGCCACCTGCGAGGGGTCAGCCACTGCCACTTTTCCAGGAAGCAGTGGATGCCCTGGAAATTGGAGTGGGGTTGGTGTTGGCCCAACCCATGCTTTGTGTTGACCCCCATCCTCTCCAGCATCGGATCTTCAGAAGTAGATGAAGAATATCCCAAGAGTTAGGGAGCCCTGGATGGAAAATTCAAGGCCCCGTGCATGGAGTCAAGGAGACCACTGGCAGGAAAGACTCACCACCCTGGCCCAAAGGGAGGAGGCCACTGGAGCCCCTCAGGGTATGGTCCAGCTGATGCTCCCTGACATGAGGCAGCAGACATGAGGTGCAGCCTGTCTGAGGTGTCCCTGTGTGTGTGAGCAGGGTGTCCTGAACAAGTGCCCTCTTACGATGACTGACTGTTCTGCAGAACCAGGCTCAGAGGGCTGAACAGAAGAAGCTCCTCGGTCGCCTGGGCCTGCTGTATGGTGGGATCAAAGAGGGCTTGGGACTTTGTCTTAGCACCATGGCAATTGGGGTGTGATGACCCCTAAACCCCCCAGGCAGCAGTCTTTGCCCTGTTGGAGGTGCCCTGAGACATGTGTTACTTCCCCTAGAGCATGTGTTGTCACTGCCTTGTGCAGACTCCTGGCCAGGTGGGGCTGTTTGGACCATGAGGCCTTTGGGAAAGGCCCTGCATCCCTGTGTGTCCCTGAGAGCTGGTGGAGACCTGCCCAGGGAGATGCCAAGACCCCTAGTGAGTGAGGGCCAGCCAGTAGACCAGCAGGGCAGAGTTGCCTCTTGTCTGTGAAGAGTAAGGAGGACAAGGTGTGATCAGGGGACACATGTGCCGCCTGCCTCTGAGGGCAGGCCCCTGCAAGGGCTTTAGAGTTGATATTTGTGGCTCTGGGTGGGTGCCTGCAGTCTGAGTAGAAAAAACAATTCTGAGATCAAACATCTCTCTGCTAGGGCGGCTGTTGTGGGTCCCTGGCCTCTGGAAGCTAAATCTTGCCCTTAGCCAGGTTCCATGAAGAGGAATCAGAGCCAGCTGAGGCCCAAATCTCTAATCCCCAGGGACTAAACCCTGGATCCCTGTGCCTTCCTGAGCCCTGCAGGCCGCCTGGGGACTTGTCCTCCAGAGTGGGGGGGAAACAGGCTGGGGGCCCCATCCGAAGTCACATGGAGTTTGCTTGCTGTGTCCCATTTTTGCTAAGCTTTAAGATGATGTATTCATGAGTGTTTGATCTGCAGTATGATGTTAAGCACTTCCTGTAACTTTTTTGGACAAAAGGTTAAAGAAAACCAGGGCTGGTGAGCGGATCCCAGAGAGGGGCTTGGCTTCCTGAGGGTGTGTGTTTCTCCTGACCCTGGCTCGACCTTGGTGTAAGGAGATGGGCAGTGGAGGGGCGAGGGATGTTGCCATCCCTTCAGGGAGCTGCTCTCTCTACACCAGGGTTAGCCCTGCTCTGCTAGAATGCACAGCCTGGGAAGGTTTCTGCCAAGCCGAGAAGAGAATGATGAACTGAGGTTACACACTAAGTAAGAGCTGTACCCTCGTAGGAAGGGGCTGACTTCTGCCTCTGTGGCCTGATGGCAGCATGTCTGGGGCTGAGGGAGAGGATACTGACAGCCTCCAGTCCAGAAGCCACCTGCTCAGCAGCTACTGAGTGTGGGAACAACCCTGGCAGCGCAGCGGTGTGAGCGGGAGGCGGGTGTGCCGGTAACCTGACAGGAGGAGCGGCAGTGTCCACAGGCACACAGGCTGCCTCCGCTCGTGGGTCAGAGAGGTTTGCAAGCTGTCTGTGTGTGGGAGGTCTTCGGAGGCTGTGTGGCCCTGCCTGTGGCCATCTTCCAGGGTCTGCCCGTGCCTCGCTCAGGACTCTGCCCAAGCCCCTGATCTGCTGCCTCCAGGGAACTTTGCCAAGGGACGGACCTGATCCCAGCTTGGGTCCCAGCTACCTCCTCCCCAGACCCTTTGGTTTGACCTCCTCTTGGTGAATGGGTCAGAGAGAGAGGCTCACCTGTTCTAAGTGAGAGGGTGGATTCATTTCAGCCACATGGACAAAGTCGCAACAAGCAAACACCGCAGCGGTGTTCCAGCTGAGGCATGGGTGCCCTCCTGACAGCCCCAAGCCGCCCCAGCTCTGTGGCTGTCACTACCTGTGTGGCTCCTCTGGGACCCAGCACCATGGGTGCTTTGAAGAAGGGCGCCCACGGCAGGCCTTCCTCATGATGGCGCACATAAACCCATCTCATTTGTGCAGTGGCTCTGGGAGCTAAGTGACCTCAATCGATGCTCAGAGCTGGCCCCGCTGATGACCCATCGGTCACACACAGATATGCACTGGTGCTGTGTGCTCTGTGGTGGCATGCTGCCACAAGATGCTGGCAGCCAGGACTGTCTGTGTCTGTGGACAGGGTAGTATGGTCCAGCACAGCCAGTCCCCCGTCTCCTGCCGAGACAGTGAGTGCTCTGTGGTCTCAGGAAGCCAAGGGCAGAGAACAGGTGGTCTTGGCACCGCAGATACTCTGGAGGGCCACAGCATGCCTGAAAAGGGTTGGGCAGACAGGGGACCTGGAGCATTTAACAGTGCCAGGACCAGGGACTCCCTTCTCCCTCCTCCCGTGAAGCACTTCTTGAGGTGAGTTGAGATTCCTCTGTCCCCATGTCCCCCACCTGACTTCATTAGCCTACCGGTACCTTAACCAGAGCAGGCGGGGAGGTCTGACTGCTCCCAGCACTAGGCTGTGGGGGCTGCTATTACTAGGAACAGTGCTGTAGTGGGGAGCCCTGCACAGGGGTGGCAAGGCTCCTCCTGCTCCTGGCCTGTGGGTGTGGTACCCCCCACAGGGCGCCTGCTGTCCACACAGCCCTTGATTTATAGACTCCTCTCCTGAGGTCTAGTGTAGCCTGCTAATTACCTCCCATCTTTATGTGCTCTGGAAGAAATTCACAGCGAAAAATTAACCTAAGAATTGCTTTCAGGAGCTTGGCCTTGTGTGTCCCTAGTGTGGGGAGTGTTCTCAAGGCTTCCAGTCCAAGTTTCCATGACCTTTTGTTAATGGCAAGAGAATGAGGCCAGCGCTCCGCACGGCTCCTCGTGTGACTCTCGCAGCCTACCATGTGGATGTGTGGCTCCCTTCCCAGGCCTGCAGTCCAGGCTTTGTGACATTAGAACAGTGCCCTGGGCCACCCATTGGCTTCCTGTCACTGCACAAGCATTGAAATTTCCAAATGTTAACCTCCTCGCCGCCAGCAAACTCTGGACGTCGTGGTCAAGTGCAGAGAAGCTTCTCTAGGAGGAGCAGCCCTCCCCAGGGCCCTGAGGCCTCTGGAGCTGGTGCTGACAGCATGGGTTCAGATAAACCTGTGCTCTGTGATGAACTCCCACTGGGCCTCCCTGCTTGTTTTCTGAGTCATTTTCTAAGTTTGATTCACTCTAAGCGTGTATTTGTGAAGCTGGAGATTAGAGAGTGGTCCCTCTCCCACTGAGTATCTCCAGCAGGCATCAGTCACCGGGGCCTCCAGTGCCCCGTGAGTGCTGCGCCGGGGAGACTTGGTCACTCTGGTCACGTGGCTTGTTGGAGAGCGGCATATGTCCAGGGAGCCCCAGCTTCAGTTGGCATGGGTTTTACAGGCGTTTGTTTAGGGCAGTTTGCTTTCATTTCCAACATGTGAGTCCAGTAGGAAACACTGAACGATTAAGAGGCTTGGGGATTGGGCTAGTGACCCTACATGCTCTCCTGACCATGGTATCATCTCCCATGCACGCCGTCCACCATGCCCCGCATGTGCCCTTCTGAGTAGGGCACTGTCCCTTGTGCCATCAGAGTAGACACCATTTCGAGTCCCTTCTCTGTGCTCCAGTGCACCCTTGCTGCAGGCCAGCCTGCTGCAGCACCTTACGCATGTCCTCCTGCCAGTTGTCTTAGGGTCGAGGTTGAAGCCTAGAGACCGCGTGGCCCCGCTCAGTGGGCCCTGCTCCTTGTCTTTGACAGCTCGGTACTGTCCTGCCCTCATTTGAACCTTCCCTCTATCTCACGTGCTGCCTGGGGCATCTGGTTCCTGGGGCTTAGGGCCTTGGCTGTTTGCCGTGTGTCCCTTGCAGCCCAGTTCTGGGATGGGACCCTATCCTGGCACCATGAGGCTCTTTGGTCACTCCACAACACCTAATGCGTAGGCTCTGGCCTGCTTCTGCGGTGGGGTGGGACGTTCTGGTTCCTGATGTCGACACCACCAAGGAGACCATGTCCAGGCTCACTTGTCTGAGGCAGAGTGTGGGACGTGTGTGCTGTTTGTCCTGGCCTCCAGAGGCCACATTTTCCCGCAGTGAGCAGAGGTGCTTCCGGGGCAGTCCCATAGATGCTGTTGCAGGGCTGATTGTGGGGAGCATCCTGAGGCCCTCAAAGGTGCATTTGAAGAAGGAGCACCTCAGTCCGGCAGGCAGGCTGTGGTTTGCCAGCCCTGCTGGGGTCAGGATGGGAAGTCCAAGTTGCCAGACCCCGGCAAGAAGGCTGCCTGGGAGCAGAGGTGTGTGTGTGTGTGTGTGAGACCCCGGGGCTTGGTGTGGATTCAACATGTTTCTTCAGGTTGTGCTTCTGCAAGAGCAGTTGACTTGTAGTAGCACTGCCGGCCAGTTCCAGACCTGATCTCTGGGCACTTTGAGCATTTCTGTGCGTGGCATCCTGAGCCTGCACCTGTGCTGGTGCAGTCAATGTGTGGGAACTCCAAGAGCCACACCTGCTCCGTTGGGAGAGAGGGGAACTTGAGAAAGTTGCACCAGCGGCAGCTGGTGCTTCTCCGTTGCAGGAAGAGGAAGCTGAGGCTCTGAGAAGCCCTATGGTCACCAGCTTAAAAGTGCAGGTGCCTGGTGTGCGGACTGAGCGTTTACCTGAGCAGCCGCAGCTCTGCAAAACTTCTGGGTGACAGCTGCTTCCCAGGAGCTGGCAGTGCCCTGGGCCAAGAGGAACAGTGGAGCACACTGGGCTGGGGCCCACGCCGCACAGGAGAGAGGCATTATCTGGGAGCGGATCGGAGCCCTCCTGGCCACCTGCTTTAGAAGTGGTTGTGCTCAGCGTGTCAGACACAGGCCAAGCTGGCTGTGACCATGACCAGCCTGCCTTGGACCCGGTCTCCTCCCTCCCGCGGCAGCACCTCTCCAGCTGCAGAGGACGCTGTGTGTCTGCTGCCTCCTCCCCATCGCCGCTCTGCCTGTGCTTCCCTGGCTGCATTATTTATACTTTACAGATCTGCCTCTCAGCATCCACTCGTGTGTCTTCCGAGAGCCTTTCCAGGGCAGCTCATTGCTATGCCGGTGGTGTGACTCCACTTCCTTCGCAGGCCCGTTGAGTCCTGGGCATTCATTTCCCCCTCACTGATGTGATAACAGAAGAAGGGCGCTTTGCTGCTGATTGAAGTCAAGTGGCAGGGCCAGTGGCAGGCACCTGGGAGATTGCGGATGAGGACTGTTGCAGGAGCTAGACTAACAACTGCACGTACAGGGCTCATCCAGGGCCCCGAGAGTCATTTCGAGACCTCATACAGGACACTGCAGTGTCAGATGCGGCCCATGGGGCAAGGGTGCAGTTGTGGGGTCTCTTGGGGCAGGGCTTACAGCCCAGGCCTTGCTGTGCCCATGAGTCCTGAGCAGCTGGGTGGCCCTGGGCAGGTGACCAGACTGCTGAACCGCCTCCTCACTGTGATGTGGGGACAGTACAGGGATCTCAGAAGGCACTGTAGGAGCTGGGTGTGACACTGTGCAGGGCCACTCCATGTCCAGTTGGCAGCAGGTGGCAGGGGTGCCCCAGTGTTCACTCGAGTTCTCTTGTTCCTTTTTCTGGACTTGGTCTTCATGTGCAGAGTGATCTCCAGGAAGGAAGGGTCACAGAAGTGTCTTGGTGGCCATCAGCTTATCTGTGGTAGACACAGAATCAGTGGACAGAAAGAGGGAGGATGCCTGGATAGGAGAAAAGTGGCCTGGATTGTGACTGTGGCGATAAACATCCTCCCTCCAGGGTCAGAGAGTGGATGCAGAGCTCAAACTCGGGTGGAGCTCATTGGTGGAGCACTTGCTGGGCATGGGGAAGGCACTGCTGTGAATTCCGGGCACTACAACAAAGAAGAACTTTGATGAAGCACCCCAATGGGGTATTTACCTTCTTGACATTCTGCAAAGGTCTGTAATGCAAAGCTGGGAACTGAGGTCAGCCAGGATGAAGAGTAGCCGAGGTGTGTGGGGGGTACAGAGGGAACCCTAGAGGAAGAAGGCTGGCTGGGCTCCCAGGAGGTGGAGGGACCTGGGGAGAGGCCATAGACAAGTCCTGCCCCAGGAGGGGTGAGGGCAGAGGTAAGCGGGGAGCCCTGGTGTAGATGTCTTCCTGTCCACATCATGTGGACTAAGACTAAGCATGGGGTGAGGCCTGGTTGGGTGCTTGCTGCTGCGCCAAGTGTGAAGGCAGGCACCCCCCAGAGTGCTCGACCCACCCCACTCAGCCCTGGCATCCTGGCTGGCTCAAGCTTGACTCTGCTGCACCTGCGTGAGTATTTGTAGCTGTCCTGGTCCATGTGGAGAATGGGTCAGGTGCTGGCATCCAAGGCGTTTCTTGGAGAGAACAGGAGTGGCCGGTGGGGCCGTGGGGAGAGATGGTTTGCACTGTGTGGACAGATCCCCTCTGTATTATGGGTGTTCTTGGACCTTTGTCTACAACCCTGCTCTCCGTTTAGGGTTCTTCCCTGGCTGGGTGCTTGTTAGTGATTGAGCACGTGTTTAAGTTCAAGTTGGTTCTGAAGGCATGAGGCTGCCTGCAAGCTGACAGCTGATCTGACTTTGCCGTGGGGCCTTGGGCTCAGCCTTGCACATGAGTCTTCTGTTCCTTGCAAACAAGAACCTTGCCCTTTGCAACTTAGAAGCTGCAGATGAGGAGCCATCCATTTCCTGCCTCGTGTTGTCTCTTACCAGGTCCCCCCTAGATTCCTCCTTCCAACTCCTATCCAGCGCTGAGCTACAGCTTTCTCTTGGTGCTTGCCACACTCCACCTCACTACACATGCTGTTCCCTGAGACTGTGGGTTTCCTGGACCTGTCAGGCCATGGATGTCCCCGTCAGCAGTGTTGGGCGTAAGTGATGCTGCCGCCCGGCGTCTCGCTGAAGGAGAGGGTGCGCTCACATCTGACAGGGTGCTGTGACACGTCTCCCTCCCCCAGTGGAGAATACTGTGGACACAGGAGGATAGTTGGGCTCCTAAGGAACCAAGAGGCTCATCTCCTGTCAGCCAGGTGTCACCACAGGTGCCTCATTGATGGAGCCCTGCAGTCCCTGGGTAGCTGGTACTGAGCCTCTGCTGACTGCCACCCTCAGAATTCAGAGGACTCAGTCCTTATGTTCAGGAAGGCAGTCCTGTGGGGGCCATGTTCTTATCAAGAGCAGCAAGAACTGTCCATGTGCCTGGGGCAGACAGGGCCTTCAGAGCCAAGACTCAAGCTCTAGCAGGGTGGCTATATCTAGGCGCCTTTCCCTCCAACCTTCCAGCAGCTGTGTGTGTGGGACACTGTTACAGCTGTCCTTCGTGTGATGAGGTCGAGCGCAGCCAGCTTGGGTGCTCCCCCAGTCATCCTGGCCAGGATAGAGCGAGGTGGGGGGAGTGCTTAGATTGTGAGCACCCACACGCCCCCACCCCGGTTTCTGCTGCAGGTCCGGGACACGCGGTGCTCGTGAACCTGGGCGGATGGGCATGCAGGCACCAAGTGCATAGAGCCCTTTCTTCAGGTGACAGCGGCAGATAGGTGAAAGACACAGTGGATTTCACAGGTGGAGTCTCCCAGCCTCACACCAACACACATGCTCACACTTAGTTTTGCAGAACCATCTCTTTTCACTGGAGTCATTTGAGCTGCATACAAAGATTATTTTCAGACTTTCTTCTGAACATTGAGTTTTGATGTTTCACACCCCCAACTTTAGCAAAGCTGCGTCCATCACCTAGAGATGCTTCAGGGATGTGATAGCGATGTATTTTAAAGAACTAATAATGATTCGCAAATTTGTTAGATCTTTGCTGCTCAGTGTGTAAGAACCAAAGGGGTCTTTTTCCATCAAGGCCTGTTTTGAATTCTGCCCAGGCTCTGGCAGCAGCACCTACCCTCACCCTCACCTCATGTCAGTTCTGAAGGCTCTCGGCTGCAGAGCTGGCACATTTTCCTGGCACTTGCACTTTATGGTACCGGGAGGGAGCTTGTTGTTTTTAAAGACAGGTTCGGAGGACCATCTGTGGCTTATGACAGTGTGCGGTTTCAGGTGTGCAAATTTGCACTGCGTTGTCGGCATGCTCCATTAATGATGAGCTGCAGTGAAAGCTGTCTGCTGATGTTGCGCTAGGCTTGGGGGAGTGCTGGCTTTCGAGCTGCTGGACCTCCAGGGGACTCTCAGGAAATGGCAGTCATCCTGCCTTAGTAGGACTCTGGGGGCCCTGGGGAGTCCGGAGAAAGATCCTCCTTTGGACAGCACTGTGGCAACCCTGATTGTTGGTGCCTGTTTTATGCACTTGTCTCCTCCACTTACTGTTAAAGCCAAGATGCTGGAAGCCAGTTTTCCCCGTGTTTCCAGCAAGTGGAGCAGACCCCACCCCTCCACCTTCAGCCTTTCCTGCCTCTGTTAGGACTTTCTCATTTTCTCTTTTTGGGAAAAGTTGCTGATGGTGCAGCAGGCCGATCATTGCCAGATTACATAGCAAGAAGACGCTGTTGGAAAAGGGCGGATGAAGGAGTTGATAATCGGCTGAGAAGCTTACCCTTTTGCTTGTAAAGTGTGTATTGTGCCCTCACCTGTCGTGCCTGTCAGACCCCAGCGTCGGGGTGCATACCAAAGGCAGGCTGGCTTTTCCACTTTACCGTCAGGGCCCTTGTCTTTGCCCACTTGGATCCCCACAGTGACACGTGTGATTATGGTGATGCTGAAACCTCATGAATATGAGCCCTGGAGGGGTACATGCTATACTTCCTTCCTCGGGCCCTCCCCCAGGGATGCGGTCCTCTGTGCCGACACTCAGAAGCTATTTCTTGGGGACAGCGAAGGGCCTGGCTGTCTCTCTCTCTGGGGTGTTCTGGTAGGGGTTGGCTGTCTTCCTCCTCCCCTGGTCTCTTTCCATCTCACCGTGGTCCCTCAGGTTTTAGGGTTTGTTCCTACATTCCTGGGAGTCCCTCCGGCTGCCTGTCCTGTTTGCCCCTGGCTCTGGGGCGCTCAGGGGTCTCTGTCCCCATTGCTCTCTCTAGTTGTGCTGAGATGTGAAGGTGGCGCTCAGCCCCTCACTGTAGCTTCTTGGCAGTGATCAAAGTCTGTTCGTGGCCTGTGGTTTGTCTAGTCTAGAGTTTTGTACAAGTTGGATCCTGCAGTCTGTTTTCTGTCCTTTTTGGTGACAGTCTTCAGATCCATTATTGGTGGTTTGTGCCTTTCTGTTGTCAAATAGCAGTTTATTGCACAGGACTCTTTCCTTCACATCTTTAAGCTATTTCCTCCCTGACTCAAGGTGAGATGGAGTGATAGCGCCACCCTCCACCCCCTTGTTGGCCCTCAGAAGGAACTGGCACTGTCTTTTGTGAGCGTGGTGCATTCTGTGTGGTCCCTGCAGCAGCACCCATGTCATCTGGACACAGATGGAAGTGCTTGTCCTTGGTCTCTGGGGGTTGACCCTGTGCTCTGTCTTAAGCAAATCCTGCTGGAGGTAGAGAGGTACGCTGCCCTGGGGAGTCCTGCTGCTATCACACATCATTCAGAATCATCTGGGTGGCTTCCTGGTCCCAGCATGTGGCGGTGCCTGCCTAGTCCTGACTGTCATCCTGCCCATATTTCATTGTTCTGTGCCAACCCAGCACATGGCCACTTCCCCAACACAAGTGGCATAGTGCTTCCTTTGCTGTAATGATGTAAGTGAGTGTAGCTGCAGGTACAGATGATGATATCAGCGAGGGGAAGAGCAGGAACAGGACGGCAGTCCCTCCTGTGGTGGGGAGGAGAGGTGCCCAGTACCTCAGCAGCACGGACCTCTGGAGCCTAAGCAAAGCCCACCCACCGCACTGCACTACTGCTCGGTGACAGCCACCACCACCTGCTTTTTTCACTTGAGGCTGACACTGGAATCCCCAGTGTCCCACTGGGTCAGGACCTCCGGGGTAGGGTCTGAGCACCATGGCTCCTCATCCCAGGTGATCCAGTCTTCAGCAGGGCACCTTAGCCCCGGCTTTGCCTTTCCCGCCCCCAAGCCCAGTTTGCAGCTTCTGCACCAGAGAACCCCGCTGGCATCTTCCTGCCTCACCATGCTTCCTAGCTGGGCGTCTCAGCTGGCACCATGGCCGCTCCTGCCCAGCTCGTGCTTTCCCTTGAGCCTGCTCTGCTGACCTTCCCTTCACGTTTTGCCCAAACTCAGGAGGAGGCCGGTCTGGTGCATCATCCCAGTGACACAGTACTTATCACCACCATCCAAGAGGTCAAAACCCCAAAAGATCAAAATCCCTAAAGTATCCTATCTCAGAAGACCCAAATCCTGAGAATATAATTCTGGAACAAATAGTTTAAAAATTCTTTAGAAGATATATTTGTGTTTTCAACAGGGGCTCTATTTGAAAAACTTAAACAGTATAGAACACTGCAAAGGTCACTGTTCATGACAAAACAGGCGTAATAACACCCATATTTTTGTAAGCACACACACTCAGGTATACCAGCAGCAATTGTCCAGGTATAAAAGTCACGCACAGAGGAACTGTGTTCAGAAAGAAATAGGTCAAAAGCTAAATGTATAAAAAGAAATCTCACTGTGGTCGGTAATTGCAGGCACCAGGTTTCCTACTGCAGCCATCTGAAGTACTGTGATGAATGACTGGCTTTTGTGAGATCAATCACCTGCAATACACGTCACCCAAGGAGCTGTGATCTTGAGAAATCTTATCTTTCATGAATGCAGGTGCTCACAGTAACATCTGATCATTCACTGAGAAAGTTTCAACGTTTTATATCCATGCACCATGCTTATGCACAGAGTAAGCATTATGATAAGGTGCTGTTGGCCAGTTCTCTACCACTGTGACAAAATACCTGGATGACTGACCGAAGAGGGGAGGGTTTGTTTTGGCTCCTACCTTGGGAGGCTCTGGGCCATGGTTAGTTGGCCCATTGCTTTTAGGTCTGTGGTGAGGCAGCATATTGTGGGGAGCGTGTCTAGTGGAGAAAGCTGCTCATCTCCTGGCTCCTGGCAAACAAGAAAGAAAAGAGCAAAGGGCTGGGGTCCAACATCACTTTGAGAGCCTGTGCTGAGAGATCTAACTTCCTCCCGTGAGGCCGCTACCTACAGGTCTTCCTGTCTCCCAGTACCAGCATGGGCTGGCGACCTAGCCTTCAGTGCCTGGGGCTGGGGGCGCCATTCAAGATCCAGACCTCAGCCTACGGTTCCGTGGAGTCCGTTTTGCAGAAAGCACATAAAAATGAATTAGAGTCTCTAAAAGTCTTTGTGTAATTGATACTTCCAGTATTGGAAATGATGTGAAGATGAACCGCATAGCGTAGTGAATTGTCAAAAATAATTCTCATGATTTAAAATAGTGGGAGGAGAAGTAAGGAAAGAATTGAACACATTGGCAAAGTGTATTACAGGGATAGATCCTGGGCAGTCTCGGGGAAGTATTCCATAAGCCTGACCAACTTTCACAGTCATGAACCATATTTTAAGGTCTTGCATCACTGTGAGTAGCTCCTTTCCTCTTTGGGGTGTGGTTCTCCATAGAAAATATGTTCACATTTCCTGTGTGGCACTGCTCTTTTTGGAATCCTCCTTTGACTCAGTGTACACCAATATGAGCATTCCTTTTTAAATTTCCCCTTCTTCTCTGTTGCTTTGGGTATACAGAAAGGCATTCAGTGTGCACTCATGTATGGACCCTGAATGTGATAGAAATAATGCTGGTGATCCAAAAGCAACATCATCGCCTGTCTTTGTATCCTGCCATGCACTTAATTATTTTTCAGCCAGTCAATAACTTCGCAGTCTTCAGGCAAATGCAGTTCTATTTCATTACATTCCTTCCCTGGCATTTCATCCACTGAAAAGCATGCCGATGCAGACAGATGAAGAGTTTTTAAAATGAAGTGTTCACTGTTGCCATGCTGTGTGACTAACTCCTTCCTCAGAGTTCAGCTCTCTACCTCTCCCCTCTTGTGTGCCCTTTCTCCCTATGGGAATTGAATTTTTACCTTTCGGGATTATAATTTTCAGGCTTTTGGACTTTTTGAGTTTCCGATTTTAGGGATTTCAGCATCCAGGATTATGCCTTTCTGGGTGGTGATCGACACCAGGACAGGGGTCACTTGCTGCTTGGTGGCCGGGAGGTTGTATGGTGGGGCCCAGTCCCTCTCTCTGCTGGGACTAGCTGCTCTTGTCCTCCAGCACGGCCTATCTTTGGCAGCTCTCAAGTCTTACCTGGATTAGGTTGTGTGAATCGGAGCACTCCACACTTAGTGGCTCGGTGTGACAAGTGTCATTTGGTCACAGTGCTGCACAGGTTAGCAGGGTGGCATGGCATGTGGCCTGCCTGGGGCCCGGAACCCTCCCTTCCCCGGGCTACTCACTGGTGCTGGCTCAGTGGGGCGCTCAGCATGCTGGAGGGCCAAGAGCCCTGAGCCCTGTTTTTCTCTGGGGAGTCTCTGTCCTGCTTGGGCCTCCTCACAGCAAGGTGGCTGAACTCTTTGAACAGAGGGCAGGTGCATAGCTTTTGTTATTGGCGCAGTATTGGAAGTCACTGGAGTCATCTCCAGCACGTGTACAGGTCCACTTTGAGGAAGGCCCCCGACCCCACAGGGCCCAGACCCTATCTCCTGATAGAGCTGGCCGTCCTCTTCCTCCTCCTCACTCTTCCTAGGCTGTCTCCTTGTCCCCTTCTCCCTTGTTTGTACCACTTCTGTAAGTGTAGGCGTGTGACCCATGAGTGCTCAGTCCTGCGTGATGCAGGACCAAGGGTCCAGACGGATGGCCCCTCTGCTCTGGGAATGCACCCTATGCCTCGTGCTGTCCGCTCAGCAGCTCACACAATGCTGCTGCACAGCAGTTTCACAGCAGGTGCCGGTGACTCGTCTCCTTGGTGGATGTATTGTGTAAGATTCTTGGCCGGGCTTGTCCATTGTGAGGGCTTTTTTGAGGCTTACAGCCAGAGCCACAGAGAACAGATTGGCAGAGCTACTGGGGAGCTGCAGCCCAGAGCCCCAACTCACTGCCACCTGCCTTACCCTCCTGCAAGATGCCACAAGGCCTGAGGCTTGGGACCCTAGAGCCAGGGTACCTCTGCTTATAGCCAGAAGCTAGTGAGCTGCTCAGGCCCCATTGCGTTTCCATGATTGGAGCTTCTGGGGTTGGCATCCACCCTCTGGCATTCCGAGCAGCTGCTCGGTCACATATGCTGGGCAGGTGCCTGGTTCAGTGGGTGGGCGTCCCCTGCAGCAGCATCTCCTGGAGGTTGTGATACGCTGCTGTCCCTGGAGACTTCCTGGGGTGCTTTTTTGACATTGGGCCATTTTGCAGGCCAGTGCTCTGTTCAGCCTTCTCTTGGGTCCTGCTCTGTGACATCTAGGTCCCAGACCTTGCAGCTCCTGGGCCTCCTCTCCCATGTTCTCTGGCCTGTTTCACTGATTTGGTCCCTGGCACGCTGTGGGTGGTGGCAGCCAGGGATGTGGCAGACGTATGTGGTGTGAAAGGCTGCTACACTCAGGCTACACTGCCTGAGAGGGCCTGGTCCCAAGGCCTCCTGGCTGGGGGCCGAGGGTTTGTGTGGTTTCACCTGGATGTCCCTGAAGGGGAGCGCAGGGTGGGAAAGGCAGCAAGTTTTCTCGGGGTGACTTTTCAGGGCAGTCATTGGTCTGGGATAAGCCACCTTGAGTTTCCCTTTCCTGTATGAATGTGCTCCCCTGTGCAGGTCCCATTTGGTCCAGGCCCTAGAGGAGCAGGGTTGAGCAAGTCTGCCCTGAGGCACATTGGTGTCCACAGCCTGAGTCCAAGCGCCCAGCTAGACACAATAGCAGGCTCCATTTGCTCTCCTGAACAAAGCTTGAGGTTGCACACAAAGAAACATCTAAATATGAATTAAGTTGAAGTTATTAAAAAAAGTACTACTGCAAGTTTTCATTCCTTGAATATTGAAAAATGGGAATACATATGCAAATGCAATTTAATCAGCCTGTTCTAATTTTTCAGCATTCAGCTGATGAGTGCTTTGTGATCTGAGTGAGGCCTCACTCTGGGGAGAGGGTAAAGCTGAAGCCCCCATCCTGCCTGTGACCTGCCGCCTGCTTTGTCCTTGGCTGAGAGTGGCTTTCGTAGCCGGGAGATTTTGATTGTTCAGCTTTCTGTTCTTCCTGTTCTCTGCCTTGTTCTGCTGGGGCAGTGAGGAATGACAGTGGGCTACCCCCTGGACTTAGGCTCCCCCCTGAACCCCGTGTGAGCTTGGGACATCCTGTATGACAGGGCAGTGGTCCTGGTCTCACCCCAGCCAGCGCTGTGAGTGCAGCGTCTCTTCTGCAGGGCAGTGGTCAAGGGGAGCCTCCTGAGGTTTGTGGCCTCGGTTGTGCTGCCCTCCCTTGTCCTTGGGGCCAGCTGTAAGTCAGCACCCATCCTGGTGCTGAGATGCAGGCTGGTGAGAATCATCTGCAGGTGCTCCTCACACTGAGGGTGCATCCTCCCTAGTCCCCTGGTCCCTTGGTGCCAGGTTGGAGAATCCTCTTCCATGTGACATACAGCTGCTCTGGGCTCATGCCACCTGCTGATGCCTTTTAAGAGCTTGGGGAGATGTGGGACAGGCCCAGCTAGGTCTTGGGCCTGCTGGCCTGGAAGGGAATCCTCGTTTGAGAGGGAAGACAGCAGCCCGTAGGGGATGACAGACAGGCACCCTGGCCTATGGGCCCCACTTCGGAGGGCCTGGGGACATCTGGGAGCATGGTCTTGAAGTCAGACATTGTCCCCTCCTGGGCCTGGCTAGTGGGGCCAGTGTCACAGCTGGGGACTCTCACATACAGGGAGCCTGTCTCTTGAGGCTGCGTGTCAGGTAACAGAGAGCCAGCTCGAAACAGCAGACACTGGCTTTGCAGCTCTTGAGGCCATGAGGCTAATGCAGGCTGTGCACAGGGCTGGCGCTGAGGAGGAGGTTTGTGATGATGTCCCTCAAGCCCTGCCTGTCCCCTTGTCATTCGTGTGTCTTTCTCCCCTGTGTGTCTGCAGCCTTATCTCCCTCCCTCCTTTTGATCTCAGCATCGAGGGCATGGAGCTGCCCAGTCTAGCCTCATCTCAGTCACATCTGCGAGGCCTGGTTCCCATCTGGCTGCATGGACAGGTAGCAGTACAGTGTCTGGGGGACCCGGGCCCGCTCATAGCAAGTGCTCCTGCAGTGCAGGGCCTGCCACTGGTGAGAAGCAGCTCCTGAGCCTGTGCCCTTTGTGCAGCCCCTGCTGTCTCAGTCTCCAGGCGCAGGGCCAGCATCGCCACTGGGCTCCGGGCAGCTGTGCAGTGGCATCTCTGCTCCTGAGGGGAGCTTTGTCCACTCAAGCTCCTGCACTTTAGTAAACACAGAAGTAGGAAGCCTGAAATCCCCTGTGCAGACTGTGCTATCAGCTCAGCATGGTTAGTGTCAGGAAGGGTTAAATGGTTCGGTCTGATCTGTTTCACCAGATGCCTGTTTATTTAAACACAGAGGGGGCACATGTCCGGGGAAGAGGGTCTTCTCATTGTGCCGTGAAGGCACCATCACTATTAACCAGTGTGGCCCGAGCAGCCAGGCAGGGCCTTGCCCACACCCTTGTTCCTCCTCAGTGCTTGGCAGGGTTCCATGGTCACCGCCACTGTCATAGCAGGTGCAAAGAGGTAACGTAACCCAGACTCCTAGGCGCATTCGGGTGTCCATCAGTGTGGAGATGACCTGCGCGGTGTCGCTTGTCTCCAGTCGTCCTCGCATGCCAGCCTGTGAGATGTCAGGGATGTGCTTCTTTCTTGTAATTCAGTTTCCCAAAGTACAGGTGTTAACCCTAAAAGTGTCTTCATTTCCTCTCTGTGCTTGACAGTGTTTTTTTGAAAATTATATTGCACACTGGTTTGCCAACATTATTCAGAGATAGTCTCTGAAGGGTTTATCAACTTTTTTAAATGTGAGGATTAACAGGTATCAGTTGAGCTTGGGACCTGATTGGGCTTCTCGGGGACGTTGGTGAAGGGCAGGGGTCCATGGGACAGGGCAGGTGGCTCTGCGTGGGGGCAGCTCTCCTTCACAAAGCAGCAGCCAGGGCCTCCTGGGGCTTCATGGCTCCCTCTTCAGTCCTGGGTATCGGTCTGGAAGTGAGCATTGCTGAGGGCTTACTGCTGTGATTCTCCACGAAGACTTCAAAGCCTCTTAGCTAAGGGCTGTGTGAGTTGGATTGACTCTCCAGAGCATACCCCAGGGTCACAGCCTGGCACTACTATGCCACGTGAGGAGCTGCTGCCATGAAGCATCCCCTGGGCCCTGCCTCCCCCTGCCTGCATCTCCAAATGACTCCGGGAGGGCAGGGAGCCACAGCCCCCACACTGTTCTACCCAGAACCTGATCCCTGCACGGAGCCCAGCCTTCAACTCAGGTGTACCCTCTTGTCTCCTGGTGCTGAGAGGCAGCTGGGTTTTAGTGTTATGTTCTTTTGTTTGGGGTGAATGTCTTCCGGTCCCTCGGTGAGGAGACTCGGGAACTCTGGCCTCTTTCCAGACCCTGTGCTGGCCTGCTCAGCCAACCCTGTGCCTAGTTCTGCATGGGGCAGGTGGGAAGGTAGATTCCTGAGAAGGGCTGAGTCCCATGTGGACTTACTTCGTTGAGGACCTTGGGCCATTCCTAGTGGCCAGCAGGTCACTCAGATCTGGGAAGAGAGGGCCCTACCCCCTGAGCCACTCTGCACTGTGTCCTTGGGGGCCAGGAGAGGCCGGTGAAGAGCTTGCCCCAGAAGGAAGCACACTGCTGAAGATGGTTGGGGAGGGGAGTTGACATCATCAGAGGATTTCTCTCTGTGATGTGCCAGAAATGTTTTCGGAACCAAGCCACTGAACTTCTGTAAACCAGAGCACACATGAAAGCCAGTCCCTTCTAAAAGAGAGTGGTTTTGCCAAAAAGAGAAAAATCACCCAAAACTGTAAGCAGCAAAGCCATGGTCTTTCCCGTAGGAAGAGATGGCACTGTGTGGCTCCCTGAGTGGTGTGGCAGGCAGCGGAGCTGAAGTGGCCGCTGGGTGGCATTTCTGGGAAGGCTGGTGATGTCCTGGGATATGCATGCCCAGGAGGGAGGGCCAGGGGGTCAGGAGAAGAAAGTTGGGAGTTGGGCTGCCCAGGAGTGCCGGGAAGACTGGTTCCCTGTAGGCACTTTCTCTCTTCCGCGTCTTTGGTGAGCAGTTGATCTGTCAGCACCTCGCCTGCTGTGGGGAGGCTGGGAAGCACCATCTAGCGTGTGCCCAGCTGCAGGGCACTGCCAGGATAAAGGGAGAGTGGATTTTCAAAATGCACTTATCATCTCTGTCGCAGGGTGACCTGCAGTTTGGCATTGAGAATCTCAGAAGGCTGATCTTGCTGGAGCAGCCAGCTTTGAAGCCCATCAGCTCTGAGAATCTCGGCCTTGCATCGGGCTGTGCTTGACCTCCGCTCCCATTCCCAGGCTCACCTCATCTACTTGTTGTTTTTAATCCAGCTCTAGTACTTACATCTGGATAGGTAATTGCAAACCTTTCTCAACCAGAGCCAGCATGATTAACCAAAAGTGTGATTCCCACAGGCGCTTTCTGCTGGTGGGCGTCTACATTCCTGGCTCACTTTGCCTGATTCCAGACTTTTGAAAAACAGTCTGACTGCTCTGCGTCTCTCTCCAGGGCTTTTAAGGCAAGAGAAAGGCATTGTAACATGCATTCTAGTGCCTGCTCTTAGGCATTGTCTTTAGATGAGTAAGTCCTGTCTCTGGCTGTACTTGTGCTTATAATTAAGAGGCGACTGCTCGGGAGTGAAAGGACACCAGAGAGACGGGCATTAGCATGCACAGGGTTGTGTGGTCTCCGCTCCTTTAGAAGCTGCTTCCCCACGTCCGTCCACAGTGACCCCCCAGTGCCATCAGTGCACAGCGAGTGAAGTCCAGGCCCTATGCCCGGAGCTGCTGCAGTGACTGCCCTGTAGAGTCTGGCTGTGTTGGGACTCAGTGTGGGGGATCGAGGCTTGTGTGCATCGCCAGACCCAGGCAGAGATGCACCGTACCAGCTGCCAAGGCCCAGGAAGGGACCACCATCACTCAGGGAGAAACTTGAAACACAAGGTGTACCCCACAAGCACCCCTGAAAGCTCTTTGCCAGGTCTGCCTGGGAATACTGACAGTGTCTCTGCTGTGCTCTCTGATACACACTATCCACCTGTCCATCTATATAGTCACTCATGATGGTTTGTGCACCTCTCTGGGTGTTGGGACCTCACTTGCTCTGATCCTGCAGGTGGGATATTAACAGGTAAATCACACCCCTGCCTGGAGGGGGCCTTCCTTTGAGTGGCGGCAAGGGAGTAGACTCATCCTGACCAGAGCCATGAAAGTGGGGGCAGGGTGAGCAGGGGCAGGGCTCAGGCTTCTGTCTTCGGGCCTGTGGCCTTCCATGGCAAGCCAGCAGTGAAGGGGCCTGTGGGCAGGGGTTTGGGTGCTTACTATGGTAGGGTGCTTGAACGAGACCTCTACCTGCTTTGTGGCACTGCTGGCCAGTTAGCTCCCCTGTGTGGCCTGCTGTTGGGGAGAGGACCTGGCAGTCCCAGTGCTCTTTCTCCCTCTGTTGGCGTGGCTGGGAGCAAAGCAGGTGTCCACTCCATTGCTACTGGCCACTGGGAAGGTTTGCCTCACCAAAGGAAGTCACATCCTTCTCCGATTCCACAAGATGTAGCACATCGGAAGATGGGATGGCTGTGGTCACAGCGATGTATAGCTGGCACCCTGAGCCCACCTTTTAGCAACATCTTTCTGTGGGCTTGAAACAATCCCAAATCATCTCATCAAGTGGAATATTGGGTGCGGTGTTCAAATACTTGTGCTATCTCCAAAGCCCTGGGGCCAGAAGCTCTGTGGTTGCTCTATTCACGGATTCATGTTGCTGTAGAATGTGATAATTGATGAATATCTGTGGAAATGGATATGATTGTGTCCTCTTTAATGAGCTAACAATTTCATGCTGAAATCTCAGCAGTGCTATTGTTTAGAATAAAAGGAAACATGCAAATGAGTCTGGGTGCAGATTGTGTTAGAACAATGCTGCAGCCTCTTTATTGGACCCATTAATTAATTCCCCATCAGCCAGTTTCTCTGGGAATGAACTGGAAAAATAATTAAAATGATACATGAGGTAAGGAGTTTAGAAATTCAAAAGGTGAAGGCAAAAATTAGTTTAATACATAATTAGACATATTATTTGTGACCATACATTCTTTTAAACATGGTTCACTGAGGCAATAGGGCCCTATTTTTAGTCCTGGATAGTTAATAAATACTATTTGGGGCTGTCTTTCAACTCATAAAGGCCCATAAATTTTCTTAATAACAGAAAGTGGCTAATTATATTGTACCTTGTTAAAATAACTCCTATTTTTTTGTGAATCCAATAGGACAACAAAAGTTGAAAAAGCAAATTTTTAGAGGAGTTGATTTGATTGACTTGCCCAGTGAACTGTTGGGCATTTGGAACTGAAAGACTTGCAGTGAACAGCCTGCAGCCTGCTGGTTCCTGAGTATCTTTGTTGTAGATCTGATCTGGACCCTGCATGTTGTGAACCACCCTCCTTGTTTACATGTGTGGTTGTGGGCTGTGAGGCCTGTGATGTGGCTTTCGGGAGCTCGTGATCTCAGGGGCCCTGGTGTCAGTGCTGCAGGTCAGAGCCCATGAGTCGCTGCTGGGGACTCAGTGTGGTGCAGGTGCCCTTAAGTCCACATCTTTCTCCGAAGTCTGGCTGAGCCAGAGCTGACCTTGCCATCTCTGCGCATGAGCTGTGGACTGTGTTTCCCTTACCTTGACTTACACACCTGATATGTCCTGGCAGCTCCCTTTCTGAAAACATACGGGTATAAACATTTCTTAAGGGGTTCTTATAAGTGGCATGCCTGCATATAGATATTTGATCTTCATACTTGGATTTTTTCTTTTAAATGGGAAATTTAAAAATCATTTTAGTAGCCTATTTGCCAAACTATCAGGGTACAGAATGGAAGCCATAATAATACAAACCACACACTTAGTTTGAGGCCACTGGTGCCACTGGGGCCTGGGAAAAGAAAGGTCTCCAACTCTGAGGCATGGAGCAGGCCAACAGCACCAAGAGCAGCATTGTAGGAGCCACATGTGTCCCACTGGCCACTTTTTGGTGGTGAAGGCCGAGTGCCTTCCACCTGAACCCTCTGCCTGGGACACAGACATGGGGCTTCTGCATTGGAAGATGAGCTGTGGTCTTTCCTGGCCCGTCTGCCCTCGGGTGGGCTGTGGTCCATTTTCAAGCTCATGTTAAAGTGGGAAACCCATAGCTCAGGACCGGAGGGAGAGGATCCAACCCTGCCATTTCCATTTCTCCCTTTCTGGTGAAACGGTGTGCATTAATCATCCTGTGATCCTATCTGTCAATCCAGGAACACTTGCTAATGCTTTATGACCACAGTTAGTTGAAGTTCTGGGAAAGAGGAAACGGATCAAGCCAGTCCTAATAAATAAAAGTTATTTCCTCATTTGAATTTCCGAGTCCAGAGAGTCAATATGATGCAAACATCAATCTTCCACTCTGAGGTGAGGGACGATTTCTCACTGGGTGCCACCCTGGTTGTGGATAATAAAATATGCTGCTTGGCCATGCTGAGTCGTGGGCCCTCCTGAGTCCAATTGCTTTTTTGTATTGCAGATTACAGGCGTGGCTCAGTGCTGGGAGCAGCCCAGGGTTCCTGTGTCTGTGGGAGTATTAGTGTGGGAAAATGGCCTGCTTTTTAGCAGGGCTGGCCAGCTACAGACCGTCAGAGGTCTGCTTTCCTTCTCAGTTCTCTGGGTGCGCTCAGAACACTGTCTGCAGAGAGCCCACTGAGGCAAGTGTGACCAGGAGGCTACCCTCTTCTCTGGGAATTGGGAGGGATGAGAAGAGGGCACAGAGCCTGCCCTCATGAGGTCTGGGGCTGTGGTGGGGGCTGCCCAGCTGTCCCCAGATGTCTGGTGCAGAAACAAAAGTCGGACCCCATTGGGCCAGGCCATCTCGCCTGACCAGCAGCTGTGATTCGTGTGTGTGTGTGTGCACACACATGGTGCTGGGGATGGAACCCAGGGCCTCATTCATGCTAGGGAAGCGCTTTGCCCCTGAGCCACATCCCCAGCCCTGTGAATCTTCTCATCACCTGCCGTCTCGCCTCCCCAGCAGCTGTGATTCGTGTGTGTGTGTGTGTGCACACACATGGTGCTGGGGATGGAACCCAGGGCCTCATTCATGCTAGGGAAGCGCTTTGCCCCTGAGCCACATCCCCAGCCCTGTGAATCTTCTCATCACCCCCGCCCCCGGGCTGTTGGCAGTGCTGGGCCTGGCACTGCATGTGGCCAGTGGTGGTTACCAAGTGAGGGGAGCCAGCGGCCGATCCTTGGGAGCTCTCTGGCCATATTTCAGGTGCTGGGGCTCCCCTCTCTGTGCTTTCAGCCTCTGCCATCCCTGTTGGCCCCTGCCATTTTCCAGGATTGCTGTTTTTATCCCTGCCACTCACACTAGATCAGGAGGGTCCTCGAGGGCGAGGCAGGATGGGGCCTGATCCTGCATCAGAAGTAGCATGTTGGCATCACTGAGGGGTGAATGGGACATGGTGGGTGCCCACCCCGACCGGATTTCCTGTGTCCTGTATGGCACACACGTGGACACCTGCCAGAGGCCTGAGTGAGGCCTTTGTAGCTGGCCTTGTAGTGATACATTTCCTGGTGTGCCCTTCAGACTTGCCCTGCCCTTCCCTGCTGGCTGGGAGGGCCTCCAGGAGCCATTGCTGGTTATAGACTGATGACTGGCCCTGCCCTCACTCCCCTGTGAAGGACAGGCAGATCCAGACAGCTCTTTGGTTCTGGGGTCCGATCTGAATAGAAAACTGAAAAGTTCTAAATTTATTAAAGACATTCTTTTGGGGTGGAATATGCAGTAGATTTTCTATCCCTCTCAATTCTCGGTTAAAATTTAATGCTGCCATAAAAATGATGGATAACAGATTATTCCAGGAAAAATGATCCTGAAAGAGTCTTCTAACTGTTGGAGCAGAAGTATAGACTCGGTGAAGAAATATGTGTGACCCAGAAAATGCACAAGAAAATGGGAAACCAGGCACTTGGAGGAAAAGCACATCCACGTGGTGTTGTTCCAGGGTGTAGAAAGCAACTGTTTCTATTTGTGGTTTTGAAGCGCTGCATCTATTCTGTATGGCTGGCGTTTTTATTAACACAGTGACACCATGCCTTGCCTGGGATTCACTGCACTGCTTCCCTACTCGGGACTGCAGAGTCCTGGCCAAGGAGCAGGGAGAGGAAGCCCTGTGGTGGATACCCCAGAGGTTCCACATGGAGACCTGCACCTCATTGTACCTTTCCTTGGGCCTTGTCAGCATGAGTATGAGTAGCCTGAGATGGTGGGTCACCGGTGAAACCCCAGCGACGTGGTGGCTAGGCTAGGACTTCCCCGCCAGATGCGGGAATAGTAGCCCGACTCCTAGGCAGGCAACAGAGAGGAAACATTTTCGTACCAGGGACAAGCACTGAAATCCTGCAGAAATCTAGGCCCAGTTAATTTTGGGGCACTCAGTGCTTTACTCGTTGGTAGGCCTTGAAGACATCATTCATGCTAGGTTTTTAAAATATATAGAATTAGAAGCTGTGGTTCAAATTCAGCATCTGGACTGCTGCTCTTGCTCCAGTGCTGTGCAGGGAAGATGTTGATGATGACAATGTCCAGGCCCCTGGTGCCTCCCAGCCAAGCCATCCACACACCAGGTCATGGCTGGAAAGGAACCCCATTTAGCAGCTTGCTCAGAATGTCCAGATGGCCCCCTGTGGACACATCTGTTTCCTCCTCAACCCATATAAACACATCTATTAGGAGAATTTAGGTAAAAGCACTGGCTGGTATCAGTGATTTCCGGTTGGAAATGTCACCATGACAACTCAGGAGGCGCTGGAAACAGGCACTTCATTGATTCTGAGTCTTAACCCTTCCTGGGCAACTCTGAAGACTCTCCTCTGGAGCAAAATAGGCTTATTTTTGTGAAATGTGTCTACCATTGTTTCTAAGCTACATCCAGT
This sequence comes from Fukomys damarensis, assembly GCF_012274545.1. Taxonomy (NCBI): domain Eukaryota; kingdom Metazoa; phylum Chordata; class Mammalia; order Rodentia; family Bathyergidae; genus Fukomys; species Fukomys damarensis. Next base: position 2,806,223 of record NW_022900931.1, on the reverse strand, counting down.
CAAGTGAATAATTTACTTTTGTGTGTAGGTTTTAGGAAAGCAGACGTGCATACAGATGCGCACAATCCGTCCAGTGCCCCTGTGCAGATTTGACTGCTTTCCCTTTTCTAGGGTTCTTTGATAGCCGCCTTCTCAGGGACCTGTGAATGGTGCCAGCTCAATTCTTATTATTCTGTCTGTTCCCTCAAGGGGCAGAAGCTACACAGCATCTGGAAGCTCCTGCCATCCTCCTGGCACCTTCACTGTCCACTGGAGAAAGCCTGGTGCCTCTGTGTGGTGCCCTTGCCATTCAGCAAGCCACCAGAGTTGCTACAAGACCAGCTCTGCGTTCGGCCCAGGGCCCAGGGTTAACAAGACTAAACAGGTGGGCAGGAAAGAGCCAGAGTACTCACTGAGGGTGGTGGGGGATACACATCCACACCTTGCCTCCTTTGTGTGTGGGGAGAGGCTTCAGCTGTGACACAGTCCCCGGGGTACCTGAGATGCAGGTAAAACCCCCCAGACTTGAAGCAGGAAAGCAGAGGGGCCCATAGATGTGCAGTGAGGACAAGTGGGGATGGGAGGAGGTGCCGTAGTCCCAGGGCTGGGGTTTGAATACATGGGGATGACACACAAAGTACAGTGGCACTGGAAGTTGTAAACATTGTCAGTGGAAAGAGAGATAATTGGACGCCCTGAGAGAAGTTGCAGTTCCTTTAAGGCTATCACATAAAATGGGTCTTAAGTCACAAATACTACAGTGGTTTGTATCATCTACATAAATGATGAAAAGAATGACTCATTCTAGATAGAAAACAGGTCTAAACCTAGATGTAACTAAGAAATTCAGTCTTATAACATATTTAGCAAAAGTCACTAGAATTCCAAAGTCTCACAGTCCTAGGAATAGATTTGAATTTGCCTCTCTTGCTTAACGCAAAACAGAAGGCACAGAAGATTAGAACGGTACAATAAAGGAGCTTAGTTGAAGGGTTACTTATAGAACACAGCACCCGAAGATAGGCAGCAACATGAAGCCGTTGGCCAAGTTGATGCCTACCAGGCCACAAAACAAGACAACAAATTAGGCCTGACGTACATCTTTAGCCATAGTGCACTTAAAATAGAAACCGATAACACAAAGAGAGCACCAACACTAAATGCCCTGCATCTGGAAACATAAAAGCATGCCTTTAAATAACTGACCAGAGAGTTTGGAGCCGGGAGTAGGTATTCCCTGCAAATCCCTGGAGGTTTGGAGCCAGGCAGGCAGGAAACTGAGCTCTTTTCTGCCTGCCTCCCCTCCCTCTGTCACTGTCCACTGTGCCACCAGCATCATTTATCATCTCTACGCTTTGCATTGCTTTGTTTGGGTTGGCTGCATATGACAGGTGGGAATAATAAGTTGAACAAAATAGTGTTTCCCCCTCTCCTACGTGGCATGCACAGGTAAACTTCTGGGCCACACGGAGTTCCTGAGACACGTCTTGATGCTCACTCTGCAGAAGTCTTTATTTTTTTTTTCTTTTTATTGAGTTTATTGGTACCATCTAGGTATACAGTACAGTTACATTCATCATTGGGATTCTGTACCTTTACATAAGAGGTCTTGATTCTCATTTTTCCCCTTGTCCCTGCCCTCCCTTCACCCCCTTCTCCCCTCCCCATTTACACACACTTTATTTCCATTTTTTCAGTTTCTCATATATTTTTCCTCTCCCTTATTACCTTTCCCCCACCCTTCCCACTTTCCCTACACCTTTAGCCCTTTACTTCCTATTTCAAATTATTAATTATCTCATTAGGATCCTATGTACTATTATAGTTTTTCACACCAAAGAAACTATTCGGTATTTCAGTTAAAGAAATCTCTGTATGAACATTAAAAATAGGGAATCCTAAAATAAAACTCAAAAGGAAAGTAAAAGAGAAAAGGCAATGGTGTAACATTAAAATAATCCTTAATTCTGGAGATGAAAATAGTCCCTGAACATATTTAAATTGCTTCTTGCTCTTATAGTCTTATCTTATTCTTTTTTTCATTATTTAGAGAATACT